>NC_139619.1:12237272-12842168 GCF_964270895.1 Podarcis filfolensis
GATTGGTTGCACTATCATCAAATAAATGAAGCGTTTAAACTGGACAGTAAAATTGGCTTCCAGGTGGAAAAATCAAAATTGGAGACAGAATTGTTAGAACCCAGTACTAAGAACTTGTCAAAAATGTACAATTTGCTGCTGAAATGGAATACACAAGATGAAACGGTTAAATCAGTTATGATTAAATGGGCTCAGGACATTGGTCATAATATTCTGTTTGCTGATTGGGAAAAGTTGTGGACCACCGGGATGAAATTTACGGCATGTAATGCTCTAAGAGAAAACATTATGAAAATGATATATAGGTGGTACATAACCCCAGTCAAGCTTGCAAAGATTTACCATTTGCCTGATAATAAATGTTGGAAATGTAAAGAAAAGGAGGGTACATTCTTTCACCTTTGGTGGACGTGCCCGAAGATTAAGGCATTCTGGGAAATGATCTATAATGAACTTAAAAAGGTATTTAAATATACTTTCCCTAAGAAACCAGAGGCCTTTCTCTTGGGTATTGTCGGACAGGGGGTGTTAAAGATGGATATAACTTTCTTTTTGTACGCTACAACAGCAGCTAGAATACTTATTGCAAAGTACTGGAAGACACAAGAACTACCCACACTGGAAGAATGGCAGATGAAGGTGATAGACTACATGGGCCTGGCAGAAATGACGAGCAGAATCCGAAACCAGGGAAGAGAAGCAGCGCAAGAAGAATGGGAAAAGTTCAAGGACTATTTAAAGAAATATTACAAAATTAATGAAAGTTAGAATGATGTTGGACTGGAAAGTAAATGGTTACTATTATCAAGGGTTAAGACAAGGAGAATAAGGAAGATTAGATTAATTTCAAATTAAAATAAGGGAAGATTTGCTGAGTAATTGATAAGAATTTGGAATACAGAAAAGGGAGGCATGAGGAAGTCGGGGAAGAAAGGTACAAGAAATTAAGATATGAAATGGTACATGTTTTTTGTTTTGTTTTTGTTTTTGTCTGTTTATGTATTTGTTATATGTTTGTTGTTGTTATAAAAACCTTTAATAAAAAATTATTTAAAAAAAAAAAGAGATTGCAGGGAGAAGGGATGAGCAGCTGGCCAGGCTCTGCAGGAAACTCTCCTCTCTTGAGAGGATCATCCAGGTGATGGAGGAAAAGGGTCAGCAGCCAGCGAGTGAACTGCTGCAGGTAAGACGGCTCCAGGAAAAGGCTGCCTCCCATCCTTTCTGTGCCCCTTTCAGGTACGCAAGGAGTGTAGGGGCTCAGTTGACGGAGCCTCGAGTCAGCTTTGTAATGGACAGGAACACCCCAGAGACCTGGGATGCTGAACTCACCTGAAGGCCGACTAGAGATTCTTCAGTCTTCTTGAGGGAAGGGGAGGGGATTTTCTGCTCCTTGCTGATGATTTGCCTCCGAATGCCTTCCCGCTGGGCAATGCTGCCTTCCTGCCCTGCCCTGGGCTTCGCCAAGGATGCAGTCAGGCCTCCTTCTGACATGAGCCAGTCTCTTGACCAAGCTTCTCTTCCCGTTCCCTCCACAACTTCTGGGTGGATCCCCTTCCCCATAGATCCTGATCGGCCCAAAATGGTGCTTGGTCACAGTGACCAAAGAGCAAGACAGAGGGACTCATCCAGACTGCGCCACCTTCTCCACTCACAATCCCATATGGCCAGACGTACAAGTGCTTCTGAACGCCCTCTTTAAGGAGGCTGAGAAGGCTGACATACTGGCAAAGGCAGGAGAAGCCCTATTACGGAATGATTGCCAGATGTCCCCGTCTCCCAGGGACAGTCCCCGGATTTACAAATCTGTCCCCAACAAAATCCGTCCCTGGAATGTCCCCGGATTTCATATAAGGCCCCCAGATTTATATTTTAAGTGTTGTAGATTTATTAGTAGGGAAGGAATGTTGCGTGATTGGTTCAACGGCACAAGACACATCATATGGGGACTTCCGGCGAGGCAAAATGGCGGGTGCCACGGCAATGAGCAGCTCCTGAAGCCAGCCAGAGCCAAGTGCACTACCAGGCTGGCTCCGGGCTGCTGAGACTGCCGCCTGCGCTGCCACTGCCGAGGGGGAACCAGGGATGCCCGGCGCGTTAACTGGGGGAACAGCTGACACCCCCCCAGGACCCAAATCGAGGCGGGAGCGAGAGCGCCCGGCCATGTGGCCGACTGCCCAGTGGCGCTCCAGGGCCAGTAAAAACCCCGGAGCCAACCCAGGGAGAAGGAGGAAAGGAGAAGGAGAAGGAATAGGGAGAAAGAGAAAGGAGAAAAAAGAGGGGAGCCCCGACCTTGCGGCCGCTGAGGAAGAGAGGTAGGAGAGCACCAGGAGGGCAAGGACACGGGGCCGAGCCCAGGCCCGACCCGAGCCTACTCCACGACAGATAGCACTCCAAGAGATCAGGCTGGGGCCCAGAGGAAGGCCACGCGACAGAGGAGACCCAGAAGAGAAGGTATTACTTCTTATTTTTTTAAAAAATGATTTTTTTAAAAAAACATTTTTTTCTCTGGGTAGTTGGTTCCTTTTATTTGTTCGGGTTCCTACGTTACACCAGCATTTTAAATGGCAACACTCCTTTCAAAGATTGGCCGCCTTTTTAATTGTTATGGAAAATCAATAAAATGATAAGTTGCCCCTGCCCAAGGGTTGCATGACATCTGGCTGAAGACTTTTTTTGCTAAAAGTTGAAGCTATGCTGGGGTGTGTGGGTGTGTCTGTCCGTCCATGTGGCCGCTGTGTATTCAACATTCCACCCCCTCCAAAGAATCCTAAGAACGTTAGTTCTCCTTTCACAGTGCTACGATTCCCAGCACCCTTAACAAACCATTGTTTCCAGGACTTTTGGGGTGTGGGTGGGAGGAGATGTGCTTTACATGTGTGGTGTGCAGGCATTTCCCAGCACATGTGTGGGGGGGGGATTCAAGACTAACGCAAATGCTTTTCTTCCTTAGACCACCTTGACGTTGAAAAAGAGGTTCTCTGGGTTGAGGAACACACACCATTTCACAGCGAAGCAGAACACGGGCCAAATGGTCACTCTGTCATTAGATTTGGTGAAGTTAGACTGGCTTTGCAAAGGAGTTTGCCCCTGAAGCCAGTTGGTTGCCTGCCTTCTTCCTGGCTGGCGGCTTGGCAGCAGCAAAACACAAAGAGACAGCCCCATGCAACCTCACACCCAAAGATTTCTGCCCATGCTTCAGACATGCAGCCCTAAGAACAGCTCTGACTCCCGCTCTAGGCCCTCTGCCCCAGTCTTCCTCCTGATGTAGGCTACAGGATCTGGGAAGTCTGATCCAGCTTTGAGGTGTGGTTCCATATGGCCGTTAGTACTGTTCTGCTTTTGCCAGAGAGCCACGTGGTAAGGAAGATCTCCAAGCATGCTTCCTAGGGGGTCCTCTTTAATCCTCAGATGTGCCCACAAAGGCATGATCCAGCACCCTCATCCCACAGCTGCCTCTGGAGTGACCCTCCCTCCGGTAAGAGGCGTGCCTCACAGCTGACTGCCTGGTTGTTTGTGTAGGGCGGGGGCAGGGAATCTTGTGGGCTCCCAGATATTGCCAGATCCAATGGCCTTCTGCCTCTGCCAGCATGGCCGACGGTCAGGGGTGATGAATAAAACAACTTTGAGAAGCTGAAACACCGGGCTGTTTTCTTTTCTAATAAAAATATTCACTGTGCAGTTCACAGGCACAAAACACAATGTTGATATTGTCCAGGAAATGGGTTTTCAGTTGGAGGGCATGGGTTACGTGAGAGCATGTTGTGCGGGATAACCAGTCTCATATAACAAACATGCTTCAGTCTAATTAGTGCATGAAGGGTTAACATCATAGAGTAAGCTGTCCTGCCATCTTAGCCATGTCTCTTCCCCTTACCTTGGGAGTGAGTTCTGATCTTTTCTGGTATTCACTTCTTCAGCGTTCAATGTACTGTAGGTTTTTCCTGATTTTATGGTTTTATCTTTCTGTAAACGGCTTTGATGTTTCTTACCATCTGGTAGTGTATAAATTTTATGAAATAAATAATTTCAAACAATCAAACAAATAAATAAATAACTAGAAAGATGTAAAACCACAACCTCCGAAATGAAAGGTACTGTGCCTCCAGACGGATGTTTTTGCCTGGAGTGGGGCCGTATTCTGCAATGTGCTATCGATGCAATAATAGTGCAGCTTTCTAATGGACTGTCCACGCAAACATCATTCTGCTTTCTCAGTTGCTCTGCAATGCTTTGCCAGGGTTACCACATCATGGCCACCTGGGGGCGCGCTCCTGTGTTGTAGCTCAGCAAAAGCAGGACAAAATTCCTCTAGTATGGCTCACAGTGAGGGCTGCTGAGAGTTGGGAGAGATCTCGGAGGCCAAAGAGTTTGCTTTTCTGCTCAGTACAGGGGATCTTGCTAGCTCTTCACCCCTGACTGGCCGAAGATGCCCATCTCTCTTCCATGCAGCTCCACAGCATGCCTGGATGATGACTCAGATGGAGCTGGACACACCATTCCTGAAGTATGCAATAATCTTGCAATTGTGGTGGACCAACTACATGCCAACAGGATGTCAGATTGAATGGGCCTTGGCCTGACCCAGCAAGGCTCTTCAAATGCGCTTATGTTCCCCTGACTTTGGGGACGCCTTGCAGGAGTCTTACCCGTCTCATGGCTATTCTTCTAGTGTGGACCAGTTCGACAAGCTCTCCCCCGAAAGCAGGTGCACCATCCAGAACATGCTGGCGCTGTACCTGAAGAAGAAAGCGAACACAGACCAGGAGGCAGGGACTTCTAGGGGAAGTGAGGCCTTCATGCGGGAAGCCTTGACTCCTCACGTGCTCCCCGGGATCAGCTTCGACCCCACCACCCAGTCTTCTGCTGCAGCACATGAGGATGGGCATTCCTCCCCTTTCAACCATCTGGCGGAGTCACTCTTCCCCCTGGCCCAGAACAGGAGGCTCCTTCCCAACACGCAGAATGCCTTGCACGTGATCGATGGGCCTGTGGTCACTGTGACATAGGCAGGGCCGGATTTATGTATAGGCTAAGTAGGCAGAAGGCAAGGGCCTCTAGATCTAGGGGGCCTCACCAGCCTGCCCGCTCCCCAACGCCACAGACAGTCTTCCCTCTCCCCAAATTGCAAACCCAATAATTCATTCATGGCATTTCTCCCCCATTTCAATGACATTTTGCTTCAAAAGGAAAGGTGGACTTGGAGAAGGCAAGCAAAATGCGAGGGAGATAGTGAAAGATACAGGAAATTGAATGCAGATTTCCAAAAAATAGCAAGGAGAGACAAGAGGGCCTTCTTAAATGAGCAATGCAAAGAAATAGAGGAAAACAACAGAATGGGAAGAACCAGAGATCTGTTCAAGAAAACTGGAGCTATGAAAGGAACATTTCATACAAAGATTACCATAATAAAGGACAAAGGTGGAAAGAACCTAACAGAAGCAGAAGACATCAAGAAGAGGTGGCAAGTATACACAGAGGGATTATACCAGAAAGATATGGATGTCTCATACACCCCAGGTAGTGTGGTTGCTGACCTTGAGCCTGACATCCTGGAGAGCAAAGTCAAATGGGCCTTAGAAAGCACTGCTAATAACAAGGCCAGTGGAAGTGATGATATTCCAGCTGAACTATTAAATTTTGTTAAAGATGATGCTGTTAAGGTGCTACACGCAATATGCCAGCAAGTTTGGAAAACTCAGCAGTGGCCAGAAGATTGGAGAAGACCAGTCTACCTCCTTTAGAGGAAAAGGCCTTGAGGGGAGGACCTGTTGCCTCCACAATCCTTCCTAAACGTGGATAAGCTGAGCGGCAATTGTCCGACAAATGTGGTGCTGTGGGGAGGCAGGAACATTTTCCTGCAGTTAAGTATTTTCTAAGTTCCTTTCCCGAAACTTCCCCAAACGGTTCTGAAGCCTCTCTAACCTCAGAAGTCTTTTCCTCTCTCGGGAATTCTGGGATTCGAGGATAACTTCATGGAGAAGGAAAGAAACCTGCAGAATCAGCAAATGAGTGCCCGCCGGGAGCCTCCACCCCCACCGCTGCCACCAAGCAGGCTGTAAGTTGCCTTAGAGGTGTACTGTGCCCTCCCGCCTCCTTGCTTTTAAGGACTACTTGAGTTCTGTTCTCATCTCCCTGAGGCGTATCCGTGACAAGGAGAGCATGAGCAAGAAGCAACCCCAATGACCCACACTATGCGCCAGCTCTTTGTGCCTTCCACACATACGCAGTCCGGACAGAGAGAGGGACTCATCAAGCACGTCCTCGCCAAGAGAGAGAAGGAATATGTCAACACCCAGAATTTCAGGTCAGATCATGCAAAAGTGCAAACACCATGCAAAGACCAGTGGAACCTGTATCAGAGTTGGGGCTGGAGAAAGCGACATCTACATGACAGCTGTATTGTTGGATGCCAGGCAAAGTCTGTCCTGTTCACTCAGGCCACATGGGTGGGTAATGGAAAGTATTAGTTGTGGTGGGCAATTTCCCTTGGTGCCACATACTGAACCGTGGCTTCATATTATGAGCAGGACGGCAGCCTCTCCTCCAGATTTGCACACCTCTCCCCCACCCCAAGCCTATTGGGAAGCTTCCACTTGGATTTTAAATTAACCACAGTTTGGTGTGTCCAGATCCTATGGTGGTTCATTTTACCAGCTTTGTAAACCCACGATTGGAAGTTGGCTTGTTTCAATGAGCCATGGTTCAAATGAAGCGGATTGTGCAGCTTCAGACATTGTGACAAGATGCAGTTAATCCAAAACCGAAGCAAAACCTTTGGAACTCCTCCTAAAAGCTGTGCTGGAGGACAGGGAGGTGTGACCCCCCCCCCCCCAACACTTGGTGTGGGTCATCCTTATAATGCTAAGCTTACTACTTCACACAAGGTTTTTGAGTTTTTGCTTTGGTTATTTCCTCGTACTGTTAGTAGTAAGGTCAAGGTAAAGGGACCCCTGACCAGGGGACTTCCGGGTTAGCGCCATCAGCAATGGCGGAGTTCCTCTGACCGAGAGGAACCCGCTCCGCGAAAATCGGGTCTTGCCGCCGCAGCGAAGGCGGAGACCCTTTAAAAATCCCAGGTGGAGGAAGCCTGGGAACGTGGGATTCGGCTGACACCAGGAGCGCCTCTCCTACTCGCAGGGAAACCCCTTTTTCGGGGATCCGATGCGACGTGGGGTGAGCTGCGTGGTGTTTTGAATCGACCGCTATATTTATGGAGTGAAGCCGCACAGTCGTTGCCGGAGAGCGCTTTTTCCTGTGGACAATTGGACTCTAAACAAGTACCCGTTTGTAGAACGGAAAATTGGATTAAGAAACATTTTAATTTGGCACTGAAGCGGGAAGGTTCTAAACAGGAAGTCCGCCTTCCGCTTTTGTAAATAGACTAAAGCAAAAATTGTGCAAGCTAAAGCCTGGAAAGTCGTATATAAAGGTCTAAATTTCCTTCGGTT
The DNA here is from genome assembly GCF_964270895.1 of Podarcis filfolensis. Classification (NCBI taxonomy): domain Eukaryota; kingdom Metazoa; phylum Chordata; class Lepidosauria; order Squamata; family Lacertidae; genus Podarcis; species Podarcis filfolensis. The sequence continues at coordinate 12,244,721 of NC_139619.1, forward strand.
TTAACCACCAAAACCCCTCTTGGAAGCAGGAGAAAAGAGGGGGGATTTTGATTGTCCAAGACTTCAGGAGAGAGAGTTAAGAAAGATAAATTTCCACCGTCTCAAACCTGGGAACGGGGTGTCAGAGACAGAAATTTTTTGGGAAGTTCATTGACTGTGAATGGAACGTTTTTTGACAGATAGCTAATGAAGAGAAACAAATTGCTTCCAATGTTGCCTTTTGCATCTTAAAGAAACAAAAAAATTGAAAAATGAAAGTAATTTTCTTTTGTTGGACCTGCTTTCAAAAGATGGATACAAATAGAAATTGTCTCCTCTAGAGGGAGCTTGTTAAATTGTTGCTGGAGTTGATCTGGGGATTTCACAGCTGTGGAGATTAGGATCGTGGGACCAGATCATGGGACCTTGAATAAAAATGTGTTTAGAAGAAGTTTTGGTGCTTGCTTTTTGCAAGACAAGTGCTTTGTTGGACCAGATGCATGAGAAGATGGATTTGATGACTGTTGCAGTCAAAAACTTTGGACAAACAGCGAATACTTATATAGAAACCATTCAGGAACCAACCCAGGAACCTGTTTTGACAGGGCAAGTGCAAATGCAGAAGACAATGGAGGAGGTTGCTGTCGAACCTCAAGTAACACAAATGGAGAGACCCGAGGCCCTGCAGGAGCATAAGCCACTGTTCTTGAAGATTGAATCTGGAGTGGGCCAGGGGGGGTCTGGAGTTGTGGGGGCTCTTAATTTTGGAGGGACTTTGAAACATGCTTTTAAATACTTTCTGGACTACACTGCTGACTGTGGGGAATGGGACTGTGGGGAATGGGCTGATCTGCTGAGGGGAGATGGAGATATTTTCGGCTTGGAGTCTCTCCGAGACCTACTCCTCAATGAGAAAGGAAAGAAACTAAGAAAGAGACCAACAAAAGACAAGGTAAAGTGCAGGTATAAACAAGAAGAAGATCTGCAGAAGGGACATGGAAAGGACTTAAGAGCCTCGGACATAAGATTACCAGGTTGATGGACTAGATGGAATGGACAGTAAGGACTGACCTAACCCGAGACCAGGAAGAAGAGACGTTGGATGAAGATTGGAAGAAAGTTTTCAAAAATTTATTTTGGGAATTAGTGTAAAATTAATGAGTATTAGGAAAAATGTTGGAATGAAACTATTTGGCTTTAGTAGAAATGATATAAGGAGTTATGTATAAATAAGTATTAAGTTTTAAGCTTTAAGGTATTTTATGGTAAGATAAGGTTAAAATAAATTAAGGTAAATTGAACGACAGAATATAGTGAAAGATGGAAAGGATTTGCTGAGTTAATTAATAGGTTAAACTGTTAAGATAAATTACCCAATAAAAATTGAGAAAGATGGAAAGAATTTGCTGAAACAAATAACTAAACTAGAATACAAAAAGGGAGGTGTGAGGAGGTCGATGAAACAAGTAAATGAAAGAAAAAGATATGGAATATTGGATGTGTTTTTATTGTTATTGTTATTGTTGTATTGGTTTTTATGGTTTTTTTTCCTTTGTTTTTTATGTATTGTAATGTATGTTTTGTTAATTCTTTGTTGTTTTCTTTTCTTCTTTTTTCTGTAACTTTTAAACTTCTAATAAATATTTTTTTTTTTTTTTTTTTAAGGGACCCCTGACCATTAGGTCCAGTCATGGCCGATTCTGGGGTTGCGGCGCTCATCTCGCTTTATTGGCCAGGGAGCCGGCGTGCAGCTTCCGGGTCATGTGGCCAGCATGACTAAGCCGCTTCTGGCGAACCAGAGCAGCACACGGAAACAACGTTTACCTACCCGCCAGAGTGGCACCTATTGATCTACTTGTACTTGGACGTGCTTTCGAACTGCTAGGTTGGCAGGAGCAGGGACCAAGCAACGGGAGCTCACCCCATCACGGGGATTCGAACTGCCAACCTTCTGATCTGCAAGTCCTAGGCTCTGTGGTTTAACCCACAGCGCCACCCGTGTCCCACTGTTAGTAGTACCCAGTGACCATTTGTTTTTCATGCCTGCTTTTATGATATGTTTATCAGTATGTGGTTAGCAGCTTCAGATGCTACTGTTTTACAGAGGCTGTTTAGCTTGCTCTTTTTACCCCTTTACTAGACAGGCTGTATTTCTGTGCTGTTTTCAGAGTGGGGAATGCCCATTCCTTCATGGCCAGCATGGAAACACAGAAGGCTAGCCATTTAGGAGGTTTGCAAAGAGGACAAGGGTGTTACGGGGTAATCTTCTAGCAAACAAGCTTGGCACAGCAGATCTGAGAGGTGGTTTTCTGCTCCCGGAAAGCCAGCCTGGAAACCAGGTTGCCAGGTGAAGGAAGAAGGGAGAGATCAACCAACTCACTTGCCTTCAAAGAATTTCTGGTTGCCTGTGGCTACTGGGATAGTGCTTAAATATCAGGCTGGCTGACACATCTTAAAAAATACAAGGAAAAAGCTTTTTTTCTTTCATTAGCAAAGCTCCTTTGGGGCCCAGAATAGCTAAGCTGAGGAAGAAGTGGCTGGTATTATTTGTTTGTTCTTGGTCCTGATCTTGCCTGCCCTTGCACACTCCGGTTGTCTTTGCATATTTAACCAGCACGTCTGTTCCGATTGGAGTCCTATTCCTGCAGTTCCACATCCTTCTCTTTGGCACTTGGGCATTCGGTTCCAGGAGCTGGACCTGAGCACAGAGGCTTTCTTCTACTTGGACTCGACAAAGGAGCAAGAGTGGCTGACAGCTGTGGAAAAGGCTTTGCGTTCCAAATCCAAGTACAAGAAAGTAAGTCCAACCCCACCCATTTCTTCAGCAGCCAGACAGCTGTCAGGAGCTGGAGTGAGGAGGAGGAGGAGGAGGTCAGCAAGAAAAAACACCTGGTGTCAGTGGTGTTTTATTCAAAAGAAGCCAACGTTCTTTATTCAAAGAAACCCAAACCGTGCAGGCCTCGTGATCACAGAAACCTTTCCCAACAGGTCTTGCCCCAGTGAGGTAGTTGTGAAGGCTGAAGGTTGCTACCCTCCCACCACTCTCTGAAGTCTCCTCCTCCCCCTGGTCCTTCCCAAGCAACCTGAGACTTTGACACCTTGCCTGTCTTTGCTCCCTCCTCTTAATTTCTCTGTGTTCTGGGAGACCAGCAGGGAGGGGAGCTGATCGCAGCAGGATGGGGAGACCCCCTGGCTTCTTCAGCAGCCTGCCTGATCTCTGCCTCTTGACCCCCGCCTCCAGCCTCCACTTCTGCCTCGGATTCTGGACTGCTGTTTGCCACAGAATCTTCCTGCCCTCCTGCCTCTTCAGTTTCCAACACCTCCTCTTGCTCACAGTCTGCTCCCTCTTCTCCCTCGGACGACCCCCCACCAGTTCCCTGGCTCTGAGCCTTCTTCCCTTGGGGGATCCCCAATTGGTGCCACCTGCCACTCCTATCTGCATCCAGCCGGCCCAGGACAGCAAGCAATGAACAGAGCTGGTAGACATCCCAGTACCTTGCATCTTCTAGGTGCAGCTGGTGCTCATCTTTGTCAGGAAGGACCAGCTCAGCCGCATCAAGGAAGTGATGAGGGAAACAGTGGGCACAGGCATCATGGGGAAGATGGGGAGTAGACTCTGACAGCGGAATTCCCCCCGTCTATCTTTTTGTCTGTCTATCTGTTTTTCTAATCTCTGCCAACCAGTTTCCCCCTCTTTCCTGCTTGCTCACTAACAGCCATCTTTGCTCCGCCCCTGCAGGATAACAAGGGGTGTGTGGCCGTGAGGCTTGTCTGCAACAATACCAGCTTCTGCATCATCAATTCCCACCTTGCTGCCCACGTGGAAGACTTTGGGCGCCGAAACGAGGATTACAAGGATATCTGTGCCCAGATGAGCTTCCTGCCCCCTGACCAGGGTCTGCCGCAGCTGACAATCATGAAACACGAGTGCGTTTCGAGGGCTTGGAGGGAGAGAGCCTTGGCTGATGTAACTTGTTGGTCTCCGCTATCTGGAGAAGCAAATTGAGTCACGTTTCTGCAACTTTCCTGCCTGTGTGTAGCTCAGGGTAGGCAGCATTTGTTGTTGTGTAGTTGTTTAGTCGTGTCCGCCTCTTCATGACCCCATGGACCAGAGCACGCCAGGCCCTCCTGTCTTCCACTGCCTCCCGCAGTTTGGTCAAACTCATGCTGGTAGCTTCAAGAACACTGTCCCACCATCTCATCCTCTGTCGTCCCCTTCTCCTTGTGCCCTCCATCTTTCCCAACATCAGAGTCTTTTCCAGGGAGTCTTCTCATGAGGTGGCCAAAGTCTTGGAGCCTCAGCTTCACGATCTGTCCTTCCAGTGAGCACTCAGGGCTGATTTCCTTCAGAATGGATAGGTTTGATCTTCTTGCAGTCCATGGGACTCTCAAGAGTCTCCTCCAGCACCAGAATTCAAAAGCATCAATTCTTCGGTGATCAGCCTTCTTTATGGCAGGCAGCATAGTGCTCTCCAAATGTTGATAGACCAAAATTCCCATAATTGCTAAGAATTGGCCTTGCTGACTGGGGCTCATGAGAGTTCCACTTCAGCAACACCAGGAGGGTGCAGTGTCGGCGATCCCTGCTGCTGCAGCTGCACCACTAAGGTTTCTACTAGAGCAGCCAGTAGAGAGCAAGATAAACCGAGTGGCAGAGATGTATTAGATTAGATTATAGCAAATGTGGGCAACTTCTCCAGTGATCGGGGTGGGAGTTGCAGTTTGTTAAGGGCAGTAACGCAAAAGCAGAGCGGCCATTTTGCATGGAGAAGGTTCCCGGCTCAGTCACCACTGTGTGCAGATAGGGCTGGGCATGATCTCTGCCTGAAAGCTGCTGCCAGTCCATGTAGTCAGTCCTGAGCTTGATGGGTCAATGGTCTGCCTCAATATAAGGTAGCTTCCTATGTTCCTGTGTACTACAGCAGGGTTTGGAGGGCCACAAGAGCCCTGCCCATGAATTCAAGAACCAGGGGAAATTCTAAAAGTCTTTGCTGAAAGGACATCAAAGCAGGGGCCAGGTGAACCTCTTTGGGAGATTATTCTGAAAGGTAGGGTGCCATGACTGAAAAGGCCCTGCCATGCTTGAAAGAGCAGGAGTTCCCTGGGAAAGGGCTGCCCCTGCTAAAGATTCTAGTCAGTGGAGAGGCAGTGCAAACATAAGTGGGCCTTCTTCTGGTACCCTTTTCCCAAACCTTGAAACACTTGAAAGGCCAAATGGGATGCTCTGAATTGGGCCTGGAAGCAGTTCAAGAGCCAGTCTAGTTCACAGAGCACTAGCCTAATATGATCATACTGCCCAATCCTAGTTATCAGTCTTACTACATATTGCACGAAGTGGCAGCAGGCTGCCCCCCGCCCCCCAACCCCGTGAGCTAGCCTGTAGCTGTGGTTGCTTTGCTTTTTTCCAGCATTGTCATCTGATCACTAAAAATCAGCTTCAGAGACTTCTGATCTACGACCAGGTGAGAGACATCTTTGTGTTATATGTGGTGGTTTAGGATTTTGCCCTGTTTATTTCCTTTGTATGGGATACCCCAGCCTAGGCTAGAGAAACCACTTTCAGGCAGTTAGGAGCAAAGTGTAGCTATAACATAGGATGACTGCGACTTCTACAAATCCTTTTTAAGGTTGCAGGTTTGTGCAACCTGAATTAGAAGCAAGTCCCAATTAAGTTGGAGGGTTGCCTTGGAATAAGTAGGACTGCTCTGCAATTTCCCAGTTAGAGGGCTTTCCTAGCTCAGCACACGCTCCAGATGTTGTTGGACTCCCATCAGCCCCAGCATAGCTGCTGTCCAGCAATATCTAAAGGTCTAAGGTTTCCTGCTCTAGGTTTTGCATCTGTCTGGAAAATCTGTGTTGCTCACATGTTCTTATCAGCAGAGACTTCCATTAAGTCCAATTAAATTGCTGGTGCTTTTTGTTTTACATTTTTCTCTCCAAGGTTTGTGTGTTCATCATGTTGACGACCTTTCTCCCACTTGGCATAAGGATCATTGGTATTTTGTGGTGAAACAGAGGCCTGATTGCTGCACCTTATGGTGGATTTAAACTCTGTGAGCGTAGTCATGCCTTAGCTCTTTGAGAAGGATGCTGCAAGGAAGGCAAGGGGGGGCAGCCTCAGACTTCCAACATATGCAAAACCATCATAAAACATTAAAAACTTCCCTAAAGGCTGTATAGTTACTTATCTCCTTGACATCTGACTAGAGGGTTTCCCACAGGGCAGGTGCCACTACTCAGAAGGCCCTCTGCCTGGTTCCCTGTAACTTCGCTTCTCACAGTGAGGAAACCGCCAGAAGGCCCTCGGTGCTGGACCCTGATGCCTGGGCTGAACAATGGGGATGGAGACACTCTTTCAGGGCTGAGGCCATTTAGGGCTTTAAAGGATGCAAAAGGATGGTTTTGCAGTTGCTCCTAGTGTTGGGGTGTATTCTGGTGGTTGTTAACAGTTTGTATGGATTATTGGTACATATAACATTGCATATTGTAGGTATGGCTAACCTGTGGTCTGCCAGATGTTACTGAGCTGCAGTTCCTGTTGGCTCCAGCCATCATGGCCAGTAATCAGGGATGATGGGAATTGTAGTTCTGCAGCATTGTGAGGGCCACGTGTCTGCTACTCCTGAGTTAGAGGATTTTCCTGTCGTGTGATGCAGCAAAGTAATTTAACATGACATAGGGCAAAAATGCACAAGCATCCTGTACCTTTAAGAATTGTGTATAAGATAGGATTTCAGCAGGTATACCGCTTTTTTTCCACCTGGCTAACCTACTAGTAGGGACGCGGGTGGCGCTGTGGGTTAAACCACAGAGCCTAAGGCTTGACGATCAGAAGGTTGGCGGTTCGAATCCCCGCGACGGAGTGAGCTCCCGTTGCTCGGTCCCTGCTCCTGCCAACCTAGCGGTTCGAAAGCACATCAAAGTGCAAGTAGATCAATAGGTACCGCTCCGGCAGGAAGGTAAATGCCGTTTCTGTGTGCTGCTCTGGTTCACCAGAAGCGGCTTAGTCATGCTGGCCACATGACCCGGAAGCTGTATGCCGGCTCCCTCGGCCAATAAAGCGAGATGGGTGCCACAACCCCAGAGTCGGTAACGCCTGGACCTAATGGTCAGGGGTCCCTTTACCTTTACCTTTAACTTTAACCTACTAGTACTTCACCTTGGTCTTCCAGCACAACAGTGGCTGTTAATAGACTCCATTGTCGGGCAACAGGGGGTCTTCTGCTTCTCTGCTGATAAGCGATTTCTTTTTGGCTTTAGCTAAACATTCAGCGTACCCAAAAGACAGCTTTTGCTGATTTCACAGAGGGAGAGATCAAGTTCATCCCGACGTACAAATTCGACTCTAAAACAGATCCTGCTTGATAGTTGAGCCTTTGTAAGTAAGTCCTCTCAATCATTCTTCTGCAAGGCTTGTTTGTTTTTCCTAGTTTGCTGAGATGCTAGTAGGGTCCTGCCTTTCCATCCTCCTGAGCAGGCTAGTAACAAATGGCTTTCTGCTAAGCAAGCTGTTGGAGGAGGGCTAGAGTTGAGGGCTGGACGGACTTCCTTTCCTCTACAGCCAGAATGGACACCAAGCCACGGAGGAAGAGAGAGATCCAGCTCTCCTTCACCTGCTCACTTTGCTTGCATGGAATTCCGGGTTGCCAAAGGCTGCTAGGCGAGTTGTGAAATGCAAGGCTGTGATATGTTGTCTTCCTCAAGCCATCCCTGCTCTGGAAATGTTTTGGCTCCTTTTCCCCACATTTGTCCTGATAACCAGCATCCTCTGTTTCATGGCGTGTATAAGCGGTGTTGCAGTTCCTTGAAAGGTGCAGCAGGCTGAATGAGAATCCTCTTTGTGTCAAGGAAGTCTGGGAATTAGACTTGGTGCTCTCTCAAGAAGAGTCTGCCAGGGCATAAGAGCATGAGAGCAGCCCTGCTGGATCAGGCCATTGGTCCATCTGGCCCAGCATCCTGTTCTCACATTGGCCAATGAGATGCCTCTTGGGGAGCCCACAAACAGGACCTGGGTGCAACAGCATGCTCCCCTCCTCCAAGCCATACTGCTTCTCTTGGTGGAGTATGTTCTGTGGCCATTATGGCTAGTAGCCATTGAGCCTCACCAGCCATGATTTGGCATATTCTTGTGGTTCTTGACAACTGTCAGAAGCCACCTAGGCCTGCTAGTTTCATTGCTCTTGCTGTGGTAATGGGGAAATCAAAAGGACAGGCGGAACATGTAGTGACGAAGCTGGAAAATGGCAGGCTCCTTTGGGCAGCATTTCAGGTGCCAGAAAGGGTCTGTTGGATCACTGAAAAAATAGTGTCTGAACAAGAATAACGGGGCCCCTTGCTTTGGGGAAGGATCATCATTTGGTGGTGTGCCATATGCTTTGTATGCAGAGTCTCTAGTTGAAAGGCACCTCCACCTGAAAAAGGATTGGGCCACAGAGAGCTGCTGCCAGCCAGAGTAGACTTAATTAATGAATTGTGGGGTTGGAAGGGATCACGAGGGTCATCTAGTCCAACCCCCTGCAATGTAGGAATCCAAACTGGGGGAGGTCAGAAATTCATTCTGACCTGATAGAAGGCAGCTTTTGATTTCCTGACAACTCTCTCCATGAGGCAAAATGCCTGCACACCTGCAAGGTCCGCCCCTTCAGAAGTTGGACTCCCAAGCCCCATCATCTCCAGCTCTTGACCGTGGTCAAGATCACAGGCCGTGTGTGGAGCCAAAGTTGGACTGTGTGAGCCTTGTGTGTTGCCTCAGCCAGTCCAACAGTCCTGGTGTCTCTCCTGTCTCCTTGCAGTGGGAAGTGCCGTGTGCCAGCATGGTGTGAGCCAATCCTCTGGAGAGGAGGCAGCGTGAATCAGCTCAGCTACCGAAGCCACATGGAATTGAAAAGGAGCGACCACAAGCCCGTCAGCTCCCTCTTCCTCACAGGGGTAACACCTGCCCTGGCCAGGGCTATCGTCTATTCAGGGTTTTTAGTTGCCTGCTATGTGGCACCTCCTTGAATCTGGGCAGGCCCTGACCAACAACCAGACCCCTTTCCACAGAGCTCCTCTTTGGCAAATGACTTCCGGTGCAAGGAGTGGGCAGGTTTTGGCTCTGTTAAATCCCTAGGCTTCCATTCTCCACTCTTCTGAGTACACGCTGCTCCTGCAGGCATGGCAGACCACATGGGCTGAACTGTATACCTTAACCGTTGGCTCCATTCATGCAATGGAGCTTCTGTGGTACTTGGCTTGGAGCATTTGGCTTCAGCCCATTGGCTCTGGAAGTCACAGCCGCTGCCATGCTAGGGAAGCTCTCAGAGTTACAGTACTTGCCTCTTTCAGGGCTGGGAACAGGGGGGTGCATCAGGCCTTTCTGCTCTTAACTCATACCCCCCCCCTTTAGTCCATAGCCCCAGCAAATGTGCTCTGCCCCCCCCCACCCATAGGTGAAGGTAAAGACGAATAGGATCCTCTCCAACCCCTTAAAGAGGGTTTGCTGCAAAAAGACCAGGGGGAAAAGAAGCCCTTGGCCCATCTAGCTCAGTCTTGATTTCCAGGGGATCTCTCCCAGCCCTACCTGGAGATGCTGGGGATAGAACCTGGGACCTTTGCATGCAAGGCAGATGCCCTTCCACTGAGCGGCAGCCTCTTCCTCTTCCTCACAGGCAAAGACTCCAGGGGTAGCCAGCGTGGTGCCCTCCAGATGCTGGACTACAACTCCCATCATCCCCAGCCAACATGGCCAGTGGCAAGTGCAGCAATATCTGGAGAGCCCCACGTGGACCTGTTGCATGTGCAGTCCCCTAAATGAGAGCCCGGGGCCAAGGACAAACTTCCCCCTGGAGCACGTTTCCTTGCCTCTGCTGAAGGCAAGCACTCTCCCCCCCCCCCTTTTGCTCTGCAGTTTCCGTTTGAGAATGTGAAGTTCCGGCAGCTGCAGAAGGAGAAGTTCCAGATCACAAACAACGGGCAGGTCACCCTCCACTTCTCCTTTATCCCCAAGCTCAGTGACAGCCAGTATTGGAAGCCATGGCTTCGCGCTGAGCCCTGCGAGGGATACTTGGAGCCCAGCGCTTCTCTCTCTGGAATCGTAGAACTGTAGAGTTGGAAAGGGACCCCAAGGGTCATCTAGGGAAGGCCTTGGTTTCCTTTTCATCCCCCCTTTTCTCCTCCTCTTTCCAACCCTCCTCCATCAAACCTTGGGAGTTTGGTAGAGCAGGGGAGGCTTAACATTTGTGGGCTGCATTGCCCCATGCTCAAGCCTCCAAGGGCCATACGTCAAAGCAGCTGAGCCCAAAGTGTAAAAGTGTGTGTGACCAGCTTTAAACAAAGACACACACACAAATGAATTGAAGCCAAACAATGCTGGAGGGTCCCAAAACACCTTTTGGCATCGCAGGGAACCAGTGAGAGCAGTCCGTCAAAAAATTACTTTTTTAAAACAATGCGTATTTTTATGTTGTGGAGGCACAAAAATATCTTGGGGATCATATAGAACTAGCCAAACTTTTAAAAACTCAATGAAATGTAAACTAAAAAAGAAAGTTACATTGGGGGCGCAAAAATCCTTTAGGAGACAAATAAATGCTTTCCCTTTTTATATTCTTTTGTTAGGATCACTTTCTCTCACCCCCCAGTATCCTGTCACCATCTTCTGTGCAGCTGCTGCTTTGGAGGACTAGAGAGGAAAGTGGGGTGGGGGTGGGAACTGAGTCGCTTCTGTTCCTAATTCTTGAAGCTAAGGTTTCCCCCATACACCTGTGAGAACAGGATGCTGTACTAGATGGGCCATTGGCCTGATCCAGCAGCCTCCTATTGTGTCCTTCTTCTGTTCAATTATTCACCGTCTTAACTTTTAATTTACAGACAAGCCAACATGGCTGTGCCAAAGAGTGTATCTACCTGACCTCCTCCCGTTTTAGGTGAGACGGTGGACATTTCCCTGGATGTGTACGTCAGCAAGGAAGAGAAGATTGAGGCTATCTTTGTCCTTCACCTTGACCGTGGCAAGGACTATTTCCTCACCATCAGTGGGAGCTACCTACCAAGCTGCTTCGGGACCTCCTTGGAAGCCTTGTGCTGGATGTCTACCCTTCCCACTCTGCTTGCCTGCTTGAAAAACAGCTGCTCTTCCACTCAGAAATGTGGGGGCTGGGGGTCCTCCACTGCATTCAGCTTCAGCTTCTGTAGCTGTGCATCCGCTTCCTGTGTGCTGTTCATGCCCTTTGTTTGCCTTGACTGAGTCATCCCAGGTTCTGGTCCTCCCACCTGCCCTTTCGCAGGGCCACTGAACCGTGTGCATTTCCCTGCCATCTGCCCAGATACTGTTCAGCCAACGGGCTGTTTCTTTCTCTTCTCAGGGCCTGTGCCATTAACACCCTTGGTTGTCTTTTGCTCTTGCCTTCCTCCTCTGATCTCAAGGAGAAGACAGCTTCCTAGAAAAGGTAACAGTTGGTTTGCTATCCTCTAGATGTTCTTGTAGCGGGCTCAAATCAGGTACAGGCAACGCCCCGTTTACACGGGGGTTGCGTTCCGAGGTACCGTGCGTTTAAATGAAATTGCGTATATTGGGGACAGCATTGGAAAAGCCTGCAAACACCCTCTAAACTTCTGGAAACCCTTTTGAAAGGCCTTTTGAAAACCAGCAGCCTCCCTGCAAAACTCCTTGCTCCAAATCTACACAGGCCTGAGAGGTCGGTGCCAAAGCTCCTGGGAGGGAGTCGAGATGCTGTTTCCATGCCACTTTGCTGCTTTTGTGCTCTTGGGGGTGTAGCACCCTGCTTGTGGTTAACGCTTAGCTGGAATGAAATATTCAATGCAGCAATAGAGAAATTAAAATAATAATTTATTTGTCAGACAAATAAATGATAGGCACAGTGGTATATGGTTACCAAAGCTCTGCCCACTCCAGCCCTGATGGTCAGCACTTATATTTCCTCAGCCCAGCCCCCTTGCTCCTCCTTTGGCTGCCTCTGTCCAATCAGCCTGGTTGAAATTCCTATTGGCTGTTTGCTAGAACCAATCATAAAAGATACACCCATTTCCTATTACCTTTTATGGGAGACAAACAGCTATATTTCCTTCTATCCATAAATGGCAGACAAGTAGCCATATATCTTACATTTGCCTCGACAAGGCACCTTAATTACCAGATCACCTTTTGCCCCTTTCCCCTCCATTCCAAAATAGATGGCTAAAACAGAGGGCTCATGGTATTAAATTTTTGTCTAAACAGAGATCTTGGGTTCACATTCTCACACACCATCAATGAAATAAGAATCTAACATAAGAATCTAACATTTCTTACTTTCTAAATCCTTTGCATATTTACATTTAAGCCAACAAATCTCATACATTAACATAGACAGCTTTTTAGAAGAAAAGGTCTTTGCAAAGTAAAAAAGGAACTCAGTAAAAATAGCTTCAAAAGAAACCTCTTCAGTTTACACCCCCCTTTCCCGGCCAGCTGCTTTTCCCATTAGCTCTTGCCCTTTAACCTTAGGAAAATGTGGCTAGTCTCTAATGGGAATCACATGGTATTATTTTCTGTTAAACAATAAATCTTACTATTTACAAACTCTTAATTAGTGTTTTTGCAGCTTGATTGTATCCTGTAATATGTAGGGTCAGTATAACCTTTGCTCCCAGCCTGTAATTCCCTTTTACAACTTTGAGAATTTTGGCTACTGCTATAAATCGGGGGGGGGGGGGGCTGTTTAGGAAGATAAACATCTGCCAAAGTACTTAGCCAGCTGCTTTTCTGCCTGGGATAAAACATTTGCAAATCTTTATTTATTTATTTTTTAAAATATATTTATTAGGGTTTTACAAAAAACAGAGATTTACAGAATAACAAGAAAACAAAGAAAAGGAAAAATACAAAAAATACAAAGGTACATAGAAAGAAAAAAAAGAAAATACAAAATACAAAAAGCAAATAGATAAGGGAAAATTAAAAAGCAAATCCATTTTTTGATATCTTTAAGCTCATTTGCTTGTTTCCTTGACCTCCTCACACCTCCCCTTTTTGTATTCCCATTTACATAATCAATTCAGCACATCCTTATCCTCTTTCATTTATCTTAACTCTATATCATAACATATTATACCTCTATATTTTCATCCATTTATCAATTCATTTTTGCATATTCTTATTAACTTTTGTTGCTAATTACCACTTATTGCCAATCCAAACATAATTTTAACATTCATTAATTTTACAATATTTCTGAAGATAGTCTTTAAATTTCTTCCAGTCTTCCTCCACCACCTCTTCTCCCAGGTCTCGGATTCTGCCAGTCATTTCCGCCAATTCCATATAGTCCATCATCTTCATCTGCCACTCTTCCAGGGTGGGTAGGTCTTGTGTCTTCCAATACTTTGCAATAAGTATTCTTGCTGCTGTTGTTGCATACATAAAGAAAGTTCTATCCTTCTTTGGCACCAATTGGCCGACTATGCCCAGGAGAAAGGCCTCTGGTTTCTTCAGGAAGGTATATTTAAATACCTTTTTCATTTCATTATATATCATCTCCCAGAAAGCCTTAATCCTTGGGCACGTCCACCAAAGGTGAAAGAAGGTACCTTCATTTTCTTTACATTTCCAACATTTATTATCGGGCAAATGATAGATTTTTTGCAAGCTTGACTGGTGTCATGTACCACCTGTATATCATTTTCATAATATTCTCTCTTAGGGCATTACATGCCGTAAATTTCATACCTGTGGTCCACAACTGTTCCCAGTCAGCAAACATAATGTTATGACCGATATCTTGTGCCCATTTAATCATTGCAGATTTAACCGTTTCATCCTGCGTGTTCCATTTTAACAGCAAGTTATACATTCTTGAAAGTGTCTTAGTTTTGGGATCTAACAGTTCAGTTTCCAATTTTGATTTTTCCACCTGGAAGCCAATTTTTTTGTCCAAATTGTAAGCCTCCCTTATTTGATAATAGTGAAGCCAGTCTCGCACTTTATCTTTTAATTTCTCAAAACTCTGCAGTTTTAATCTATCTCCCTCTTGTTCCAGAATTTCCCAATATTTCGGCCATTTGGCCTCCATATTGAGCTTTTTCTGAGCCTTTGCTTCCATTGGTGACAACCACCTTGGGGTTTTATTCTCCAATAAGTCTTTATATCTTATCCAAACATTAAACAATGCTTTCCTGACAATATGGTTTTTAAATGCTTTATGTGCTTTAACCTTGTTGTACCACAAATATGCATGCCACCCAAAAACATTATTGAAACCTTCTAAATCCAAAATGTCTGTGTTCTCAAGAAGCAGCCAATCTTTCAACCAGCAGAATGCTGCCGATTCATAGTAAAGTTTAAGATCTGGCAGGGCAAATCCGCCGCTTTCCTTTGTATCAGTTAATATTTTAAATTTTATTCTGGGCTTCTTGCCCTGCCAGACAAATCTAGAAATGTCTCTCTGCCACTTCTTGAAACAGTCCATCTTGTCCAAAATTTGCAAAGATTGAAACAAAAATAACATTTTTGGCAATACATTCATCTTTATAGCTGCAATTCGGCCCAACAAGGAAAGCTTCAAATTTGACCATATTTCTAAGTCTTTTTTCACTTCTGTCCAACATTTCTCATAATTATCTTTAAATAAGTTTAAGTTCTTGGCAGTCATATTAACCCCCAAGTATTTAACTTTCTTCACTAATGTTAAACCTGTCTCCTTCTGAAACCTCTCTTTCTCAATCGGTGTTAAATTTTTCTCAAGAACTTTAGTTTTTGACTTGTTCAACTTAAATCCTGCCACCTGACCAAATTCTTGAATCAGCTCTAATACTCTTTTCGTACTAGATTCTGGCTCCTGTAATGTTAACACTAGGTCATCTGCAAAAGCCTTCAATTTGTATTGTTTAGCTCCGACCTGAATACCTTTAATCAGACGGTCCCTTCTAATCATATTTAATAAAACCTCCAGGACTGAGATAAAAAGCAGTGGGGAGATTGGGCAACCTTGTCGTGTACCTTTCTCTATCTTAAATTCCTCTGTCACCACGTTGTTAACAATTAGTTTAGCCTTTTGTTCTGAATAAATTGCACTTATACCATTTTCAAACCCTTGGCCAACCCCCATCCCCTGAAGATTTTTCTTCATAAAACTCCAAGAAATATTATCAAAGGCTTTCTCCGCATCTATAAAAATTAAAACTGCTTTGGTATTTATGTTCACTTGCAACTTCTCCAAAATATTAATTATATTCCTCGTGTTGTCAGACAAGTCTCTACCTGGAAGAAAGCCAGCTTGGTCCTTATGAATCTCTTCCACTAATACTTTCTTTAACCTGTTAGCCAAAATGTCAGCAAATATTTTGTAATCCACATTGAGCAGGGATATGGGGCGGTAATTCTTAAGTTGCGTCTTTTCAGACTCAGTTTTCGGTATAAGTGTAATGTAGGCTTCCTGCCACGACTCTGGTGCCTTTTTCCCCTCTAAAATTTCATTGCAAACCTCCTTTAGTGGCCGAATTAACCAATCTTTCAAAGATCTATAGTATTTGGAGGTTAAACCATCTGGCCCTGGAGATTTACCCAACTGCATATTCTGAATGGCACCTTCCACCTGATGTTCTGTAATTTTGTGACTCAACATTATCTTATTTTCTTGAGAGATTTTTTGTAGTCCATTTGTTCTTAAAAATTGGTCTAAATCAGTCTCTTTCTGTGGCCCTTGTGTATATAGTTGTTTAAAATATCTCTGTAAACACTTTCTAATTTCCAATGGATTCTGTATGTTCTTTCCATCTACATCCAAATTTGTAATGGTATTTAATTTTTGTCTTTTCTTCATCTGCCAAGCTAGCAGTTTCCCACATTTATTAGCCGATTCAAATGTCTTTTGTCTCATCTGCTTAATTTTCCATTCCACTTCCTGATTTATCATTTTCATATATTGTACTTGATATAACTTAATTTCTCTCAGAATCTCTTGCGATTTTGGTTTCGCTCTTAGTTTCTTCTCTCCCTCTTTTATTTTTCCCAAAATTTTATCTTTTTTCTCATTTTGAGTTCTTTTCTTTATTGCATTCTGTTGAATCAGAAACCCTCTCATAACCGCTTTGCTTGCGTCCCAGATTGTTCTTTTTTCAACCGTAGTATTCAAATTTATCTCAAAATAGTCTCTCAAGGTTTTTTGGGCCTTCTTGGTAACCTCTTGATCTCTGAATAAGGTGTCATTCATCCTCCATCTGAAGGAACCAATTGGTGTTAATTTCATCTCCATCTTCACCGCATTATGGTCGGAGCAAGTTTTTGGGCAAATTTCCACTTTTCGAGTCTTAGGTGCCAGTCCTCTAGTTATCCATATTTGGTCAATTCTTGTCCACGTCATATTGGCTTCAGAAAAGAATGTTCCCTCTCTTCCAAGGGGGTTCTTGGTTCTCCAAATGTCAATCAAGTCCATATTGTCAGTCAGTTCAAAAAAGGTTTTTGGTAGTCTGCCATCTTTGGTTACCACCTGTCTCTGCGACTTATCCATGTTTGTGGATACCACTCCATTCATATCTCCCATCATAATAATGTTGTAGTCCATATAGTCCAACAATGTCTCATGCAATTTCTTAAAGAATTCAGACTTCCCCTCATTTGGTGCATAAACTCCTACAATCAAAAATTTCTCTCCTTGTGATTGAATCTCAATTGCAACAATTCTTCCTTGTTCATCTTTAAAAACAAATTTCGGTGATAGACTCTCTTTAGCGTAGATAACGACTCCTCTCTTTTTAACTTTGTCCGATGAGATAAATTCTTGACCCAGTCTTTTATTAATTAGAACTTTCCTGTGGAGCCTTATCACATGGGTTTCCTGTAAACAAATTAAGTCCAATTGTTCCTTTTTCAATAAATGGAATACTTTCGTCCTCTTCTCCGGGGAGTTAAAACCATGAATGTTCCAGCTTAGTAATTGCAGAGACATGATGTGTTTATTCTATTTTCCTCCAACTGCTCCCAAAAGCTCTTCTTGTTCTGGCGGTGGTATCCCCTTTTTTGATTTGTCCAATCTCAAAGGTAGTGATGCTGTGTCGAAAACTCCTGGTCTCAGGGCTCTTAACTCTTCTAGTGCTTCTTTTTGTAAGTCTTCTTCGTAGTCTCTCAGAAATTTTTCCTTATCTTCCACTGATCTAATTTTGAACTTTTTCCCTTTAAAGGTAAAAGATAATCCCTGGGGGAATTCCCATCTAAAGACAATGCTGTTTCTTCTCAGTAGGGCCACCAAGTCTCCGTAGTTGGTTCTCAGGTCCAAAAGATGTTTTGGTATATCCTTAAAAATCTCGACTCTCGAATCGTTAATCTCCAAGGTCTTCTGAAAGTGTGCACTCAATATTTTATCCCTCTCTTCTTTCGTTCGGAGGGTAACCAAACAGTCTCTCACCCTGTTTTTTCTCCCTCCTCTTCCAAGTCTGAAGGCGCTCACTATCTTAAAGTCTTTTTCCGGCTCCAAATTCCAAAATTTCCCAAATTCCTGTGTAAGATAGTCGCTCAGGTTATCTTTTTCAAGTTCCGGCACAGCCCTGATCCTCAGGTTTGTCTGTTTCTCCTTCAATTCGATCATAGACAATAAAGACTGATGGTCCCGAATCTGTTTACGCATAGGTTTTATTTCTTCCTCCACAGCCACTACTTTTTCTTTTGCTTCCTCAGCTATTTTTTGAGTGGACGCAGATTCTTCCAGCAGTTTTTCAATAGATTTTGTATTTGAATTAATGCTGGCAGTGTTCCCGTCAGTTTTATTTGATTGTTCTGTAACTTGTTTACTTAGGCCTTCCAATTTCTCATAAATTTTATTTAATACAGAAGTAAATTCCCCTTCTGAGGCCATTCCTTTTGGTTCAACTTCTGCCAGATCTTCCTCCTGTGTCACAGGAAGGCCGGGTACAGATGCTCTATGTTGCTGGGAAACAGTACTGGACTGCTGCACTCTGACCTTGCCTGATCTTGTTGCTCTTTGTTCAGTCATCCCCCTTTATCTTGAGTCAAGGTCAGATCTTACCGTGGAAATTCCCTAGTGTCCACAGTGGAAAATTCCCCCAACTAAATGCACAACTTCAATGTTCCTCTAGGGGGACACTGTAACAGCCATAAAGTTCACAATAGAAAAGTCTTTTCTAACTTTCCATGTCCCCTTCAATAAAAACATGCAACAGTTTCCAGTCCAAAGAAGACCCTCAAAATGTATCTCCCTTGCAGAGTTAATCATTAAAAAGTTACAATGTCCATAAATAGTGCGAGTCCCAATGTAGCAGTTCTCATAAGCCTGGCAGTCCGTTCCCAGGGGTTTCAACAGAAAAAAAAGAGAGTTTTACCTCTATTTTTCCCAGAAGAAATAAAGTCACTTTCCCTCTTCCCCCCCCTCTCCTAATCTGGGGGGGAGTTCTTTCGCTTTGATGTTTCGATTTAAGACTTTAAAAGCTCCACTCTCCAAGTATTAGCATAGAAACGTCTTTGCTTTGATCTGTTACAGAAATGGAAGGCGGACTTCCTGTTTACACCTTCCCGCTTCAGTGCCAAATTAACGCCTTTTTTCTTCTTCAAATCCAATCTTTTAATTTCACCTACTCACGGGTAGTAGTTTAGCAGCCGAATTGTCACAGGAAAAAGGTCAGCGCTCTCCGGCAACAGCTACGCGGCTTCACCCCACAGAAGAAGCAATTGACTCGCAGCACCGCGCCGCTCCCGTTACGCTCCGGACCCCCTTGCGGGGTTCCTTCGCTAGTTCTGGGGGCGCAAATGGTGCCCGCCGAGTCCCACGCTCGCAGGCTCCTTCTGCCTGCGATTTCCGATCGGGTCTCCGCTTCGCCGTGGCGGATAGACCCACTTTCTGCAGGGCTTCTCCCTCTTACTCAGAAGGAGACCGCCATTGCCGTTGGCGCCGCCTCCGGAAGTCCTTTTCAAACATTTGCAAATCTTTAAGCTCATTTTAAAATACAGGCCTTGATCAGATGCCTCAGGGGGGACATTTTTGCCCCTTCAAGTGCCCCTTCCAGCTTTGCGGCAGTGTGCATGTGCCTCGAAGGCACGTAAATGGAGTTGCCCTTGTCAACGATCAGCAGCTGCTCCATGCAGTGGCAGCTGGTCCCTTAGGGCAAACCAGGCACTACCCCACCAACCTGACTTTCCTCTCAGGCAACCCGCACCTGCCTGCCTTCTGACTCAAATCCAGTCCAGGTGGTAGCTCTAGCTCTCTGCTTTGGTCTCTTCCCTAGTCTCAATGTGGCCCTTGTAGAACTCAGCAGAGGAGAACGGAGACGAAACCAGAATTTGCCATCACTGCTTGTAACTGATTTTGCGCTGCTCGACTCTGGGTCCGCTTGCGATTGGCAGCACGGGAGGCAGAAAGCCCAGTCTCATGATGCAGGCGCCAGCCCCCTCTGGCCCCAAGAGCCAGTTTTCTCCTTGTCTCTGTGCTCAGCAACTGCTGCACAGACTATGCCACTCTGGCTTACTCTTACCACCTGAGCACTGGCATTTGGGAAGCGGTAGTGGCTGCTTTGGGGTGGCTCAGGGAAATGTCATTCCTCTCGAAATCAGATAGACTTGGGTGTATTATCCTAGCCACAAGGAGACAGTGGTGACTGTCAATTTGGACAGCTGTAGACATTTAGAATCATGGAGGATATGTTTATCAGTGGCTACTGGGCAGGGCTATTTCTTGCCACTCTTATCACAAACCACATGCTTTTGATTACCAGTTTCTGGGGAACATGATGGACAGAGTGCTCTTGTCCCCGTGTCCCTATGGACTCCCAAGGGCATGTGGTTGGCCATTGTGGGAACAAAATGCTGATCTAACCCAGCAAGGCTCCTGTCTTCTTTAGCATGCACCAGCTACTCTTGCACTAAGACTCTGATACAGCATGTGTCATTCCCCACACCAGTACACACCCCCCCCTCTCTCTCTCAAGACAGGGGTGGGGAGTATTGGCAGCCGGGGGGGGGGTAGGGAGGATGAACTGGGTCCTAATCAACAGCTGCCCTGGGGATGAGGGGATCAAATTCTCCATCCTTGCCAACTCCTTTTAGTGATGGGCTGCTTGCCATTGCTGTGCTCCTAAAGCTCTCTTGCTCCCCCCTCCTCTCTTTCTCTTTCTCTTGAATGTGGTAGCTTGAGATAGAACTAACCACTCTGAACATTTCAGGAGAGGAAGATGGGAAGGAGGCAGGAGGCATGGTTCACCAGCTGCTGTGTGCTGCATTGCCCATACAAAGTCGTGGGCTGGGGCTCCAGCTGTTGCTCAGTTTCTACCACTGCCTCTGCAACATGCTCTAGACAAGGGGTGGTGAACATGTGACCCCATCATCTCATCATGCTGGCTGGGGTTGCAGCCCATCAACCTATGAAGGCCCATCCATGTTCTGTTGCTGTTTTTGTTACTTATTTCCTGCCCTTCACCCTAAGGTCCCAGGGCAGGTTCCAGCAATTTAAATAAAATGTTAGCGAAACCTCATGTCCACAGCTGCATATTCAGTAAGCTTTTGGGTGAACTGCACATCCGGAGTGGGAGGATTACTAGCTGCATATTAATAGGGGGAGGGGGAGCTTGGATTTGGGGTGCGAGCAATTTGTTTTTTGTTTTCCCACTTGAGATGCTTGCTGTGGCTAGGCCCGGGCAATATGTCAATATAGATATATTTTCAAATCAGCTTGAAGTCTAGATAGTAAGACTGGTTTCATAATTTCTGACCTGGCAATATATTGCGAATCATGATGTGTGTGTGTACTATGCAAAAAACACCATGTGGGGGGAAACTGTGAAGCCAGACAATGCTTCTCGAGATTCCTGCAGCCCCTGTGGACTCTGCCGGTTCAGCTTTCCCCTGCCCTCCTGCAGGGGGCAGCAGAAATCACAATGCGGGGGAAACGGTGAAGCCAGCCAATGACTCTACATACCTCCATCTTATTTCAGACATTGTGATATATTGGTGTGTTGCAATGTTTATGTTATGTACTGAGTTGAATAGGATCCAAACTGCAGCAGTCTGATTGGTCCTAGAACAATAGGATCCAAAAGGCAGCAGTCTGATTGGTCCTAGAACAATAGGATTCAGAATGCAGCAGTCTGATTGGTCCTAGATCAATGCAGCAGTCTGATTGGTTGGCAGGAACCACCCAATCATGCTCCAGATAGAAGTGAATCCACAACCTGATTGGCTTACAGTAGAATTCCGGAATTAGCCAATCATGTGCAGCCCATTGTGTAAATAATGTATATAAAGCAGATACCTTGAGGGGACTTTCATTCATTCCTCCTCACCACTATGAGCTGAATAAAGAGCATGAAATCACTTTGCGACTCTGAGTATATTTCACTGGCGACGAAGGTGGGATCCCGCTGAGCTGACTGCCACACACAGCATCGCAGTACCGCCACCTGCCGCACCGCTGCCTCGCATCGTGTATCCAGGCTTCAGCTCCGGGACACAAGGAACTCAGAATGGCAACCGACAGCAGCTTCTCGTCGTTCAACCCAGCATCTGGAGACTGGGAACCGTACGCCTCCCGTTTCACCTTCCTCCTAGAAGCCAAAGGGGTCACCGATGAAGAAGACGCCAAGAAGAGGGCAATATTCTTCAGCGTCTGCGGAGAGGAGACGTTTGAAATCGCCCGGGCTCTCCTTGCACCTGAAGACGTTGCTACTGTTCCATACAAAACAATAATGGAACAGCTGAAGGGGCACTTTTCGCCACAGCCCTCAGTGGTGGCTCGTCGAAATGCCTTCTACGCAAAGCGGCAAGCCCCTGGGGAAACCATAACTGGGTTTGTGACCTCTCTCCGCCAAGCTGCCTGGTTCTGCAACTTCTCAGAGCTGGAGAACATGCTTCGTGACCGCCTCGTCGGTGGCCTGAAGGATGAGAAGCTGCAACGACGACTCTACGCTAAGAAGAACCTAACGTTCCAGGTCGCTCTGGAGGAGGCCCTGGCAACGGAAGCTGCCAAGAGGTCGATGCAAGAGGCACGGCCGAGCCAGCCGTCCCAACCGAGGGTCCACCACGAAGACCTCACCGACGACTCAGGATCCAACAGGGAGGAGGTGCACCGAGTACAGCAGCGCACTCAAGCAGCCCACATACCACAGCTGCCTCGACGAGAAGGAGGGAACTGCGCAAGCTGTGGAGAAAGTCACGAGAGGAGGACCTGCCGTTTCTGCAACGCAGAGTGCAGGCAGTGCAGAAAATTGGGACACATCGCCCGGGTGTGTCGGGCTCAGCCCACCCGACGCCAGGCATCAGATGACCAATCCAAGAGCCCCAGGTCCCGGGGCCCAACGCACCAAGGCAACTCGATGGAGCTCACGGACTTCCAGGTATACCAGTTGCCCCACCCCAACGTAGAGAAAATTTATGTAGAGGTACAGATAGAGGGGGCCCCATGCCGCATGGAGCTTGACACGGGTTCAACTCTATCCATAATCTCGGCAAGGACCTTAAGGAAACTGTGTCCTACTGGGGGTCCCAAACTCAGGCCGGCCCCATTCACCCTCCGGGACTTCCAGAAACGTAAGGTCCCCACAATGGGGGTGGGGACCTTCAGGGTGCAGTACCGAGGGCGGACGCGGCAACTGGACTTGCTTGTGGTCAAGGGCCCCTACATTAGCTTACTGGGATTGGCATGGTTTGGACCACTGGGGCTAGCCGTCACCGGGGTGAACCACACTACCTTACAAGTGGACGTGGATGCCATATGCAAGGAATTTCCGGGGGTTTACGATGGGAAATTGGGACAGTATACGAGACTTCCGGTCAGCGCAAGCGCTTAATGGCCGACTCCCCTCTGAGCTCCAGAGGGAGTCTGCTCTGCGGGTTCGGGTCCTGCCGTTACGGCGAAACGGGGACCCCTAAAAATCACAGGTGGTGAAGCCTGTGAACAAGGAGACTCGGCGGGCACCTTTTGCGCCCCCCCAAACCTGCGAAGAGCCTTTTTAAAGGCTTCTGAACAGCAGCGGGTGAGCGGCACGGTGCTGAGAGTTGTTTACCCAGCCTGTGGAGTGAAGCCGCATCGCCATTAGCGGAGAGCGCTGATTTCTTCCGAAGAATTGGATTTAAGAAAAGCAACTACCCGTGAGTAGGATAAATGATTAAAGGACTAAATTGAAGCTAAATTTGATGAATTTCGGCACCGAGACGGGAAAGGTATAAAAAGGAAGTCAGCCTTTCCGTTCTGTAGACAGATTAAAACAAAGAGACTGTCAAGCTGTAACTGTTAAAGAATCTACATTTGAATAAGAACAAATCCACCGTTAAAAAAAAAAATAGCCCTCCTCCCGTAGGCAGGAGCGGGGGGGGGGGGGGGGAGGAATTGTATTATATATGCCTGCATGAAAAGAAGGGAATTGGAATTTTACTGCTGTTTTAACACCCTGGGGACGGACTGCCTTGATAGGGAAGCTGGCTGTAGGTTGTCTGCACATCAAGGTAAAGAAGTAACCTTGGAGCAAATTTCTGAATTAATTTTTTGAAAGGATACAGTGTCACTGGACTTTATATGGACTGTGTTGCAATTAAATAACTTTGGAGAAAATTGGGAGACATGGGGGATTTTTAAAGAATACTTTGTTTCAGAACTTGGAAAGTGAAGCTAGAATTTCTCCCCCTAGAGGAGACTTGACCGTAACAATAATAACTGAACTACTAGTTACTGAGCCACTGGAAAATTCCTATTATAAACAATCTCACAACTGCGTGACTGACCTTGGCTTGGCATGAGAGTGTTATGGCAGATGGCAAAGGGAAAGTAGAGCTACAGGAAAAAAGTTTAAGATCCGGTAGACAATACAAAACTGATATTTCACAACAAAGAAGGGCCTCAACATCTGGAGGTACAGGAGCAGTTTCTGCCTCACAAACAAAATTAAGAACTATGTCATCGGAAGACGCATTGGCTAAGGCACTTGGGAAAATTAATGAATCTTTGGAACATTTAACGAAGCAAGGGGCAGAGACAAGTAAACAAGTTGCCGAAACTAACAAGCAAATTGCAGAAACTAATAAGAAAGTAGCTGAGATTTCAGCAAAAATTGATTTAAATACTACAAGTATAAATGAACTTTGAAAGAAGGTGAATTCTAATACAGAGACTATTGAAAAGCTACTAGAGGAATCGGCTACAACTCGAAAGATTGCAGAGGAGGCCAAGGAAATTGCCTCAACATCTGGAGGTACAGGAGCAGTTTCTGCCTCACAAACAAAATTAAGAACTATGTCGGACTTCCGGGGTGGCGCCATCGGAAAATGGCTGATTCCCCTTAAACGGAGGGGACTGGCTCCGCGGAAACTGGGGTTCTTACCGCTACGGCGCAGCGGGGACCCGTAAAAACCACAGGCGGGTGAAGCCTGTGGCCGTGGGACTCGGCGGGCACCTTTTTGCGCCCCCCCAATCGGCAAAGGAGCCCAGTCTTGGGTCCCGGAGCTGAGCGGGGAATTGGCGCTGTGCTGTGAGTCATCTGCTTGTTCCGTGGAGTGAAGCCGCTAAGCCGTTGCCGGAGAGCGCTGCCTTCTTCCTTGAAAATTGAAACCAAGACCAACGACCCGTGAGTAGGTCTAATTCGGCAATTAAAGGAATTGATTTGAAAGATTTGGCACCGAAGGCGGAGAGGTATAAAAAGGAAATCTGCCTCCCGTTTTTTGTAAAGAAGTAAAGCAATGAAGTTGTAAGCAGGAATTTCAAAGGATGTCGTTAAAGCTTACAATCCGAACATTAAACAAGTTTCAGCCCCCCTCTGACGCAGGGGGAGGAGGGGGGAAAGATTTGAACAGTTTTTCCCTGTAAAAAGAGAGAAAAAAGCAGCTAAATCCACTGCTCAAACCCCTGAGACCGGTTGCTGTGAACTGCAAATATTGCTTGGGGAAGTGTGTTGTCGCTGAAAGTATCTCTTCCTTGCAACAACTAACTCTGCATTTGAGGATACAACTAAGATACATTTTTATTGACTGGTTTCTCCTGATTTTAAAGTAACATTTAACAAATAAATTGAAACAAAAAAGCGTTGTCCTTTGGAGACCGGGGGATGAAAAGGAAAGTAAGTGACTTTAAAAACATTATTGGCTGCTGCTAACATTGTGTCCCCCTAGAGGAACTTTGAATTTGCTGCAACTGCAGCTGGATTAAGGGAATTTTCCATTTCAAAATAAGCTTTGTCTCTGAGTGTGGGACTGACCTTGATAGACTCTGACTCTGATTTTGAATGCGTAACTGACCTTGGCTTCTATTTGGAGGTTATGGCTGATGGGAAAGACAAATTAGAGTCTCAACAAGCAACCAGATCTGGGAAAGTATTGCGTACAGATATTGGACTGCAAAGGAGAGGCTCGGTACCCAGTTCCTCTGGTTTGCCAACAACAACAACCCCATTGGCACAATCTAAACCTAAAGGTATGGCGGCTGATGATGCCTTGGCTCAGGCTCTGAGTAAAATAAATGAGTCTTTGGACAAAATAAGTAGACAACTCGCTGAAACATTGAATAAAATTGATCAGAACACCACAAGTATTAATCAAAATACCACAAGTATTAATAATTTGGGTCAGAAAGTAAATATCAATACTGAGACCATCCAGAGATTAGTTCAGGAATCATCTTCAATACGAAAGACAGCTGATGAGGCAAAAGAAATTGCAACCTACACAGCTACTGTGGTAGAAGAGAAGATACCACCAATACATAGACAATTACAGGATCATAAATCAACTCTTTCTATGTTTGAATTGAGAGAGAAACAGACAAATTTAAGGGCCAGGGCGATCCCTGAATTGGAGAAGAATAATTTGATTGAATTCCTTACAAAAGAATTTGCAGATTTTTGGAATCCAGATTTAGAGAAGGACAGTTTCAAGATAGTGAGTGCTTTCAGACTGGGGAAAGGAGGGAGAAAGAACAAAGTAAGAGACTGCCTGATTACCCTTCGAACTAAAGAGGAGCGGGATAAAATTTTGAGCCTGCACTTCCAGAAAACCTTGGAAATACATCAGTCAAGAGTGGAACTATTCAAGGATATTCCGAAACATCTTTTGGACCTTAGGTCCAATTATAAAGACTTGACTGCTCTGCTGAGAAGTAACGGAATCTTCTTTAGGTGGGAATTCCCTCAAGGTCTGTCTTTCAGTTATAAAGGCAAGAAGATAAGAATAAATTCAGAGGACGACAAAACAAAATTTTGGAGAGACCACGGAGAAGACCTGCAGAAGAAAGCTCAAGGAGAGCTAAGAACACTTGTAAGTGAAACCTTGGATATACCAGATCTTCCTCCTGAATTAAAAGAGCGGCTGAAGAAGGTGATACCACCAACAGAACAGGAACAGGCACTGGGTGCAGTCGGAGGAGAAGCATAGCACCTACATCATGGCTCTGCAACTACTAAGTTGGAATTGTAATGGTCTAAACTCCCCTCAGAAGAGGAGCTCTGTGTTTCATTTATTAAAAAAGGAGCAATTGGATTTGATTTGTCTACAAGAAACCCATATAACAAGATCACACAGGAAATTATTGGTTAGCAAAAGACTTGGTCAGGAGTTTATTTCATCGGATAAAGTGAAAAAAAGAGGAGTTGTTATATATGTAAAAGAAAGATTGCAACCGAAATTTATATTTAAAGATGACCAAGGAAGAATTCTGGCAGTCGAAATTCAAATACAGGGAGAGAAATTCTTGATAGTAGGTGTTTATGCTCCAAATGAGGGGAAATCTGAATTTTTTAAAAGGTTGCATGAGACCCTGATGGACTATATGGATTACAATCTCGTTTTGCTGGGAGACATGAATGGAGTGGTATCTACACATATGGACAAGGCACAAAAACAGGTAGTCACCAAGGATGGTAGACTACCGAAGACCTTTTTTGAGATGACAGACAACTTGGATTTAGTGGACATTTGGAGAATAAGGAACCCCTTGGCTAAGGAGGGAACCTTCTTTTCTGAAGCCAAAATGACATGGACTAGAATTGACCAAATATGGGCAACTAGAGGTATGGCACCAAAGATTAAGAAAGTGGAAATCTGCCCTAAAACCTGCTCTGACCATAATGCTGTTAAGATGGAGATGAAATTGATATTAACTGGCTCCTTCAGATGGAGGATGAATGACACCTTGTTTAGAGATGAAGAAATCTTAAAGAAGGCCCAAAAAACCTTGAGAGACTATTTTGAGATAAATATGAATACTGATGTGGAAAAAAGAGTAATCTGGGATGCTAGTAAGGCGGTGATGAGAGGGTTCTTGATACAACAGAATGCACTAAAAAAGAGAATCCAGAATGAGAAGAGGGAAAAATTTTTGGAGAAAATAAAAGAAGGCAAAAAAAATTTGAGAGTTAAACCCAAGTCGCAGGAGATATTGAGAGAAATAAAGTTATACCAAGTGGAACTCATGAAAATGATGAATCAAGAGATTGAATGGAAAATTAAACAAATGAGACAAAAGACATTTGAGTCAGCCAATAAGTGTGGGAAACTCCTGGCTTGGCAAATGAAAAAAAAGACAAAAACAAAACACAATTACAAACTTAGAAGTGGAAGGAAGTGTTACGAAAAAGGAGCAATGCTGCTGAGTGCTCCAGATGGCTGGAAAGCCAAACAGGATGTTGATGTTATGGGACTGTACCGTGGGAACAAGGAACAGTCTATTATGTGCACTGAGCACCGGATGTTAGCTCAGAGTGTCACATGACCCTGTACTGGAAGTACATGGGAGGAGTTATTCTCTCTCTGCTGTTGATGTAAAGAGAGTGCAGACACGTTTTCTCTGTACTGCTGGAAAGACAGAAATAAAGGCATGTAAATACATTTCTGTCTCTCTCTCTCCCCTCCCTGGGGATGGGGGAGGAAAGGTGTGTTCTTCTCACGTTGGAGGAGGATCGCCGGGATCTCGCCTTGTCTTGCCGGGAGTCGCTGACGGGGGAGATCAACAAGGAATCCAAGCCGGGCACCTGGAGAGTGGCCAATTCCTCTGACTGATTAAGGCTTGCATTCTGACGCCGCTGGTTATCTGATCCATGGGAATCAGCATGAGAGGTGAGAGGTTGATGGATCGTATGCCATCCTCTGCACCAAGGAAAGAAGATAACGTCTGCATTGCAGCCAGAAGCTGAACAGACGGCTGGACACCGAGAGGGGGTGTTTTCCAAGCATCGGAGCCCCAAAAAGGTATGCTGAATATCGGGCTAGAAGTGTGAATGCAGATTGATTGATTCTCTGGTTCACGAAAGCTGCGTTTGGAAAAACAGCTCTGAGAGCAAAGGCTTGCATACCAGGCATACTTGTGGCTAGATAAGAAATCCTGCCTGAAAGAAAGGTATGCACAGTTGCTAGGCAACGACCGTCAGTCGGATTGGAAAGTTACTGACACGTGGGGCTGGCTCAGTCAGAGCCTGGGAAAGCGAAAGAAGTTGTTTAGTCTTCGCTTCTTTGCAAGGACAGTGAGACAGCTTGCAGATTGCCTGCCAGGAGGCTGTAAACAGCTCAAAAGAGACCTTTGGATTTTACTGGCTCGAGAGTGAGAGCTGAGACTTGGATTCAAAATGGATGCCAAGAAGGGGGGAGCCTTGCCTTACCCGCCTCCACTGACTAATGACAATTACTCATCTTGGTCTGTAAAGATGAAGGCCCTGCTGCAGAATCAGAGGATTTTTGGGGTGATTGAGAACCCCATCCCTCAAGCACCAACCCGAGGTTGGGAATCACAGAATGTGAAGGCCAGGACGGCTATAATTCTGTGTGTCTCGGATGATCAACTTGTGCATATTCAGGATTTGGAATACGCGCGTGAGATTTGGGAGACGCTGCGTAGAACACATCAGAGGGATGCTGGATCTTCAGCGTTGCTGTATTTTGAGAAGCTGACCAATCTGAGGCTTGCGCCTGATGGAGATGTTCAAGCGCACCTGACGGAAATGAAATATCTGCGCCAACAGATGGTGGAACGCAATTTCCGTCTGCAGGAGGAAGTGTTCTGCTTCATGATGATAAACAGCTTAAATCGGACTTACAAAACGGTTGCCAGTCAGCTTGGTTCCCTTCCGGCGCAAGATTTGACCGCGGAGAGGGTGTCTGCCGTTGTTTTGAATGAACACGACAGGCTTGCTGCACTGGAGGTGAAGGACAGGGGGAGGGAAGAACGGAGTTCTAATTCCCCCACTGATGTTGCTACTGGAGAGACTGCTGTAGCTTTGAACGTTGTCCGATGTTACAATTGTGGACAGGCTGGGCATCTTCAGCGGAACTGCAAGAAGCCACGCCAGCCAAAAGGAGCTAAGGGCCGCTCAGCAAAGCCTGAGGCAGAAGGCAAAGGTCATACCACGTCTTCGGTGAAACCTGCAAAGGCCCTGATGGCGAAAGGAACAACGCCAGATGTTGGACACTCTTTTATAATCGATACGGGCTGTACTGTTCATATGTCTCCACACAAACAGCTCTTTTCGACGTTTAAGAAGCAAAGCTTCGCTGTGAAACAAGCCAACGGTCAGGAGCTGGACGCGACCGGGATTGGAACTGTGTATCTTAAGAGTCTGAACCTGACTATACACAATGTTTACTTGGTTCCTGAATTGAAGTTCAATCTGCTGAGTGTTTCGCAGATTGCAAAGAAAGGACTGAAACTGTCCTATGATGCTGAGAGCTGCAAGATCTTCAAAGATGGAGAGTTGTATCTTTCTGCCAGAGAGAAAGATGGACTGTATTTGTTGACTTTTGAGCAAAGTGATTACATGGAATGTAATTCTGAGTCTAACTTGATTTCTCTTGCAGGTGTGACCAAAACGAGCGCCAAGAAGATGGCCAGGGTCGACAGCGCGTTTCAGCGGGTGTATGCTGATGTGATTGGTCCTCTAGAACCATCTAGAGGCAATGCAAGATTTTATCTTGTGTGTGTGGATCATTTCTCTAACTTTGTCTGGATTTATGTGTTACAGAGGCCACAGGAAGCCTTGGAAAGGTTTCAGGAGTTTTGTGACAAGGTTAAAGATATGCATGATGCTAACATTGATTGTCTTTTAACAGATGAGAAGCAAATTTTTCTTTTACAGGATTTCCAGAGGTTCCTGCAGAAGAAAGGGATAAGACACAAGGTTGCTGTTTCAGCGGAAGCGTGGAACAGGGGTGTCTGTGTACGGGTGAACAAAGAATTGCAAAAGGGGATGAATGCGCAATTGCTTAGTTCACATCTGCCACATGAGTTCTGGGCGGAGTCCCTAATGTCGTTTTGTTATGCGTGGGTGAGAAAGGTTTCAAAAGAGTTGGGAAGTTCTCCTTTTGAGAAACTGTTCCATAGAAAACCTTCTGTTGCCCATTTCAAGGTTTTTGGGTCTCATGTGAGGACAGAAGCTCCAGGTGGGGTAAAGAATGCCAGAGGCATTTTTGTGGGATATGAAAAGGGTCTCTACAGAGTAATTTTGTCTGAATCTGGTCAGGTGATTCTCACAAAATTTCTAGAGAGTGCTCCTGAACAGGAGAGAGTGATAGTACATACATTTCCCACAGAGGACGATTCAGATGATGATGATGATTTCACAGATTACAGTGGTACTCAGAGCGACAGTGATAGCTCAGAGAGCTCTGTTGTCACAGTCATTGAGAGGAAATCTCACACAATGGATAGACCTTCACTGGTGAAGGATGAACCACTGTTTACTATTGTAACTGGTTCTCCTAAGAGTCCTGAGACTGAACCAGTGAGCAGAGAGGATCAGCACCTCTTACGCAGGTCTGAGAGAGTCACAAAGGGTCAACCACCCAAAAGGTACTCAGAAGAGTTTGCTAACTTAGCTGTTGCATGTGTTGCTGTTGGACACAACCAAGGACAGGTTGGAGCTGTGTCTGAGTCAGAGACAAAGACACAACAGAGAGTTGCTAGCCAAGGTAATGCAGATGCACTCATTCCTTGGAAGCCAGACAACCAGAGAGGTACACTGGGGAAACCAGGGGCGGGTAGTTCCAAGGGTGGAACTGAAACAACAGGGGAGTGTTATGTGTATAACAACTGTTTGTTTTCTTCTCTGGATCACGCTTTGCTTGCCGCAACACGCATTGATTCTTTTGGGGGAGGTTGTTACGAAAAAGGAGCAATGCTGCTGAGTGCTCCAGATAGCTGGAAAGCCAAACAGGATGTTGATGTTATGGGACTGTACCGTGGGAACAAGGAACAGTCTATTATGTGCACTGAGCACCGGATGTTAGCTCAGAGTGTCACATGACCCTGTACTGGAAGTACATGGGAGGAGTTATTCTCTCTCTGCTGTTGATGTAAAGAGAGTGCAGACACGTTTTCTCTGTACTGCTGGAAAGACAGAAATAAAGGCATGTAAATACATTTCTGTCTCTCTCTCTCCCCTCCCTGGGGATGGGGGAGGAAAGGTGTGTTCTTCTCACGTTGGAGGAGGATCGCCGGGATCTCGCCTTGTCTTGCCGGGAGTCGCTGACGGGGGAGATCAACAAGGAATCCAAGCCGGGCACCTGGAGAGTGGCCAATTCCTCTGACTGATTAAGGCTTGCATTCTGACAGGAAGGAATATACAGAACCCAGCTGAAATTAGAAATTGCTTCCAGAGGTATTTTAAACAACTATATACACAAGGGTCACAGAGAGAAACTGATTTAGACCAATTTTTGGTGAAAAATGGATTACAAAAAATCTCTCAAGAAAATAAACTAATGTTGAGTGATAAAATAACTGAACAGGAGATAGAAGGTGCCATCCAGAATATGCAATTGGGCAAATCTCCAGGACCGGATGGACTGACTTCTAGATACTACAGATCTTTAAAGGAATGGTTAGTGCAACCTCTGAAAGAAGTCTGTAATGAAATAATGCAGGGGAAAATGGCACCAGAGTCGTGGAAAGAAGCATATATTACACTTGTACCGAAAACAGAGACTGAAAAGACTCAGCTCAAGAACTACCGTCCCATATCACTGCTTAATGTGGATTATAAAATATTTGCTGACATTCTAGCAAAAAGACTAAAAAAGGTGTTAGGGGAAGTGATACATAAAGATCAAGCAGGCTTTCTTCCAGGAAGACATCTTTCTGATAATGTGAGAAACATAATTAACATCATAGAGAAATTGCAAGAGAATATAAACACTAAGGCAGTTTTGATATTTGTAGATGCGGAGAAAGCCTTTGACAATATTTCTTGGACTTTTATGAAAAAGAACCTACAGGGTATGGGGGTAGGCCAGGGTTTTGAAAATGGTATAAGTGCAATATATTCAGAACAAAAGGCAAAATTAATTGTGAATAATGTGGTGATGGAAGAATTTAAAATAGAAAAAGGGACACGACAGGGTTGCCCAATCTCCCCATTGCTTTTTATATCGGTTCTAGAGGTTTTGCTGAATATGATCAGAAGGGACCAGTTGGTTAAAGGTATACAGGTCGGAGTTAGACAGTACAAACTGGGAGCATTTGCAGATGACCTAGTTTTGACTCTACAGGAGCCAGAATCTAGTGCTAAAAGGGTTTTAGAGCTGATACAAGAATTTGGTCAGGTTGCAGGGTTTAAATTGAACAAGTCAAAAACCAAGGTTTTAGAGAAAAATTTAACACAAACCGAGAGAGAGAGGTTTCAGAATATGACAGGTTTAACAGTGGTTAAGAAAGTTAAATACCTGGGGATTAATATGACAGCAAAAAATGGGAATTTATTTAAAGATTACTATGAAAAATGCTGGGGTGAAGTGAAAAAAGATCTAGAAATATGGTCAAATTTGAAACTTTCTTTGCTGGGCCGTATCGCAGCTATAAAAATGAATGTATTGCCGAGAATGCTGTTTTTGTTTCAGGCATTGCAAATTGTGGACAAGATGGATTGTTTCAAGAAGTGGCAGAGAGATATTTCAAGATTTGTCTGGCAGGGCAAGAAGCCTAGAATAAAATTTAAAATATTAACGGATGCAAAGGAAAGAGGCGGATTTGCCCTGCCGGACCTTAAACTTTATTATGAATCAGCAGCTTTCTGCTGGTTGAAAGAATGGCTACTTCTTGAAAACACAGACATTTGGGATTTGGAAGGGTTCAATAATGTATTTGGATGGCATGCATATCTGTGGTATGATAAGGTCAAAGCGCATAAAGCATTTAAAAACCATATTGTTAGGAAAGCATTATTTAATGTTTGGATAAGGTATAAAGATCTATTGGAAAATAAAACCCCAAGGTGGTTGTCACCGATGGAAGCGAAAGCTCAGAAAAAGCTCAATATGGAGGCTAAATGGCCGAAATATTGGGAAATTTTGGAACAAGATGGAGATAGATTAAAATTGCAGAGTTTTGAGAAACTAAAGAATAAAGTGCGAGATTGGCTCCATTATTACCAGATAATGGAGGCATATAATCTGGATAAGAAAATTGGCTTCCAGGTGGAAAAATCAAAATTAGAAACAGAATTGCTAGACCCCAAAATTAAGGTACTTTCTTTTTTTCTTTTTTTCTTTTTTTGGTGTGTGGGTTTTTTTATTTTTTTTTTAAATAAATTTTTATTAGAGTTTTACAAAAGAGAAAAATAAAAATTCACAGAATAGAAAGCCATAGATAAAAATAAACATTACAAAAAAGAAAACACAAAAAATACACAAAGAAAAACAACAGCTAATTAAGTAAAACGAAGTTTGAAAAAAGAAATAAAACAAATCCATTTTTCCCAGTATCCTCAAATTCATGTGCTTATGTTCTTGACCTCCTCACACCTCCCCCCTTTTGTGTTCCCGTTTACATACTTAATTCAGCAAATTCTTACCCTTTTTCAAATATTTTAACTTTATACCATAACATATTATACATCAATATTTTCAACCATTTATCAGTACATTTTTTACATAATCTTATTAACTTTTGTCACTAATTACCACTTATTACCAATCCAAGCATAATTTTAACATTCATTAATTTTATAGTATTTCTGAAGATAGTCTTTAAATTTCTTCCAGTCTTCTTCCACCAACTCTTCTCCCAGGTCTCGGATTCTGCCAGTCATTTCCGCCAATTCCATATAATCCATCAGCTTCATCTGCCACTCTTCCAGGGTGGGTAGCTCTTGTGTCTTCCAATACTTTGCGATGAGAATTCTTGCTGCTGTTGTTGCATACATAAAGAAAGTTCTGTCCTTCTTTGGCACCAATTGGCCGACCATGCCCAAGAGAAAGGCCTCTGGCTTCTTAAGGAATGTATATTTAAATATTTTTTTCATTTCGTTATAAATCATCTCCCAGAAAGCCTTAATCTTTGGGCATGTCCACCAAAGGTGAAAGAATGTTCCTTCATTTTCTTTACACTTCCAACATTTATTGTCGGGCAAATGATAGATTTTTGCAAGCTTGACTGGTGTCATGTACCACCTGTATATCATTTTCATAATATTCTCTCTTAGGGCATTACATGCCGTAAATTTCATACCTGTGGTCCACAACTGTTCCCAGTCAGCAAACATGATGTTATGACCAACATCTTGTGCCCATTTAATCATAGCAGATTTAACTGTTTCATCCTGCGTGTTCCATTTTAGCAGCAAGTTATACATTCTTGAAAGTGTTTTTGTTTTGGGTTCTAACAATTCAGTTTCCAATTTTGATTTTTCCACCTGGAAACCTATTTTCCTATGCAAGTTGTAAGCCTCTCTTATTTGAAAATAATGCAGCCAATGTCGCACCTTGTCTTTTAGTTTCTCAAAACTCTGCAATTTCAATTTATCTCCTTCTTGTTCCAATATTTCCCAATATTTCGGCCATTTGGCCTCCATATTGGACTTTTTCAGTGCCTTTGCTTCCATTGGTGACAACCACCTTGGGGTTTTATTCTCCAGTAAGTCTTTATATCTTAGCCAGACATTAAACAATGCTTTCCTGACAATATGGTTTTTAAATGCTTTATGAGCTTTAACCTTGTCGTACCACAAATATGCATGCCACCCAAAAACATTATTAAAACCTTCTAAATCCAAAATGTCTGTGTTTTCAAGAAGCAGCCATTCTTTCAGCCAACAAAATGCGGCCGATTCATAATAAAGTTTCAGGTCTGGCAGGGCAAATCCACCTCTTTCTTTAGCATCAGTTAGTATTTTAAATTTTATTCTGGGCTTCTTGCCCTGCCAGACAAATCTAGAGATATCTCTCTGCCACTTCTTGAAACAGTCCATCTTGTCCAAAATTTGCAAAGATTGAAACAAAAATAACATTTTTGGCAATACATTCATCTTTATAGCTGCAATTCGGCCCAACAAGGAAAGCTTCAAATTTGACCATATTTCTAAGTCTTTTTTCACTTCTGTCCAACATTTCTCATAATTATCTTTAAATAAGTTTAAGTTCTTGGCAGTCATATTAACCCCCAAGTATTTAACTTTCTTCACTAATGTTAAACCTGTCTCCTTCTGAAACCTCTCTTTCTCAATTGGTGTTAAATTTTTCTCAAGAACTTTAGTTTTTGACTTGTTCAACTTAAATCCTGCCACCTGACCAAATTCTTGAATCAGCTCTAATACTCTTTTCGTACTAGATTCTGGCTCCTGTAATGTTAACACTAGGTCATCTGCAAAAGCCTTCAATTTGTATTGTTTAGCTCCGACCTGAATACCTTTAATCAGACGGTCCCTTCTAATCATATTTAATAAAACCTCCAGGACTGAGATAAAAAGCAGTGGGGAGATTGGGCAACCTTGTCGTGTACCTTTCTCTATCTTAAATTCCTCTGTCACCACATTATTAACAATTAATTTAGCCTTTTGTTCTGAATAAATTGCACTTATACCATTTTCAAACCCTTGGCCCACCCCCATCCCCTGAAGATTTTTCTTCATAAAACTCCAAGAAATGTTGTCAAAGGCTTTCTCCGCA
Organism: Podarcis filfolensis; assembly: GCF_964270895.1. NCBI lineage: Eukaryota > Metazoa > Chordata > Lepidosauria > Squamata > Lacertidae > Podarcis > Podarcis filfolensis. The sequence continues at coordinate 12,280,521 of NC_139619.1, forward strand.
TCTATAAAAATTAAAACTGCTTTAGTATTTATATTCACTTGCAACTTCTCCAAAATGTTACTTATGTTCCTCGTATTGTCCGACAAGTGTCTACCCGGGAGAAAGCCAGCTTGGTCCTTATGGATCTCTTCCAATAGTACTTTTTTTAACCTATTAGCCAAAATGTCAGCAAATATTTTGTAATCCACATTAAGTAGGGATATGGGGCGGTAGTTCTTAAGTTGCGTCTTATCAGACTCAGTTTTCGGTATAAGTGTAATGTAGGCTTCCTGCCACGACTCCGGCGCCTTTTTCCCCTCTAATATCTCATTGCACACCTCCATTAGTGGCCGAATTAACCAATCTTTCAAAACTCTATAATATTTGGAGGTTAGGCCGTCTGGTCCTGGAGATTTACCCAACTGCATATTCTGAATGGCACCCTCCACTTCCTGTTCTGTAATTTTGTCACTCAACATTGTCTTTTTTTCTTGGGAAATTTTTTGTAATCCCTTTTTCCTCAGGAATTGGTCTAACGCGGCCTCTTTCTGTGGCCCTTGTGTGTAGAGTTGTTTAAAATATCTCTGGAAGCAGTTTCTAATTTCCAATGGATTCTGTATGGTCTTTCCATTTACCTCCAAATTTGTAATAGTATTTAATTTCTGTCTTTTCTTCATCTGCCATGCTAGCAGTTTCCCACATTTGTTAGCCGATTCAAAAGACTTTTGTCTCATCTGCTTAATTTTCCATTCCACTTCCTGGTTTATCATTTTCATATATTGTACTTGATATAACTTAATTTCTCTCAGAATCTCTCAGGATTTTGGTTTCGCTCTTAGTCTCTTCTCTCCTTCTTTTATTTTTTCCAAAATTTTATCTTTTTTCTCATTTTGGGTTCTCTTCTTTATTGCATTCTGTTGGATCAAAAACCCTCTCATGACCGCTTTGCCTGCGTCCCAGATTGTCCTTTTTTCAACCGTAGTGTTCAAATTTATCTCGAAATAGTCTCTCAAAGTTTTTTGGGCCTTCTTAGTCACCTCCTGGTCTCTGAACAGGGTGTCATTCATCCTCCATCTAAAGGAACCGATTGGCATTAGTTTCATCTCCATCTTCACTGCATTGTGGTCGGAGCAAGTTTTTGGGCAAATTTCCACTTTTCGTATCTTAGGTGCCAGTCCTCTAGTTATCCATATTTGATCAATTCTTGTCCAGGTCATATTGGCTTCAGAGAAGAATGTTCCCTCTCTTCCAAGGGGGTTCTTAGTTCTCCAGATATCAGTAAGGTCCATATTGTCAACTAGTTCAAAAAAGGTTTTTGGTAGTCTGCCGTCTTTAGTTACCACCTGTCTCTGCGACTTATCCATGTTTGTAGATACCACCCCATTCATATCTCCCATCATAATGATGTTATAATCCAGATAGTCCAACAATGTCTCATGCAATTTCTTAAAAAATTCAGATTTCCCCTCATTTGGTGCATATACTCCTATGATCAAGTATTTTTCACCTTGTAGTTGGATCTCAATTGCAACAAACCTTCCTTGTTCATCTTTAAAAACAAATTTCGGTGATAGGCTCTCTTTAGCGTAAATAACAACTCCTCTCTTTTTAACTTTATCCGATGAGATGAATTCTTGGCCCAGTCTTTTATTAATAAGAACTTTTCTATGGAGCCTTACCACGTGGGTTTCCTGCAAACAAATTAAGTCCAATTGTTCCTTTTTCAATATATGAAAGACTTTCCTCCTCTTCTCCGGGGAGTTAAAACCGTGAATGTTCCAACTTAATAATTGCAGAGACATAGTGTAATTATTTTAGTTTCCTCCGGCTGCTCCCAAAAGCTCGTCAAGTTCTTGCGGTGGTATCTTCTTTTTCGATTTGTCAAGTCCCGAAGGTGGTAGTGCTGTGTCTACTCCTGGTCTCAAGGCTTTTAGCACATCTGTCGCTTCTTTTTGTAAATCTTCTTCAAAGTCTCTCAGAAATTTTTCCTTATCTTCCACTGATCTGATTCTAAACTTTTTTCCTTTAAATGTAAAGGACAGTCCCTGGGGGAACTCCCATCTGAAAACAATGGAATTCCTTCTCAGCAAGGCCACCAAGTCTCCGTAGTTAGTTCTCAAATCCAAAAGATGTTTCGGTATATCTTTAAAAATCTCCACTCTGGACTCATTAATCTCTAAGGTCTTCTGGAAGTGAGCACCCAATATTTTATCTCGTTCCTCTTTCGAACGGAGGGTCAACAAACAGTCTCTCACCCTATTTTTCCTCCCTCCTCTTCCAAGTCTGAAGGCGCTCACTATCTTAAAATCTTTTTCCAGCTCCAGATTCCAAAATTTCTCAAATTCCTGTGAAAGATAGTCGCTCAAATTATCTTTCTCAAGTTCTGGCACCGCCCTGATCCTCAGGTTTGTCTGCCTCTCTCTCAAATCGACCATGGACAATAAGGCCTGATGGTCCCCAATCTGTTTACGCATAGGTTTGATTTCTTCCTCCACAGCCACAGCTTTTTCTTTTGCTTCCTCAGCTATTTTCCTAGTAGTCGCAGATTCCTCCAACAGTTTTTCTATAGCTTTTGTATTTGAGTTGATGCTAGCTGTGTTCCCTTTAATTTCAGTTGACTGGTCTGAGACCTGTTTACTTAGGCCTTCCAATTTCTCATAAATTTTATTCAATACAGATGTAAATTCCCCTTCTGAGGCCATTCCTTTTATCTCAATTTGCCCTGAGTCTTCCTCCTGAGTCGCAGGGGGGCCAGGCACAGATGCTCTGCGTTGCTGGGAGACTAAAGTGGACTGTTGCACTTTGACCTTAGATCTTGTTGCTCTTTGTTCAGTCATTCCCCTTTATCTTCTATCAAGGTCAGTTCCCACAGTCAGTTCTATCAAGGTCAGTTCCCAAGCTTTTCTTTATGTATGCCACAACAGCATCAAGAATACTTATTGCAAAATATTGGAAGACACAAGATTTACCCACTTTGGAAGAATGGCAGATGAAGGTGATGGACTATATGGAACTGGCGGAAATGACCGGCAGGATACGAGACCAGGGGGAAGAGTCAGTGGAAAAAGATTGGAAGAAATTTAAAGAGTATCTACAGAGATATTGTAAAATTAATGAAATTTAGAATAATGTTGGATTAAAATTAAGAGGTTTCTAGCTGTAATGGGTTAAAAGAATATGAAAAAAAATGGGTTTATAAAAGCAAAATATTAAGAACACAACAATTTAAGAATAAAGATTTGGGTAGAATAAAGAGGGAAACAAATTGCTGAGCTAATAAATTGAATTGGAATACAAAAAAGAGAGGTATGAGGAGGTCCAAGAAACAAGTAAATGAAAAATAATGTGATGGAAAGATTTTTTTTTTCTTTTTCTGTTTGTTTTTATTTTTTGTAATGTAAAAATCTTAATAAAAATCTTATAAAAAAAAAACAAAATTAAGAACTATGTCATCGGAAGACGCATTGGCTAAGGCACTTGGGAAAATTAATGAATCTTTGGAACATTTAACGAAGCAAGGGGCAGAGACAAGTAAACAAGTTGCCGAAACTAACAAGCAAATTGCAGAAACTAATAAGAAAGTAGCTGAGATTTCAGCAAAAATTGATTTAAATACTACAAGTATAAATGAACTTGGAAAGAAGGTGAATTCTAATACAGAGACTATTGAAAAGCTACTAGAGGAATCGGCTACAACTCGAAAGATTGCAGAGGAGGCCAAGGAAATTGCGACTACCACACAGGAAAAAATTCCACCGGTCCTTAAAAAACTGGAGGGCCATGAACTGACACTGTCCATGATCGATCTGCAAAGGAAAGAGAGAAATTTGAGAATTAGGGCAGTACCGGAAAGTGAAAGGGACAATTTGGCGAACTTTCTTACAAAAGAATTCTCAGACTTTTGGCAACAGGGCCCTGAGAAGGAAGAATTCAAGATAGTAAGTGCATTTAGACTTGGTACAAGACAAAGAAGGAATAGGCCAAGAGACTGCTTGTTAACTTTAAGATCTAAAGAAGAAAGAGATAAAATTTTGAATTGGCACTACCAAAAAAACATTGCAAATTGAAGACTCTTACGTGGAGATTTTTAAAGATATACCGAAGTACATTTTGGATGTAAGAAACTACTATAGAGATCTGGTGGTTTTACTGAAAAGAAACAGCATATTTTTCAGGTGGGAATTTCCTCAAGGCCTATCTTTCAAATATAAAGGAAAGAAAATAAGAATAAGGACAGTGAGTGATAAAGACAAGTTTTTGAGAGACCACGAAGAGGATCTTCAGAAAGAGGTGGAATCTGGACAAGAACCAACTTCATCAAGAAAAGGAATACTGGACATAGCAAACTTATCTTTTGGACTGCAACTACCGACTGAAGAAGAACAATTACTTGGAGCAGTAGGAGGGAAAAGTAAATAACCCCATCATGGCTCTGCAACTTCTAAGCTGGAACTGTAATGGTCTGAACATACCCCGGAAGAGAAAAAGTATTTTTCATATATTAAAGAAAGAACAATTGGACTTGATTTGCTTACAAGAGACACATGTGACGAGGTCACATAGGAAAATACTTATTAATAAAAGATTCGGACAAGAATTTATTTCATCTGACAGAGTCAAAAAAAAGAGGAGTGGTGATCTATGCAAAGGAAAGACTGCTGCCGAAATTAATTTTTAAAGATGACCAAGGAAGATATTTGGCAATTGAAATTCAAGTCCAAGGAGAAAAATTTTTGATTGTAGGAATTTATGCACCGAATGAGGGGAAATCTGAATTTTTTAAGAAGTTGCATGAGATTTTGTTGGACTATATGGATTATAACCTAATTTTGATGGGAGACATGAATGGAGTAGAATCAACTAATATGGACAAAGCACAAAGACAGGTAGTTACTAAAGATGGAAGACTACCAAAAACTTTCTTTGAAATGACTGACAATATGGACTTGGTTGATATCTGGAGAACAAAAAACCCTCTTGAGAGAGAGGGAACCTTCTTTTCTGAAGCCAAAATGACATGGACTAGAATTGACCAAATATGGGTTACTAGAGGAATGGCTCCAAAGATTAAAAAAGTTGAAATCTGCCCAAAAACTTGCTCCGACCATAATGCCGTAAAGATGGAGATGAAGCAAATAACAGCTGGCTCCTTCAGATGGAGGATGAATGACACCTTATTTAGAGATGAAGAAGTATACAAAAAGGCCCAAAAAACTTTGAGAGACTATTTTGAAATAAATATGAAGACTAATGTTGAAAAAAGAGTAATCTGGGACGCAAGCAAAGCCGTTATGCGAGGATTCTTGATACAACAAAATGCAATAAAGAAGAGAAGCCAAAATGAGAAGAAAGATAAGATTCTGGAAAAGATAAAAGAAGGAGAAAGGAAATTAAGATCAAAACCAAAGTCTCATGAGATTTTGAGAGAAATCAAGTTATACCAAACACAATATATGGAATTGACGAACCAAGAAATAGAATGGAAAATCAAACAAATGAGACAAAAGACTTTTGAATCAGCAGATAAATGTGGTAAACTGTTGGCTTGGCAAATGAGGAAAAGACAAAAACTGAATACGGTGACAAATTTAGAAGTGGAAGGAAAGAACATCTACAATCCAATTGAGATTAGAAATTGCTTCCAGAGATATTTTAAACAACTATATTCACAAGGGCCGCAGAAAGAACTGGACATAGAACAATTTCTTGAGAAAAACGGATTAAAGAAAATCTCTTATGAAAGTAAAATAGTTTTGAACCAGAAAATAACTGAACAGAAAATAGAAGGTGCCATTCAAAATATGCAATTGGGAGGGAGCCATTCAAAATATGCAATTGGGAAAATCTCCAGGACCAGATGGATTGACCTCCAGATATTACAAAGCATTGAAAGAATGGCTTATACAACCGTTGAAGGAGGTCTGTAATGAAATTTTAGAGGGGAAGAAGGCACCCGAATCGTGGAAAGAAGCGTATATTACACTTATACCAAAATCAGAGACTGAGAAGAATCAGATTAAGAACTACCGCCCTATATCATTACTTAATGTGGATTACAAAATTTTTGCAGACATTTTGGCAAAAAGATTGAAAAGGGTTTTGGTGGGAGAGATTCATAAAGACCAGGCGGGCTTTCTTCCAGGAAGACATTTATCTGACAATGTGAGAAACATAATAGATATTATGGAATTATTAGAAGTCAATATTAATACTAAGGCAGTATTAATATTTGTGGATGCGGAGAAAGCCTTTAACAATATCTCTTGGAGCTTTATGAAAAAGAATCTTGAAGGGATGGGGGTAGGCCAAGGTTTTGAGAATGGTATAGGTGCAATTTATTCTGAACAAAAAGCAAAATTGATTGTAAATAATGTGGTTACTGAAGAATTTGCTATTGAAAAAGGGACACGACAGGGGTGCCCAATATCCCCATTACTTTTTATATCTGTCTTGGAGGTTTCATGATCAGAGGGGACCAGCTGGTTAAAGGGATTCAGGTCGGAGCTAAACAATACAAATTGAGAGCGTTCGCAGATGATATAGTATTAACTTTACAAGAGCCAGACACTAGTACGAAAAGAGTTTTAGAGCTAATACAAATATTTGGTCAAGTAGCAGGTTTTAAGTTGAATAAACAGAAAACGAAAGTACTGGACAAAAATCTAACAGTTGCTGAAAGAGAGAAGTTTCATAGTGAAACTGGTTTAATGGTAGCAAATAAAGTGAAATACCTGGGGATTAATTTGACATCTAAGAATGTGAACTTATTTAAAGACAATTATGAGAAATGTTGGACAGAAGTTAAGAAAGATTTAGAAATATGGTGAAATTTGAGACTTTCCTTGTTAGGCCGAATTGCTGTTATTAAGATGAATGTTTTGCCGAGAATATTGTTTTTGTTTCAAACATTGCAGATTGTGGATAAAATGGATTGTTTCAAGAGGTGGCAGAAAGATATATCTAGATTTGTCTGGCAGGGCAAAAAGCCCAGAATAAAATTTAAGATACTAACTGATGCAAAAGAAAGAGGGGGGTTTGCCCTGCCGGACTTAAAATTGTATTATGAATCAGCGGCTTTTTGCTGGCTGAAAAACTGGCTGCTTCTTGAAAACACAGACATTTTGGATCTGGAAGGGTTCAATAACAGGTTTGGCTGGCATGCATATATATGGTATGACAAGGTTAAAATTCACCAAGGTTTCAAAAACCATATTGTCAGGAAAGCACTATATAATGTTTGGATTCGGTATAAAGATTTGTTGGAAAACAAAACCCCTAGGTGGTTGTCACCAATGGAAGCTAAGGAAGTGAAAAAACTTAATATGGAATCTAAATGGCCAAAATATTGGGAAATTATAGAACATGAGGAGGGAAAAGTGAAATTGCAGCGCTATGAGAAACTGAAGTCAAAAGTAAGAGACTGGCTTCATTACTACCAGATAAATGAAGTTTTTAAACAGGACAGGAAAATTGGTTTCCAGGTGGAGAGATCAAAACTAGAAACAGAACTGTTGGAACCCAATACTAAGAACTTGTCAAGAATGTATAACTTCCTGTTGAAATGGAACACCCAGGATGAAACGGTGAAATCTGCTATGATTAAATGGGCACAAGATGTTGGACACAACATTATGATGGCTGACTGGGAACAGTTATGGACCACAGGTATGAAGTTTACGCCATGTAATGCCTTAAGAGAGAATCTAATGAAAATGATCTACAGGTGGTACATGACACCAGTCAAGCTTGCAAAAATTTACCATGTGCCCGAAAATAAATGCTGGAAATGTAATGAGACGGAAGGTACATTCTTTCACCTTTGGTGGACATGCCCAAGGATTAAGACTTTCTGGGAGATGATTTATAAAAGGTATTTAAATATACCTTCCTGAAGAAACCAGAGGCCTTTCTCCTGGGCATGGTCGGCCAATTGGTGCCAAAGAAGGATAGAACTTTCTTTATGTATGCCACAACAGCAGCAAGAATACTTATTGCAAAGTACTGGAAGACACATGATCTACCCACCCGGGAAGAATGGCAGATGAAGGTGATGGACTACATGGAATTGTCGGAAATGACCGGCAGAATCCGAGACCAGGGAGAAGAGTTGGTGGAAGAAGACTGGAAGAAATTTAAAGTTTATTTACAGAAACATTGTAAAATTAAGGAATGTTAGGAAGATGTTGGAATGAAGTTATGTGGTTTTAGCAGAAATGTTATAAAGGATTAAGAAAAAAACAGACTGTTAATTGGTGAAAAGAGGGAAAGTAAAGTTACATTATAGTAAGATAAGGACAAAAATTGGAAAAGATGGAAAGGATTTGCTGAAATAGCTAACCGAACTAGAATACAAAAAAGGGAGGTGTGAGGAGGACAAGGAAACAAGTGAATGAAAGATAAGTTATGGGAAGGTTTGTTGTGTTTTTTTTTTTAATTGTGTTTATTTTTCTGTTTTTTTATTGTTTTTTGTTTTTTTCTCATTATTGTGATGTGATGTTTTGTTTTTGTTTAATATGGTGTTCTTTATTTTTTTCTTTTTGTAGCCTTTAAAACTTTAACAAATATATATATATATATATATATATTAAAAAAAGAGAAGGCTCAGCCAGGTGGGAGCCGGAGGTCTCTGTGGTCGCACCCAGGGATTCATTGGACGAACTTTTCTTCTCCATTCTGTGGACATGAAGGCAAGTCTTCTGACCACTGTACCAGCTGGTTTCAAAGGCTATTTTTTATGAAAGCTTGAAAAACAAAGAAAACACAATATACAGAAATCAGTGTCAGATATCAAGCATTTTGAAAACATAAAAATGAAAAGAAACAGAAGACGAAAAGACTTCTGATTCCTTGTCTATCAGCTTAAAAAACTTATGCAAAACTCTTACTTCCCACCTGGGATGAGCCGCTTGGCACACTAAACTGAGCCGCCGGAGAAAGACTGGGGTGGGCGGCAAGTGGGAGGGGGAAGTCGTGCGCTTCTGTCCCTTGAAAAAAAAATGCCGATCCTCCCAGGAGGCAGCCTGCTTGCAGACAAGGGGGCTGGGCTGCCTCAAAGCCCATCAAGGCCACAGGCTGCTAGCATGACTCATCCCGGCTTTCTCATCTGAGGGGAAAGGATGTGCGGTCTTAAATGCTTAAATGCCTTGGCAACCTGGCTGAGCTACCTTGGGCCAGTCCTTGGGCCAGTCCTTGGGCCAGCTTAGCCTCCCTCACAGAGGGTTGTTCTGAAGATACACTCAGGCGGAGGAGGACGTCGGGTTGGGTGGGGGTTGCCAGGAGCAGCACGATGTCCCTCCAACCCCCGGCTTCCACTCTCTAGGCAGGCGCCCAACGTGGCCAGCTGGCAAGGGCTCTTTCTTACTCCAGCCTTGGCGTGCAGATCCCGGGTTCAGCCCCAGATCTCTGGAGCGGAAAGGCTCTTGGGCGTGAATATGAAAGGCAGCATCTGTCAGAATAGGTCATACTGAGCCAGTACAGATGAACGTGACTATTGGTTTGCTTTCTCTGCCTCAGAGGTGGCAGAGAGAGGCAGGGGAGAGACTCCGGCCTCTACAGAAGGCTGCACCCCTTTCCTCCATGTCCCCACCCCAACTCTTAGGACCAGAAGCAAGAGACAGCTTTGCTGAGCACGTGCCCCTTCCCAGGGAGATGCAACTCTGCACTACTGTTCCCTGAATTGCTCGGGAAGCAGCCATACTCCAGGCTCTTATTGTCACAGCCCTGCAGGATCAGACCAAGGCCCATCTAGTCCAGCTCTCAGCAGCCCAGCAGATGTCCAAGGGAAGCCCCAAGCAGACTCCAAATGCAGCCCCACTCTCCCCACTGGGGACACCCGCAACGGGTACGCATAGGTAGACTGCCTCTGCGGCTGGAGGTGCAACATGGTCTAACCCTCCATGAATTTGACGAATCCTCTCTTAAAGCCATCCCCCTCAGTGCCTCTGGAAGGAGGAAATTTCAGTGTCACTAGGAACTCTGTGTCTGGCCTGAATCTGCCAACATTCCTCTTTCTTAAAGAGATTCAGGTTCTGATATTATGAGAGAGAAAACATCGCTCTGCACCTTTCCCACATCATGCATACTTCTATGATGTCCCCACTTTCCCCCCTCTCGCAAAGCCCCAAAGCCTCCTACATTGTAAGCCTTCCTTACAGGGGAATCATCAGAACCACCTGTGCTGCAGAGCTTCTGGCTGAAAGGCCACTCAGGAGATTTGCAATGACTGCTGCAATGCACCCCTAATGATTCAGATTGTATCATTATAGCCTTATTGTGTTTATTTGTTGTTGATATATTAAATTTGTATAATCTTAAAAGTGGTGTGGCTGTGAGTACCATGAAGGGAGCCTGCACTTTGTGATTTGCCAGGGCACTACTGCAGGTTAGGAAGGAGGAAGAGGCAAAGATCCTTTCCCCACTAAAACATGTTTGCACCCAGGGTGTTTCCAGACTGTCAGTATTTTGTGGAAGGGATTCAGGTCCAGCCGAGAACTTCAGCTTTTCCAATGAGAATGGATTAAAGCACTCTGACCATTTTCTTAGTAGAGTCTAACCACTGTTGTAAGTTTTGGGTAAGCAAGACATGAACGCAAAACAAACAAGTGGTCATCTCCTCCGGGTGAACCCCTGCACTGTAAATATATTGACAGCACACTTCCAGGTCTTTGGCATCAGCATCCCAGAACTGTGAAGGTTGCCTCAACTGCTGAGCAACACAGCTAAGGAAGAAGGAGTGGAGTGTCTCCGGGGGGAGCATAGCTCCCATTCCCTTCCAAACACACAGACAGGACAGTGTGGTGGCACCCAGGGAATAGTTGCAGCAGCCGGATGGCTGGCTGAAACACACACCATTGCAATCTTTTTGCCTGGGATTCACTCTGAATCAGCCAGTTAGTGAACTTGGTGCTCCTGTGCAACAAAGCCACTACAAAATTGCTCTTCCGCGCACACTTCCAGGTCCCTCCAGCTGGGCTTTTTGAGTGTGATGGGTTTTTCTCACTCCAGAGCAGTTTGTGTTTAAGCTGAAGGTCACCAGGAAAGCAAGGGAGACTAAAAAAATTGCATTTGTTAATATAGTAAGGTTTTAATAACTCTAATAATGACTAACTGTGTGGAAATGACTGGAAAAAGAAAAAAAGGGAAATCAAGGCTTTCGACTCTTGGTTTCCTGGAAGAAGATCAAAAGACTCCCCTGGACTAGAAGAGACATCTCATTAACAACTGGAGAAATGCCAAAGAACTTTGGATATCTGCTTGGGGGGTTTCTGATGCAGTATTAATTTAACAAGGAGCCAGGAGTGAAACCGAAAGTAGACTGAGCAGCTAGCTGAATCAAATTATATTGCTATGGGTTGGGGGAAACCTCTAACATTTTACTTTTTGATACTTGTACTGCCAGGGTGAATTGAATGTGGGGGGGGGGTGGAGGAGAGGCAGAAAGAAGAGCTAACTTATCTGTGGCTGGGGGCGCAATCTGGACGGTTCTGCCTGGGCACAAGATCACCTAACTACTGCTCTGCGCCTCTGGACCAGGGGTGGATGGTGCTCATTGGGACTGCGAGGGTGGAAGGCAAGGAGGCCAACAGTAGGTGGCGCCAGAGCCAAGGAGTGGCAGAGCAAATGTGTTCTGTATCTGAGATGGAGTGGGAAGGGGCTGGCGGCCACAGCAGCCATCCCGTCTGCCCTCATGGACCGGCCAGAATCCACTGGGCAAATGCTCATCTTGCCAGAGACTGGGTCTTCTGCTGTTGCTCTCTCAGAAACCGTGCCCAGGTGGGATGTTTCGTTTTTCGTAGCTGCTTCGTCCCCGAGGAAGTTGGAGGTGACGCAACTCCTGCATCTCTGACGTGGGAAGGTTTGGAGGTATTTCAAATTCCCCCCCTTCTCCCTTGGCTCCCTGGAAAGAAGGCATCTTTACATTTTGAGCGCATTTCACAGGCCAGGAGCCAAGCACCCCTTCCTGAGGGGGAGAAGAGGCCCAGAAAAGATGAGCCCTTCCCAGCCCAAAGGCGTTCCCCTGAGATTCAGCTTCCGGGCTATGGCTAACCAGGCTAGGAGCAGGAATATTGGGAGCGGGAAGGAACTGATGTCATCTGCCAGAGCAGCTGGCTAATTGAAGGGAATGAGGTGATAACAAGGCTTTCAAATCTGAACTCTTGTTTGCGGCTGATTAGCATAGAGGGAGGTGGAGAACAAGGGCAATCGGAATCATACTCTGGGTAGTTGGTTCCTTTTCTTTGTTCGGGTTCCTACGTCACACCAGCAGTTTAAATGGCAACACTCCTTTGCAAGATTGTCCGCCTTTTTAATTGTTTGTTATGGAAAATCAATAAAATGATAAGTTGCCCCTGCCAAAGGGTTGCATGACATCTGGCTGAAGACTTTTTGTGCTAAACGTTGAAGCTATGCTGGTGTGTGTGTGTGTGTGTGTGTGTGTGTGTGTGTGTGTGTGTGTTTGTTGCAGAATGGTTTAATTAGCTCATTCTCCTCCTAGCACATCGTCTTCATTCAACTCTGGCTGTTGAATGAATGCTTTCTTATAATCATTCTTATGTTTAAGTGGGCTTTGGCCTCCTTCCAGACAGCAGCTTGAAAGGGAAGCAGAGGAAAACTCAAATGATGACAGAAGGCAGGGGCATCCAACAACCCAGAGTTTTGGTTTGGATGTGACACTTTGAGAATTCCCCAAGCCATCCCGAAGCCCCCATTTCACTCTGGTCCATCTGAGTATCTCCTTTCCACCCATGCCTCCCCTCCCCCCAAATATTCACAATTAAGAAATCAGAAAACAACCCCCACCTCTCTTTCGACAGAACTAGATGGAATGATCAGGCATAGCAACTCCTGCAGAGAGGATAAAACCAAAATGTTTCCAAGGGACACATTTATCAAACAAGATATCTGTCCATAGCTCAGTCAGTAGAGTGTGAGACTCTGCATCTCAGGGTCGTGGGTTGGAGCCCCACGTTGGGCAAAATATTCCTGCATTGCAGGGGGTGGACTAGATGACTCTTGTGGTCCCTTCCAACTCTACAATTCCATGATATCCTGTGAGGAGGAGTCAACTGAGTTTTACTCAGAAGAGATGCGTCAAAATCAACACGTGCCCATCAATTTAAATAGGTCTGCTATGGAAAGGACTGATGTTGACTACAACCCTGATGTTTTCTGATTATTTTATAGAGCGTTTCCCTCATTACCAAAAAATGGAGGCAGAGACAATTTACTGAATTTCAAAACCACCAAAGCTTTATTGAATGAACGAATCAATTTATTACACTTACAAACCAGAATATGGACTTCTACAGAGATAGACTAGTGGAATGAAATTCACGGCAAGTGTCACACTCAGGGAAAATTTGGAAAAGATGGAAAAGATGATGTATAGGGAAAATGTATAAAACAGGAAATAAGGCTTGCTGGAAGTGTAAAATCAAAGAAGGCAATTTCTACCATATGTGGTGGACATGCAAAGAAATGAAGAAATATTGGGAACTTATTTATAATGAGTTAAAAAAAATATTTAAATAAACTTTTCCCAAAAGGCCAGAGGCCTTCCTATTAGGAATAATTGGGGATGAAATCAAAAAAGAAGATAAGACATTATTCCAGTATGCTACAGTTGCCGCTAGAATATTAATTGCTCAAAATTGGAAAAGCCCAAACACCCCAGCGATTAGAGATTGGCAAATAAAATTATTTGAATTTGCTGAACTAGCAAAAAAATACAAAGTTTATTAGTGACTGGAATAAATTTATGATATACATTGAAGGGAATTATAGAAACTTAAAAACTATAGCAGGTTTGATATAGATCTTATGATGTGTTAACCGTTAACAATTATCAGCTGCAGGAAAAAGAAAGTATTTATATTAAGAAGCCTGAAATCGGGAGGGATGGAGGTCAATAGGTGTGTAGAGGAAAGATTTAAATATTTAAAGATATAAAGATTCAAGTGTGAAGACAAAGAACTGTAATGGAAACTGATGTTATTTTTATGTTATGTTTGGATATCCCTTTTGAAATTGTTGATTTGTTTTCTCTTTTGGTTATCTAAGTGAAATTCAATAAAAAGAAATGGGAAAAAAAAGAGATAGAGAACATGTAGAAGAAGAAGAAGAAGAAGAGTTGGGATTTGATATCCCGCTTCATCACTACCCTAAGGAGTCTCAAAGCGGCAGCTAGACTGGTGACTGGGGGCGGCCGCCGAGACCATATAATACCGGTCTTGAAAGACCTACATTGGCTCCCAGTACGTTTCCGAGCACAATTCATAGTGTTGGTGCTGACCTTTAAAGCCCTAAACGGCCTCGGTCCAGTATACCTGAAGGAGCGTCTCCACCCCCATCGTTCTGCCTGGACGCTGAGGTCCAGCGCCGAGGGCCTTCTGGCGGTTCCCTCATTGCGAGAAGCAAAGCTACAGGGAACCAGGCAGAGGGCCTTCTCGGTAGTGGCGCCCGCCCTGTGGAACACCCTTCCAGCAGATGTCAAAGCGATAAACAACTACCTGACATTCAGAAGACATCTTAAGGCAGCCCTGTTCAGGGAAGTTTTTAACGTGTGATATTTTAGTGTATTTTTGGTTTCTATGGAAGCCGCCCAGAGTGGCTGGGGAGGCCCAGCCAGATGGGCGGGGTATAAATAATAAATTACAAGATGTACAAGAAAATGGTACATCTATTTTACAAGGGTATTCACCAACCTGACCCGCACACCGCTATGCACCAGGATAGGTGCTGTTTGTGCTGATGCTGGGCCTGTGTACCATAAAGAACAAATAGTCGGGGGAATGGAGCCGGGACACATTACCCCTCAGGGAGTGGCAAGCCTGCCCGCAAATGACCTAATTGATTTTCTACACCCCCCGCTTGGTACCCTGGTCTCTACGTGCAACGAGCCTGGTATTGGACTACCCAAGCCAGACCAGTTTGAAATGCTCTCGTCCTCATATGCCTCGATGCCGGAATTGGAGGCTTCCATTATTTTAAGTCCGATACGTAATCAAGATCCACAGCATTTGTCAAATTTTGACCCGCTAGCAGTACCGACACAAGACTCAGCTGTTGACCTGCTACCTGTACAGCCTATATGGGTCGGCAAAGCCCTTGCTCTGCATAAACCAGCTGAACATCATGATACATCAGCTGATCATCATGATATTTGCAATGGTGTCATCAAAGACCCTCTGGGCCAAATCAACCAATTGGCCCCTCAGTTAAAGCCATCACATCTACCTTGGGACCAGAGACCTCAAACCTGGAACCACCAAGCAGGGCAGAAGGAGGAGGAGCCTAACTCAGGAGCTTCAAACCACCGGAAAAGAGATTGACTGCCACTATTTCCACCACCGCCCTATTTCAACATCCTATCTTGGAATGTGGCAGGATGGCTATCTAAGCAGGGTGACGTCGACCTTCTGGATTTCCTCACAAAATTTCAGATTATATGCCTGCAGGAGACATGGTGTCTAGATCTCCATGTCCCTTCTCTACAGGGATACGAAGCTTTTGCTACCCCTGCGATAAAACTAAATTCTCGAGGCCGACCTAGTGGTGGCTTAGTCACTTTTGTTTCCACCAAGCTAAAGTGCAAGGTCCGGCAACAGCAGTGGGCGAAGAGTAACAATCTACAAATCCTACTTATTTCTAGCAGTGAAGGAGGAGATTTCCTTTGCTTTAATATATATATCCCTCCTATAGGCACCCCTTCCCAGTCGCTACAAACCTGGGAAGATTTAGAGCTATGTTTGGAAAAGGCTGAACTAGAATTCCCTGGCATGGATATCCTGCTGGCAGGTGATTTCAACGCCAGGATAGGAAACGACATTAATACGTACTGCTCTAAATCTCAGTTGCTGCCAGAGGCAGATTGGTTTATTCCCTGGTCCTCTGATGATAAGGTCTTGAATAAGGCAGGCATTACATTAATGGAGACTGCCTTTAAACATAATCTGTATAATTTGCATGGTACCCATATGGACAGGTCAGGGGGTTTCTTTTCTTTCCTTGGGCCTAGAGGTGTGAGCGTTATTGATTATATCCTGGTCTCCCCAAAACTCTTGGAGAGGTCACAGGGCTTTAGGACTTTCAACAGAACTGAGAGTGATCACCTCCCTATATCAATTTCACTAATTCCCCGTGGTTTGGAGGATCCGCAATACCGCAATCACTGTGCAGACCCACCTCCAACTCTGGCCCTTCGCAGGCGTAAATGGAACAGCGGCCTGGAACTCAAAATCAAACTACACCTGCATTCATCAGAACTACTGGCCTTGAGAGACCAGTGTATTTTATCTAATTCTGACCCCTTTCTAACATTTCAGCAGGTCTCAGAGTCGCTCTTCCCACTACTCACGAACCCCAACCCTCCCAAACAACAAAATAATTCGAGGACCTGGTTCGATAAAGACTGTAGGAATCTAAGATCTTTGCTCAGGAAATTACAAAATAAGGTAAAACAGGAAGGGACCCTGTCCTCAGTGGAAAACCTGCACAGGTGGCGCTCTCATTATAAAAATACTCTAAAACTTAAGAAATCCCTCTATAGAAAGGAACAGTGGGAGGCACTCGACAAGGCGATCAAATTGCGGGACGACAAAAAGTTCTGGGAAATAATTGCTCAGGGAATTTCACCCAAAGGGATTATTGGGAGATTGATTAGCAGCTTTGCTTGCCCCCGGAGTCCACACGCTTCCCTGCGTTGCTCAGCTCCCTCTGGGCAGTTTCCAGCTGCAGCTTAGCAGAGCGATGCACAGCGTTAGAAGCAGAAGCGGTGTTGCCGTGTGTGCGTAATAAATCAGGCTGACGCACGCTTTCTTCCTTATCTTACAAAGAGCTTTATTCTCGTACAGTTCAACAGGTTACAGCTCCCGGTGACACAGAACTCATTTTCTTTGCTCCTCTCCGTACCGGAGCGAAACACACTCTGTGAGACAGAGTAGAAGAACACTCCCTCTCAGTGTTCTACGCCACGCCTCAAAGAATGTGAGACGTCACTCAGAACTTCTTAACCCTGTGAGTTCTGGCTCTCTCCATACCCCCTCTCGTATCACATTCTGAGAGGACTTGTGAACACACATTTACAGACCTCTGAGTGTTCAACACCTTCCCACCTGCCTGCTGAGTCTCCTCACAAATCTCAGGTTCGCACTGTGCGAGACCAACCCACGCATTTGTGACTCGAAACCTCTCAGGTGGAATTCCCTTTGTTGCCCGAGATGACCGCCTGGGCACAAACTGGGGTGCTTCTTCTGACCCACTGGGGCCAGCAAGTGCGTCTTCTTCATCAGACGACTCCCCCTCTGACTTGACCTGTCTGTGAGCTTTCTCCTTTACTCTAACAGGAGATGAGGGCTCACTCTTGGACACTCCTTTAACAACCTGTGGAGACGCCTTCTCCTGGTGCTGACCCTGATCAGTGACCTGGTCACCATCACCTGGCTCTCCCTCCTCCTCAGATTCAGACAGACAATCTGAGTGAACGTCAGGGCTCGCTTTGCGCCTTGCCCTACCATCCTGTTCAAAGAATTCAGCATGTTTACTGATCAGAAGCTTGGTCTGATCACCTTCTGGCCATGCAAATCTCCACCCCTTTGTCGCAGGTTCATACCCACAGAAGATCATTTCCTGGTACCTTGGACCACCCTCTTGCTGCTGACACTTTGGTACAGGCACCAAGGCTCTGCAACCAAACGAACGGAAGAAATGCACCTGCGGCCTCTGTCCGTTGAGCAAGAAATACGGGGTGTCACCTACCACTGAATTGTAGCACCTGTTCATCGTGAAATTGGCCGTCTTTACTGCTGTCAGAGCTGCCCAAGGTCCCAGCTCACAAAGGACCAACGCTGCTTTGTTGTTAAATACAAAAGTCTTTATTGAAGTTCAGTTTCACTTCCAGAGCCGCAGCGCGCAGCTCCACGTCTCAAGCTTTAGACCGCTGATGACCCTTCTGAATCTCCTCCCCCTGTACACCAATTTAAGACCCTCGCCTTGCTCCACCTTTTCCGCTGCTCCTTCCTCCTCTGGGTCCGCCTGCCCGCCGGGGTTCCGCCCTTTCTAGCCTCTTCTCCCGCTGATTCCCCTGAGCCTTCTCCCTCCCTCTGGCGGGCTTTAGGAGCTGGTTCCCCATCCGGGTCTCCTGCTGTCCCCCGCGCCTGCACATTTGAACTTGGCGCGCGCGCCCAGCCAGCAGCTTTCCTCCTGACCGTTTCACTGCTGCTGTCACTGCTTCCCCCTTCATGGGGGGCTAGCTGCAACTGACCTCCCCTCCGTTGGAGGCGTGGTCAGCCCTGACTCCCTCTCTGGAGGAGACACTGCCCCTGACACATGTGACTCTTCCCCCCCACTACGCTCTGGTGGGGAAACTGGTCCCGATCCTCCACTGCTGCTTTGGGGTTCCCCTCTGGCTCCTTGTTTCTGGTGCGTCCCCCCTGGGACCCCCCTTGACCTGACCATCGGCGCCCCCTTCTGGGAATCTTCTGATTCGCTGGAGAAGCTCATGGAATCTCTCGGGCCACTGTCATACTCCCCTACGCTGCCCTCGGATTCTTCCCCTTCGCTCTCCAATTCCTCTCTCCCCAGTGCTCCTGCTCCTGATTCCCTGACATCCATCCCCCCCTCGAAGCCCCTCCTTCCCCCCTCCCCCTCCCCCTCTTCGGGTGTGGGTTCCGGGTGCTCCAGTGCTGTGGGTGTGAGTGCGGGATACCATTCTTCCCCCCCTGGTGTGCAGCCGGTCCGCTGGATCCGGCCAAACCGCAATGGGCTCGTCGACGTCGATTTCCTCTGCTTCCATCTCTCTGCTGTTGTGCTCGAATCCAGGATCCTCCCCCAACACGTCCATGTCCTCCCCTCCCCCGGGTACCTCTGGTGAGATTGCGTGTAAAGGTCCCCGCAGCAGCTCCCTGCGCCACCCCACCTCCAGTTGAGTGTCCCACCAATAGGAGCGGTCTGTGGCAAACCCCGAGAGTGACCCCTCCGAGGAACTTGTTTCCGGCGTCGTCTGCTCAGCTGATGAAAAACCCTGGAACGTGCTGGCTGAAAGTGTGGGTGTGGAAAGCCAGTCGTCGAAATACTCTGCCGGCATAGGTCTGTGTGGGAAGAGTGCATGGAACTCGTCTTTGAGGTAGTGCTCCTCCACGGCATAGCACGGTACCCACCTGTTGGCGCTGGCTGGGGTACCTTCCCTGGCGAGGAAATATTCCACTCCCTCTTCTCCCCACCTCGAGTCTAAAATCTCTGTGACCTCGTTGAGTGGCGTCGCCCTCTGTGACCCCTCCCTCTTTGGAGATTCGTTAAGTGGGTCTGGCGCGTTCCCTGGCGCCTGAAACCTGTGGGGTGCCCTGTAGGGTGTGAGCACTGACCTATGAAAGACTGGGTGCATTCTGGAGCCCTCCGGGAGTGTCAACCGGAAGGCCACTGGATTGATTTGCGCCGCGACCTGGTAAGGCCCCAGCTGCTTGTGTTTGAGCTTCCTCTTAGCTAGCGTCCTGGCCGGCACTGCCTGGGCTGCTAACCAGACCCAGTCCCCCACCTGGATGTCCTCCCCGACTCTCCTGTGCTTTTCTGCCTGCATTTTGTAGGCGTGTTTCGCCAGCTCCAATTGCCTTCGGAGTTGCTCGTGGACCTCCTGTAACTCTGCTGCTAAGTGCTCTGCTCCCCTTGGCTCCCCCTCCCCCCTTGTCTCCAACCCCGGGAAGGTTCTGGGATGCCGCCCATTATTGGCGAAGAACGGTGTCACTCCTGTAGACCCGTGCTTCGTGTTGTTGTAGGCAAACTCGGCCAGCGGTAGGTAGTCCACCCAGGTCGAGGGTTGTTGATTGGCGTAGCATCGCAGGTACTGCTGCATGATGGCGTTGACCCTCTCCGCTTGTCCGTTGGTCTGCGGGTGTCGTGCCGACGCTAAGTTGATCTTGACGTTCAGGATGCCCAGCAGCTTCTGCCAGAAGCTCGAGACGAATTGGCGACCCCGGTCGGACAGGATGGACCGCGGCAAGCCATGAGCTTTGAACACGTGGTCTATGAACAGCTTGGCGGTCTGTTCCGCTGTGGCCACCTTCGCACAAGGAATAAAGTGCGCCATCTTGGTGAACATGTCTACGACCACGAGTACCGCTGTTTTGCCTCGCGAACTGGGCAAATCCGTGACGAAGTCCAGGGCCACTCTCTCCCACGGTTCGAGCGGCGTCTGTAGGGGTTCTAGCAGACCCGCCGGCTTCCTGTGTACTGGCTTGGCCCTTTGGCAGGTGTCACACCTGGAGACGTAATCCGCGACTTCTCCCCTCACATTGGGCCACCAAAAGTCTCTGGTTACTAATTCCGCCGTTTTGCCCTTGCCGAAGTGCCCAGCGCTGGGCGCGTCGTGTAACTGCTGCAGGACTTTCGCGCAGAGGTCGTCTCCGGGTACGTAGAGAGCCCCTTTGCGGATGAGCAGTCCGTCTCGTATCTGGAACTCGTCGTCCTTCGCTGTGCCTCTTCGCACCACCTCCATCTTGGATTGTGCGAACGAATCCGTCTGCAGCGCTCGACACACCGCGTCCAGGTCCACAGCGGCTGAAGTGCACGCCCACTGTCAGGGAATCAGGAGCAGGAGCACTGGGGAGAGAGGATTGGGAGTCACGATAACTCCCGGGATGTATTCTATCCGGAAATCGAAATCCGCAAAAAACTCCGCCCAGCGGATGTGTCTCTGGTTCAGAAACCGCGCCGTGCGCCAGTACTCCAGGTTCTTATGGTCCGTGCGGACTTGCACTGTGTGTCTGGCTCCGACAAGGAAGTGCCACCACGCCTTGAAAGCTGCATGAATGGCCAGCAACTCCCTGTCCCAGATGGTGTAGTTCTGTTCCGCTTTGCTGAGTTTCCTGGAGTAGAATGCGCACGGCCTCCATTCCCCTTGCGGATCTTGCTGCAACAGGATGGCCCCCACCGCTCTGTCCGAGGCGTCCGTCTCAACCCTCATTGGTCTATTGGGGTTTACATGTAGCAGCTGTTCTTCGGACGCGAAGAGACGCTTGAGTCTCCGAAAGGACTGCTCCGCCTGGTCCGTCCAGATGAACTTCTTCTTCTTGGAGCTGAGGGTGTCCGTGATGGCCGCCGTCTCCTTCGCGAACCCTTTGATGAACTTGCGATAAAAGTTGGCGAAGCCGACGAACTTCTGGACCTCCTTCCGATTGCGCGGGCTCTTCCAGTCCAACACCATGCGGACCTTGGCGCTGTCCATGGCGAGTCCCTTGTCGGACAGCTTGTAGCCCAGGAAATCCACCTCTGTCATGTCGAACTGGCACTTCTCTAGTTTGGCGTAAAGTCTGTGCTCCCGTAGCCTCTGCAGGACCTCCTTGACGTCCCTCTCGTGAGCCTCCTGCGATTCCGAGAAGATCAGGATGTCGTCTAGGAAGCAGACGCACTTCTTGTAGAGGAGTCCCGCTAACACGTGATGCATGAAAGCTTGGAATGTATGGGAGCCATTTTGCAGACCAAAAGGCATTACGCGATATTCATAGGTGCCTAAAGGTGTAAACATGGCCGTCTTCCACTCATCGCCCTCCCGCATGCGTATAAGGTTGTACGACCCTCGCAGATTCAACTTGGTGAAGAGTCGTCCCTTCCTCACCGTCGCGAGCAGGTCGTCGATCTTGGGCATGGGGAATGCTGTGGGCTGTGTCCTGGAATTTATGAGCCTATAATCAACTATGAGTCTGCGTTGGGGCGTGTCCTTCTTCTTCACGAAAAACACGGGACTGCCCCCCACTGCTTTGGATTCTTGGATGAATCCCCGCTTCAAGTTGTGCTCTATGAACTCCCTGAGTTCTTGCAGTTCGTCCTCAGACATGGAATACAGTTTTCCAGTCGGCAGCGTCGCCCCCGGCAGGAGGTCAATCTTGCAGTCGTAAGGCCTGTGGGGAGGCAGCTTATCCGCTTCCCTCTCGCAGAAGACCTCCAAAAACTCCTTGTACTTGTTGGGTACCGCTTGCACCATGCCTAGGTGTAACTGCGGTTCATCCTCTTGCCCCTCCTCCTCCTGGCGGGTCTGGATGCAGTGTTCTGCGCAGTAGGAGGAGCAGAAGGTCAATTGCCGCTGGTACCATGCTAATGCCGGGCTGTGCCTATCCAGCCAACTCATACCCAACACTATGGGCGTGTCCGACAGGTGAGTGACGTTGAAGCTGATGACTTCGCGGTGGTTTCCAATTTGCATCACCATAGGCGGTGTTTGCTGTACCACCTCTCCTCCCAGTAGCTTCCTGCCATCGACCGTGACAACGTTTAGGGGCATCGTGGCTGGCAGGAGTGCTATGCGATGTTGCTTGATGAAGTCCACTCCTACAAAGTCTGCGTTGCTCCCAGAGTCAATGGTAATTGGTACTTCCAGGGTGAGCCCATTGGGCAGCTGGAGCGATGCAGTGAGTTGCACCACTGGTTTGGTTGGGAGGGGGTCTGTGGGCTGTAAAATCTCTGGGGACTGCTTCACTGACTTGCCTGGTTGGGCCCCAGTGGCTCTGTTTCCAACCAGGCGTCTTCTTCCCCCTGCGGCTGTTTCGGCTGCTGACCTGTTCCCTTTACTGTTGCTGAGGCTGCAGTGTGCTTCTGGAGCCTCTGGGGACACTCTTTGGCCATGTGCTGTGCACTGTCGCAGATGTAACACTTCCTGGTCCCTCTAGGAGCTTTCGCCTTGACTGCTCCCGGTGTTTGGGCTCTGCTGGCAGTCTGAGCCCTGGCACCACCTATCTCCATCAGCTCTTCCCCCCTCCCCAGTGGAGGCGTGGATAGCGCCCGCCCTGTCTCTCTGGGTAGGAAGGGGGTTGTCCTGGCTGGTGTGCTTGCCCTACATCCTTCCTCCCTGCTCCAAGGGCGTTCTTCCAGGCGCACTCCAATCGCCAGCGCTCTTTGGGCAACTTCTTGGGTGCTTTTGGGTCTTTCTCCTCTTGCCAACTCATCTTTAACGGCCCCATTTAACCCCTCCCAGAACAGGTCTCTGACGGCAATGGAGTCCTTTTCCCAACCCAGCACGTTCACCAAAGCAAAAAAGCGTGAGTGATATTGCCTCACCGTGGCTTTCCCTTGCTGCAGCCCATGCATTTCCCTCCGAGCCACATCCACATCTACCGTTGATTTAAAACAAGCGTCCATAGCTTTGATAAATGCATCGAAATCTTTGAGGTCGGGGTCTTCTTCGCGCCACAAATTCCGCAGCCACGCTTTTGCTTCCCCATGCAGATGAGTCATTATGAATCCCACTTTCTCTTCCTCATCTCTAAAGTCTTTCCGAAGCAAATTGAGCGCGTAAACTATGTCGGCTCTAAAGTTAGGGTATTGCTGCAGGTTCCCGTCGAAGTGGGCTACTTCCAGAGCCGCAGCGCGCAGCCCCACGTCTCAAGCTTTAGACCGCTGATGACTCTTCTGAATCTCCTCCCCCTGTACACCAATTTAAGACCCTTGCCTTGCTCCACCTTTTCCGCTGCTCCTTCCTCCTCTGGGTCCGCCTGCCCGCCGGGGTCTCGCCCTTCCTAGCCTCTTCTGACGCTGATTCCCCTGAGCCTTCTCCCTCCCTCCGGCGGGCTTTAGGAGCTGGTTCCCCATCCGGGTCTCCTGCTGTCCCGCGCGCCTGTACATTTGAACTTGGCGCGCGCGCCCAGCCAGCAGTTTTCCTCCTAACCGTTTCACTGCTGCTGTCACTGCTTCCCCCTTCGGGTGGGCTAGCTGCAACTGACCTCCCCTCCATTCCCCCACTCTCCGATTGAGGCGTGGTCAGCCCTGACTCACTCTCCCTCCCCTCCGGAGGAGACGCTGGCCCTGACACATGTGACTCTTCCCCCCCACTACGCTCTGGTGGGGAAACTGGTCCCGATCCTCCACTGCTGCTTTGGGGTTCCCCTCTGGCTCCTTGTTTCTGGTGCGTCCCCCCTGGGACCCCCCTTGCCCTGACCATTGGAGCCCCCTTCTGGGAATCTTCTGATTCGCTGGAGAAGCTCATAGAATCTCTCGGGCCACTGTCATACTCCCCTACGCTGCCCTCGGATTCTTCCCCTTCGCTCTCCAATTCCTCTCTCCCCAGTGCTCCTGCTCCTGATTCCCTGACAACTGCCTCCCCCCAAAAACTTTGAGGCAAACCAGAGTCACACAGTAGAACCTCTGATGCTTGAACCAGAGCTTTACTTCTCAGCTCTGCCACGCCACTCTCCTGAGGCGATGTCACCTTGTGACGTATCCCCCTCTGGCGAAAGAAACTCTTTAGAGCAGACCCAGTGACCTCTGAACCTCGGTCACACTTGAACCCCTTCACCTTGGTGGAGAACCTTAGTTCCACCTCTGCAACCCAATCCTTGATCAGTTGCGTTGCGTCCTCCCGCGTTCTCAGCGTGAACGCCCAAGAGTTCTGCGTGAAATCATCTGTCAGCGTCAGCAGAAACCTGGCTTTGCCCAGACTCGGCTGTGGCATAGGACCGAACAGGTCTGCGTGCACAAGCTCAAAAGGCTTTGTGGTTACTCTCTCCACCCTGGGATAACTGTATCCCTTATTCTTGGCTTTCTTGCAAGCCCTGCAATTTAGAGTTTCACCACATTCTCTTACCTTGCACCCTTTGGTGCACTCTGATAACATCTGCATGTCCTCACAAGACCCATGTGCCAATCTCTTGTGCCACACGCACGCACATGAAACATGAATGTGAATGGTGGCTTTCCCAGCATTCCCCACTCCCTCCAGAGGTGTTTCTAGAACAAAGAGGTTGTTCTGATTTTTCTCAACACGTATCAGCTGCTTACCCCCTCTGGAAATTGTACAGACATTCTTCTCAAAACAAACCATATACCCCTCCTGTAAGGAAGAACTGTAACCAACAGTATTTCATCTAACTTATGGTACCAACATTTTTCCCGGCTATATAACCCTAACCCTAACCTTAACCCTAAACTGAGCCAGTTTCCTCCTCTTAAAAACGATCTATTAATGGGCTGGGATCCTGTTACCGAATTAGAATGTTTACAGCTAATTAAAACACTCAAGAATGGCAAAGCTCCCGGTGAAGATATGATTCCTCCTGAGGTGCTTAAACTAAATGCCCAGTGGTGGGCTGCTTTTTTGGCCCAACTTTTTACGGTAATAAATGATACATGCAAAATCCCAGAAAATTGGAAACTGAGCCTGGTAGCCCCCATCTATAAGAAGGGCGACCCCCAAGACCCCTCAAACTATCGCCCCATAAGTCCCCTGGACATTGTGTATAAACTTTATACTCGCCACCTGTTAAATAAATTGGTTGACTGGGCTGACCACTCTAACTTGCTTAATCCAGAACAGGCAGGTTTTAGAAAGGGCCATAGTACAATAGGCCATTGTTTGGTATTACAGACAATGATAGATAAGTATACAAAGACACATAAGAGCAAACTTTTTGTGGCTTTTGTAGATCTTACACCCGCTTTTGACTCAATCTGTAGGGACAAATTATGGCAAAAACTATATGACACAGATATAGATAGACGACTTTTCAAAATACTTAGAGAGTTACATACAGACATCACAGTTAAAATTAGAACTGGGACGTCAGGCAACTATACTGACCCACTGCCACTGGGGAAAGGGGTTAAACAGGGCTGTTTGTTAGTGCCGTTCCTCTTTAATTTCTATATAAACGACATTGTTCAACATATGGCAAAGTATAAGCCATCAGCTCCTGCCCTGGAAGGCAAACACCTGAATATACTGCTATATGCTGATGACATGGCGGTCATGGCACTCACTCGAAGGGGCCTACATAGCATGCTGGAGGGGCTCGTAGCTTATTGTTCCCAAAACTCTCTAAAGATAAATTATGATAAAACAAAAATTGTGGTATTTACTAGAGCTCGCCACACATTCAGATGGTCTTTAGATGAACACAAAATTGAACAATGTCTTCTCTTTAAATATCTTGGTATCACTTTCCAAGCTACATCTAGCTGGCTTGCCCACTTCAAGACTGTAGCCCTTCTAGCACGTAGGACAATTGGTGCTCTGCTCAGCTTTTTTTATTCGAGGGGAGGGCAACTGGTGACCCCGGCACTAAAAACTTTTGTTGGAAAAGTGATTCCCCAGATGTTATACGGAGTAGAACTCTGGGGATGGAATCAGAAGCTGTTAGAACGGCTTGAAATCTTCCAAAATTTTTATCTCAGAAGAATTCTAGGCCTCCCTCAGAGCACTCCGGCAGCTTTCCTAAGAGTGGAAGTAGGATTACCCTCTGTGTCTGCCAGGGCCCACTTAAGATTCCTGCGTTTTTTCACCAACCTCATAGATGCCCCGAACACCTTACTGGCTAAACAAGCCTTTGTATCATTACAAAATAATAGCACTTGGCATAAAAATCTACTAGATATTTTATCTAGATACAACCTACCTGAGTTTAACACTCTCAAATTGTGGAGCCCTGATAAAGTTCGGGAATGGATCTTTGAAAAAGACGCCTTTTTGGACTCCACTAAGATAAAAAACTCTGGGTTCTCCTACTGGTTCCCTCGAGTAAAAGCAGTCAAAATCTGTGCCAACTACTTGGTGGAGATCACTGATCCCACCCTTCGGAGAGCTTTTACTATGGCACGGTTCCAAACATTGCCAACTGCTTATTTGACCGGTAGATACACAAAAACCCCAGTAGAACACCGTTTATGTCCTTGCCTTATGAAAATTAAAGAGGATCTTACACATTACCTCCTCTATTGCCCCATTTACTCGGGCTTTAGAGACGCATTGCTGCAAATTATACCCAATTCTATAACCAGTCCTGAAGACAGAGTAAAATTTTTGTTAGTTGATGCAAATCCACGCATTACCCATGTGGTAGCGGTTTTTGTGATGAAGGCCATGAAAGCCAGGGAAAGATTTATGGACGACAATGCAAAGACCCCTTCATCGTCTGTTTAACTCGTTGCACGTTTTCCCTCCTTTTCTATTCTGTGGGAAGAAGGTTTTGTTGGCATAGTATGTAATGAATTTTAATATTTTTAACTATTGTAGTGTTGATGTTTGTGCACAGGCATGGTCCTCACAATAAACGGATTTGATTGATTTATTATTATTATTATTATTATTATTATTATTATTATTATTATAACATTCTCCTTTCCCTCCCCCGCCCAACAAACACTCTGTGAGGTGAGTGGGGCTGAGAGACTTCAGAGAAGTGTGACTGGCCCAAGGTCACCCAGCAGCTGCATGTGGAGGAGCGGAGACGCGAACCCGGTTCCCCAGATTACGAGACTACCGCTCTTAACCACTACACCACACTGGCTCTCATATATATGGAGGTTAAAATCAAAATCTATAAGCTAGAACACAGTAAAGAATACAGATCTGAAACTATTAAAATGTGTAGTTTAAGACCTTAACCGCTAATTTAAAATATGCATGTCAATGCTTTATTATAATTAAGGCAGGTAAAATAACTATTACTCTTAATAGTATTCATTGCTATGAGGCTTCTTGAAGCAATTCAGAATACAATCAACATTAGCAGAACACTTTCCTTTACAAGGACAATTTAAAAAGCAACAATTTAAAAGCAATAAAAAAGTTATATTGCATAGGAAAGAATTCTAAAACAACAGCAATGATCACAATTAGCAACAAGACACAATGAAACAGCAAGCAAAAATTGCCACTCCATCATCGCTGAGCCTTGAAACTTGTGTCTTCTCCCCATAATCAAAACTGACATCAAGTCTTATGTCATCTGGAAGAGAATGAAGGAGAAGAGAGATGAAATTCTGCCACATTTACTGATTCACCAAATTGACCTGGCCCCCATTCCACCCTATTTACAAGGAGGCTTTATGGATCCTGTCTTTGGGGGCAACGACTCCTTCCAAGCCTGCAGTTTGGCCATCTTTGTGCTGTGGCAGGATTTCACAGCCACATGACCCAGGAGGTCTGCATCAAGCAAGGATGCTGCAGCTACTGAGTGGGCTCTCCTTAGTCTGGAAAGTGCGTCCCATGTCCCCAGGCTGTGGGTGTTACCTTCTTTGGGGCAGAAGTGAGCCAGCTCCAGAGGGACGAGAGCATGCTGTAGAGAACAGAAAAGACCGTACTGGATCAGATGACTGATCTGATCCTCAACCCTCCCCAAATAATGGGTGCAAGAGAACATGGAAGCAGACCCAAGCCAGGGAAGACTTGCCTCCATCATGGGATGAGTGAGTTCTATTGCCTGGCCCCAATCCCTTGCCCCAGGCAACCTCAATGGGTCCTGCAGCCTACTAGGCAGAGGTGGAAGTGTAAGATCAAGGAAGAGGGCAGGAAATGTCTCCAGCCTTGTCCGGCATGCCAGGGACACACGTTGTGTTGTGCGCCTGATACCAGACTGTGATTCCTCCTGTGGGAATCCTTTCACAAGCCACTCTGGGAGCCTCTTGGGGCTGTGAAGGTGCCAAAGGTGAGAGACAACTTCAGGCAACTGAGCCTTCTTGCACAGCACATCAGCCAGCTAATGCCACTGGCTGCCAGTTGCCTCTCCGCTGCAATCGCACTTGTTGTGTAACCTCTCAGTTCCTGTGGGAGGAAAGGGGACCTCAGGATCAGGAGGCTGGTCTGGGGGAAAGAGGCAGACCACTGTGAAGCCCTTTACACTCTCAGAGAGAGATCCGTTTCTGTTCTAAAGTGGCAATGTCCTCCAGCCCCAAATTGTAGCTCTGCATCCAAGGCCCTCCTTTGGCTGTCTGGGCAAGTGGGCCTTTGCTGGCTCGTCCATGTGGCCAGCTTGCCTTACAAGAGGGGAAGGGCCCAAGAGGTGCACTGCTAGGTGGTGGCTTCTCCATGAAAGCTTTCTAGGTCAAACAGCCACTGAGGCCATCAAGATACTTACATTCATCAGCAAGTTCAGGATCTTAGTGCTTGGGGCCTCCCAGAGAAGGCCTCCCAGCATCAGAGTATAACGTTCTTCTAACTCCTGCAGGCAATGGCAATGAGGGAGAGGATGCGCCAAGCAGGGGAAAGAGACATCAGATGTTGAGCAATGGGAGCAGTGCTTAAAGCGTGTGAAGAAGAAACAACAACTAGAGAAGTCAAATTTCAAGGCTAACAACTTACCTGCTTGTCGGGCTCAGTTTTGACCTCAATGACTGCCGCAAAGGCTGCATGCACAATCAGGCTGTGGAGCTTCAGTGGTAATTTGGGCTTCATGAGGCTGGAGAGAAGGAGGGGAAAGTTTTTAGACTCTGTCTCATATTGGGGGAAGCATCAAATACATGTCATTCTCTTGAACTTCTAGTGAATGCATGTGTTAGCTTAAACCACTTTTGACAATCAAGCAGCGTATAGATTTTACAGGGTAAAAATGAATAAAGGTAAAATTAAAATAAACACACGAGGGCACTGTTTATGTGGCAGTCTACCTGGCACTTGGTTGCAAGCCTCTAGGTCTTAGTTAATCCCACCCCTAAAAGCTGAGCCATTTTGCAGTCATCTCTAGACAATATAGCTTCTCTTTTCTCTCTCACATCTCCACTCATCCTGTAAATAGTTGCTGCATAAAGAAAGCTTTTTGAACGCAAGAAACCCAAGAAATTGTAAGCAATTCTTCCAATCGAATTCACTGAAGTGGCAAGGTCTGGTAACACCTTTCCACATTCTGCTCCCCTCTCCCCCCCCCCGCCAGCTCCTCGTCAAGCTCAAAAAACCAGGTATACCTCAGTTGGTAAAGGGCTTCCAGTGCCATAGCAAGGACCAATTCAGGCTGCGTAAAGCACACAATCCGTCCCATGAGATCCTGATAAAGAACAGAGGGCGGAGGGGGAAAACATCAGTTCCCTACGGACATCAGGTGGATTCCTCCAACCCCAAACTCAGTGCAGGAATTGGCAATGTAATGCCAAATGCCTGCACAACCCTTCTCTTGGCCAGACCCCGCCAGGCCTTCCTTCTACCCAGCATCCCCCCAATCCCATCCCCAGCTCTCCTGCCCACCTCACCCCTGGATACCTCATGCAACCTCTCACTCACCGCAATTGCCTTGACAGCCATCTTTATGGAGTACCTCAAGCTGTCCTTTTCTCTCTGGCGGGCCTCCGAGCAAGTGGCCAGCACGCAGCAGAGCAACATCTCATCCTTCTCCAGTTGCTGAAATGGCAAGAGTCAGGCTGTCAGTTCATGGCAGGAGGGCTTCTCTGCATCTGAGACCACCAAAATGGGGGTATAAACAGCACTGGTGGATGGGGGGGTGGGGGTGAGGGTGAGGGATTTCGTATGTACTGTGCTGTTTTCTCAAATACTAACCACAGGCGATGCCCAGACCCTGCCAGTCTCTGAACCATCTGCAACAAGAGAAGAAGGAAAGGACATGGGGGCAGGTTAGTTCATTTCTACTTATTTTCCACAGTTGAGGATTAGAGCATTAAGGCCACCCCTCCTTACGCTCCAAAATGAAAAGGAAGCATTTGCTCACGTGGGCCCACAGCAACCCTGGACTTCTTGGGGACTTTGCGGGTCCCCTTCTTCTTGCGGGCTGCCATGTCCCTCAGTCGCCTGAACCTAGAAGAGAAGGAGAGGGGCAGACCTTGTTGTTGTTGTTGTTATACCGCCCTATACCCACAGGTCTCAGTTACAACCAGTGCTTTTTTCTGGGGGGATGCAGGGGTACGCACACCCCGAAACATTTTGTGAATCTTTGCACTTTTCTCCATTTACTGTACTGCATTTATTTTCCCCGATCTGAACTATAAAATGGTGGTTTTCTTGAGTCAAAATGAGAGTACCCCAAACATTTTTTTTTAATAGAAAAAAAGCACTGGTTCCAACATAAAAATCGCAATATAGAAACACAAAATGCATAATAAAGGTGAAAAACAACCCAGTAAAGCCCCCTCCTCAACACATTTCAAAACCTGAGACAGAAGCCTACAACCAAAATGGGGTGTGTGTGTGTGTAAGAGAAGACAGGGAGTCTTTGCAGCATAGCCATAACCAGTGGCGTAGCGTGGGTTGTCAGCACCCGGGGCAAGGCAAGTAATTTGTGCCCCTAACCCATGGATTTGCGCCCCCTAACCCTAACCTTCAGATGTTGCGCCCGGTGCGGCCGGCCCCCCCTGCACCCCCCACGCTACGCCACTGGCCATAACACAAATACGGGTAGCCTAACAGTTTATTATTTCAGTAATTCAACTTAAAAGGTGAAACGTCTACTTCTCAGAGGTCAGTCTCTATTCTCTATTTGCAATCCTTGTTTTGCTGATTTTCATTTCATACCCCACCCTCCCCCTCTTTCCCCCTCTGTTCTTCCTAACCCAACACTGCATGCAACACTAATGTCTCACAACAAATGAAACTGATCTGTAGAAAACACAACTTGACAAAAGAGACAAGGCACATTTTTTTTGTAAACTAAGAAATCTTCAATCATTTGTTTATTTATTTATTTTTAAAAAAAAACAAGGAAAGGAGCAGGAAGGAGTTATCCAAGATGATCGTGGCCTTGGAGAGAAAGCAGATGGAGGGAGAGCTTTGAATCAACTCATTTGAGAATGCTGGTGGGAACTTCTTCACATCATGTTTACTCCGTTGCTGAAATTTGCAGGCAGCCGATGCTACAAGGACAAGTAGCCTGCAGGGCTGGGAAGCAGATTACACCAATTGTTGGGGGAGAACAACAGCATCTCTCACTATTACTCAGCATAGCAATATAGAGCTTCCAGGAACAGAGGCACTCTACCTCTGAAGCCCACAGCTAGAGGAGAAGCAGCAGGAGTGGGCTACTGCTTGTGAGTTTGGACTAGATGGGCTTTTCCTCTGATCCAGCAAAGCCACTTCCGCCTACAAAGGAGGTGGAGTTGCGGGCGACTGAGGGAATCCCCGCTGAGGGAATCCCCGGCCGCGTCAGCCCCTGGACAGCCAATCGCTGGCTCAGGGAGCGTGACCAGCCCTATTTATCGCCGCCTACCTCGTAGCAAATTGTCACAACTTTCTGGGTATTGGCGGTTAGGCATTGGTATTGGTATTATTCTGTAGATGGAAGAGGGGAGGAAGAGCCATCACCTGCCCCGCATATTGAAGAGGTGAGGGCCTAAGGCACGCCCCTGAGCGGTGACCCCCGGGGGGGGGGGGTCCGAGTTGAAACGGCCCAAACGGCTCTCCACTGGAACACAGTGGTGCATCTCATGTATGGGGGGGGATTCCAACACTCCCCCCCACCCCCACCCCCAGCAAAGGAAAGATAAGGGAAGCATTTCCAGCATTTAAAAGAGCCCTCAGCATAATGCTGTTAGGACAGCAGCCCTGCCTGGAGAGCGAAGGGGGCTGCTAGGAAGGTCGTCAAAGCATCAAGGCATAGATGAGCCAAAGAATGCAATGAAAACTCTCTTAGAGCCAGAGTGACTGACAGGAAGACTGACAGAACCCCTGTCTGTTTCAGTTGATGGCTGAAGAGTTGAGAAACGGAGAAGGGGTAGAGAGAGGGGGGGTGTATAGTGGCTAGAATTCTGGACTAGGAGGAACTGGGAGATCCGAGTGCAAATCCCCACTCAGTCATGAAGTGCACTGTTTGATGTTGGGTCCAGTCACTCTCATCCTAGCCTGCCTAACAGGTTTGTTGTGAGGGGGAAAATGGGGGGAAAGGCAAGCCATCAATGCCACCTTGAACTGCTTGGATGAAAAGTGGGTTATGAATATAATAAAAAGCATCTCAAAATAATGATCATGGAAGGTACCCTGGGGATCATCTAGTCCAACCCCCTGCAATGCAGGAATATGCAGCTGTACCTTATGGGAATTGAACCTGCAACCTTGGTGCTATCTGCAGCTCCCTCTAACCAGCTGAGCTGCAATGAGATTTGAGGGAGAATGGGAAGGCGGGGAAAGGGAGGGGGGTGGGAAGAGAAGTTAAGCTGTTCAGGAAGGGGTTAAATTCCATGGGGATGCTGGCCGTGTGGGGGACCCCAAGCCCTCGCCCCAGAAGATTACAAAAAAGAAGCAGACGAAATCCTACTTACAGATTCACGATGCTGGCCATCTCTTCAGGTGAAATCCACTCCTGTTTAAACTCAACTGCTTTAAAATGCTCACACAACACTAACTCTGAACCTTGGCTCTAACCCTATTGCTACTCCTCTCTGTCTAAAATATACAGGAAAATATGTGCACAAAATATACAAATGAAAATGAAATGATAAAGTGAAAGCAAAGCAAAGCAAAGTCTACACCTATCTCCCCTGTTGGTCCCTCGCTTGCTTCTCCGTCCCAGTTCTGTCTCAACCAACTCCTCCCAACTATCCCACGACGGGGATGTGTAGCTTCTGTCTTTTCTACAAGCAGCACGAGATGTCACAAAGATGGGCAGGACACTGTTTCCTTGACAACCCATCCAGCTTGACCCTGAACTAATCTCCCCCCTCTTTCGTTGCCATGTTTTCTCCCTAACCTTGGGACACCTGCTGTTTGCAGCTTTACGAATCACTTTTTATCACAAACAGGTTCATACATTTTCTGGCAACGTTTCTCAAGAGAGGCCACCCAAGCAATTCACCACCCACAATTTGCGGACACCGCTATGCCATCATATTGGCATCAGGTGTTTTCCAGGCCAGTGAATGTCAGCAACCCCTTCTTCTAAAGCTGCTTCCCCAGTTTCATCCAAAATAGAAAGAAATGTCATTTGGTAGCCCATTGAGAAGCTTCGGGAAGTAATGAAATACATTTCTGAAAGTTATTTATGGATGCAGAAGGTCACCACATCTTTGCTTAAGGTGAATGGAAAGGAACATTTCCCCAGGCGGCACACCACTGTCCCCGAATCTCGTCCGCTGCTTGGTCATTTCAACAGATTGTGTGTCTTAGTAAGATTTTGTACATTTCAGAAAGCTTTCCCTTGCCTACAAATGAAGTGCATGATTTTTCAAAAACTTATTAATGCCCCGTGCTTTTACTTCTGGTGTGGTAAAAAATTGCAGAATCTGGCTATCATTTAAAGCAGTGTAAGATGCTGGCTTACGTTTCCCCTCACATTTGGTGACTAGGTAGGGATATGCAGTTTTGTGTTTTGTTTTTTGAAGAGTTCCTAAGGAGTCCTGCTGCTTCCGAGTTTTATTTTGGGGGTTGTTGTTGTTTACAAAAAGGTAATCCAGTTGTAACATTTTTCTAGGTACAATTCTGTACATTCTGGTACTACCTGTTCACTCATGGTCCCTCCAAATCCCTTTGTTTCTTTTAGCAATGTGTCCTTGTGTATCTGCATAAGCTTTTCTTTTTTTATGAAATATTTATTAAGATTTTTCAAATTCAATACAAAAAAATCGAAAAGACACATGAAATTTAGAATTCCATATTTTCATTACCATATTTCCCAGACTTCCCCACACCTCCCCTTCTTGTATTCCAATTCAAATTGTTTGTTCAACAAGTTCCTATCCCCAATTTTTAACCTTTTTATATTTATATTTAATTCATTTTTTTATCTTATTTTAACTTATAAACATCAATATTTGTACCTCAATACACAAACCTTTTTCTAAAGTCGACCCAAATTCCATTCCACGAATTTCCCAATTTTCATATTAATAACCAAACAAAAAAAAATAAGACAAATCATAATTATACACCCTTTGGATTCTCAAACCCCACCACCCCCTTTCCCGGTTTCGATCCCCAACAAATATCCAACAGTCTTAATCTTCTATCAGCCTGGAGATCTCACGTCCGAGGCTCTTAATTCTCTCTCAGTTCCTCTCTGCCGGTTTTTTTGATAGTCCTTAATATTAAGCTCCAAATCTCGGAGGAGCTCTGTCCCAATAAAATCCATATTTCTTCCAGCCAGACCTCCATACTTAAAAGCAAGGTCCAAAAGTCCAATTGTCACAAAAACTCCAGCTTCCACTTTAATCAGATTTGTAATCCATAGGTCTTCAGGTCTCCACACAAAGAGATCTCTCCATTCTTCAGTCGCCAATTTAAACCAGAATTTCATCATCCAATACTTATTTTCCTTTGTAGTCATCCTGTCAGGCCTTTGGTTTGATTTCTTGTTTCCCTTTGTGAGCATGATATCAGGCCTCTGGCTCTCCTTTGTCGTTTGCAAAATTACAGCTCCCCCTTCCTTCTCCTCAGAAACAACATATATCTCTTTCTCCACACTTTCAAGATTCTCAAAGTTCTCTTTTTGTCCAGCTGCATGGGCTTCCTGAGTCAAGTCCTTATCAAATTCCGTAATGTTATTTACTTTTAAGCTCAAGGTTGTTACATTTGTAGCCAAAACATCAATTTGGCCTTGTAACTTTCCCAGGAGAACAAATACTCTGTCCAGCCCAGCCTGAATTTTCCCTCTTCCAGCCATTCTTGTAGTGTCCCAAATCCCCCTCTAGAGGGATTTGGTAACTTAGTATTCTTTCCAGTTAAAATCCAAAAGTCAGGTTAATTTGTATCAGTTCTTACTTATTTTCAACAAAATATAACCAAGTTGCAGCAACTGTATCCAGCAGAGACAGCAGAAACAAAGTTCTCTTTTTCCTTTTTGACAGCTAATTTTGACAGCTGTCAAACTCCTCTATATCCTCAGCAGGCTCTCTCGCGAATCGCTCCCGGGTCCGGGGGGGGGGGTGGAACTTCAACTCTCAAAATTAACTCTTATCCTCCAGCACAATTACTTATACTTGTATCGCCAAATCGTGAAATTAATATCTTTTATCGAAAAAACAATTCTCTCGACCTTAGTTAACTAGTCCTTGCTTTAGATCTTTTACAAGGCGGGGAGGTGGACTTCCTGTTTGCGCCTTCCCCGATCGTGCCAAATTCCAAAGAAAATTTCCTTAAAAAGTCCAATTTCCGTACTACTCACGGGTTGTTACTTTTAGGGTCCGATTGTTCACAGGAAAAAGTCAGCGCCCTCCGACCATGGCTCACGGCTTCACTCCCCAGGAGAAGCAGTCGACTCTCAGCACCGCGCCGCTCACCCCGTCCCCCGTTCTGAAGCCTTTAAAAAGGCTTCTTCACAGGTCAGGGGGGCGCAAATGGTGCCCGCCGAGTCACCAAGTTCACAGGCTTCCGCGCCTGTGATTTCTAAGGGTCCCCGCGTCGCCACAGCAGCAAGACCCAACTCCTGAAGAGCCGATTCCCTCCGGAGCTCGGAGGGAATCCGCCATTAGCCGTTCGCGCTAACCCGGAAGTCTCCTATCTGCATAAGCTTTTCAAAGCCTGCTACCTTTGCTTACAGAATTTCTCCTTGGTCTGACTCTGTGGAAGGCACCATGCTATTCCCCTTTAAATTAGCCATTTCGACAGAAAACATGAGAACTGGAATTTTGCTCTTGAATGGATTTCTGGATCGCCTGCATGCCAAGCACATACTTCTCCCACTGGGCCAGCACCCTTCCTCAGTGACTGAGGTCTCATTGCACACAGCCATCCAGCAAGCAAAAAAATGTTCTTGTTAGAAGGGCAGAGTGGGGAGCAAGAGATTCAGGGGCCGGTTTTAGACCCACAGTGCTCGGGTTTATTCTGTTGCCTGCTTGACATTGTGCCTCCTTCCCCCCTACCTT
The DNA here is from genome assembly GCF_964270895.1 of Podarcis filfolensis. Lineage (NCBI taxonomy): Eukaryota > Metazoa > Chordata > Lepidosauria > Squamata > Lacertidae > Podarcis > Podarcis filfolensis. The sequence goes on from NC_139619.1 coordinate 12,316,983, forward strand.
TTATTCCTATGAAAGTTTCACAATGTCGCTGCTTGGGATTCTGGATAATCTATGGTGTTTTTCTTTTCAGTTTTTAAAATTAATTTTCCAAAAATTTTTTTAAGACAAACAAACAAACAAACAAACAAACATCCTAATTGTAATTAAACCAATCTTGATAACATTGTTAAGTGACTTCCTCAAATCCCCCTGGTTGAATTTCATTGTATTTCATTTTAACAGTTTTCCAAAATCAATCTTCTCAAAAAAAAAAAAAAAAAAATTAACTTGATCACTTCACATCTTTCATTCTTTCTAATCTAGCTTGAAACATCTTAATTCCTATCCTTACATATTTAAATCCTAAGCCTATCTCGTATTTGCAAGCTTTTCCAATTAGGTTATCTTGATATATTCAGCTAAATAATCTTTGAATTTTGTCCATTCTTCCTGGTACTCCTCCTCCTTCTGATCGCGGACTCTTCCCGTCAGGTCGGCTAGCCCTGGGATGTGACTAGATGCTTGTAATGTATGCCAGGCAATCTGGCACAAGTGGGTAGGGTTGCCATCCGCCCGGAATTGCCGGGATTTGGCCGTTGGAAACAAGTGTCCATGCGGGAAACGCTTGAATGTCCAGGAAAATCCAAACGTATAGCAATTCTACACGTGGGGAGTAGGGACGCAAGCGCAAATCAGAATAAATCAAAGGCTGGGAAAGTTCAAACAGAACCCCCCACCCACCCACACACTATTCCTCGAGATTTGTATTTAAGACACAGGATCATAGAATTGTGGAGTTGGAAGGGACACCGAGGACCATCTAGTTCCGTTATTCCCAATCAGGGGTCCGTGGCCCCATCCCTTGCCTCCCTCCAACTAATTTTCTCTCATTTTGGCATGGCAATAGCATACATTTTATGGGCGGTCTTGTTGTTTTTAGTATACCTAAAATCCTTTGCTTATTAGCCCACATTTTGTTCAAAAAATTGCTTTGCAGAGTTAACTACCATAGAGTTGTCAAATTTTTCAAAAGTAGGGGGTGGCTTTTGAAAAATAAGGGGTCCTCAGTAATCAGCCAATTAGGAACCACTGATCTAGTTCCATCCCCTACAATGCAGGAATAATGCAGTTGGCCTATACAGGGATCAAACTTATGACCTTGGCATTATCAGCACCCCGCTCTGAACATCTGCGTCACCTTCAGAGTTGTTGTTGTGGGAGCTGTAGTTCACCAAAGTAAATATTGAAAGGATCCTCTTTTCACATCAAGGACAGACCATGCCAAACATCTACCTTATGCACAAAATTGACTCCCCAAGCTCTTCTTGTGTTTTAAGACGCTGGGATGTGGGGAGCCGGAAATTCCACTGGGCTGGCAGAAGCCCCTTTTGTGACTCAATAGAGCTCTGTCTTCAACCCCAATTTTAGTTTGGAAAACTCCTCCCTTTTTCTTTAACACACTCCCCTCCCCCCACTTTCCTGCATTCCACTCTTTTCCATATCGAAAGCAATTTCTAATGTCCACTGCCAGGACCAGCTGAGGATGTTTTTGCTTGAGGCAGAAACACCCTGAGCCTTTTTTTTTAAAAAAAAAAAATAATATTTATTACTTTTAAAGATTACAGAAAAGGAAAAGAAAAAGAAAAAAGACAAGAGAGAAAAAACAAAAATTAGAAAAGAAACAATACAATACAATATATAAGCAATACAAAACACAACCTAAACACATTAAACTAAACTAAACAAAACCCTAACCCACCTTAACCCTAAACAAAACAAAACAATAACCATTTAAAAACATACATCACACCTTTTCCATACTCTACCTTTCATTCCCTTGTTTCCTCGACTTCCTCTCACCTCCCTTTTTGTATTCCACTTCTATTAATTGTTTCAGCAAATCCTTTCCATCTTTCTCTATTTTCTGTCATATTATAAATATCTTAACATATTTTTTATCATTAAAACTAAAATACTTATATATGCTTAACTCCTTATAACATTTCTGCTAAGGCCATAAAATTTCTTTCCACCATTTTTCTATCATTCATTAATTTTACAGTATTTCTATATATAAACTTTAAATTCTCTAATCTTCTTCCACCATCTCCTCTCCCTGGTTTTGGATTCTGCCAGTCCTTTCCGTCAATTCCATATAGTCCATCAACCTGGAGATCTTATGTCCGAGGCTCTTAACTCTTTTCCAGGTCCCTTCTGCAGGTCTTCTTCATATTCTTTAATGCCAAAGAGCAGATCTCGGGAAGACTCCAACCTAACAATGCTTTTATTCCTTCCGGACAGGTCAGCCAAATTTCCATAGTTGAAGCTGAGGTCTATGACATGTTTCAAAATTCCTCCAAATCCAAAGGCCCCCAGAACTCCAATCTCCTCCAGACCCAAGTCCATGTCCCAAAAGTCAGTTAATCCCTGCATAGAGGGATCTTTCCAACTTTCCTTCTTCCGTCCAAGCCGGCATCCAATCCTCAAAATCTGGCTTTTTCTAGATTCAATCATAGAAGGCCTCAACTTGTAATCCTCAATTTGCTTCTGTAAGGCTGAGGATCCCGCTTGTATTACTTTAGGCTCAACAACCACAGCTTTCTCTTTCTCCTCCACAATTTGTCCTGCCAAAGTAGATTCTTGTACCAAGTCCTGAATTATTTCTGTATTGGTGCTCACTTTTTGTCTCCAATTAGTCACTTTTTGATCCAAGTTGTCAATTTTAAAAGACATGTCATCCGTCTTCTTATCAAGCTGTTCCAGTGAGTAGCTTATCTTACATAATACCGTCACAATGGCTTCTCCTGTCAACATTTTGAATGGTCCAAGGTCAATCTCTGGTTCTCACGATTACTTATCTTGCAGCTGGTGATTCCCCAGTTGCACTCCTGTGACAGTTTCAAAGACTCCCTCTAGAGGGAAACAGTCTCCACTTGTATCAATCCTTTCGAACACAATTCAAGCCATAAAAATAGTTTCAATTTCCAGTTACTTTCCCTCCTTTTTAAACGCAGAAGAGGACAATGGAAACAGTATCTTTCTCTTATATAACTAGCTGTCAAAAATGTTCTGTTCGCAGTCAATGGACTCTCCCAAAACTTCACTCTTTCTGGCAGCCCTTTTCCAGGTTTGGAGCAGTGGTAATTTGGTTTTTCACTCTCTCCTGCAGGCTCGCTAAGTCCAAAATTTCCCCCCTCTTCTCCTGCTTCCAAGGGGGGTTTTGTAGTTTTAACCGATGGAAATTTAATCCTTTGCCAAAAGCTTTCAAAGACTTTAGCTTATAACGTCTTTGCTTCAATCTATTTACAAAAGGGGAAGGCGGACTTCCTGTTTAAGACCTTCCCCGTTTCGATGCCAAATTAAGATATTTAAAGATCCAATTTTCCATTCTACTCACGGGTAGTTGTTTAAAATCCAATTGTCCACAGGAAAAAGTCAGCGCTCTCCGGCAACAGCAATGCGGCTTCACTCCATGAAAGAAGCAGTCAATTCGAAGCACCGCGCCACTCACCCCACATCGCTCCGGATCCCCAAAACAGGGTTTCCCCGCGAGTAGGGGAGGCGCTGAAGGTGCCAGCCGAATCCCAAGTTCACAAGCTTCTCCCGCATGTGATTTCAGAGGGTCTCCGCCTTCGCCGTGGCGATCAGACCCTGCCTTCCACGGAGCAAGTTCCTCCCGATCGGAGGAGCTCTGCCATTGCCAGAGGCGCCAACCCGGAAGACTAGAAACACCCTGAGCCTTGCCTCTGCTTCTCCTGTAGGAAAGGAGGCTGGAGAGGAGCAGGTTGTGTTGGCAAAACCCTCACAAGGGCCTGACCGTGGTCACAATAGTGGCATGGCTGCAAGCATGGTGCTCTATGGACCTTGATCTGCCCCCCCTTGAGCCAATGGCCTCGCAACGCCTCATGCGCAGGTTGGCCCTGCCAATTCCTAGGGTGCCCAGTTGGATTATTTCAGTGGGGAAGGGGGAAGTTCCCAATCCTGTTCCACTGCTCTCCGCCTGCTTCCCCCCCTCAAAGTGATCCATCTAGCCTCCACTCCATCCCACTTCAAATGAAAATAAATAATAAAAGAGCTCCCATCCAGACTCTGCAGTCTCCATAGCTGCTCTCAGAGCTCCAGACTCCTTTGGTCATTTTGGGGACTTCCTTGAGAAGAACAAGTGGACATCTAGGAGTTGCTGTTGGTGGTGGTGGCGGGAGCAGGGCTCAGCTCCTCCTGCTCTTAAGTGTGCTCTGCTCAGTTCTGCAGCCTTATCCCTTGGCACCAGGTGCACATATGCTCTCATAACCCCCTCAAGCCAAGCCCAGTTCTTTTTCTGCCTCTGTTCTCCCTCCTACCACTGAGCCCTGGAGACAAAGCTTAATGGGGAGAGGGGAGGGCAGACCTCCCCTCAAGAGTCTATGCAATAATTCGCAGCCAGCTGCTGCTGGGCTGAAACTTGCAAGCTGCAAGCAGTATGAGGAAGGAGAGCAATTGAGAAACACCTTGGGGAAGCAATGTAGCCCTCTTTCTGCACCTGCAAGCCTTGTTGTGAAGAGCGAAGTCAGATTCCATGGTATCTGCACGACCTGATGCCCCATGCAGCACCCCCTCTCCACAGCCTCTCCTTCATGTGTGCTGCGAGGGCCCAAGGCGGCTACATTTGGAAAGTCTGGCTGAGTTTCAGAGCAGTGGCGAAACCAGCAAAGGCAACTGTAGCTCCCCTCCAAACACCAGAACAATCTCTGCACAACGGATCTTTCATTTTGAAACAACCGCTTCCCAATAAATTAAGAGTGTGTGTGCACCAAGTACAGGAACCCAGGACAGAAAAGCAGAAAGACAAAGTTGCAGAACTTGGGGTCGGGTGGGGAGCCCAACCCAACCCAGCTGTACCCACTGCCTCAGCTCCCCTCCTGCTGCCCAGCCTGCGCCCCCTCCTCCTCCCTGGTCCCTTTAGGCAGTGCTTAGTGTCTCATGAAGAATGAACACCCTAGAACTCTACTTGGCAGAATGGGGACAGATAGCTGAACTATAGAGAGCAGGCTAAGGCGTACATGGGCCACAGTGGCTGCCCTGCCCCTTCTTGATGAGCATCAAGGCTGGGGGGACAGAGAAAGAGGTCCTGCAATCCCAGGACAGGCCAGGAATCCTTATGCCTGGTACCCACCAAGAGTAGCACATGCTCAGCTGCAGCAGAAGGGGAGAGCGTGGACTACTGCGCAGGGACTGAGAGCAGCAGTGGTGGTAGTAGGATGGGCAGGGAATGACTGTCCTCCAACAGGGTCCCTCCCCAAGCACCCTGAACCTGCTGCCAATGCCCTGGAACCATGTGGAAAGCCAAGTGTGCAACCGTGTCAGGAGTCAAGAGGAAAAGGTGGAAAGGGCGAAGCACAGGGAAGGGAGCTGGCACATGGCAAGATGGCACAAGGGGAAGGGCAGGCACCAGAGAACAGAGGCTGGGCCTTGCCTCTTCCCTCCCAACTTCGTCTCCAGTCACGCTTGGCACCTTTCGTAGTCATCCGCCCCCAGCAGGAAGCCCAGGAGGAAGCCGATGGCACTCGGTAGAACGTTGGGCAGAGGCCGTAGCAGGAGGCTGGCGAAGAGGGTGGCTGCAGGGAAGCGAAAACATTTGCATGAAAGGAGGCGGGAGCAGGAGGAAGGCCAGCTCCCAGCCAGGACAGACAGGCCTTACCTAGCATGTTGCCATTGACGTTGTTGCTCTTCAGCAGCTCCCGCAGGAAAGCCACCACGAAGCGGAACATATTCTGGTGCGACCGCGGCAACTGGCAGATCACCTGCAAGACAGGGAGGGGCGGTTTGGAGTTTCAGTGCAGAGCTTTGCTAGAGGAGGGGCATGGATCACTAGCACGGTGTACTTGTTATGTTTGCAGGTTTAGACCTGGCATAAAAAAAAAGAATGTTTAAAATGGTAACCGGACTAGAACTCTGCTGGGAACTTTGGGGAACAATACAACTGGAGAGTCGGAAGGGACCACAAGGGTTAACTAATCGAACCCCCTGCAATGCCTAAGGTGGGACTGGAACTCAGGACACTGAGATGAAGAGTCTTATGCTCTACCAACTGAGATATCTTGGGGGAAGGGCCATAGCTCTGCAGTAAACCACCTGCTTTTCATGCAGAAAGTCTCAGGCTCCACCCCCAGCATCTCCCAGGAGGGTAGGGAACATCCCTTGTCTGAAATCCTGGAGAGCCACTGCTTGTCAATTTCGACAATACTGAGCTAGATGGCCCAGTATATGGCCGCTTCCTGGGTTGGAAATTCAAGCAAGGTTCACTGAAACAGGTGGGCTATTGTTACAAGTCCTGGTCAGAAAGCAAAAAGGCAACATGTGCGCACCCCACCCCCCTCCACAACCGAGAGGGATGGTTATCAAAGGAGACATCAGCAACCTCTGCAGTTAACAAGGCTTCCCAGACCAGACTAGCCCTCCTGCCAGTGTGCCGGTTTACTGGCTTTCAGGGATGTTTTAGTGGATTTCCTGTTACTCGCGGCAACATTTGGACTAGATGACTTTGGAAATCCCTTCTGATTCTATGCTTCTGTACACACCACAGACCAGCCAGGAAGAGATGGGGCTCTGGGGCCGACCTGGCGACAGAGGTGGCTGTCATGTGAGCACTCAAGGCAGCGCTGATAGAGTTCATAGCAAAGGACCGGTTCTGGCACTGCCTCCAGAAAGATGAGCAGAGCTTCGGCCACCGAGTGGTCACTGCCAGCTATTGACAGCCTGGCAAGGGAAGTGTTCTGTCCTGTTACCTGCAGCCTGCCTCCTTCCCAGGCTGGTCCAAAGCAAGAAGCTTGGTCCTTATACATCTGGGCCCACCTTGCAAGTTCCCCCTTTTGGCGCAAGGTGGACCTTGAACCCGCAGCCCTGAGATTAAGAGTGTCACGCTCTACCAGCTGAGCCACCCCACTGTAATTATCCCACACCTCCCCTCTTGACGAAGCTGCCTGCAAAGCTGATCTGCCGAGGAAATGTCCTTCTGCAGGCATGGTTTCAATCCAAACAACAAATACTAGTGGTCAACTCCAAAAGTGCGGTCAAGAAACCCTGCTTGCCAAAGAACAATTGAACGCACCCTTGAAGCTCCTTTGCAGCCATGTCTTTACTTGTCTCCACACCTGACACCACGTATGATGCTAGATGTGCGGCCTGCGGGCCTGTCAAGGTTCCCCACCTCTGCTCTATCTAGCCAGGCTGATGTTTTCAAATGGGGGTTAAAGCTGTGAAGCTGTTTGGATGCATGACTGGACTTGACTGTGGGCATTTCAGTTTGCTGTGTCTCAGAGCCTTAAGGATGGGCTGGCCTAGGAACCTAAGCCACCAGGTATATAAAAGTGAGGTCCACTCAAGCCAAGAGCGAAAGAAAACCACCAAGCAGCCCTGCTCCCCAACAATGTCCCCCAAAGAGGATACGGATCGTCTCGGGAATGCTGGTGTCCAGGCACTCAATTCTCTCCTGCAGCTCGTCCTGCGTGCCCGGGGTCTGGAAGAGGTCCTCCTGAAGCAGAGTATCACCCATGCATTCGGAAGGGATGAGGTACATCCTGGATAGCATGAAGAACAATCCAGCCCTGGGGTGCATAATGTGAGGTCGAGGAATGCCACAATGGAGAGAAGCCCATCACCAAGAGAGCTGGCACAAGGGCTGAGAATTGTATCCCGCCTGCTTTCCACAGTAGCATTCCTACTACCCTTCTCCTGATTTGGGGCAATGGGAGAGTGAAATCATTCCCCGCTTCTTCTAGTGGCCAGTCTTAGAGAGCCGCTTTGCTAGGGGTAGACAGACAATGGTTGGGAACACTTGGGTTCTTCTGAGCCGCTCTAAGGAATAGTATATGCTGGATGTCCCACCCGCTGCCGCTCCACCAAGGTGCCACTATACTCACAGCAGGAGCTTGTAAGAGCGAGTCGGTAGCTAAGATATAAATCAATTGGGACGTTTGGAACCTGCACACCCCAAAACTGGTACTGGATTCCAGCCCACACCCATCCTTTCAATGGTACCGTCCCCCTCAGCTCACCTGGTGGCAGGCATTCTTGAAGAGGTGGTCCACCAAAAGCCAGATCTCCTTGGCCGCTCAGTGGAGTCATCACCATCCTGGGGTACGATATCCAGAAACTGCTTCTCCTGGAGGTCCAATGACAAGCGGGACTGGCGTGAGAGCCTGACAGAATGTGTGCCTGTATGCATTCTTTCCTTGCTCCAGCTGGGTGGACAAGTCTTGCCCTCTGAGGCCACAACTAGGGCTGGGCAATAGCTGGCTTTCAACACGGTGATATATCACTAGCTAAACATTGCAATACACCAATATATCACAATGTCTGAAATAAGATGGAGCTATGTAGAGGCATTGTCTGGCTTCACAGTTTCCCCCCACATGGTGTTTTTTGCATAGTACACACACACATCATGATTCGCAATATATTGCCAGGTCAGAAATTATGAAACCAGTCTCACTATCTAGACTTCAAGCTGATTTGAAAATATATCTATATTGACATATCGCCCGGCCCTAGCCACAGCAAGCATCTCGAGTGGGGAAACAAAAAACAAATTGCTTGCACCCCAAATCCAAGCTCCCCCTCCCCCTATTAATATGCAGCTAGTAATCCTCCCACTCCGGATGTGCAGTTCACCCAAAAGCTTACTAAATATGCAGCTGTGGACATGGGGTTTGGCTAGAGAGCCAATGTGGTGTAGTGGTTAAGAGCGATAGACTCGTAATCTGGGGAACCGGGTTCGCGTCTCCGCTCCTCCACATGCAGCTGCTGGGTGACCTTGGGCCAGTCACACTTCTCTGAAGTCTCTCAGCCCCACTCGCCTCACAGAGTGTTTGTTGGGGAGGAAGGTAAAGGAGAATGTTAGCCGCTTTGAGACTCCTTCGGGTAGTGATAAAGCGGGATATCAAATCCAAACTTCTCTTCTTCTAACATTTTATTTAAATTGTTGGAACCTGCCCTGGGACCTTAGGGTGAAGGGCAGGAAATAAGTAACAAAAACAGCAACAGAACATGGATGTGCCTTCATAGGTTGATGGGCTGCAGCCCCAGCCAGCATGATGAGATGATGGGGTCACATGTTCACCACCCCTTGTCTAGAGCACGTTGCAGAGGCAGTGGTAGAAACTGAGCAACAGCTGGAGCCCCAGCCCACGACTTTGTATGGGCAATGCAGCACACAGCAGCTGGTGAACCATGCCTCCGGCCTCCTCCCCATCTTCCTCTCCAGAAATGTTCAGGGTGGTTAGTTCTATCTCAAGCTACCACATTCAAGAGAAAGAGAAAGAGAGGAGGGGGGAGCAATGCATTTTGTTCCCACAATGGCCAACCACATGCCCTTGGGAGTCCATAGGGACACGGGGACAATAGCACTTTGTCCATAATGTTCCCCAGAAACTGGTAATCAAAAGCATGTGGTTTGTGATAATAGTGGCAAGAAATAGCCACTGATAAACATATCCTCCATGATTCTAAATGTCTACAGCTGTCCAAATTGACAGTCACCACTGTCTCCTTGTGGCTAGGATAATACACCCAAGTCTATCTGATTTCGAAAGGAGTGACATTTCCCTGAGCCACCCCAATGCAGCCACTACCGCTTCCCAAATGCCAGTGCTCAGGTGGTAAGAGTAAGCCAGAGTGGCATAGTCTGTGCAGCAGTTGCTGAGCACAGAGACAAGGAGAAAACTGGCTCTTGGGGCCAGAGGGGGCTGGCGCCTGCATCATGAGACTGGGCTTTCTGCCTCCCGGGCTGCCAATCGCAAGCGGACCCAGAGTCGAGCAGTGCAAAATCAGTTACAAGCAGTGATGGCAAATTCTGGTTTCGTCTCCGTTCTCCTCTGCCGAGTTCTACAAGGGCCATGTTGAGACTAGGGAAGAGACCAAAGCAGAGAGCTAGAGCCACCACCTGGACTGGATTTGAGTCAGAAGGCAGGCAGGTGCGGGTTGCCTGAGAGGAAAGTCAGGTTGGTGGGGTAGTGCCTGGTTTGCCCTAAGGGACTAGCTGCCACTGCATGGAGCAGCTGCTGATCGTTGACAAGGGCAACTCCATTTACGTGCCTTCGAGGCACATGCACACTGCCGCAAAGCTGGAAGGGGCACTTGAAGGGGCAAAAATGTCCCCCCCCAAGAGCACAAAAGCGGCAAAGCGGCATGGAAACAGCATCTCGACTCCCTCCCAGGAGCTTTGGCACTGACCTTTCAGGCCTGTGGAGAGTTGGAGCAAGGAGTTTTGCATGGAGGCTGGCAAGTGCTGCTGGTTTTCAAAAGGCCTTTCAAAAGGGTTTCCGGACGTTTAGAGGGTGTTTGCAGGCTTTTCCAATGCTGTCCCCAATATACACAATTTCATTTAAACGCACGGTACCTCGGAACGCAACCCCCGTGTAAACGGGGCGTTGCCTGTACCTGATTTGAGCCCGCTACAAGAACATCTAGAGGATAGCAAACCAACTGTTACCTTTTCTAGGAAGCTGTCTTCTCCTTGAGATCAGAGGAGGAAGGCAAGAGCAAAAGACAACCAAGGGTGTTAATGGCACAGGCCCTGAGAAGAGAAAGAAACAGCCCGTTGGCTGAACAGTATCTGGGCAGATGGCAGGGAAATGCACACGGTTCAGTGGCCCTGCGAAAGGGCAGGTGGGAGGACCAGAACCTGGGATGACTCAGTCAAGGCAAACAAAGGGCATGAACAGCACACAGGAAGCGGATGCACAGCTACAGAAGCTGAAGCTGAATGCAGCGGAGGACCCCCAGCCCCCACATTTCTGAGTGGAAGAGCAGCTGTTTTTCAAGCAGGCAAGCAGAGTGGGAAGGGTAGACATCCAGCACAAGGCTTCCAAGGAGGTCCCGAAGCAGCTTGGTAGGTAGCTCCCACCAGTGGCGTAGCGTGGGGGGTGCAGGGGGGGCCGGCCGCACCGGGCGCAACATCTGGGGGTTAGGGCAAATCCACGGGATAGGGGGCGCAAATCCACGGGTTGGGGGCGCAAATCCATGGGTTAGGGGGCGCAAATTACTTGCCTTGCCCCGGGTGCTGACAACCCACCCTACGCCACTGGCTCCCACTGATGGTGAGGAAATAGTCCTTGCCACGGTCAAGGTGAAGGACAAAGATAGCCTCAATCTTCTCTTCCTTGCTGATGTACACATCCAGGGAAATGTCCACCGTCTCACCTAAAATGGGAGGAGGTCAGGTAGATACATTCTTTGGCACAGCCAAGTTGGCTTGTCTGTAAATTAAAAGTTAAGACGGTGAAGAATTCAACAGAAGGACACAATAGGAGGCTGCTGGATCAGGCCAATGGCCCATCTAGTACAGCATCCTGTTCTCACAGGTGTATGGGGGAAACCTTAACTTCAAGAATTAGGAAAAGAAGCGACTCAGTTCCCACCCCCACCCCACTTTCCTCTCTAGTCCTCCAAAGCAGCAGCTGCACAGAAGATGGCGACAGGATACTGGGGGGCGAGAGAAAGTGATCCTAACAAAAGAATATAAAAAGGGAAAGCATTTATTTGTCTCCTAAAGGATTTTTGCGCCCCCAATGTAACTTTCTTTTTTAGTTTACATTTCATTGAGTTTTTAAAAGTTTGGCTAGTTCTATATGTTCCCCAAGATATTTTTGTGCCTGCACAACATAAAAATACGCATTGTTTTTAAAAAGTAATTTTTTGACGGACTGCTCTCACTGGTTCCCTGCGATGCCAAAAGGTGTCAAGGAGATAAGTAACTATACAGCCTTTAGGGAAGTTTTTAATGTTTTATGATGGTTTTGCATATGTTGGAAGTCTGAGGCTGCCCCCCCTTGCCTTCCTTGCAGCATCCTTCTCAAAGAGCTAAGGCATGACTACGCTCACAGAGTTTAAATCCACCGTAAGGTGCAGCAATCAGGCCTCTGTTTCAACACAAAATACCAATGATCCTTATGCCAAGTGGGAGAAAGGTCCTCAACATGATGAACACACAAACCTTGGAGAGAAAAATGTAAAACAAAAAGCACCAGCAATTTAATTGGACTTAATGGAAGTCTCTGCTGATAAGAGCATGTGAGCAACGCAGATTTTCCAGACAGATGCAAAACCTAGAGCAGGAAACCTTAGACCTTTAGATATTGCTGGACAGCAGCTATGCTGGGGCTGATGGGAGTCCAACAACATCTGGAGCGTGTGCTGAGCTAGGAAAGCCCTCTAACTGGGAAACTGCAGAGCAGTCCTACTTATTCCAAGGCAACCCTCCAACTTAATTGGGACTTGCTTCTAATTCAGGTTGCACAAACCTGCAACCTTAAAAAGGATTTGTAGAAGTCGCAGTCATCCTATGTTATAGCTACACTTTGCTCCTAACTGCCTGAAAGTGGTTTCTCTAGCCTAGGCTGGGGTATCCCAGACAAAGGAAATAAACAGGGCAAAATCCTAAACCACCACATATAACACAAAGATGTCTCTCACCTGGTTGTAGGTCAGAAGTCTCTGAAGCTGATTTTTAGTGATCAGATGACAATGCTGGAAAAAAGCAAAGCAACCACAGCTACAGGCTAGCTCACGGGATTGGGGGGCGGGGGGCAGCCTGCTGCCACTTCCTGCAATATGTAGTAAGACTGATAACTAGGATTGGGCAGTATGATCATATTAGGCTAGTGCTCTGTGAACTAGACTGGCTCTTGAACTGCTTCCAGGCCCAATTCAGAGCATCCCATTTGGCCTTTCAAGTGTTTCAAAGTTTGGGGAAAGGGTACCAGAAGAAGGCCCACTTATTTTTGCTTCTCTACTGACTAGAATCTTTAGCAGGGGCAGCCCTTTCCCAGGGAACTCCTGCTCTTTCAAGTATGGCAGGGCCTTTTCAGTCATGGCACCTGACCTTTCAGAATAATCTCCCAAAGAGGTTCACCTGGCCCCTGCTTTGATGTCCTTTCAGCAAAGACTTTTAGAATTTCCCCTGGTTCTTGAATTCATGGGTAGGGCGCTTGTGGCCCTCCAAACCCTGCTGTAGTACACAGGAACATAGGAAGCTACCTTATATTGAGGCAGACCATTGACCCATCAAGCTCAGGACGGACTACATGGACTGGCAGCAGCTTTCAGGCAGAGATCATGCCCAGCCCGATCTGCACACACTGGTGACTGAGCCGGGAACCTTCTCCATGCAAAATGGCCGCTCTGCTTTCACGTTACTGCCCTTAACAAACTGCAACTCCCACCCCGATCACTGGAGAAGTTGCCCACATTTGCTATAATCTAATCTAATACATCTCTGCCACTCAGTTTATCTTGCTCTCTACTGGCTGCTCTAGTAGAAACCTTAGTGGTGCAGCTGCAGCAGCAGGGATCGCCGACACTGCACCCTCCTGGTGTTGCTGAAGTGGAACTCTCATGAGCCCCAGTCAGCAAGGCCAATTCTTAGCAATTATGGGAATTTTGGTCTATCAACATTTGGAGAGCACTATGCTGCCTGCCATAAAGAAGGCTGTTCACCGAAGAATTGATGCTTTTGAATTCTGGTGCTGGAGGAGACTCTTGAGAGTCCCATGGACTGCAAGAAGATCAAACCTATCCATTCTGAAGGAAATCAGCCCTGAGTGCTCACTGGAAGGACAGATCCTGAAGCTGAGGCTCCAAGACTTTGGCCACCTCATGAGAAGAGAAGACTCCCTGGAAAAGACTCTGATGTTGGGAAAGATGGAGGGCACAAGGAGAAGGCGACGACAGAGGACGAGATGGTGGGACAGTGTTCTCGAAGCTACCAGCATGAGTTTGACCAAACTGCGGGAGGCAGTGGAAGACAGGAGGGCCTGGCGTGCTCTGGTCCAGGGGGTCACGAAGAGGCGGACACGACTAAACGACTAAACAAGAACAAATGCTGCCTACCCTGAGCTACACAGGCAGGAAAGTTACAGAAACATGACTCAATTTGCTTCTCCAGATAGCGGAGACCAACAAGTTACATCAGCCAAGGCTCTCTCCCTCCAAGCCCTCGAAACGCACTCGTGTTTCATGATTGTCAGCTGCGGCAGACCCTGGTCAGGGGGCAGGAAGCTCATCTGGGCACAGATATCTTTGTAATCCTCGTTTCGGCGCCCAAAGTCTTCCACGTGGGCAGCAAGGTGGGAATTGATGATGCAGAAGCTGGTATTGTTGCAGACAAGCCTCACGGCCACACACCCCTTGTTACCCTACAGGGGCGGAGCAAAGATGGCTGTTAGTGAGCAAGCGGGAAAGAGGGGGAAACTGGTTGGCAGAGATTAGAAAAACAGATAGATCGACGTAGGGAATTCCGCTGTCAGGGTCTACTCCCCATCTTCCCCATGATGCCTGTGCCCACTGTCTCCCTCATCACTTCCTTGATGCGGCTGAGCTGGTCCTTTCTGACAAAGATGAGCACCAGCTGCACCTAGAAGATGCAAGGTACTGGGATGTCTACCAGCTCTGTTCATTGCTTGCTGTCCTGGGCCGGCTGGATGCAGATAGGAGTGGCAGGTGGCACCAACTGGGGATCCCCCAAGGGAAGAAGGCTCAGAGCCAGGGAACTGGTGGGGGGTCGTCCGAGGGAGAAGAGGGAGCAGACTGTGAGCAAGAGGAGGTGTTGGAAACTGAAGAGGCAGGAGGGCAGGAAGATTCTGTGGCAAACAGCAGTCCAGAATCCGAGGCAGAAGTGGAGGCTGGAGGCGGGGGTCAAGAGGCAGAGATCAGGCAGGCTGCTGAAGAAGCCAGGGGGTCTCCCCACCCTGCTGTGATCAGCTCCCCTCCCTGCTGGTCTCCCAGAACACAGAGAAATTAAGAGGAGGGAGCAAAGACATGCAAGGTGTCAGAGTCTCAGGTTGCTTGGGAAGGACCAGGGGGAGGAGGAGACTTCAGAGAGTGGTGGGAGGGTAGCAACCTTCAGCCTTCACAACTACCTCACTGGGGCAAGACCTGTTGGGAAAGGTTTCTGTGATCACGAGGCCTGCATGGTTTGGGTTTCTTTGAATAAAGAATGTTGGCTTCTTTTGAATAAAACATCACTGACACCAGGTGTTTTTTCTTGCTGACCTCCTCCTCCTCCTCCTCACTCCAGCTCCTGACAGCTGTCTGGCTGCTGAAGAAATGGGTGGGGTTTGACTTACTTTCTTGTACTTGGATTTGGAACGCAAAGCCTTTTCCACAGCTGTCAGCCACTCTTGCTCCTTTGTCGAGTCCAAGTAGAAGAAAGCCTCTGTGCTCAGGTCCAGCTCCTGGAACCGAATGCCCAAGTGCCAAAGAGAAGGATGTGGAACTGCAGGAATAGGACTCCAATCGGAACAGACGTGCTGGTTAAATATGCAAAGACAACCAGAGTGTGCAAGGGCAGGCAAGATCAGGACCAAGAACAAACAAGTAATACCAGCCACTTCTTCCTCAGCTTAGCTATTCTGGGCCCCAAAGGAGCTTTGCTAATGAAAGAGAAAAAGCTTTTTCCTTGTATTTTTTAAGATGTGTCAGCCAGCCTGATATCTAAGCACTATCCCAGTAGCCACAGGCAACCAGAAATTCTTTGAAGGCAAGTGAGTTGGTTGATCTCTCCCTTCTTCCTTCACCTGGCAACCTGGTTTCCAGGCTGGCTTTCCGGGAGCAGAAAACCACCTCTCAGATCTGCTGTGCCAAGCTTGTTTGCTAGAAGATTACTCCGTAACACCCTTGTCCTCTTTGCAAACCTCCTAAATGGCTAGCCTTCTGTGTTTCCATGCTGGCCATGAAGGAATGGGCATTCCCCACTCTGAAAACAGCACAGAAATGCTGTCTAGTAAAGGGGTAAAAAGAGCAAGCTAAACAGCCTCTGTAAAACAGATTGTTTCTATTCATGACAGTAGGAGGGCAGTTATCTGCAAGACTGTATTCAGTACTGTTCGTGCCTGCAAAGCTTTCGGGACAGACATACTCCAACCCTTCCAACCAGTGCCCCCTAACTTCCAGCTGAAACCAGGTACCTTTTTCATACCACAAATGTTCTTCAGTGGTGAACCATGGCATCTCAAATTCCAGGGGAGCCCTGAACGATGCCAAAATTCAGTGCCCCACGCCTCTCAACGTCTATTCAACATCATAGTTGCGGTGTCCCCTGTGGGGCCCGCAAGGCTTCACGCCAGTGTGACCAAACCCGTTGCACTCCCCTAAATCCATCTAAATGTTATGGGGGGGAATTGTCCCACTTAAGTTGCACTTTATAGCTCAAGAGGGCCCCTCTGGCTGATAATAATATAGTAGCACAGGGGACGCATCGCAGAACAACTTGCAAAGCAAAATGACATGTAATTGGTCCACCACAATTGCAAGATTATTGCATCCTTCAGGAATGGTGTGTCCAGCTCCATCTGAGTCATCATCCAGGCACGCTGTGGAGCTGCATGGATGAGAGATGGGCATCTTCGGCCAGTCAGGGGTGAAGAGCTGGCAAGATCCCCTGTACTGAGCAGAAAAGCAAACTCTTTGGCCTCCGAGATCTCTCCCAACTCTCAGCAGCCCTCACTGTGAGCCATACTAGAGGAATTTTGTCCTGCTTTTGCTGAGCTACAACACAGGAGCGCACCCCCAGGGGGCCATGATGTGGGAACCCTGGCAAAGAATTGCAGAGCAACTGAGAAAGCAGAATGATGTTTGCGTGGACAGTCCATTAGAAAGCTGCACTATTATTGCATCGATAGCACATTGCAGAATACGGCCCCCCTCCAGGCAAAAACATCCGTCTGGAGGCACAGTAGCTTTCATTTCGGAGGTTATGGTTTTACATCTTCCTATTTATTTATTTATTTATTCAAAATTATTGATTTATTTCATAAAATTTATACACACCAGATTGTAAGAAACATCAAAGCCGTTTACAGAAAGATAAAACCATAAAATCAGGAAAAACCTACAGTACATTAAACGCTGAAGAAGTGAATACCAGAATAGATCAGAACTCACTCCCAAGGTAAGGGGAAGAGACATGGCTAAGATGGCAGGACAGCTTACTCTATGGTGTTAACCCCTTCACGCACTAATTAGACTGAAGCATGTTGGTTATATGAGACTGGTTATCCCGCACAACATGCTCTCACACAACTCATGCCCTCCAACTGAAAACCCATTTCCTGGACAATATCAACATTGTGTTTTGTGCCTGTGAACTGCACAGTGAATATTTTTATTAGAAAAGAAAACAGCCCGGTGTTTCAGCTTCTCAGAGTTGTTTTATTCAGTGCGCTGCTACAGCTTGTCACACCCAAATCCTCCAAAGGAATCTGCCAAAGTGCTTTTCCAGGCAAAAGGGGGCAGAGGGAGAGAAACCAAGAACCTCAAATTCACTAGACCAGGGATGGGGAATTGTGTGGCCCTCTAGATGTTGTTGGATTCCATCACCCCTGACCGTCGGCCATGCTGGCTGAGGCAGAAGGCCATTGGATCTGGCAATATCTGGGAGCCCACAAGATTCCCAGCCTTCGCCCTACACAAACAACCAGGCACTCAGCTGTGAGGCATGCCTCTTACCGGAGGGAGGGTCACTCCAGAGGCAGCTGTGGCATGAGGGTGCTGGATCATGCCTTTGTGGACACATCTGAGGATTAAAGAGGACCCCCTAGGAAGCATGCTTGGAGATCTTCCTTACCAGGTGGCTCTCTGGCAAAAGCAGAACAGTACTAACGGCCATATGGAACCACACCTCAAAGCTGGATCAGACTTCCCAGATCCTGTAGCCTACATCAGGAGGAAGACTGGGGCAGAGGGGCCTAGAGTGGGAGTCAGAGCTGCTCTTAGGGCTGCATGTCTGAAGCATGGGCAGAAATCTTTGGGTGTGAGGTTGCATGGGGCTGTCTCTTTGTGTTTTGCCGGTGCCAAGCCGCCAGCCAGCCACAGGCAGGCAACCAACTGGCTTCAGGGGCAAGCTCCTTTGCAAATCCAGTCTGATTTCACCGAATGCAATGGCAGAGTGACCATTTGGCCCGTGTTCTGCTTCACTGTGAAATGGCGTGTGTTCCTCAACCCAGAGAACCTCTCGTTCAACGTCAAGCTGGTCTAAGGAAGAAAAGCATAAGAGTTAGTCTTGAATCCCCACACACATGTGCTTGGAGATGCCTGCACACCGCACACGTAACGCACATCTCCTCCCACCCACACCCAAAAAGTCCTGGGAACAATGGTTTGTTAAGGGTGCTGGGAATCGTAGCACTGTGAAAGGAAAACTAAGGTTCTTAGGATGCTTTGGAGGGGTGGAATGTTGAATACACAGCGGCCACATGGACGGACACACACACACACACACACACACACACACACAACCCAGAATAGCTTCAACTTTTAGCACAAAAAGTCTTCAGCTAGATGTCATGCAACCCTTCGGCAGGGGCAACTTATCATTTTATTGATTTTCCATAACAAACAATTAAAAAGGCGGACAATCTTGCAAAGGAGTGTTGCCATTTAAACTGCTGGTGTGACGTAGGAACCCGAACAAAGAGAAGGAACCAACTACCCAGAGTCTGCTTCCGATTGCCCGTGTTCTCCACCTCCCTCTATCCTAATCAGCCGCAAACAAGAGTTCAGATTTGAAAGCCTTGTTATCACCTCATTCCCTTCAATTAGCCAGCTGCTCTGGCAGATGACATCAGTTCCTTCCCGCTCCCAATATTCCTGCTCCTAGCCTGGTTAGCCATAGCCCGGAAGCTGAATCTCAGGGGAACGCCTTTGGGCTGAGAAGGGCTCATCTTTTCTGGGCCTCTTCTCCCCCTCCGGAAGGGGTGCTTGGCTCCTGGCCTGTGAAATGCGCTCAAAATGTAAAGATGCCTTCTTTCCAGGGAGCCAAGGGAGAAGGGGGAAATTTGTTATACCCCCAAACCTTCCCACGTCAGAGATGCAGGAGTTGCGTCACCTCCAACTTCCTCAGGGATGAAGCAGCTACGAAAAACGAAACATCCCACCTGGGCACGGTTTCTGAGAGAGCAACAGCAGAAGACCCAGACTCTGGCAAGATGAGCATTTGCCCAGTGGATTCTGGCCGGTCCATGAGGGCAGACAGGGGATGACTGCTGTGGCCGCCAGCCCCTTCCCACTCCATCTCAGATACAGAACGCATTTGCTCAGCCACTCCTTGGCTCTGGCGCCACCTACTGTTGGCCTCCTTGCCTTCCACCCTCCCAGTCCCAATGAGCACCATCCACCCCTGGTCCAGAGGCGCAGAGCAGTAGTTAGGTGATCTTGCGCCCCGGCAGAACCGTCCAGATTGCGCCCCCAGCCACGGACAAGTTAGCTCTTCTTTCTGCCTCTCCTCCCCCCCCCATTCAATTCACCCTGAAAGTACAAGTATTGAAAAGTAAAATGTTAGAGGTTTCCCCTCCCCCCCCATAGCAATATAATTGGATTCAGCTAGCTGGTCAGTCTACTTTCAGTTTCACTCCTGGCTCCTTGTTAAATTAATACTGCATCAGAAAGCTCCCAAGCAGATATCCAAAGTTCTTTGGCATTTCTGCAGTTGTTAATGAGATGTTTCTTCTAGTCCAGGGGAGTCTTTTGATCTTCTTCCAGGAAAGCAAGAGTGCAATTTTTTTAGTCTCCCTTGCTTTCCTGGAGACCTTCAGCTTAAAGACAAACTGCTCTGGAGTGAGAAAAACCCATCACACTCAAAAAGCCCAGCTGGAGGGACCTGGAAGTGTGCAGGGAAGAGCAATTTTGTAGTGGCTTTGTTGCACAGGAGCACCAAGTTCACTAACTGGCTGATTCAGATTGAATCCCAGGCAAAAAGATTGCAATGGTGTGTGTTTCAGCCAGCCATCCGGCTGCTGCAACTATTCCCTGGGTGCCACCACACTGTCCTGTCTGTGTGTTTGGAAGGGAATGGGAGCTATGCTCCCCCCGGAGACACTCCACTCCTTCTTCCTTAGCTGTGTTGCTCAACAGTTGAGGCAACCTTCACAGTTCTGGGATGCTGATGCCAAAGACCTGGAAGTGTGCTGTCAATATATTTACAGTGCAGGGGTTCACCCGGAGGAGACGATCACTTGTTTGTTTTGCGTTCATGTCTTGCTTACCCAAAACTTACAACAGTGGTTAGACTCTACTAAGAAAATGGTCAGAGTGCTTTAATCCATTCTCATTGGAAAAGCTGAAGTTCTCGGCTGGACCTGAATCCCTTCCACAAAATACTGACAGTCTGGAAACACCCTGGGTGCAAACATGTTTTACTGGGGAAAGGATCTTTGCCTCTTCCTCCTTCCTAACCTGCAGTAGTGCCCTGGCAAATCACAAAGTGCAGGCTCCCTTCATGGTACTCACAGCCACACCGCTTCTAAGATTATACAAATTTAATATATCAACAACAAATAAACACAATAAGGCTATAATGATACAATCTGAATCATTAGGGGTGCATTGCAGCAGTCATTGCAAATCTCCTGAGTCGCCTTTCAGCCAGAAGCTCTGCAGCACAGGTGGTTCTGATGATTCCCCTGTAAGGAAGGCTTACAATGTAGGAGGCTTTGGGGCTTTGCAAGAGGGGGGAAAGTGGGGACATCATAGAAGTATGCATGATGTGGGAAATGTGCAGAGCGATGTTTTCTCCCTCAATATCAGAACCTGGAACTGGGGCTGAACCCGGGATCTGCACACCAAGGCTGGAGTGCCAGCTGGCCACGTTGGGCGCCTGCCTGGAGAGTGGAAGCCGGGGGTTGGAGGGACATCGTGCTGCTCCTGGCAACCCCCACCCACCCCGACGTCCTCCTCCGCCTGAATCCCCCTTCCCCTGGGACGCACTTCCCATCCTGGAGCGGCTGGGGTGAGAGCGCTCCCCACCCCCCTTTCCAGACTCTCCTCGTTCTTCTTCTTCATGCCTCGGGTGTTTTCCTGAGTGTATCTTCAGAACAACCCTCTGTGAGGGAGGCTAAGCTGGACCAAGGTAGCTCAGCCAAGTTGCCAAGGCCAGCATTTAAGATCGCGCACCCTTTCCCCTCAGATGAGAAAGCCGGGATGAGTCATGCTAGCAGCCTGTGGCCTTGATGGGCTTTGAGGCAGCCCAGCCCCCTTGTCTGCAAGCAGGCTGCCTCCGGGGAGGACCAGCACTTTTCTGACGGGACAGAAGCGCACAACTTCCCCCTCCCACTTGCCGACCAGAAGTCCCACTTTTCTCTTTTTTTGGTTATATTGTACAGTTGGAATAGTGGTAACATATGTGGACTAAAGAGTTAAAATAAGAATTGAGTTATGACTTAAAATTGACTTTTAAATATATATATATATATTTAAGTATTGTTGGTATCTAACTTCCGAGAAGTTATTTAGAATACATGAAAACATACCAAATATTTGTTGGAAATGTCAAGAAGATGAAGGGACATTTTCTCGTGCTTGGTGGACATGTGAAATAGCTTAAAACATCTGAGATACAAATACATACATTGTTTTTGAAGGTTTCTATTCAACTGTTGGGACTTACCGATATACAGAAAGCCTTTCCTGACTATAGCGCTGCAGCAGCTCCCAGCCAAGTGCTAGGAAATGTTCCCCAGCAGATGGCATGCTAGGAGGTCCTGCACCACTGGGTTTTTCAGGCATTCAGAGAAATTGTGGATTTTAGGACTTAGAAATGGGTCAGCAGCTTCATTTGGCAATGCCAGAAAAGACTGCCCCTTCAAATTCTGTTTCTAACGTGTATAATAATTTAATAATTATATTTTAAATTTATTTCTACCCGGCCCATCTGGCTGGGTTTCCCTAGCCACTCTGGGCGGCTTCCAGCAAAAGATTAAAAATACATTAAAACATCAGTCATTAAAAGCTTCCCTAAACAGGGCAGCCTTCAGATGTCTTCTAAATGTCATATACTTGTTTATTTCTTTGGCATCTGGTGGGAGGGCGTTCCACAGGGCGGGCGCCACTACCGAGAAGCCCTCTGCCTGGTTCCCTGTAACTTCACTTCTCGCAATGAGGGAACCACCAGAAGACCCTCAGCGCTGGACCTCAGTGTCCGGCCTGACCGATGGGGCTGTATTGAAGCACAATAGGGGGTGGCGTAGGGACTTTGCGCAGGTGATTGATGGTCAAGAAAAGGCAACCTTTGTGCTTTTTTATGTCAGGAGTTGGGAATTCTAGAAGTAGTACTCCTTTTTGCACATTCTTACTTCCTGTACTGCTTGAGACCTTGGAAGATGGCGCCGGCAGTAAGTCTCCTGTGAGCCTCAACAGAGTGAGTAGGAGCTTTTTACAGAATAATAACAATAATACAGAAAGACACTCAGAAAAATCAAAGCTTAGCCTGATAAAGAATCCGGGAGCTACCAGGAGGTATTTTTAAACCTCCCCTCTCTCCTCTCCTGAGCTTTTTTTTTATCTGCCCTTTGTAATCCCGTGGAAGCCATTCAAACTTTCCAAGGCCATTCAGTGCTATTTTGAGGCTATTTGAGGCCAACTATAACCTCTGAGCTCCTTTTGAATAAGGCCCTAGCACACGGCTAGAGAAGATAACTCAAATGGTACTTACAAGACAGAATTATAAAGAACTGGGGATTCCTCTAGCTCAAGCACAAGCTGTTGAACCCCCTGCCCCAAAGAAAAAGCAGGCAAAAATTTCATATTATTTTAAACCAAAAGTAGAGGAAATAAAAAACACAGAGAGCCTGCATCCGCACGAATGGTCTGTCGACCGTACTTCGTTCGGAAGGGGCATAGAAGCAGAGGGAAGAGGAGGAAAAGGAGTCGACCTGGCAACCGAGTTAAAGCAGGCAACTTTAGAAAATACAGCCCTTAAGGCCCGACCGGAACAGGAGCCTCAACTGGGAAACCCAGAAATCAAGTCAAAAGAATCTACTCATCAATCTATGCTTAGAGGAAAGGGGGGGGGTCTCCTGCCCCGACTGAGGTGGAGGAGTGGCCGAACGACACAAGAGTTCGACATCTAGACCTGGGCAGCTACAATTACATAATGACAGGGCTGTACAAAGATCTGTTGGAAGAACATCAAACTCAGCTAATTAAAGAACTGGGGCCAATTAAAAACTTTCTTTCAGAATGTTTGGGTTTGCTCACCTCCCTGATTGAACTAATCAGGAGGAAAGAGGACTGCCACTTTCACAAAGAAGCCAGCAACAAGCCAAATGGAAATAAAACCCAGCCCAACATTAAAGAAAGGAAAACAAGCAGAGCCAAACTAGTCCAAGGAAAAGTATTGGCCACTAGGAAACCTTCCTTAAAGGGAAAGAGTTCAATGCACAAGAAGAAGCTGAAGAATGTGAAAATGGGTCGAAAGGCTAAGCTGCCCTCTCGGTCTGGGAAAATGAATTTCTCAAAGTTATTCAAGATTCTAGAGAACTCAAGCACAAAGAACCCCAGCACAACAACGCCAAACAAGAGCCAAAGCCCAAACATTTTAAATAAACATCAGGTGGCTAGCCCTCCAAGGCTAGTAAAACAATCGCTGCCCTCTAGTGGAAAACTAAAGAGAACTCCAGATCCAAAGCAAGAAACTCCCCAGAAGGGAGTACGAAAGAGCCAGAACTTAATTTTAATTAAACATAAACTAGTCCTCCTCCCTCTTTTCAAGCATGGAGGCCTTTCCACACCTGCACAACAGAGAATTTATATACTTAAGAAAATTGACTTAGTCATCAGGGGCATTATTCCAGCAGAAAACATTGTCAGCGTGAAATTTCTTCCTTTTGATAAGGCCCAAAACAGAGTTGTGGTGACCTTTAAGGATTGGTCGGTAACTAAACAAATCTTGGACAAGAGGGGCAGGCTCCAGAGGGCTGGCCTGTTGGTGACCCGCCTATTCGAAGAGTCCGGCGTTCCAACATCCCTCTTAGGAACACGTAAGCCTACTAGTCTGCGCACAGAATTGGAAATGGCTTCTGAAAACTACAAACAAGTCCAACCGGAGGCAGTCAAAATTTCCAAACAGAAGGCTAAGCTCCAAAAAATTTTACTCCCTTCCAACGAACCCAAAAAAGATATCTTAAACGAAAAGGAGCAGTTCTTTTTAGCCTCCCTTGAGCAGATTCATCAGTCCCAGGATGCGTTAATAGCTAGGTTACAAACCATCAAATAATCCTTACTCCCCCAAGGCTTTTCTGCTCCTTTGGAATTTAACTTTGCTACTAACACAACAAAGCCCCTATCCAACGATGACTGGATGCAGTGTCGGTTCCTGTCCCCCGAAGAAGTGGGTTCTCCCACACAACCCTTAATACCTCAAACAACAACACACCAGGTAGATCTTGCCATGCCGATGAGTAGGAACGGTGCAATCTTTGTGGACGCCTCAGGATCCTTAGATGACATTCAGGTGGAGGATTGAAAGACAGACACAGCGAGGGGACACTGTGCCAGGGAAACAAAACTTACTAGGTTAGCACCTACCACAAATGATTTTAACAGCTCACTCCACCTCTACAAAAACATTCATTCCATCATGCTAAAGAACAAACGGAGGAGTCTACCTTTGTTCCCCTCATCACCATATTTCCACATCTTGTCGTGGAATGTGGCGGGCTGGCTGTCTAAGCAGGGCGATGCCGATTTTCTGGATTTCCTCTCAAAATTCCAGATTATTTGTTTACAAGAGACCTGGTGCCTAGACTCTCATCTCCCTTACTTACAGGGCTATGTGGCTTTTGCTACCCCCGCGAAAAAACTAAATAACCGTGGCCGACCTAGCGGCGGTTTGGTCACTTTTATCCCTATAGAGCAGGGGTTCAGGGTGCGACAACTGCAGTGGATGAAGAGCAACAATTTTCAGATTTTACTTATCTCCAATAACACAGGAGGAGATTTTCTATGTTTCAACGTTTATATTCCCCCCGTGTGTACTTCCTCTCAGACAATACAAATCTGGGAAGATTTGGAGTCATGCTTGGAGAAGGCCAAAATAGAATTTCCTGACTGGAACATCCTGCTGGCAGGTGACTTTAATGCTAGGATAGGCAGCGACATCAATTCGTATGGCTCCAAAACCCAGTTTTTACCAGAGGCGGACTGGTTTATTCCTTGGAGTTCTGATGATAAGGTCCTGAATAAGGCAGGTAATACATTACTGGAGATTGCCTTTAAGCATAATTTGTACAACCTGCATGGTACCTACATGGATAGGTCAGGAGGTTTCTTTTCTTTTATCGGCCCTCGTGGTGCAAGTGTGATTGACCATATCCTCAGAGAGTTACACACAGATACTACAGTCAAAATCAGAACTGGGCCATTGGGAACTCTTACGGACCCACTGCCATTGGGGAAAGGGGTCAAACAGGGATGCCTCCTAGCCCCATTTCTTTTTAACTTTTATATAAACGACATTGTTCAGTACATGGCAAAATACAAGTCATCGGCTCCAGCCATTGAAGGTAAACGTTTGAATATATTGCTATACGCCGATGACATGGCTTTAATGGCACTCACCCGAAGAGGCTTACGCAGCATGCTGGAGGGGATCGCAGCCTACTGCTCTCATAACTCACTAAAGATAAACTATGACAAAACAAAAATTGTGGTGTTTACTAGAGCTCGCCACACCTTTAGATGGTCTTTAGATGAACATGTGATTGAACAGTGCCCCTTTTTTAAATATCTGGGTGTTACATTTCAGGCTACATCTAGTTGGCTAGCCCACTTTAAGGCTGTAACCATCCTAACACGAAGAACAATTGGTGTCCTGCTTAGTTTCTTCCATACCCGGGGAGGACAATTGGTAATCCCGGCATTAAGAGCTTTTGTTGGGAAAGCTATTCCCCAGATGTTATATGGGATAGAACTCTGGGGGTGGAACCAGAGGCTGTTGGAACGGCTTGAAATTTTGCAAAATTATTACCTCAAGAGGATTCTAGGCCTTCCTCAAGGAACACCAGCAGCTTTCTTGAGGGTGGAAGTTGGATTACCCTCTGTGTCTGCCAGGGCCCACTTAAGATTCCTACGATTTTACATCAACCTTGCAAACACTTCAAACACCTTATTGGCCAAACAAGCCTTTGTATCTCTTCAAAAGAACACCACTTGGCGTCAAAACCTATCTGAGATCCTGGTTAGATACACCCTACCGGAGTTTAATATTCTCAAACTGTGGAGCCCGGACAAAGTTCGGGAATGGATCCTGGAGAGAGACGCTCTGTTAGATATCACAAAAATACAGAACCCAGGGTCCTCCCACTGGTTTCCCCGACTGAAATCAGTCAAAACCTGCGCCAATTATTTGGCGACTATCACCAACCCCACCCTTCGGAGAGCTTTCACCATGGCCCGTTTTCAAACCAATCCTACGGCCTATTTGTCAGGCAGATATGCAAAAATCCCAGTAGAGCAGCGTATATGTCCTTGTCATATGAGAACCAAAGAGGATCTCACACATTACATGTTGTATAGTCCCATCTATTCGGCCTTCAGGGATGCGATGTTACAAACTATTCCCAAATCAATAGCCAACCCTGAGGACCAAGTAAAGTTTTTACTGGTGGACGCTGATCCACGGATTTCTCATGTGGTAGCGGTCTTTGTGGTGAAGGCTATGAAAACTAGGGTATGGTTCCTAGAGGAAATGGTGAGGTTCCTCCCATTGCTCTCCTAACCTGTTGCTGTATCTTCTTTCCGGAATGGCGAGGTTTTTTGGGTAGTTTCCTTGCTGGGACAGCATGGCATGAATTTTAGCTTATTTTTATAATTTTATTGTTTATCTTTTAATAATGTTTTATGGTATTTTGTGTAAAGGCATGGACCTCACAAATCTAATAAACTTTGACTTTGACTTTGAATGGAAGAGGAAAACTTCACTTCCTAATTAATTATGTTAAGCGAGGCAAATGTTAGGTCAGGAAGCTCAGTGCAGGATACCTGAAGGAGCATCTCCACCTCCATCCTTCAGCCCGGAGGTCCTCCTCCGAGGGTCTTCTGGTGGTTCCCTCCCCGCGAGAAGCGAGGTTGCAGGGAACCAGGCAGAGGGAGGGCCTTCCCGGTGGTGGCAGCCTCTCTGTGGAACGCCCTCCCTACAGGTGACAAGGAGATGAGCAACTATCAAACCTCTGGAAGGCAGCCCTTTATAGCGAGGCTTTGAATGTTTGTTGTTTTAATATGTGTTGGAAGCCGCCCAGAGAGGCTGGGGAAACCCAGTGAGGTGGGTGGGGTACAAATAACACAATTACATTTATAGCCCCCATTTCCTGCAAGGAGGTCAAGTTGGTGTGCAGAGTTCTCTCTCCCCCCCCCCCCCATTTTATCCTCACAGCAACCTTTTGAGGTAGGTTAGGCTGAGCGTGAGTGCCTGGCCCAGGGTCACCCAGTGAGCTTCAGGGCTGAGTTTGAATGCCTGCCCCCAGCATTCCTCCTCTGCAAGGCCTGCCTCCTCCCATGACAAAGTCTGCTCACACACTCTCAAGCCCCCATGGTGAGCAGCAGCCCCCTCCTCCTGCTGCCCTCCAGGAACAGGGCGGGCAGGGACCAGCCCCCAGGAAGGACATGTTTGCCTCCCTCTGCAGTGCTCAGAACAAGAGGGGAATGAGGCCACCCAGGCCCTCTGGAGCACAGAAGGGCTCACCATCCTTGACTTTCCCCCTTCAACTTCCTTTTTACCCATTCCCTCATTTTGAGGAAGTCTCCTCTTTTTGACTTCTGGTCGGCGCCAGCGCTCAATGGCGGTCTCCCGCTGAGCTCCGCTCAGGGAGACTGCTCCACGAGTACAGGTCTGACCGCTACGGCGAAGCGGGGACCCCTAAAATCACAGGCGCGGAAGCCTGAGAGCACGGAGACTCGGCGGGCACCTTAAGCGCCCCCCCTTACTGCAAAGGAGCCTTTTTAAAGGCTCCGGAGCGGCATCGGGTGAGCGCGGTGCTGAGAGTCGCAACCCAGCCCGTGGAGTGAAGCCGCGTCGCTATTGACGGAGAGCGCCGATTCCTTCCTGACATTTGGAACCTAATTGGATTATCCATGAGTAAGACTGAACAACAACTTTAAAAGAATACCCGAAAATTGGCTGAAAACGGAGAAGGCAAAAAGTAAGGAAGTCTGCCTTCCCCAGACTGCATGATAGCTAAAGCAACGAAATACAAAGCTGCAATTTGACAGAAAACAGCTTCAAAACTGACTGACTCAGACACTGGATTTAAACCTCCCCCTCAGCAGGCAGGAGCAGGGGGGGGGGAGACTTTGATTTGTACTACCTGCATGAAAGAAGTATAGAAGTGGAGTTTTCTACCGTTTTAAACCCTTGGGAAGGACTGCCTGGAAAGTGAGCCACCGGGACTGAGAATTGTCATTAGAGACTTGCTACAAAGTTGGTGCTTTGCCTTTTTGGCTACAAAGTGAGGACTTTATTTGTTATAAGTTTGGGACTCTGGAAAGTTACAAATTGACAGTATTACTATCGGAAACATATTGGAAAATTGGTTGCTACTTTTGAAGGGAATCCTTGTTTCTTTGTATTTTGAACTTTGGACTGCTCCCTCTAGAGGGTTGTAGGGAAACAGTTATTATTTTCACTGTAAAGAACAGGCTGGTGGAGTTTTCCATTTGAAAGTAATTCCCGTGGGAAAGACCTTGGGACATGAGTGGCCCAGTAGAAGAGATAACAACAAGAGCTAAAAGTAAAGCTGCACAGAGAAAAAGGGGCTCAATATCAGGTTCAGCTGCAGCAGGCGCAGTTACAACTTTATCTATGGAGCCAGTGACACAGGCACTAGTTAAAATAAACGAGGCTTTGGAAGCTCTCACAAAGCAGAGCACAGAGAACTCCAAACAGCTGACAGAGCTGACAACAAAATTAGATTTAAATACAGAGACAATAAATAAATTAGTTCAAGAAAATGATGTAACCCGAAAGATTGCTGAGGAGGCAAAAACTTCTGCAGAAACTACACAGGAAAAGTTAGTACCAGTCTGCAAAAAGCTGGAGGAACATGAAGCGGCCCTGTCTTTATTGGAACTACAGAGAAAAGATAGGAATTTGAGACTGAGATTGATTCCAGAAAGTGAAAAGGATAACTTGATAGACTTTCTTACAAAAGAGTTTTTGGAATTTTGGCAGGATAATTTGAAAGAGGAGGAATTCAAGATAGTAACCGCCTTTAGACTGGGCAGGAGACAAAATAGAAAGAGTCCAAGGGACTGTTTGATAACTTTAAGATCTAAGGAGGAGAGGGATAAAATACTAAATTTACATTTTCAAAGAACTTTGGAGATTGAAGATTCCCATGTGCAGATATACAAAGACATTCCTAAATATATCTTGGAAGTGAGAGCTCATTACAAGGACTTGGTCACTCTGCTGAGAAAGAATAACATACTATTTAGATGGGAGTTTCCACAAGGCTTGTCTTTTAACTACAAAGGAAAGAAAATTAAAATAAAAACAGTGCAAGACAAAGAACAATTTCTGGAAAGGAACGAGGAGGACCTTCTGAAGGAAGTGGTGGAACCTACAAATCTAGTGGAAGTACCAGATATCTCAAACTTATCTTTTGGGCTTAAAACACCAACAGGAGAAGAACTGCTTGGAGCAGTCGGGGGAACAATTAAGTAAATAACAAGATGTCTCTGCAATTTCTAAGTTGGAACTGTAATGGACTAAATCTTCCCAGAAAAAGGCGTGAGGTTTTTCATATTTTAAAAAAAGAACAATTGGACTTGATTTGTTTGCAAGAAACCCACGTGACCAGAGTACATCGAAAATTACTTATTAATAAAAGATTAGGACAGGAATTTATTTCGTCAGACAAGGTGAAGAAAAGAGGAGTGGTGATCTACGCAAAGGAAAAGTTGGCCCCTAAATTAATTTTTAAAGATGAACAAGGAAGATATTTGGCAATTGAAATTCAAGTTCAAGGAGAAAAATTATTGATAATAGGAATTTACGCTCCAAATGAAGGGAAGTCAGAATTCTTTAAGAAATTGCATGAGACATTAATGGACTATTTGGATTACAATGTAATTTTGATGGGAGATATGAATGGAGTGGTCTCTACAAATATGGATAAAGCACAAAGACAGGTAGTCTCCAAGGATGGGAGACTACCAAAGACTTTTTTTGAAATGACAGATAACATGAACCTGATTGACATTTGGAGAACAAGGAACCCTCTTGAGAGGGAGGGAACTTTCTTCTCTGAAGCAAAAATGACTTGGACCAGAATTGACCAAACATGGGTAACTAGTGGGATGGCACCAAAGATAAAGAAAGTGGAAATCTGCCCAAAGACTTGCTCCGACCATAATGCTGTAAAGATGGAGATGAACTTAACAACAGCTGGCTCCTTCAGATGGAGGATGAATGACTCCCTATTTAGAGATGAAGAGGTGTACAAAAAGGCCCAGAAAGCGGTGAAGGACTATTTTGAGATAAATCTGAGAACAGAGGTGGAGAAAAGAGTAATTTGGGATGCAAGTAAAGCCGTTATGCGAGGATTTTTAATACAACAGAATGCTATAAAAAGGAAGAGACAGAATGAGAAGAAGGATAAGATTCTGGAAAGGATAAAAGAAGGAGAAAAAAAAACTGAGATCAAAGCCAAAGTCATATGAAATTTTGAGAGAAATCAAGTTTTACCAGAGGCAATATATGGAACTGATGAATCAGGAGATAGAATGGAAAATAAAACAAATGAGACAAAAGACATTTGAATCGGCAGACAAATGTGGGAAACTTCTGGCATGGCAATTGAAGAAGAGACAAAAATTGAATATGGTTACAAGCCTAGAAGTTGAAGGAAAGAACATTTATAAACCAAATGAGATTAGAAACTGTTTTCAGAGTTATTTCAAGAGACTTTATGCACAAGGGCCGGTGAATGAAAAAGAGATAGAAGAATTTCTTAAAAAATATGGATTACAAAAAATTTCTGAACAAAGTAAAGTGATTTTGAATCAGAAGATAACTGAGCAAGAAATCGAGGGAGCCATTCAAAATATGCAATTGGGAAAATCTCCAGGACCAGATGGATTGACCTCCAGATACTACAAAGCTTTGAAAGAATGGCTTATACAACCGTTGAAGGAGGTCTGTAATGAAATTTTAGAGGGGAAGAAGGCACCCGAATCGTGGAAAGAAGCGTATATTACACTTATACCAAAATCGGAGACTGAGAAGAATCAGATTAAGAACTATCGCCCTATATCATTACTTAATGTGGATTACAAAATTTTTGCAGACATTTTGGCAAAAAGATTGAAAAGCGTTTGGGTGGGAGAGATTCATAAAGACCAGGCGGGCTTTCTTCCAGGAAGGCATTTATCTGACAATGTGAGAAACATAATAGATATTATGGAATTATTAGAAGCCAATATTAATACTAAGGCAGTATTAATATTTGTGGACGCGGAGAAAGCCTTTGACAATATCTCTTGGAGCTTTATGAAAAAGAATCTTGAAGGGATGGGGGTAGGCCAAGGTTTTGAGAATGGTATAGGTGCAATTTATTCTGAACAAAAAGCAAAACTGATTGTAAATAACGTGGTTACTGAAGAATTTGCTATTGAAAAAGGGACACGACAGGGGTGCCCAATATCCCCATTACTTTTTATATCTGTCTTGGAGGTTTTATTAAACATGATCAGAGGGGACCAGCAGGTTAAAGGGATTCAGGTCGGAGCTAAACAATACAAATTGAGAGCGTTTCCAGATGATCTAGTATTAACTTTACAAGAGCCAGACACTAGTACGAAAAGAGTTTTAGAGCTAATACAAGTATTTGGTCAAGTAGCAGGTTTTAAGTTGAATAAACAGAAAACAAAAGTACTGGATAAAAATCTAACAGTTGCTGAAAGAGAGAAGTTTCATAGTGAAACTGGTTTAATGGTAGCAAAGAAAGTGAAATACCTGGGGATTAATTTGACATCTAAGAATGTGAACTTATTTAAAGACAATTATGAGA
Source organism: Podarcis filfolensis (assembly GCF_964270895.1). Lineage (NCBI taxonomy): Eukaryota > Metazoa > Chordata > Lepidosauria > Squamata > Lacertidae > Podarcis > Podarcis filfolensis. The sequence goes on from NC_139619.1 coordinate 12,348,776, forward strand.
AATGTTGGAGAGAAGTTAAGAAAGATTTAGAAATATGGTCAAATTTGAGACTTTCCTTGTTAGGCCGAATTGCTGTTATTAAGATGAATGTTTTGCCGAGAATGTTGTTTTTGTTTCAAACATTGCAGATTGTGGAGAAAATGGATTGTTTCAAGAGGTGGCAGAAAGACATATCTAGATTTGTCTGGCAGGGCAAAAAGCCCAGAATAAAATTTAAGATATTAACTGATGCAAAAGAAAGAGGGGGGTTTGCCCTGCCGGACTTAAAATTGTATTATGAATCAGCGGCTTTTTGCTGGCTGCTTCTTGAAAACACAGACATTTTGGATCTGGAAGGGTTCAATAATAGGTTTGGCTGGCATGCATATATATGGTATGACAAGGTTAAAATTCACCAAGGTTTCAAAAACCATATTGTTAGGAAAGCACTATATAATGTTTGGATTCGGTATAAAGATTTGTTGGAAAACAAAACCCCTAGGTGGTTGTCACCAATGGAAGCTAAGGAAGTGAAAAAACTTAATATGGAATCTAAATGGCCAAAATACTGGGAAATTATAGAACAAGAGGAGGAAAAAGTGAAATTGCAGAGCTATGAGAAATTGAAGTCTAAAGTAAGAGACTGGCTTCATTATTACCAGATAAATGAAGTTTTCAAACAGGACAGGAAAATTGGTTTCCAGGTGGAGAGATCAAAATTAGAAACAGAATTGTTGGAACCCAATACTAAGAATTTGTCAAGAATGTATAACTTGCTGTTGAAATGGAATACACAGGATGAGATGGTTAAATCAGCTATGATTAAATGGGCACAAGACATTAGTCATGACATTATGTTTGCTGACTGGGAACAGTTATGGACTACCGGTGTAAAGTTTACGGCATGTAATGCCTTAAGAGAGAACATTATGAAAATGATTTATAGGTGGTACATGACCCCAGTCAAGCTTGCAAAAATTTATCCTACGCCCAATAATAAATGCTGGAAATGTAATGAAACTGAAGGTACTTTCTACCACCTTTGGTGGACGTGCCCAAGGATCAAGGTCTTCTGGGAAATTATCTATAATGAAATTAAGAAGGTACTTAAGTGTACCTTTCACAAGAAACCAGAGGCCTTTCTCCTGGGCATGGTGGGCCAATTGGTGTCAAGGAAAGATAGGACGTTCTTTATGTACGCTACAACAGCAGCAAGAGTTCTTTTAGCAAAGTATTGGAAGACACAAGAACTACCCACGCTGGAAGAGTGGCAGACGAAGGTGATAGACTATATGGGACTGGCTGAGATGACTGGCAGAATCCGTGACCAAGGGAAAGAGACGGTGGAAGAAGATTGGAAGAAATTTAAAGTTTATCTTAAGAACTGTTGTAAAATTAATGAGTGCTAAAATGTCATGGGTAATGTAAAACAGAATTGCAGTGACAAATAATTGGGTAAGAGAAAAAAGATTAAAGAAAGTGAATTATAAGTAATTGAAATCAGGGGTTGCTGGAAAAGTTTAAAACAGGGATGCAGAAAAGGGAGGTATGGGGAAGTCGTTGAAATAAGGTCTAAGAAAAAGAGGTTATGAAATTATACGTGTTTATATGTTTGTCTGTTTATGTGTTGTTAGTTGTATTGTGTTTTAATATATGTTGGAAAATCAATAAAAATGTATTTTAAAAAAAAAAGGAAGTCTCCTCTTTTGAAGTCAAATGTGACTGTTCTGGATTTCCTTAGCAATTGTCCACTTCCATACTGTGTATGTTGAATTTGATAGCACTGTGGTCACTGTTCCCATTTGATTCAACCACACCTACATCTTGTCAGTTGAGAGCATCAGGCAGAGCACCCAGCACCTACCGAATCCTTTTTTTATTCCAGCAGATCTTTTTCACGGAAGTCTGATGTCATCAATGTTAACTTTTTCTGCAATGTATTTCTCGTGTGTCACTTCAGAGATGATTATAGTCAAGTGGTGTATAAGCTGTTTAAATAGTAAATGGTTGAATGCAATTTTAAAAATAATAATTGTATAACAAGGGGGAAAGCATACTTGTATCTGACCATATTTTAATGGGCACAGACTTTGATAAATAGCATCCTAGCCATAGGCTAATTTTGTGGAGTTTAAAGCTAAGCATACAAGTTCTCAAAGCATGCTTTGAAATCCATATGAACTCTAGTATGCTGTCGGGGGAAGAGGGAGGGGGAAGAGGAAGGATGTGGTTGGCTGAAATGAAGTCCGATCCTGTACAGATCAATCACTAGTGGAAGCGCCAACAGAAACCTGTACAGATTCCACACGATCATGAGGAAGCCTGAATCTGGGCAGGACCTTGTCTCTTTGCCTGTCATTTGTGGCTGCTCCACCCAGGTCTGAGACGCCTTCCGGAGTGAAACAGTGATCGGGGGGCGGGGGAGGCAAGAGGATGGAGCCGTGTAAACCCCTCCGCGGGTACTTTGAAAACAGACTCCTTTTGTCTGGATCTTCCCCGCGCAAAGATGGGTCTGAATGCATTTTGAGCAGAGGAGGAGGGTCTGTGGAACTGCCCACCACTGCGGTGTACTGTTCCCAGGATAGGTAAAGATCATTCAACAGTTTTCAAATTGAAAAACGGTGTTTCATTTTGAGATCCTTCGTAACACCATCCAGTTCATTTAACCACAACCTACGACCCTTGAGGTTTTTACTGAAGCAAAAGGATTGATTCCATCCCTGCATCAAACAGCTGTGATTGGAGGATCGTCTGTTTCATAGCAGCTCCTGTGCCCCTTCCCTCTGCTGCATTTGGCATGAAATTGCCGGTGATTTCCCCAGGAGTAAAAAGGCCTACCTACTCTGGGCTTATTCTTGGGAATTACTTTGCAACAAAGAAGAAAGCTTTTCGTCTTCTGTTTCTTTTCATTTTTATGTTTTCAAAATGCTTGATATCTAACGCTGATTTCTGTATATTGTGTTTTCTTTGTTTTTCAAGCTTTCATAAAAAATAGCCTTTGAAACCAGCTGGTACAGTGGTCAGAAGACTTGCCTTCGTGTCCACAGAATGGAGAAGAAAAGTTCGCCCAACGAATCCCTGGGTGCGACCCCAGAGACCTCCGACTCCCACCTGGCTGAGCCTTCTCATTTCCAGCTCACTTTGTTGTTTTTTTTTAATAAATTTTTTATTAATTTTTCAACACATATTAAAAGACAATACAACACAATACATAAACAAACAAACATATAAACACGTATAATTTCTTGATCTTTCTTTCATAAAACCTTCTTTCAGCGACTTCCCCATACCTCCCCTTTCTGCATCCCTGTTTTAAATCAATCCAGCAACCCCTAATTTCAACTTCTTATAGCTCATTCTTTAACTCTTTTTTTCCATATCCAATTGTTTGTCATTGCAATTCTATTTTACATTACCCAAGACATTTTAACATTCATTAATTTTACAACAATTCTTAAGATAAACTTTAAATTTCTTCCAGTCTTCTTCCACCGTCTCTTTCCCTTGGTCACGGATTCTGCCAGTCATCTCCGCCAGTCCCATGTAGTCGATCACCTTCGTCTGCCATTCTTCCAGTGTGGGTAGCTCTTGTGTCTTCCAATACTTTGCTAAGAGTACTCTTGCTGCTGTTGTAGCATACATAAAAAACGTCTTATCTTTCCTTGACACCAATTGACCTACCATGCCCAGGAGGAAGGCTTCTCGTTTCTTCGCGAAAGTGCATTTAAGCACCTTTTTCATTTCATTATAAATCATTTCCCAGAAGACCTTGATCCTAGGGCACGTCCACCAAAGGTGGTAAAAGGTACCTTCCGTTTCCTTACATTTCCAACATTTGTTATTGGGCGTGTGGTAAATTTTTGCCAGCTTGACTGGGGTCATGTACCACCTATATATCATTTTCATAATGTTCTCTCTTAAGGCATTACATGCCGTGAACTTTATACCGGTGGTCCATAACTGTTCCCAGTCAGCAAACATAATGTTATGACCAATGTCTTGTGCCCATTTAATCATAGCTGATTTAACCGTCTCATCCTGTGTATTCCATTTCAACAGCAAGTTATACATTCTTGACAGATTCTTAGTATTGGGTTCCAGCAGCTCTGTTTCTAATTTTGACCTCTCCACCTGGAAGCCAATTTTCCTGTCTTGTTTAAAGACTTCATTTATTTGATAGTAATGAAGCCAGTCTCTTACTTTAGACTTCAATTTCTCATAGCTCTGCAATTTCACTTTTCCCTCCTCATACTCTATAATTTCCCAATATTTTGGCCATTTGGATTCCATATTAAGTTTTTTCACTTCCTTAGCTTCCATTGGTGACAACGACCTGGGGGTTTTGTTTTCCAACAAATCTTTATATCGAGTCCAAACATTATATAATGCTTTCCTGACAATATGGTTTTTGAAACCTTGATGGATTTTTACCTTGTCGTACCATAAATATGCATGCCAGCCAAATCTGTTATTGAACCCTTCCAAATCCAAAATGTCTGTGTTTTCAAGAAGCAGCCAGTTTTTCAGCCAGCAAAATGCCGCTGATTCATAATACAACTTCAAGTCCGGCAGGGCAAACCCCCCTCTTTCTTTCGCATCAGTTAGTATCTTAAATTTTATTCTGGGCTTTTTGCCCTGCCAGACAAATCTAGATATATCTTTTTGCCACCTCTTGAAACAATCCATTTTGTCCAAAATCTGCAATGTTTGAAACAAAAACAACATTCTCGGCAAGACATTCATCTTAATAACAGCAATTCGGCCCAACAAGGAGAGTCTTAAATTTGACCATATTTCTAGATCTTTCTTAACTTCTGTCCAACATTTCTCATAATTATCTTTAAATAAGTTCACATTCTTAGATGTCAAATTAATCCCCAGGTATTTCACCTTCTTTGCTACCGTTAAACCAGTTTCACTCTGAAACTTCTCCCTTTCAACAGCTGTTAAATTTTTGTCCAGTACTTTCGTTTTCTGTTTGTTCAGCTTAAAGCCTGCTACTTGACCAAATACTTGTATTAGTTCTAAAACTCTTTTCGTACTAGTGTCTGGCTCTTGCAAGGTTAAAACTAGATCATCTGCAAATGCTCTCAGTTTATACTGTTTAGCTCCGACCTGAACCCCCTTAACCAGCTGGTCCTCTCTAATCATGTTTAATAAGACCTCCAGGACCGATATAAAAAGTAATGGGGATATTGGGCACCCCTGTCGTGTCCCTTTCTCAATAGCAACTTCTTCTGTAACCACATTATTTACAATCAATTTTGCTTTTTGTTCAGAATAAATTGCACTTATACCATTTTCAAAACCTTGGCCTACCCCCATCCCTTGGAGATTCTTTTTCATAAAATTCCAAGAAATATTGTCAAAGGCTTTCTCCGCATCCACAAATATTAAAACTGCCTTAGTATTAATATTAACTTCCAGTAATTCCATAATGTCTATTATATTTCTCACATTATCTGACAAATGTCTTCCTGGAAGAAAGCCCGCTTGGTCTTTATGAATCTCCCCCACCAAAACTTTCTTCAATCTTTTTGCCAAAATGTCTGCAAAAATTTTGTAATCCACATTGAGTAATGATATTGGGCGGTAGTTCTTAACCTGGTTCTTTTCAGTCTCTGTCTTTGGTATAAGTGTAATATAAGCTTCTTTCCACGATTCAGGTGCCTTCCTCCCCTCTAAAATTTCATTACAGACCTCCTTCAACAGTTGTATAAGCCATTCTTTCAGAGCTTTGTAGTATCTGGAGGTCAGTCCATCAGGTCCTGGAGATTTTCCCAATTGCATATTTTGAATGGCTCCCTCAATTTCTTGATCAGTTATCTTCTGGTTCAAGATCACTCTACTTTGTTCAGAAATTTTTTGTAATCCATACTTTTTAAGAAATTCTTCTATTTCTATTTCATTCACCGGCCCCTGTGCATAAAGTCTCCTGAAATAGCTCTGAAAACAGTTTCTAATCTCATTTGGTTTGTAAATGTTCTTTCCCTCCACTTCTAAGTTTGTGACCGTATTCTGTTTTTGTCTCTTCTTCAATTGCCATGCCAAGAGTTTCCCACATTTATCTGCCGATTCAAATGTCTTTTGTCTCATTTGTTTTATTTTCCATTCTATCTCTTGGTTCATCAGTTCCATATATTGTCTCTGGTAAAACTTAATTTCTCTCAAAATTTCATGTGACTTTGGTTTGGATCTCAATCTTTTTTCTCCTTCTTTTATCTTTTCCAAAATCTTGTCCTTTTGCTCATTCTGTCTCTTCCTTTTTATGGCATTCTGTTGTATTAAAAATCCTCGCATGACGGCTTTACTTGCGTCCCAAATTACTCTTTTTTCCACTTCTGTTCTCAGATTTATCTCAAAATAGTCCTTTACCACTTTCTGGGCCTTTTGGTACACCTCTTCATCTCTAAACAGGGAGTCATTCATCCTCCATCTAAAGGAACCAGCTGTTGTTGGGTTCATCTCCATCTTTACAGCGTTATGGTCGGAACAAGTCTTTGGGCAGATTTCCACTTTTTTAATCTTTGATGCCATCCCACTAGTTACCCATATTTGGTCAATTCTAGTCCAAGTCATTTTTGCCTCAGAGAAGAAAGTTCCCTCTCTCTCAAGAGGGTTCCTTGTTCTCCAAATATCAATCAAATTCATATTGTCAGTCATTTCAAAAAAGGTCTTAGGTAGTCTCCCATCCTTGGAGACCACCTGTCTTTGTGCTTTGTCCATATTTGTAGAGACGACTCCGTTCATATCTCCCATTAAAATTACATTATAATCCAAATAGTCCATTAATGTCTCATGCAATTTCTTAAAAAATTCTGACTTCCCTTCGTTCGGTGCGTAAACTCCTATTATTAATAATTTTTCTCCTTGAACTTGAATTTCAATTGCCAAATATCTTCCTTGTTCATCTTTAAATATTAATTTGGGAACCAACTTTTCCTTTGCATAAATCACCACTCCTCTTTTCTTCACTTTATCAGATGAAATAAATTCTTGTCCTAATCTTTTATTAATAAGTAATTTTCGGTGCACTCTGGTCACGTGGGTTTCTTGTAGACAAATCAAGTCCAATTGTTCTTTTTTTTAAAATATGAAACACCTCCCTCCTTTTTCTGGGGAGATTCAGTCCATTACAATTCCAGCTTAAAATTTGCAGAGACATCTTGTTGTTTACTTTGCTACTCCTCCAACTGCTCCAAGCAGACCTTCTTCTGTTGGTGTTTTAATTCCAAAAGATAAGTTTGAGATGTCTGGTATTTCTGCTAAGTCTGTAGTGTCCACCGTTTCCTTCCAGAGGTCCTCCTCATTCCTTGCCAAAAATTGTTCTTTGTCTTGCACTGTTTTTATCTTAATTTTCTTTCCTTTGTAGTTGAAAGACAGGCCTTGCGGGAACTCCCATCTGAATGTTATATTGTTCTTTCTCAGTAAGGTGACCAAGTCCTTGTAGTAGGTCCTCACTTCCAAGATATATTTAGGGATATCTTTCAAAATCTGCACACGAAAGTCTTCAATCTCAAGAGCTCTTTGAAAATGTAAATTTAATATCTTGTCCCTCTCCTCCTGAGATCTCAGAGTTATTAAACAGTCTCTAGGGCTCTTTCTATTTTGTTTCCTGCCCAGTCTGAAAGCAGTTATTATCTTAAATTCCTCTTCTTTCAAGCTATCCTGCCAAAATTCCAGAAATTCTTTTGTAAGATATTCTATCAAATTGTCCTTTTCATTTTCTGGAATCAATCTTAGTCTCAAATTTCTACTTTTCCTCTGTAATTCCAGTAAAGACAGGGCAGCATCATGTTCTTCTAACTTTTTACAGATTGGCACCAACTTTTCCTGTGTGGTTCCTGCAGACACTTTTGCTTCCTCTGCAGAAGTTTTCGCTTCCTCTGCAATCTTTCTAGTTGCCTCACTTTCTTGGACTAATTTATTTATTGTCTCTGTGTTTTTATCTATTTTTGTTGACAGTTCAGTCAGTTGTTTAGAATTTTCAGTGCTTTGCTTTGTGAGAGCTTCCAAAGATTCATTTATTTTAACAAGTGCATTTGCCACTGCCACAGTATCCATGGGAGAAGTTGTAGCAGCCACAATTGGATTTGTTACTGAGGCCCTTCTCTTATGGTCAACTTTGCTCTTAGCTCTCGTTATCCTCTCTTCTATTGGCCCACTCATATCCCAAGGTCTTTCCCACGGGAATTGCTTTCAAATGGGAAATTCCACAAGCCTGTTTCCCACAGTGAGAGTCGTAGCTATTTTCCTGCAGCCTCTAGAGGGAGTCGCACAAAGTTCCAAGTACAAAGAACAAAAGGTTCCCTTCAAAAGTAACAAAAATAACAGCCTATTCCAATATTTTCCAAATGGTATCAAATTGTATCTTTCCAGAGTACCCAATTTGTATCCAATAAGGTCTTTACTTGTTGCACAGATGTAAGAGTCCAACTTTGTTGCTAGTCTCTAATGACAGCTCTCCTTCCCGGTGACTCACTTTCCAGGCAGTCCTCCCCAAGGGTTTAAAACGGCAGAACTTTCCCCTTCTAAGCTTCTTTCATGCAGGTAAAACAAATCCTCAATCTTCCCCCCCTGCCCCTGCCTGCTAAGGGGGGGATTTAAGTCCAATGTCAGGGTCCGTCAATTTAAAGGCTGCTTTCTGTCAAATTGCAGCTTCCTGTCCGTTGCTTTATTTACATGCAGTCCGAGGAAGGCAGACTTCCTTACTTTTTGCCTTCTCCGTTTTCAGCCAATTTCAAATTGTTTCCTTTTAGATTTGTTGTTCAATCTTACTCACGGTAGTCCAATTTAAGTTCCAAATGTCAGGAAGGAATCGGCGCTCTCCGTCAATGGCAACGCGGCTTCACTCCACGGGCTGGGTAGCGGCTCTCAGCACCACGCTCCCCGATGCCGCTCCGGAGCCATTAAAAAGACTCCTTTGCAGTAAGGGGGGGCGCTTAAGGTGCCCACCGAGCCTCCTTGCTCTCAGGCTTCCGCGCCTGAGATTTTAGGGGTCCCCGCTTCGCCGTAGCGGTCAGACCCGAACTCGTGAAGAAGCCTCCCTGAGCAGAGCTCAGCAGGAGGCGGCCATTAGCGTTGGCGCCGACCGGAAGTCCATTTCCAGCTCACTTTGATGCCCTCTGTTCCCAGAGATACCACTGGAAGAGCTGCTTCCCTTAGCCAGGAAGAGTCGGGGTCCCAGCAGCCTTCCCAGCAGGCCTCCCACATTTCCTCCTCCTTGGGCAGTGCTCCATTGCAGGTCCCCGAGCAGCTTTCCGAAGAAAGGCCCCATGGCACTGGCCAAAGTGCTTCCCTCCCATCTCTGGATGAGGTTTCTTCTTCCCAGGGAACGGGTCACCAGTGTGCAGCGACGTTCTCTAGCTTGCAGTCTGGGAGTAGGAAAAGTATGATCAGCTTTGAGGGCATCTCCTTTGGGAGTGCTCTCCAGGGGACCCAGGCTGTTTCCTCTACCTCTAAGTCTCCAGAGGGGTCTGTCCCAGCTCCGAGCACAGCTGATCTGGCTAAAGGCGGCCAGGGGCAAGGCCAGGTAAGTCCAGATTGAGAGGTAGGGAAAGGGCTTTGAGGCTGTAATGCCCTCCTTGAGTCTCTCTAGCTGCTTTGGACAACTGCCCCCATCCCTGACCCCTGGCCATACCGCCTGGGCCTGGTGAGAGATGGAGCCCCAGAACACCTGGAGTGCACCAGGCTGGGGAAGGATGTCGTGAGGTGGAAGGCAAAAGGAAGGCAGACAGCCCATCCCGGGGTCGGTCCTTTTCCTCCTTCTAGCTTAATGGCTCACCTGAGCCACCATCATTTAAACTGGGGAAGCAGCAGCGGCTCATCAGAACTCACAAGTTAGGAAGTCCTATGTTATAGTCCCCATCTTCTTGTTATGTCCTCTTGGTGGGGAGAATCGTGCCGTTTTCCTGTGGGTGGGCAGCCAGCCAGCAGCAGGCTGGCAGGTGGGCCCAGGGAAATGGCTTTGTTGGGGGAGCCTCAGAACTCATCCTCTGCATGTTTGTTCCCTGTTGCCCCAAAGTGGGAACTGTCTTGCAATTCAGGCTTGTGGCACACAGGTAGAGAAGGGGAGCCGTTTGTCTCTTCAGATGCCTGGGAGAAGAGAGCAGTGGGTGGGGGCAGCCTCTGCTCCCCCTTCTAGAAAGGAGGCCTTTGCCAACATGGGTGCAATTCTGCTCCATGTGGGGAAAGTGTTTATCCATCATGGACTTGGGGGGATGCTGCTGCCAGCCAATATGGGCTTTGAAGGATATTTTTTTACTGTAGGCCTGTTTATTCTGCTGCATTTCAATGTTTGCCTATTTTCTGACCTAGTTGTAAAGTACCTTGAGATTCCCACATAATAGGTTGCAGGTAAATACTCTAAAAATAAGAACTCCCCCCCCATCATGTCACAAAGTCAATTGACACAGAGCCTAAAATAATGCCAACGAGCTCTTCTACCTGGAAGTGCAACATCAGCCCTTCAACACATCAGCATGTGGTACAGTTGTCACACGGCTACGACTCATAAGCCATGAATGCAGGTCTGAATAGTGCTCCTTTGGAAACCCCCACCCTCCATGCAGAAAAAGAGCATCTGCCCCTGAAATCCTTTCCGTAAAAAGTGTATGAATGACAGGCAGCTAAAAAGCTGTCTCCTCGGCTATTTGGCTCATGTGTCTCATAGAACACTTTGTGGGAGAGCTTGCTTGCAGATAGGGATAGCGCACGGTTGGAGAGCCTTTGATTTGTAATTGCTCTGGTTGCTTAGAAGGGTAGTTGGCGGATGAAGTTAATCAAGTCAACTTTAATCGTTTAACCTGCCAGAAAAAGGGCCAGTTTAAAACAGCGGCTGTCTAGTTCACAGAGTTCCTGAACAAGCATGCATGGAAACACCGGTTTCTATAAGAACTGAAATGTGCTTCATTTGCAACTAAATAGAGCCTCTCTGCTAATGCAGAGCACAATCCACAGCTTCAGGCAAGGCCATTTATATACCCAGAATCCAGAGCCGCCTTTTCTCATACTCCTCTGAAGTACCACCACTGCAACACCAGCGCTTGGCCTTCTGGCACCTGCAGGCTAGGGAAAGAGCTCTTTAGCACCCTGGGGTGGAGCTCCTTCTCAGCAAAAGCACTGTCTGCTCATTCCCAACTTCTTCAGCCAGTGCCTCTGTGCCTTCTGTAAATGTCTGGAGTAAATGTCTAGCAGGAAGTGTCTGTCCTCTCCAGGATGTTGAAATACTGAAGAAGGCGCCCAATAGCCCTAAGACGGGGGCGGAAACAGTACTTAATGATGATCAAGCATTGCCTATGAAGGTCCAGGAGCTTGAAGAAAACCTCCAGCCGTTGCCTGCAATACTCCAGGATCCGCAAGGAAGAGGTATTTTTGAGAATCCTGTCTTCACAAATTCCGGGGACATGGCCCTCCCAGTGTTAAGGTGGGGAGGTGGGGTTGGGAGTTTGCAGATAAGAGTCCAAAGTTAAAAATGTAAAGGCTAATGGAATTCTATTTAAAAATCAAAAGTCACTGTGGTGATTCAAGTTATAGTGTGAGACAAAAGACAAGATGGAAAAGAAAAGATAAGGAAAAGAGAAAAGAGATAGAGAGAAAAAGAAGAAAGAAAGAAAAAGAAAAAGAAAACACAAAAAATCCTACTGAAAATGGTTGTTTTGTTTGTTCAGAAAAGAGAAGGGGGGAAAAACCCATTGTAATAAGTAAATAGAAAAAGGGGGGAGTGAGGATGGAAAAGTAGATATATATATAGAATTCTTTAATGAGAAATTAGAAAAAACTTTTTTAAAAAAAGAAGTGAATATAAATGGATGAATAATGAATAATAATGTATTAATAAAAACGGGAGGGTTGTGTGTATCACTAAAGAAGGAGGGAGAGAAAGAGAGAGAGAGAGAGAGAGAGAGAGAGAGAGAGAGAGAGAGAGAGAGAAGGGAACAAGAAAAAGGGGCAGTTTTAATTCTCCTGTGGGACCCCCAGGGCTTGGTGTCGGGTCCCTAGATCGGGGCTGAGGCGGCGGTTCCAGGAAATGGGCTCCAATGGTTCAGGCCACCTACCTGGGTTCATAGGGTTTTGAAATACGGATAAGAAATGGACTGAAAATAAACTCCATAACATAAAGCATGGTTTTTGCTGTGCCCCCCTGCACTGGCAGGGGAGGGTCCACGCCGCGTTCTTCTAGCCCCCAGCCGGTCCCCGGTGCGCGGTTCCTCTGCTCTTTTGCTCCAGCCGCTGGTGATATTGGCTTGGGGTCAGAGCTGGGCTAGGTGGGGCGTTCCCTCCGGGCTTCCCTGTCTCTCCCGATCCCCTCCTATCATTCTCCCCCCCCCCATGTTACCTGTGGGGGCGCCTTACCAATACAGTCGTACCTTGGATCCCAAACGCCTTGCAACTCGAATGTTTTGGCTCCTGAACGCCACAAACCCGGAAGTGAGTGTTCCGGTTTGTGAATGTTCTTTGGAGCCCAAATGTCCGACGGGGCTTCCATGGCTTCGGATTGAGTGCAGGAAGCTCCTGCAGCCAATCGGAAGCCGCGCCTTGGTTTCCGAATGTTTTGGAAGACAAACGGACTTCTGGAATGGATTCCGTTTGACTTCCGAGGTACCACTGTATATCTTCTTGGAGCAGAGGCAATCCCATTGCTGCCTTCAGTTCTGGTAAAGCTAAGAATTGCTTGTGCAGATCTTGATGCCTTCAAGGCCGACGCTGTCATCTGATGAGACCCAGTACTCCTATCAGAGAAGCAAATCCTCAAATACAGTCATTCCTCTTATTCCGCTCGGTTCAGGTTACGTCTTTTCAGGTTGCCTCCCGCGGCGACCCGGAAGTAATGGAATGGGTTACTTCCAGGTTTCGCTGCTCGCGTATGTGCAGACGCTCAGAATGACGTCACGCGCATGCGCAGAAGCGGCAAATCGCGACCCACGCACGCGCGCAGACGCGGGTTGCGTTCTGCCAATGATGTGAACGGGGCTCTGGAACGGATCCCGTTCGCAACCAGAGGTAGCACTGTAGTTGAAATGCCTGGCTTGTTCAATGGCTTGTCCATTTAGGAGCCATTTCTGCTTCCTGGGCTGTGCCCCCAATACTATGGCTTTTGTCTTGGAATAATTTGTATTCAAATCTTTGTTACGACAAAGTTCTTTAGTAATCGCCTCATACCCACTTGCGTTTGTGCTATCAACACCGTATCGTTGGCATGTAGCAAAATGGATACATTATGGGATAAAACTGAAACAGGGAAATATCTGGCCATTTGGGTTCCTTTATTACATCATTTACATAAATGTTAAAAAGCAGAATTTTAGAAAGTACCGTATTTTTCGCCCTATAGGACTCACTTTTTCCCCTCCAAAAATGATGGGGAAATGTGTGTGCGTCCTATGGGGCGAGTGCAGGCTTTCGCTGAAGCCTGGAGAGCGAGAGGAGTCGGTGCGCACGACCCCTCTCGCTCTCCAGGCTTCAGGAAGCTATTCGCAAGCCTTGGGAGCCCGCGGGAGTTCCCGCCGGGCTCCCCCGGCTTGCGCAGAGCTGCCTGCACCCTGAAGCCAGGGCGCACTGAGCAGACGCGCCCGGGCTTCGGGTAGCTCTGCGCAAGCCGCGGGAGCCCTCCCCCGGCTTGCGCAGAGCTGCCTCTTATCTCGAAGCCCCGGCGTGCTCAGCAGTCGCTCCAGGGCTTCGGGTAGCTCTGCGCAAGCCACGGGAGCCCTCCCCCGGCTTGCGCAGAGCTGCCTCCTATCACGAAGCCCCGGTGCACTCAGCAGTCACGCCGGGGCTTCGGGTAGCTCTGCGCAAGCCGCGGGAGACCTCCCCCGGCTTCTGCAGAGCAGCCTGTTCCGGGCGCTGGGGTCGGGGGAAGCTCAGGCTTCCCCCGCCCCAGCCTCGCGCCTGGGGGGGAAATAATTTTTTTTCTTTATTTCCCCCCCAAAAAACTAGGTGCGCCTTATGGGCCCGTGCGCCCTATGGGGCGAAAAATACGGTATTTCAAAGTGTTTAAAATAATATAGGAATTACAAGGTTAACTTTTTAAAAAAGATATTAAATAAGTTTTAAAAGCCTTTATGTGTAACTGCTGATGGTGTTGGGGGGTGGCGGCAGCTGTGCTACTAAGACTCCCTTAAAACTGATTTACAGTGCTAGCTCTTGGGGATTAATAGGGCACATAAAAAGGCCTTGCCCCAAATTAAAGAAAAGCCAACAAACAACCCCAGTCAAACAATTAAAAAAAAACAGCCTGTGGAGCTCAGATGAACAAGTCCCACTTTGGTGCAACTTGACCGGAATGACATGCACAGATGCTCCATTCTTTTTCTGAGTTAAAGCAGTTCTTTTGGCTGAGGTGTGGCATGGAGCTGAAACAGTACTTAAGAAAACTCAAGCATTGCGTGTGAAGCTCCGGGAGCTTGAAGAGAAACTCCAGGCGTTGCCAGAAACACTCCAGGAGCCACAAGCCAGAGGTATTTTTGAGAATCCTGTCTTCACATGGTCCTCCCTCCCAATGATGTTGGGTTTCAAGTCCCATCATCCATGATGAGCCCTGGCCATGTTGGCTGGGGCTTAGGGGAGTCCCACCACAGTCTGGAGCCCAGTTCAGTGCGCCTTTGTGGGCAGCTGGTAGCCATGCCAGGGTCGCCTTCGCTGCGTGGAAGGGGTGGCTTCCCCCCCACCCCCACCCCATGCGCAGGAGACCAGAGGCCAGCAGCAGACTGTGCATGTGCCTCTGAAGGGCACAAAGGTTTGCTGCCTCCTTGTGTGCCCATTTTCTTGCCAAAAAGAATAAAAATACAGCATACAGTTGCACATACCAGGCACCAATTTTAATGGTAGTTCTTTGGCTTTTCCTTCAGGTGAGGAACACGAGGAGGAGGAGGAGCAGCAGCAGGAGGAGGAGAAGGAAAAATAAAGAAAATGTGGGGAGGGGGAGTATATATTTTCGTATATATTTCTATTATTAGTTCTATGTATTGCTTCTTTGTTCGAAAGCACGTCAAAGTGCAATTAGATAAATAGGTACCGCTCCGGCGGGAAGATAAATGGCGTTTTCGTGCGCTGCTCTTCTGGTTCTCCAGAAGTGGCTTAGTCATGCTAGCAACATAACCTGGAAGCTGTACACCGGCTCCCTCGGCCAGGAAAGCGAGACGACCGCCGCAACCCCAGAGTCGGTCACGACTGGACCAAATGGTCATGGGTCCCTTTCCCTTTACTATTGCTTCTTTATTTAATAAAATTTATTTTAAAAAGCCTGCAAAGTGGTTTACCAAAACAAAAAACCAAAAACCACCACAGCAGTCAAATCAAGAAAAATTAACAATCCTACTTTAAAACATACAAAAGCTAAAATATTAAAAGAGATGAAAATTACTTCAACTTCCTAAGCTTCTAGGTATGCTTGCCTCAACAAGAATGCTTTTAGCAGGTGCCTGAAAAGCGTCTAGCAAAGGCACGTGCTTTGTTGCAAGAGGCGGGGAGTTCCAAAGGGCAGGTGCTGCCACACTAAACAATGCAGTAGAGATATTCTGCGGAACCTGTGGTAGCGCTTGAAACTGTGAGAATTCCAGCTCCATGATTGCAGTCATGGGATTGTTGTCTATGTTTTGACTCCACAGAGTGGGAAGTGACGGCGACAGGATGTTTGTGTTCCTGTGTTCCGCGAAGTGGGACTATTGTCCTTTGTTCTTTTTCTCTTTGCTGTCTGATGCCCGAGAGAGAGGGAGCCATGTTGCAGTGCTCCGTGTGTGTGTTGATATGTAAATAAAGTCGATTAGCCAAAATGCTGAGTTGCTGAGGTCTGTCACGCATGATGCACAAACTCTGCAGATCCCTAAGTGTGCCAGTGTCACTTGGCATCGTTCGCTGTGATGTTCGGGATGAAGAAAGCTTATGAAGCTCCCAAACGATCGACCAGGAGGGAGGGAACATGCCAGTCGGGCACGTGTCTCTGCCAAGGTGCTACTCGAGTGTAGGCTGAACTCCTGACAGAAACTACAGAAGGGGAGGTTTTAGTCATGGGGATTTCACCATGCTCTGAAAAGGAAAACATTGATTTCAACAGCAGGCTTGCACAGCAGCAATCTACTCGCCTGCGAGTCTCATCATGATCAGTGGGACTTCTTCCCGAGCCGGCGGTGCATAAGATGGGCTGCACCCCTTGCACCCAACTTGTACCTAAAACTCTGCACAAGCCTGCACCAGAGAAGAGTGGAGCTGGAAGGGACCCCTGAGGGTCATCAAGCCAACCCCCTGGGGCAATGCAGGAATCTCAAGTAGACTATCCCTGACCGATGGCCCCCCGCCTTCTGTTTTTCCTCTCAGCCAGGACACACAACAACGGAGACTGGAGGTGGGGGGAAAGATAAATTTTGACGAGGGAAAGGCAATGGGGCAGATTTGTCAGGCGCACACAGGCACAACTTGAAGACTTTACGCAGAGAGGAACCCCACACGGGAGACACAGATACACAAGCACACAGAAGTCAATAACACAAGAGTGGCTTCTAAGTGGGGGGTTGGCTGAGGACAGGGTGGGGCGGAAACATGTGGAGCTTTGCAGAGGGGAGGCAGAAAGCGTTTGTCAGAGGGAAACTCACTTTCCCTTTTTAGAAACCGGCCAAGATCCCTTCTGCATTTGCAGCGCTGCCCCCAAAGTGACCCTTTCAATCCACTTGGTAGTCCAGCTGTAGGCGCTGGTCTTCCAGGCAGAATGAAAGGCGCACCCACCGATCCCGCTTCCTTCCTCTCCCTTCCTGCCCCCCTCCGTTCTTTGCTCACCTGCCTCCTTCCCATCCTCTCCCCTGCCTGCCTCCTCCAGCCGGGAGCGCCCACCCACAACCCCCAGCTCCCAAGCCTACAGTGAATGTGTCCCCCCCCCCCGCAGGATGACACCCAGTGCGGACCGCCCCCACCCTGCTCCGCCACTGCTCTGGAAGAAGCTGTTCTGCTGAGAGCACGACATCTCTGAAGACTCGGCTGGGGTTCTGTAATCTCTGGTGATACATCCCACTGGCTGAGGTGTGGTGAGCTGCAGACTGACTCCCACAAGTCACCAGCTGAGAGGTCCATGGTCCAGATGCCACTACACCCATAGGTGCTGAAAAGTACCAACTTGAATGGCTCTGAAAGGAAATCAGACAAATTCAACGTTGAGATTTCTATGCTGTCCATCGGACTGGGTTGCCCCAGCCATTCTGGGCGCTGCCAGCAAATTGAAACATCCAAAACAGTAAAACACCCCAAAATCTTTCCTGTACCGAAGCCAATTGGATTGACTGTTGAATCTTCTTCCAAGTACTTTGGAAAGGACAGGAGCTTTCCCTGCACTTGAGAGCAGTCAGCTAACATAGGGGTACAGGCCAGGCCACAGGCCACTCCCAGCTCAGTCCCCTCACCTCAGCATCGGCTGCCTGAGGCAGCTGCCTCACTCTGGCTCATCAGAGGTCCGGCCCTGCTTGGGAATATGAGTGGGAGAGGGCCATTGCACTCAGGTCCTGCTTATGGGCTTGTTGTGAGCCTCTGCTGGGCAACTATGGGGAACTAGGTGCTGGACTAGATCATCCATTGGTCTAATCCAGAAGGACTGTTCTTACATCCGGGGTGGACTGGAGGCAACTCCAACTTGCAAAAAGCCCTGGAACACCAAGAATTGCAGACTCCCACACTAGCAAGCAAATGAGCTATTGCTTCGCTTCTTAAAACAAAAGAAAAAAACAAACCCCTTTGGCCAAGCTTGTCGACCACGTCCAGTAGCAAACAGACCAATGAAAGTTGCATTTTTGCGTGGGTAGGAAGGGTATCATTTTCCTTTGGCTGATTTAGGTCCTCGGCTTTTAGACTTCAGAACTGGCACAAACAGGGATGGAAATCTGCTTCAGTTCAAAGGGAGGTATGATTGGCAGGCAAGGTGACACAGCCAGTTATGTGGAAGGGAGGAGGAGGAGGGTGGGGAGGTCACAGGGGAGGAAAGAGCTCTGCACCTCAGCTCGGAATTATTTTGGAAGAGTGGAGGGGAACAGAAGTAACCTTTCTTCCCTTTCAGTCTTTTCTCCCCCCCCCCTCCTTTTTCCTTTTTTTCCTTTTTTAAGAATATGCTATACGGAATTTCCGAGGGGGAAATTCGCTAGGGATCTCGCCTTCTGCTGTAAACATAGTTAAAGTTGAGCTGCAGCTAGTAAGACCAAGCACTGGGCGCCTCTCACAGAATCAAAGGCTAAAATTGGGTCGAGTGCTTCTCTCCAGAATCTCTTTCCAGAATTATGGCTTCACATGCCTCCTTCTAATAGCAAATTCATCTGGGGAGACCCGATAGACGGCGGCCAAACACATGGAAAGCACATTTAGTGGTGGGGAATAAGAGGGTGCTGCTCCACAAACCTTAAAAAGCACCCTCTCCAATGGCATGGCACTTGGATGACCCTGTGGTTCTACCCCTGGGGCTGAGGGTGATGAAACAATTCCTGAGACAGCTAAAGTGCTGGTGGTGAAAAACCCACGTCAAATGAGACCAAACACGGGTTAGAGCTCAACCAAGTTAGAGCCTACCAAGTGGCGATAGCGACGGTGAGGAGGACCATTGTTGCTGGATCTGTTGGTGAAAACAGTACCAGGAGACTCTTTAAGGTGGTTCATAGTCTAACAGAACCACCTTTGCCATCAGGGTCTGATACAGAGTCCAAGATCTCCTGTAATGACTCCTGTCATGAGTTTTTCTGCAGATAAAAAGAGGTAGACTCCAGCAAGGTAGGAGGGTGCCAGAGCTCTGCCTAGTCAGAGACATAGGATGGCTTGCCAGTTCCCGGGGCCACGTGGAGGAGGGGGTAGGAGGGAGGGAAACAGACGGAGTATGCATGCGCATTCGACTGCCTAATGGCATCCACATCACCCAGGGGATTTGTTTAACTTCCGCGAGAAGAAGGCACACGGTCTCCACTCCGACTTATCCTTCCCCGGCTGAAGAAGCACCGCCCCCACCGCCCGGTCTGATGCGTCAGTTTCCACTCTCATGGGTTTTTGTAAATCCACGTGCAGGAGCTGTTCTTCCGAAGCGAAGGCCTTTTTCAATTCTTCGAATGCTTGCTCCGCTTCTGCCGTCCAAACAAATTTCTTCTTGCTGCTGAGACAGTCCGTGATGGGAGCCGTTAAATGGGCAAAGTTCTTGATGAACTTCCGATAAAAGTTCCCAAACCCTAAGAATCTTTGCACATCTTTTTTCGTTTTCGGTGTCTTCCATTCCAGTACCGCCTGGACCTTGCCTGGATCCATGGCTAATCCCTTGTCTGACAAGCGGTACCCCAGGAATTCCACCTCCTTGGTGTGAAACTGACACTTCTCTAATTTCACCCACAGTTGGTTTGCTTGCAGTCGGCTCAACACTTCTCTGACGTCCTTTACATGCTGCTCCTCATTCTCTGAATAGACTAATACGTCATCTAGGAAGGCCACACAATTCTTGTAGAGCAGAGGTCCCAGGACGTGGTTCATGAACGATTGAAAACATGCTGAGCCTGCTTGTAATCCAAAGGGCATAACGAGATATTTGAAAGCCCCTAGAGGGGTGAACATTGTTGTCTTCCATTCATCCCCCTTCCTTATCCGTATCAGGTTGTATGCCCCCCTTAGGTCTAGTTTAGTGGAAATTTTTCCCTTCCTCACCCGGGTCAAAATGTCATCAATCCTGGGCATGGGGAAAGCCACTGGTTCCGACACTGCATTTATGCTTCGGAAGTCCACTACAAGTCTAGGTTTATCCGTGTTTTTTTTTGTCCACAAAAAACACTGGGCTGCCCCCCACCGCTCTGGACTCTCTGATGAAACCTCTCTTCAGGTTTTTGTCAATAAACTCCCTCAACTCCTGCATTTCCCTGTCTGACATGGCATACAGCTTGCCCACAGGGAGCTGGGCTCCAGGGACTAGATTGATCTGGCAGTCAAAGGGTCTATGCGGTGGTAGTTTGTCTGCTTCCCTTTCGCTGAAGACATTGCTCAGGTCAGCGTATTGTTTGGGCACCTTTCCTTTGTCCGTTACTTCTGTTCCTGCTAGAAAGGCCTTTGCCCCTTCCGGAGCCTTGCCCTCTTTGCAATGTTCTAGGCAATGTGCTGACCCAAAGGAGACCACTCTCTGATGCCAGCCCACTAGCGGATCATGCAACGCTAGCCAGCTCATCCCCAAAATAATGGGAGCCCCTCCCAAGGTGGCCACATTGAACGCTATTCTTTCGGTGTGCCTGGCTACCCTCATTACCATTGGGACGGTCTGTAAGCTGACTTCTCCTCCCAACAGCTCTCTCCCATCGATCGTGGTCACCTGCAAGGGGTTGCTTAAAGGGATTGTCTGTATCTGGTGTTCTGCTGCAAACTCCTTGCTCATAAAATTACAGGAGCTGCCTGAGTCCAATAGCGCCCTTATCTTTAAGGGATGTCCATTTGGCAGCTCTAGCAACACCTCTATCACTAGGGCTGGTCTCGGAGGTTCCGGCGTGGGCACTTTTACTGCTCCTTGGCCTGACTGCTGTGCCCTGATGGTGGCAGTCAGGCGTTGGCTTTTACTTGGTCCTGCCCTTCCTCCTCCTTCCCCCCAACAGCTCCTGCCATCCCTTGCCATTCCTTTCTTTGTGGACAGACTCTGGCAAAATGACCTGGCTGCTGGCAGAGATAACATTTCTTGGGGCTCTTCCCCTCCTTCTTCCGCCCTTCACTGGGATTTGAAACTGCCCGCGCGCGCGCTGTTCCAACTTCCATCGGCTCTGCGGGCGGGAAAGTTGGCTCCGGAATCTCTGGAATGCGGAAATCCCTCCAACGCTCCCCTTTCCCTTCCCGCTTCTCCAAGGCTCTAGCCTCCTGGCATGCTCCAATGGTCAGCGCTGATTTGGTCAGCTGGTCCATAGACTCCGCCCTGGGCGCCCGGGAAAGTTCGTCTTTCACAGCCGAAGAAAGTCCCTCTTCGAAAAGCATTTGAATGGGTTCCGCTGACAGATCCCACCCCAATTTGTGTATCAACATAGTAAACTCAGTCCAGTACTCACGGACAGATCGGCTCCCCTGTTTACAAGCCATCAACTGTCTGCGCACCACTCCCTGTTCAATGTCGCTGGAAAACATCAGGTCCATGGCACGAAAAAACTTCCGTGCGTCTTTCAAGACTTCATTATGCCCTGCCATCAGGGGTCTAACCCAGTCTCTCGCCCCCCCCCTTCGAGATGGCTAACCACAAACGCCACTTGCGATTCCTCGTCGGGAAAGTCATCAAACTGCAGATTAAGAGCATACTGCATCTCTGTCCTAAAGGCTTGATAGTTCCTGGGATCCCCCCCAAACTTCTGCACCAATCCTGGCATCTTTCTTGCTTGTGGGGGGGCCTTTGCCTTTTCTGCATCCTGAGCCCTCCTCTCATCGAGCCTCGCCGTTTGCAGCGCTAGCTGGACCTCCAACACCCGGTACCTTTCTTCCAGGCTTGGACCGGCTCCAGCTCCTCCTGCTTCTCCGGTTCCGGCTGGGTTGCTCATGATGCCTCTCTGCACAAGCTGCTTTCAGAGACTGTCGGATTGCTGTGATGGGATGTTGAGCTGCTTGTGCGTAAAGTTCCTAGTCCCTCAGTGTTTGGCTAAGTCCACAAACCACTGTCTGTAACGGATCTCCATAAGCATGGCTCCGTCAGTCGCTGGCAGAATCCGACAGTGGGCGTTTACGGAATTTCTTCCAGCATAACAGCTCCTTAACGGAAACACGTCTTCTGGACTATCTACGTGACAGTTTCCGGCGAGGAGTGGGTGTCCCTATAGGAGGTCCTGAAACCTCCTCGCTGTTCTCGCTGGAATTGTCTCTGAGCCATTCTTCTGACTCGCTTTCCCTTGGAGCTCTTTCTCTCCCCCTGCTGGTTCCCTCCTCCGCTGATAAGTCTCTCTCAACCTCTGGGAGCCCTTGCACCACCGGTTCTTCCGATGACAGTTCCCTGACACACGTATAATTTCATAACCTCTTTTTCTTAAACCTTATTTCAACGACTTCCCCATACCTCCCTTTTCTGCATCCCTGTTTTAAACTTTTCCAGCAACCCCTAATTTCAATTACTTATAATTCACTTTCTTTAATCCTTTTTCTCTTACCCAGTTATTTGTCACTGCAATTCTTTTTTACATTACCCATGACATTTTAGCACTCATTAATTTTACAACAGTTCTTAAGATAAACTATAAATTTCTTCCAATCTTCTTCCACCGTCTCTTTCCCTTGGTCACGGATTCTGCCAGTCATCTCAGCCAGTCCCATATATTCAATCTTTACATAAAGAAAGTGGAAATCTGCCCAAAGACTTGCTCCGACCATAATGCTGTAAAGTTGGAGATGAACTTAACAACAGCTGGCTCCTTCAGATGGAGGATGAATGACTCCCTATTTAGAGATGAAGAGGTGTACAAAAAGGCCCAGAAAGCGGTGAAGGACTACTTTGAGATAAATCTGAGAACAGAGGTGGAGAAAAGAGTAATTTGGGACGCAAGTAAAGCCGTTATGCGAGGATTTTTAATACAGCAGAATGCTATAAAAAGGAAGAGACAGAATGAGAAGAAGGATAAGATTCTGGAAAGGAGAAAAGAAGGAGAAAAAAAACTGAGATCAAAGCCAAAGTCACATGAAATTTTGAGAGAAATTAAGTTTTATCAGAGGCAGTATATGGAACTGATGAATCAGGAGATAGAATGGAAAATAAAACAAATGAGACAAAAGACATTTGAATCGGCAGACAAATGTGGGAAACTTCTGGCATGGCAATTGAAGAAGAGACAAAAACTGAATATGGTTACAAGCCTAGAAGTTGAAGGAAAGAACATTTATAAGAAGGCACCCGAATCGTGGAAAGAAGCGTATATTACACTTATACCAAAATCTGAGACTGAGAAGAACCAGATTAAGAACTACCGCCCTATATCACTACTTAATGTGGATTACAAAATTTTTGCAGACATTTTGGCAAAAAGACTGAAGAGAGTTTTGGTGGGAGAGATTCATAAAGATCAGGCTGGCTTTCTTCCAGGAAGACATTTATTTGACAATGTGAGAAATATAATAGACATTATGGAACTATTAGAAGCTAATATCAATACTAAGGCAGTATTAATATTTGTGGACGCGGAGAAAGCCTTTGACAACATCTCTTGGAGTTTTATGAAGAAGAATCTTGAAGGGATGGGGGTAGGCCAAGGTTTTGAGAATGGTATAGGTGCAATTTATTCTGAACAAAAAGCAAAATTAATTGTAAATAATGTGGTTACTGAAGAATTTGCTATTGAAAAAGGGACACGACAGGGGTGCCCAATGTCCCCATTCCTTTTTATATCTGTCTTGGAGGTTTTATTAAACACGATCAGAGGGGACCAGCTGGTTAAAGGGATTCAGGTCGGAGCTAAACAATATAAACTGAGAGCATTTGCAGATGACCTAGTATTAACTTTACAAGAGCCAGACACTAGTACAAAAAGAGTTTTAGAGCTAATACAAATATTTGGTCAAGTAGCAGGTTTTAAGTTGAATAAACAGAAAACGAAAGTATTGGAGAAAAATCTAACAGTTGCTGAAAGAGAGAGGTTTCATAGTGAAACCGGATTAATGGTAACAAAGAAAGTGAAATACCTGGGGATTAATTTGTCATCTAAGAATGTGAACTTATTTAAAGACAATTATGAGAAATGTTGGACAGAAGTTAAGAAAGATCTAGAAATATGGTCAAATTTGAGACTTTCCTTGTTAGGCCGAATTGCTGTTATTAAGATGAATGTTCTGAAGGAACGTCAGCATTTCAACTCTGAGCCAAAAGTTTGGCTTTTGCTATTTTTGGACACCCTTGGTCATGAGCCAAGTGTGATTCTCGAACTCTGAATGCTGACTTTGCCAAATCCATACAGGCCCTTTTCATCTCTCATGCTCAGGAAGTCGCAGCCACAGCTCAGGAGAGGATTTTTCATTTGCTCCTTTTCCATGGGGTGGGGAAAACTCAACACTTTTAATCTTGTCTTATTTTTATGCAAATTGGGTGGTCCAAAACAAGGAGAGTTATATCTGCACCCTCTCTTTAGCACAGATGGCCTGCAGGAGAATTTCCTGTCCTTAAAAGTAAAACTGAACTTTTTTGGGAAGGCATTGTCTGCCACGTTTGCAGTTGAAGGCAGAGCTTGGGGGGGCAGGAATGTTCAACAGAGGGCAACCAAAATTATCAAGGGGCTGGAGCAACTCCCAGATGAGAAGCTAAAACATTTGGGGCTTTCTAGTTTAGGGGGGAAATGAGTAAGGGAGGACACGGTCAGGGGTACACACATAGTGTAGAGAAAATGGAATGCGATCAGTTTTTCATCCCTCCATAATTCCAGAACCCAATGGGGCCATCCAATTGTGGGTTACTGGGTGGTTGTTGTTTTTATTTTGATTACAGTCGTACCTTGGAAGTTGAATGGAATCAGTTCCGGGAGCCAAAACGTTCAAGAACTAAGCTGTTTGAAAACGAAGGTACAAGAGCAAAAAAAGAGGACAGCCTGAGGCACTGCCAACCCGAGCTGGGAAAAGAGGTGGGCGGGGTCGGCACTGCCATGCCCCTTTCCCCAGCTCGGGCTGGCAGGGGCCATGACGGGCAGAGCAGCCCAATCCCGAGCCACCTGAGCCCGAGACCCCAACAACTCCCCCTCAACCTGGACATTTCCTTTAAAATGTAAAAAATCGCCCAGATAGGCATGTTGGTCCCCCAAAAGAGGACATGTCCGGGTTTCCCCAGACATATGGCAACCCTAAATTGTGGTGGAAGATGACCCTGAAAATACTGGCAAAGCCTTGTATGGTACGGCATGGAAAGGGGAACTAGAATAAAGGACTGAAGGGGCTGCATTAGTGAGGTTGTTAGAGCAAGTTTCCTTGGAATGAGGCTCAGCGGAGACTGTGGTGTCTTTTTGATATATGGTTTATTCACACACATATACAACCTGAACCGAAGATGGAGAGGCTCACAGCATTAATGCCCCAGAAGGTCTTGCTTCTTCCAGTTACAGCCTTCGAATCAAGAAGAAATCAGGCATGGCTCTCTCTGTGTGACTTCTGCAACTTCCAGCCCAGCTCTCTCACACAACTCTGACCTTTTCCTTTCTCATTCCCAGCCAGGCGAGGGAGGAGGCCCACCCTCATTTGCCCTCTGGCACAGAGCAACCACAAGGTACATAGGTGGCAACTATGACCCTTGCTTGGTTAATTCAACAATGGAATCCTCCATTAGATTTTCACCCTGGCAGACTAGCTCCCAAACTCACAAGGCTGAGGGACTAGGCAAGACCAAGGCTATTTCTAAACCAGTTTTTAGGTGCATTTAGCTTTGTGTTCTATAGCTTTTAGCCCAATATTGATTGTTGGGGAATGGAGGCTTATTTTGGGATGGTTTGTGGTGCACAGCCCTGTCTTGTCTTGTCCTCGTGAGTGTGTGTGTGTTTCAAGGGCTTTTTGCTTGTTCACCGGGATCCTTGAAGGAAGGACGAGACAAAAGAGTAGTGGCATTTTAGGACAACATAACAAAAACTTATGCAGGCATAGCCTATTTCATCAGAAGCATAAAGGAGACTGAGGAGGTTGATTGATAGTTTGAGGTATTGGTTGAGGCTAAGGCACCTGAAAAATCATATCACCCCTTATATACCCAATGGATGGCTCTGCTCTGCAGATGACGGCTTCCTGCAGGTACCATCTGTGGGATGTAAAACACTGCAGCAGTCAATGACAACATTCCTAGAGTGTACATGTTAGAACATGGGGAGGGATGTCTGTCCAACAAACAGGTAAACTTCCTGGGGATGGACTTCCTCCGCATGTGACCAGAGGTGGGTGTGGCCTCACCTGTGCAGGTAAATGATAAAAGCACAGGGCAGGCAGCCATTCTCTCTCTCTCATCTCCATCTTTCGAAGAAGCAGGATGCCCTCTTGGCTCTCAGCCAAGAGAGGAGGAAAGGACTATCTTCCTATAAGATAGATTCTAAATGTATTTTACCTTTTTAAGCCTGTCTGCCTTCTGGGATCATATTGTGAACAGAACGTGAGTAAACTCTTTTATACTTTTATAAAGACTGTGTTGTGTCTTGTATTTTAAGAGGGAACAAAAGGGGAAATTACCAGAGTAATTATTATAGAGGTTCTAGCGAACCTGTGCACACGTTACCGTTGCGAACTTAAAGGGGAATGTTATAAACTCTGCTGATATTTTGGGAACTTGTTAGCACAAGTTGGATAAGGATATAATTAGTCAATATATCCTCTCCTGCACCCCTGAACATTCCCACAAAGGGTTATGGGCCCAGTATTGCATATTTCTGTTTATTTTTGAAGGATTGCATTGGATTGTAATTTTGAGTTGAGTAGTATTTTTCTGAGTTAACTTCCTGGTAAGCACATGGTCCTTTGTTCCATTGTGCAGTGGGGATTAAGCAACCCCCCCCCTTCCCTCAGAGTTCACAGTGACCCAAGGCAGTGAAGAATTGTTTTGCATTTTGAGATTTTGATTTTAAAATTAAAAGAAATTTTGGATTTTGAGATGGCTAGAGCAGCTTTTGATAGTGATGCAAAGCTAGGAATGCCTGTGCTGAATGAACACAATTTCATACACTGGAAGCAGCGCTTGATAGCATGTTTAGATTATAAGCACATTTTGGAAGCTTTAAACCCTCAACCTACAGGATCATCTGAGGAAGCTTTAGCCAAGATAAGTGCTTGGAAACGCATGAACAGCGAAGCTAGACACATAATTTTGAGTGGACTTCGTGATGAGCAGCTATCTTTAATAAATAGTACAGATGATGCATCTCAAATCTTAAGAGATATTGAGCGCGTGTATGGAGAATCTAGCATAAACTGCTTCAGAAACTTGGTGTGTAAATTAACCAGATTGAGGATGAATTCAAAAGAGGAATTCACAGAGCACATCAACAAGTTTACTGAGATTATTCAAAGAATTGATCTGACTCCCAAAGCTTTTGATGAAGATACAAAGATAGCATTTTTGTTATCATCACTTGGACCACGTTTTAGCGCATTTGTAAGTTTGATGGACCATAGACAAGGTCTGACTTTTAAAGACTTGATTGGTTATTTAAAAGAAGAATGCAGAGATAGAGCTGAATCTCCAGTGAGAAATACTAGAAGCAAGGACAGTAGTTATGCATCTAGGCAATTTACAAAGTCGAAAGAGATGCCTAAGAAGGTGATTTGTTTCAATTGTAGCAAAGAAGGACACATTGCAAAGAATTGCAGGGCTCCTAAAGCAAAGAAACCCCACCCCTTTCAGCCAAAAGGGGAAAAGAAGGGGAAATGTGAATGCACATGGTTACTGCAAGAAAGGAATTTAACTGTCCAGAATCGTGAAAGTAAACGTAATAAATGGATTTTAGATTCAGGTGCCAGTTCGCACTTTTCATATAAAAAGGACTATTTTAATGAGATAAATGAGATAAATGATGAAGAAGGATCTGAAATTGAGATTGCAGATGGCAACATTGCTAAAGCAAAAGGTGCAGGTTCCATGAGTCTGAAATGCAATGTAAACAATGAATGCATTGAGAACAATGCACTCCCCTCCTGCATCCCTGAACATTCCCACACCATCTTATCGGGGGTCCCTTCTCTGCTATCTTTTCAATGCCTTCTTCCTCTTCCTCTTCCAAGAAGCCTTCTAAGGAGAGATTTTTCTTAGTCTGCTTCTGTGTAGGAACTGTTTTTGGATGTTTTGGTTGTTTAACTGTTGTGTCTTTGCTGCCCTGGACTCCTTTGGGAGGAAGGGTGGGATATAAGGATGCCGAGTAGTGCCTCCTGCCCATACCTGAAGGTTTTGTGGAGGCGCCATAGCCTCAGTGTGTCAGCACCTGCATTGCATGCAGAAGGTCCCAGGTGCAGTCCCTAGCACCTGCAGTTAGAAGCTCAATGTAGGTAGGAGCCTCTCTCTGCCCAAGACCTTGGAGAGCTTCTGCCACTCAGGCTGGAAGTGGGCAATACTGGGCTAAATGGATCAATCAGGTTTAGGATCAGGGACTTCCTTCTCTTAAATGAGCTACCTTCCCAGGTGGATGAGCCCCACTGCTCTTCACTTCCCTCTACAGCAGGGGGAGAAACCACCTTCTTGACTGTTGTACCCCCAGTGGTCTCATCTGCTCAATTGGCCGGAGCCTGGCTGTCAGGGCTGATTCAGCTGCAGTTCAGCATCAAAACTCAGAGAAGAGCAGTAAGGTGGACTCTTTCTTCAGAGAGACAAAACCCGACAGAGAAACTCCACAGGCAGGACTAGCCCCAGTTGCCAGAACGGAGGATCTTAGCCTCCTCCTAAGGTAGGGCTATCAGACATCAACAGCTTCTGGGTCTTCCTTTAAGAAGCTCAACAATTTGGGGGTCTTCCTAAAAATAGCTCCACAGCTTTTGGGGTGTCTTGGTTTCTACTTTTAGAAATATGGCATCCCTAGCCTAAGGCTCCTCCCCAGTCGGCTGACTTCCCAACAGTCGTGGAGGGGCTCTCTGTGCCTTTTGTTCTGCTCCATGTAATGCCTCCCTTGTTCCTGGGGACAGAGGAGGAGGGGAGAAGGGAACAGTGGACATGGCAGGTGCCTGGGGATCTGTTGCAGCCTCAGCCTCCACCTCCTCCTCTTCCTCCTCCTCAGCTGCCTCAGTCTCCCTTAAACCTGCTGCTTGTTTAGCATACAAACCCGTCTGCTGCTGCTGCTGCTTCTTCTTCTTCTTCTTCTTCTTCTTCTTCTTCTTCTTCTTCTTCTTCTGACCTGTCTCCTGCATCCCACCAGCAGTCTCCTGGCTTGGAGCCTTCCCACTTTGATGCTTCCCGGGGGGGGGGGTTCCCTGGCTGTAGCCTCCCACCATTCCTCCTCCTCTAGCCAGTACCCGACAATAGCTTTGTGTACAGGGGAAGCCCCTAACTCACTGAGGGTTTGAGACCCATCAACACCCCTCACCTGGTTAGCCCACCAGTTGAAGCCATTCCTGGGGTGTGGCTGCTGCTGCAGGCTGACAGTTTCTATTTTTTTTAAAAAAAAATAATATTTATTACTTTTAAACACTACAAAGAAGGAAAGAAAAGAGAAAAAAAGAAAGAAAAAAAACAATACAATACAATACAATACAATACAATATAAAAACATTACACAACACTAATACAATAAACTAAACAAAACAAGACAAAAACAGTTTAAAACACATCATACACACATCATACAATTTCAAAATCTTATCTTTCATTCACTTATTTCAACGACCTCCTCACACCTCCCTTTTTGTATTCCACTTCTATTAATTGTTTCAGCAATTCCCTTCCATCTTCCTCTGTTTTCTGTCGTATAATTATCTTAACATATTTTAACCTTATTTTCCCTTTAATACTCTAATAATCTATTTGTACTTAATTCCTTATAACATTTCTACTAAAGCCAGATAAGTTCATTCCAACATTTTTCTAACACTCATTAATTTTACAATATTTCTATAAATAGTCTTTGAACTTTTTCCAGTCTTCTTCCACCGTCTCTTCTCCCTGGTCTCGGATTCTGCCAGTTATTTCCGCCAGTTACCTATAGTCCATCAACCTGGTGATCTTCTGTCCGATGCTCTTAGCTCTTTTCCAAGTCCCTTCTGCAGGTCTTCTTCATATTTATATAAAAACTTTAGTTTGTCTTCTGCTGATCTTATTTTTATTTTCCTTCCTTTGAGGCTAAAGAGTAGACCTTGGGGAAACTCCCACCTAAAGATGATTTTATTCCTTCTCGACAGGACAACCAAATCTCCGTAGTTAGACCTAAGATCCAAAAGGTATTTCGGGACGTCTTTAAAAATTTCCACTCTTAACTGTTGTTCTTCTAGGTTCTTCTGGTAGTGCCAACAGTCTCTTATTCTGTTCTTCTTTTTTCCCCCTCCTCTTCCAAGTCTGAAGGCCCTCACAATTTTAATCTCTTCTTGACCCAAGTCCAAGTCCCAAAAATCAGCAAATTCCTGTGTGAGGAAATGTATCAAACTTTCCTTCTCCAGTTCAGGTAGGGCTCTGATCCACAAATTTATCTGATTTTCTTTAAATTCAGTCATAGCAGACATCAACTTATGGTCAACAAGTTGCATCTGTAAGGCTGGGACTCTCTCTCTCTCCAATTGTGTTACTTTACATTCAGCAGCAACAACTTTCTCCCTAGCTTCCTCCACAGTCTGCCATGTCGGAGTAGATTCCTGTATCAATTTCTGGATGGTTTCTGTATTGATGTTCACCTTTTGTCCCAAATTATTTATACTTTCTGTATTTAAATCAATTTTAGTAGTTGCCACATCCACCTTCTTGTTAAGCTGTTCCAGTGAATCATTTATCTTACTTAATGCATCCACTAAGGCTTCTTCTGTCGACATTTCTCTTGATTTTGTGTATGCTGATACTTTTGCCATAACACTTAATCGATTCAAGGTCAGTCCCAGAGTCGACTTCCGGTCGGCGCCAGCGCTCAATGGCGGTCCCCCTCTGAGCTCCGCTCAGGGAGACTGCTCCACGAGTTCGGGTCTGACCGCTACGGCAAAGCGGGGACCCCTAAAATCACAGGCGCGGAAGCCTGTGAGCATGGAGACTCGGCGGGCACCTTAAGCGCCCCCCCTTACTGCAAAGGAGCCTTTTTAAAGCCTCCGGAGCGGCATCGGGTGAGCGCGGTGCTGAGAGTCGCTACCCAGCCCGTGGAGTGAAGCCGCGTCGCCATTGACGGAGAGCGCCGATTCCTTCCTGACATTTGGAACCTAATTGGATTATCCGTGAGTAAGACTGAACAACAACTTTAAAAGAATACCTGAAAATTGGCTGAAAACGGAGAAGGCAAAAAGTAAGGAAGTCTGCCTTCCCCAGACTGCATGATAGCTAAAGCAACGAAATACAAAGCTGCAATTTGACAGAAAACAGCTTTAAAACTGACTGACTCAGACATTGGATTTAAACCTCCCCCTCAGCAGGCAGGAGCGGGGGGGGGGGGAGAGACTTTGATTTGTACTACCTGCATGAAAGAAGTATAGAAGTGGAGTTTTCTACCGTTTTAAACCCTTGGGAAGGACTGCCTGGAAAGTAAGCCACCGGGACTGAGAACTGTCATTAGAGACTTGCTACAAAGTTGGTGCTTTGCCTTTTTATTACAAAGTGAGGACTTTATTTGTTACAAGTTTGGGACTCTGGAAAAGTTACAAATTGACAGTACTATTATTGGAAACATATTGGAAAATTGGTTGCTACTTTTGAAGGGAATCCTTGTTTCTTTGTATTTTGAACTTTGGACTGCTCCCTCTAGAGGGTTGTAGGGAAACAGTTATTAATTACACTGTAAAGAACAAGCTGGTGGAGTTTTCCATTTGAAAGTAATTCCCGTGGGAAAGACCTTGGGACATGAGTGGCCCAGCAGAAGAGATAACAACAAGAGCCAAAAGTAAAGCTGCACAGAGAAAAAGGGGCTCAATATCAGGTTCAGCTGCAGCAGGCGTAGTTACAACTTTATCTATGGAGCCAGTGACACAGGCACTAGTCAAAATAAATGAGGCTTTGGAAGCTCTCACAAAGCAGAGCACAGAGAACTCCAAACAGCTGACAGAGCTGACAACAAAATTAGATTTAAATACAGAGACAATAAATAAATTAGTTCAAGAAAATGATGTAACCCGAAAGATTGCTGAGGAGGCAAAAATTTCTGCAGAAACTACACAGGAAAAGTTAGTACCAGTCTGCAAAAAGCTGGATGAACATGAGGCGGCCCTGTCTTTATTGGAACTACAGAGAAAAGATAGGAATCTGAGACTGAGATTGATTCCAGAAAGTGAAAAGGATAACTTGATAGACTTCCTTACAAAAGAGTTTTTGGAATTTTGGCAGGATAATTTGAAAGAGGAGGAATTCAAGATAGTAACCGCCTTTAGACTGGGCAGGAGACAAAATAGAAAGAGTCCAAGGGACTGTTTGATAACTTTAAGATCTAAGGAGGAGAGGGATAAAATACTAAATTTACATTTTCAAAGAACTCTGGAGATTGAAGATTCCTATGTGCAGATATACAAAGACATTCCTAAATATATTTTGGAAGTGAGAGCTCATTACAAGGACTTGGTCACTCTGCTGAGAAAGAATAAAATACTATTTAGATGGGAGTTTCCACAAGGCTTGTCTTTTAACTACAAAGGAAAGAAAATTAAAATAAAAACAGTGCAAGACAAAGAACAATTTCTGGAAAGGAACGAGGAGGACCTTCTGAAGGAAGTGGTGGAACCTACAAATCTAGAGGAAGTACCAGATATTTCAAATTTATCTTTTGGGCTTAAAACACCAACAGGAGAAGAACTGCTTGGAGCAGTCGGGGGAACAATTAAGTAAATAACAAGATGTCTCTGCAATTTCTAAGTTGGAACTGTAATGGACTAAATCTTCCCAGAAAAAGGCGTGAGGTTTTTCATATTTTAAAAAAAGAACAATTGGACTTGATTTGTTTGCAAGAAACCCACATGACTAGAGTACATCGAAAATTACTTATTAATAAAAGATTAGGACAGGAATTTATTTCATCAGACAAAGTGAAGAAAAGAGGAGTGGTGATCTACGCAAAGGAAAAGTTGGCCCCTAAATTAATTTTTAAAGATGAACAAGGAAGATATTTGGCAATTGAAATTCAAGTTCAAGGAGAAAAATTATTGATAATAGGAATTTACGCTCCAAATGAAGGGAAGTCAGAATTCTTTAAGAAATTGCATGAGACATTAATGGACTATTTGGATTACAATGTAATTTTGATGGGAGATAAGAATGGAGTGGTCTCTACAAACATGGATAAAGCACAAAGACAGGTAGTCTCCAAGGATGGGAGACTACCAAAGACTTTTTTTGAAATGACAGATAACATGAACCTGATTGACATTTGGAGAACAAGGAACCCTCTTGAGAGGGAGGGAACTTTCTTCTCTGAAGCAAAAATGACCTGGACCAGAATTGACCAAATATGGGTAACTAGTGGGATGGCACCAAAGATAAAGAAAGTGGAAATCTGCCCAAAGACTTGCTCCGACCATAATGCTGTAAAGATGGAGATGAACTTAACAACAGCTGGCTCCTTCAGATGGAGGATGAATGACTCCCTATTTAGAGATGAAGAGGTGTACAAAAAGGCCCAGAAAGCGGTGAAGGACTATTTTGAGATAAATCTGAGAACAGAGGTGGAGAAAAGAGTAATTTGGGACGCAAGTAAAGCCGTCATGCGAGGATTCTTAATACAACAGAATGCTATAAAAAGGAAGAGACAGAATGAGAAGAAGGATAAGATTTTGGAAAGGATAAAAGAAGGAGAAAAAAAACTGAGATCAAAGCCAAAGTCACATGAAATTTTGAGAGAAATTAAGTTTTATCAGAGGCAATATATGGAACTGATGAATCAGGAGATAGAATGGAAAATAAAACAAATGAGACAAAAGACATTTGAATCGGCAGACAAATGTGGGAAACTTCTGGCATGGCAATTGAAGAAGAGACAAAAACTGAATATGGTTACAAGCCTAGAAGTTGAAGGAAAGAACATTTATAAACCAAATGAGATTAGAAACTGTTTTCAGAGTTATTTCAGGAGACTTTATGCACAAGGGCCGGT
Source organism: Podarcis filfolensis (assembly GCF_964270895.1). Taxonomy (NCBI): domain Eukaryota; kingdom Metazoa; phylum Chordata; class Lepidosauria; order Squamata; family Lacertidae; genus Podarcis; species Podarcis filfolensis. The sequence goes on from NC_139619.1 coordinate 12,382,390, forward strand.
GAATGAAAAAGAGATAGAAGAATTTCTTTAAAAATATGGATTACAAAAAATTTCTGAACAAAGTAAAATGATATTGAACCAGAAGATAACTGAGCAAGAAATAGAGGGAGCCATTCAAAATATGCAATTGGTAAAATCTCCAGGACCAGATGGATTGACTTCCAGATACTACAAAGCATTGAGAGAATGGTTGATACAACCGCTGAAGGAAGTCTGTAATGAAATTTTAGAAGGGAAGAAGGCACCTGAATCGTGGAAAGAAGCGTATATTACACTTATACCAAAATCTGAGACTGAGAAGAACCAGATCAAGAACTACCGCCCTATATCATTACTTAATGTGGATTACAAAATTTTTGCAGACATTTTGGCAAAAAGATTGAAGAGAGTTTTGGTGGGTGAGATTCATAAAGACCAGGCAGGTTTTCTTCCAGGAAGACACTTATCTGACAATGTGAGAAATATAATTGACATTATGGAGCTATTAGAAGCTAATATTAATACTAAGGCAGTATTAATATTTGTGGACGCGGAGAAAGCCTTTGACAATATCTCTTGGAGTTTTATGAAGAAGAATCTTGAAGGGATGGGGGTAGGCCAAGGTTTTGAGAACGGTATAGGTGCAATTTATTCTGAACAAAAAGCAAAATTAATTGTAAATAATGTGGTTACAGAAGAATTTGCTATTGAAAAAGGGACACGACAGGGGAGCCCAATGTCCCCATTACTTTTTATATCTGTCCTGTAGGTCTTATTAAACATGGTCAGAGGGGACCAGCTGGTTAAAGGGATTCAGGTCGGAGCTAAACAATATAAACTGAGAGCCTTTGCAGATGACTTAGTACTAACTTTACAAGAGCCAGACACTAGTACAAAAAGAGTCTTAGAGCTAATACAAGTATTTCGTCAAGTAGCAGGTTTTAAGCTGAATAAACAGAAAACGAAAGTATTGGAGAAAAATTTAACAGGTGCTGAAAGAGAGAGGTTTTATAGTGAAACTGGATTAATGGTAGCAAAGAAAGTGAAATACCTGGGGATTAATTTAACATCTAAGAATGTGAACTTATTCAAAGACAATTATGAGAAATGTTGGACAGAAGTTAAGAAAGATCTAGAAATATGGTCAAATTTGAGACTTTCCTTGTTAGGCCGAATTGCTGTTATCAAGATGAATGTTTTGCCGAAAATGTTGTTTTTGTTTCAAACACTGCAGATTGTGGACAAGATGGATTGTTTCAAGAGGTGGCAGAAAGACATATCTAGATTTGTCTGGCAGGGCAAAAAGCCCAGAATAAAATTTAAGATATTAACTGATGCAAAAGAAAGAGGGGGGTTTGCCCTGCCAGACTTAAAACTGTATTATGAATCAGCGGCTTTTTGCTGGCTGAAAAACTGGCTACTTCTTGAGAACACAGACATTTTGGATCTGGAAGGGTTTAACAATAGGTTTGGTTGGCATGCATATATATGGTATGACAAGGTAAAAATTCACAAAGGTTTTAAAAACCATATTGTTAGGAAAGCATTATATAATGTTTGGATTCGGTATAAAGATTTGTTGGAGAACAAAACCCCTAGGTGGTTGTCACCAATGGAAGCTAAGGAAGTGAAAAAACTTAATATGGAATCTAAATGGCCAAAATACTGGGAAATCATAGAACAAGAAGAGGGAAAAGTGAAATTGCAGAGTTACGAGAAACTGAAGTCTAAAGTAAGAGACTGGCTTCATTATTATCAGATAAATGAAGTTTTCAAACAGGACAGGAAAATCGGCTTTCAGGTGGAGAGATCAAAATTAGAAATTGAATTGTTGGAACCCAATACTAAGAATTTGTCAAGAATGTATAACTTGCTGTTGAAATGGAATACACAAGATGAGATGGTTAAATCAGCTATGATTAAATGGGCACAAGACATTGGTCATGACATTATGTTTGCTGACTGGGAACAGTTATGGACTACCGGTATAAAATTCACGGCATGTAATGCCTTAAGAGAGAACATTATGAAAATGATGTACAGGTGGTACATAACCCCAGTCAAGCTTGCAAAAATCTATCATACGCCCAATAATAAATGCTGGAAATGTAAGGAAACTGAAGGTACTTTCTACCACCTTTGGTGGACGTGCCCAAGGATCAAGGCCTTCTGGGAAATGATCTATAACGAAATTAAGAAAGTACTTAAGTGTACTTTTCATAAGAAACCAGAGGCCTTCCTCCTGGGCATGGTTGGCCAATTGGTGTCAAGGAAAGATAGGACGTTTTTTATGTATGCTACAACAGCAGCAAGAGTTCTTTTAGCAAAGTATTGGAAGACGCAAGAACTACCCACGCTGGAAGAGTGGCAGACGAAGGTGATAGACTATATGGGACTGGCTGAGATGACTGGCAGAATCCGTGACCAAGGGAAAGAGACGGTGGAAGAAGATTGGAAGAAATTTAAAATTTATCTTAAGAACTGTTGTAAAATTAATGAGTGCTAAAATGTCATGGGTAATGTAAAAAAGAATTGCAGTGACAAATAACTGGGTAAGAGAAAAAGGATTAAAGAAAGTGAATTATAAGTAATTGAAATTAGGGGTTGCTGGAAAAGTTTAAAACAGGGATGCAGAAAAGGGAGGTACGGGGAAGTCGTTGAAACAAGGTTTAAGAAAAAGAGGATATGAAATTATACGTGTTTGTATGTTTGTTTGTTTGTGTACTGTCAGTTGTGTTGTGTTTTGATATATGTTGGAAAATCAATAAAAATTTATATATATATAAAAAAAACAAGGTCAGTCCCAGAGTCTCACAGCTTTTTATCTTGCAGCTGGAAATTCCCCCAGCCCAACTCTTGTAGCAGTTTCAGAGGCTTCCTCTAGAGGGAAACAGTTTCTGTTTATATTAGTAAGTAATGTCCTTTTTTAGACACAGCTCAAACAATGAGGTTAGTTTCAATTTTCGGTTACTTTTGCTCCTTTTTGAAAGCAGAAGGAGACAGTAGAAACAATGTATTTCTCATATTAGCTAGCTGTCAATGAACGTTCTAATCGCTGTCAGTGAACATTCCAAAAAAAGTCAGTCCTGCTAGCAGCCCGTTCCCAGGGTCTGAGCAGCGGTATTTTAACTCTCTTCGCTCTCTCCCGCAGGCATATTCAGTTCACAACTTCCCCCCCTCTTCTCCTGCCTCCAAGGGGGGGTTTAATGTTCTTTACCGATGGAAATTTAGTCCTTTACAATACGCTTTTCAAGACTTCAGCTTGCAGCCTCATTGCTTCAGTCTATTTACAAAAGGCGAAGGCGGACTTCCTGTATTGAACCTCCCCGTTACGATGCCAAATTAGACGTTTAAAAATCCAATTCTTCCGATTCAGCTCTACTCACGGGTAGTTACTTTAGAGTCAAATTGTCCACAGGAAAAAGTCAGCGCTCTCCGGCAACAGCTATGCGGCTTCGCTCCGTGGAAAAAGCAGACGATTCAAATCACCGCGCCGCTCACCCCACGTCGCTCCGGATCCCCGAAATCGGGTTTCCCCGCGAGTAGGGGAGGCGCAAAAGGTGCCTGCTGAATCCCACGTTCACAGGCTTCACCCGCCTGTGATTTTTAACGGGTCTCCGCCTTCGCCGTGACGGCCAGACCCAAATTCCCACGGGGCAAATTTCTCCCGATCAGAGGAATTCCGCCATTACCAGAGGCGCCAACCCGGAAGTCCGAGGCTGACAGTTTCTAAGAGCCGCAGGTGAGAGCTGTAGTGACCAAAGGTGCCCACGGTCCTTTCAAAATTTCCCATGTATTCGTAGGAACATCACCTGTCTTGGCAAAAAGGAAGGAACAAATGTCTCAGATGCAAGCCCTTTAATCTGGAATTGCTATTCTTAACTCCATGTGGCTGGGGTGTTCTGGGGCTTCTGTACCTTGAACTAATAATTTCTTGTTTGCATGTTCTACCCCAGCTGCGGCTCCCAGTTCAGTTCAGCAGGGGGATTAATTGTGCGTTGTCAGTTGATTTGTCAGGGTCTGTTCCATACATGCCGGGTGGATAAAACGACTAATTCATGTCATGTCTAACTGGTTTGAGCGAAAGGCTTCTCAGAAGCTAGGGCATGTCATAAAAGACAGCAATGTACAAAAACGGGTGGAGGGTGGACATTAAAATCAGTGCAAAGAATTCAAATGTCTGGGTGCTCAAGAAATGTTTAAATGATAGCACAGAGCTGTTGGCATAAAAAAGGTCTTCAAGAGATGCCTGAAAGTCAGCATTTCATTCCAGATCAGCCTTCTCACTGATTCAGTCACTTGTGCAGACAGCTCAACTTCTGCAACCAATGACCTCCTGCAGAGTGTAGCCACAAAAGAGAGTTTTGGGAGGACTGGAGGACAGGCTTGCAGTTCATTCAGGGCAGAAGCAATGGCAGAAGGGCCATAGCTTAGTGGTAAAGCAGCTGCTTACATGCAGAAGCTCTCCGGTTCAATCTGTTGTATCTCCAGCTAGAATGTCCTCTGTCTGAAACCCTGGAGAGTTTTTGCCATCCATTGTGGACAAGACTGAGCTAGATAGAGCCATAGTGGGACTCCGTATAAGGCAGCCTCCTATTGTCCCAGCAACAAGCCTTTGCCACGCACAGAGGACTCCTTAAAGACATGAAATAAATAAAGCTGCCCTGGAAAGGGATGCTGAACATGAGTCAGAATTAGACAGCCCTGGGACAACAAAACACTCGGACACAGTGCCTTTAAAGCACGGACCTGGGCCTAGGAAGTATGGGGCACCAGGTTGAGCCTTGAGAGACTGCTGTCCAAGGTGCTGAAGGGATTGAATACAAAGATGCAACTGTTAGCATGTCAAGGGGCATGATGGTGCTTTGAATGCATAAAGCAGATGCGGCCTAACTTGCACAGTTGCAGAATGAACTGAATTGAGCTGGAAGAAGCAGGACTACATGGGATGTAGAACGCTATACAGGAAATGGCTCTGGGTGGCCCACTGGGAGAGGCACATGATGCAAAAAGTAGCAGTTCCAACCCATTCATGGGAAACTGAGCTCTGAAATCCTGGAGAGCAGCTGCTGGCTGTGGCAGACCATAGAGAACTAGATGGCCCAGTGGTCTCACTGGGTTTTCAAGCCAGAACACAGCTTCAGCGACCCCAGGACAAACCCATTTTTAATTCCCCAAACTCTTACTAATCAGAGTTTCCTTTTTAAAGCGACAGTAGTTCAAAGCATTGACTAGGGGCTTTTCAATGTTCAAAGGCACTTCGGATGCCTTGACTTGCAATCCTTACAACAACCCTGCAGAGCAGTTCAGTGTTATCTCGAGTTGCAGAATAGCGAGGCGCGATGCCGAGGCGGGCGCAGGGTGGCCCACCTAAGGAGTTCATGGTAGGGGGACCTAATGAGGCCAAACTCCGTCTTCTGCAGCCCACTCCTGCATATTGTAATAAGCAAAAATCTGCCCTTATTCCCTTATGGGGAACACAAGAGCCCTTCTAGAGTCCTTTGTAGGTTCTCCATCGGTCGGAGAAAATAACAGAGGCCAAGCAGAGAAGATTGAGAAGCAAAGCAGCTAGTAAGCGTGATCTTTATTGAACTGTTGCAACAGGGTGCTCCCCCCACAGGCAGGAGGAGGAGGAGGACCCACAACAAAGATGTGCCTGCCCTTATAGAGACATCTTAAATTGCCCGCCCTGGAGTCCAAGGCCACCCCTAGACACATCATACCTACATCACAGAAGGGGTGTAGCTCAAGACCACCCCCCAGATACATCGTACCTACATCACAGAAAGGGGTGTAGCACAAGACCACCCCCCAGATACATCGTACCTACATCACAGAAAGGGGTGTAGCTCAAGACCACCCCCCAGATACATCGTACCTACATCACAGAAAGGGCGGTCTACAACAGACATCTGAGTGCGTTGTTTACCTCCTGTCTGGTAGGTTACCTGTTAGTGGAAGACAGGAGTGCCTGGCGTGCTCTGGTCCAGGGGGTCACGCAGAGTCGGACATGACTAAACAACAACAACAAAGCTCTCCATTCCTTTTCTGTCCCAAACTTGATTATCGGAGGACAGGAAAATACTAGCAAAAGAAAAGAAAGAAAAAGCTGACCTTGTCTTGTGTTTCTTTCCTGGAATAAGAAAAAAATGAAGAGACACGAGAATTCTAAGGTGCCAGAACAAGCTTTGCCTGCTACTGGTAGTAAACAAACCAGAAGAGACAGAAGATGACCGACTTTCCATTGAAGAAGCCTTGACCCGTTTGAATAAAGGTAAGAACAAAGATAGGGCTCAGTGCTTATGCCCCAATGCAGCAAAGAAGCTCCAGTACGTTTGTCTCTTGCTGGATCACGAACTGGGAATAAAGCTGGTGCATATCTGAGTGTTAGTACTGAACTGCATTGTTTCCAATATGATGTGCTTCTGAATGGGTACTCCTCTTCATCTTTTAGCTCATCAAGCCATACTTTAAAATGGTGTTTACATGTGACTAGGGTTGGGTAAGGTCCTTACCGTCAGGATGTTAATAGTTGGATGCTCAGTTGAGGTTTATCCCCTTCTCTTCAGCTGTTTAAGGACTGCCCCTCTTTCTGATTTACTGCCGCTGAACTTTGTGCCGTCTGCAGATTTCAACATGCTTCTACTTCACCTGACCCAAACCATTGGTTGGCTTTCATTGAGTTCTGTGGACACAGTAAAAAAAAGCTGCCATCTGGTTTCTCTCGGGACGTTTGGATTGTTGAACACAGATTTGCTCTCCACCGTAACCATGTCTCTCAGCATACCACTTTATTTCCCCCCAGGTAGGTGGCTACTATTCACTTGTAGGAAGATGTGCTTATTTAGATTACAACATTGCAGTGGGAGCAAAAGGCACCTTTCTTCTCTCAAGAGGGTTAGTCGAGTTTCTGTTGTTACGGAAAAATCCAGGTGGGAGGCTGCTCAGAGCCCGTGGGTCCCTGCGGAACAAAGAAGGAGGCCAGCCACCAAGCGGAGCAAATAGCGGAGACCAAAGTTGATTGTGCAACAGGTTCAAAGAGGAATTGAACCCCGAGAACGGAATCCGGGGGTGTTGATCTAGTCTGAAGCCCGGCTGGGGGGCTAAGGCCTTGACATGACCCCGACGGGAACACCAGGGGGAGCTTGAGTTGGTTCGCATCGACAGGGCTCCCCCTACCGGTGGCTTACCCTTACTGGGACTTCCTGGACAATGGGCAGGAGTCAGATATAGTCAGGTCCAATCAATGCCTAAGCCAATACCGCTCACATTCTTTAATTTCAATAAAGTTGTGGCCAAAATTTGCCCAGTAACATAAACCTAATATCCGTGTCCTTGTGTGAGTTATTTCCAACGAGGGGAGGGGGCTGCGGGGTCTCGACACCCAAGTACATTCTAAGCACCTACTGTAAGAGGACAATAGAACTTTGGTTTGCATAGTCTGCCGCCTGGGTAAGTCCGGTGGAGAGCTGTTGCCCAGCGATTGTCACCTACGGGTAAAGTACCTTCGTGTGAGTAGGTGACCTCCCCCTTGGGGAATTCTGGCAGGGACTGGGGGTTCCCAAGTCCTTGGCCAACGAAGCAGACTGGTGGTGGAATGAAGAGAATTGGTGAAACCAGTGGTTTTCTATGAATTTCCAAGTGTTTTTAGGCTTTTTTAATACAGACGGTTCTTTTTGGAAGTGGCCTGGCCTGACATTGCTACATTGTATCTAGCTGGACCATAAAGAAGGCTGATCGCCGAAGAATCGATGCTTTTGAATTCTGGTGCTGGAGGAGACTCTTGAGAGTCCCATGGACTGCAAGAAGATCAAACCTATCCATTCTGAAGGAAATCAGCCCTGAGTGCTCACTGGAAGGACAGATCCTGAAGCTGAGACTCCAATACTTTGGCCACCTCATGAGAAGAGAAGACTCCCTGGAAAAGACCCTGATGCTGGGAAAGATGGAGGGCACAAGGAGAAGGGGACGACAGAGGACGAGATGGTGGGACCGGGTTCTCGAAGCTACCAGCATGAGTTTGACCAAACTGCGGGAGGCAGTGGAAGACAGGAGGGCCTGGCGTGCTCTGGTCCAGGGGGTCACGCAGAGTCGGACACGACTAAACGACATCTAGTTTTGATTGGATTAACAGGGTAACGAGGTTTCGATTGACTCAGTCCGTTGTTGTCGCAGCAGGAGCTGTCATCACCTTGTCAGCGCTCAGTGGAGCGTGCAAAACAGCTGGAGCTGAGCTGCCTCTGCAGAGCCATGGCATTGCTGCAATTGGCTGAAGGGCTACATTCAACGCCATCTGATTGGCTAGAGCGCATCCTCATGCAAATACATTGTTCATTCATCAAATACATTGATCGTGTATAGCATCGGGATACGGGATCAGAAATGGCGCTTTCTTCAAGGGGTTTTGGACTTTTGTGCGGTGCTTGCTGCAACGTTGTGACGGGGCGAGGGGAGCCCTAGTGTGGCAGGGTTCCCTTGAGGTCATCGCCTCGGGCTCTACGTCTCTTACTCGAGAGTAAGGCTTCCCCCTCCATTCCGTAACACTCTTCATATGGACTTCATGGAGTGTGCACTCTTGCAGGGTCTGCTTCCAGAAACTACTATTGCAGATGTATATATTTTGGCAAAAATGGTTTACAAATATGCACAATGGCAAGCAGGCAGACAGGAACAGTTACAAAGCAACCTTGGTCCTGCCTAGCCTGGAAGCTGTTTCCAACTAGTGAACTAGAAACCTTTCAGCAACCTTTACAACCATCTACAAACCCCGAAGTTTGTATTTTCTTGAGTTTTCTCTCTTTTTTTTCTTCAAATGAGTTTTTATTGGTTTATCATTATATATACATATAAACAAGTACAAAGTATAATACATAAATTACATGTGTCATATCCAGTCCATGAATCATACATATATTACATAGTTGTTTTAAGCTCCACCGAGCCTTAGACTTCCCTCCACTCCTTTGGTAAGTATCAGATAAATTCTGGAATCACGTATTTTATCTCCTTTACTTATTAGTCGTTCGCTGTTAGAGTTATTCCAGTCCCGCCAGTGTCGTCAAAGTTCTACAATTAGTTCTTATATACCTCAAATATTTGTTCCAATTGTCATGAAATTTCTGTTCGTCCTGATCCCTTAATCTTCCTGTTATTTTAGCTAGCTCAGCATAGTTTATCATCTTGACTTGCCAGTCACTTATAGTAGGTATTACCTCCATTTTCCAGTTTTGTGCTAACATGGTTCTTGCGGCCGTTGTGGCATATAAAAATAGATTTTTATCTTCTTTTTAAATTTCTTTGCCAGTTATTCCTAGCAGGAAGGCTTCAGGCTTTTTTGGAAAAGTATATTTCAATTTTTTTTTAAGCTCATTGTAAATCAGTTCCCAAAAGCCTTTCACCTTACTGCATGTCCACCACATATGGTAGAAGTCACCTTCTACCTCTCCGCATTTCCAGCATTTCTTATTCTTCAATCTCTAAATCTTAGCTAACTTCACTGGCGTGAGATACCACCTATAAATCATTTTCCAAAGGTTCTCCCTCAATGCCTTACACGCCGTGAACTTCATATTAACATTCCACAATTCATGCCACATTACAAAATCAATATTGTGACCAATATCCATGGCCCATTTGGTCATAGCCTCCTTCACCTCTTCGTCTTTTGTGTACCAATCCAATAAGAGATCATACACCCTAGACAAAGTTTTATTTTTACCTTCTATAGCTTCCACATTGTCAGGGAACTGCCATCGGAGCCAAGAGTGGAGGTAAGGCTCCCCAACGATGCAGGAGAAGGGACCAGCAGGGAGAGAGAGAACACTTCCTTTGGGGAAGGAAATCGGCGTGACACCAGGAAGAAAGGGGAGCAGGGAAGGATTTCGGAGACATGGCTCCAAGACTCTTCCACAGAGGCCAGCGGGGAGAGCCCAGGACCTCCGCTGGCCACGCCCACTCTGCGCAGAAGACTTCCACGCAGGGAGGCTAGGCGGAGACTTGGCGTCAAGCAGCTTTTATGTTGGAAGAAGTTCAGGAAACACCCACTGACGGATTCTGCCAGTGACTGACACAGCCACGGAGAAAGGGCTGTCCAGCCAGGGAAAGGTTTAGCCAGACAACGTTGCCTAGAGCAGCAGCCCCCTTACGCACGAGCAACCCCAATTCCCTTTACACACATTAAATTTAGATTTTTTTATCTTTAAATCCTAATTTCTTTTTGTCTTCTTTTAGCAAGTTGTTTACCTGGTGGTATTGCAACCACCCTGTAAATAAGTTCTTTACATCTTCATAGGGTTTAAGTTGATCGGTTTTCCTGGTAAGTTCTTCATAAGTGGCTTTCCCCCCCTCCATATTAGTTTTTTTGACAGTCAGCACTTCTATTGGTGAAATCCACCAGGGTGTTTTCTTTTCCAGCAAATCTTTATTTCTTTCCCAAACTTGAAATATTGGTCCTCTAATTATATGATTTAGAAAGCCTCTATGAACTTTCACCTTCTCGTACCACAGGTACGAGTGCCACCCGTACCTGTTATCGAAGCCAAAATATCAGTATTTTCCAGTTTTATCCAGTCTTTCACCCACATTAAACAGTTTTATCCAGTTTTATCCAGTCTTTCACCCACATTAAACACGCCGCTTCATAGTATAAACTCAAATCTGGTAATGAGAAACCTCCTCTCTCTTTTTTATCTACCAATATTTTCATTTTTATTTGTGGTCTTCTTGTGGAGTTTGGAACTGACAGGGTCAGTACTCCGGTGTGTCCTGTGTCTGAGAAGAAAAGGAGGGGGAGCAGAAGGAGGGGCTTGTCGCAGAGAAGTGACGCACAAAGTCTTTCTGTTTCCTCACTCAGTTTCACTTCTCGGTGAGCAGCAGAAGCTGCGTGTGTGCTCCTGGAGCACGGAAGAGAATGTCTGAAGTTTCGGACGGTTTTATTGCTTTGTAAATAAACGCTTCTAGAGATAAGAACTGAGCTGTCATTGGACTTGATTTATCCCTCATCTCACACGGACGGGACCGCTGCAGCTCTGCTCCCCTGCCGCGTCAACTTCCAGCAGAGCGACGCAGGGAAGTGTGACTGGACGCAGGGGTTTGATTTATGCAAGAGGTTATGGACGTGTCGTGTTTCCTGACAAGTGTGAGAAGGGAGGAAACTACCAGCGTCGGTTTGCTGTAAATCTCCTGCCAGGAAAGGGCAGAAGGGAGATGCCGGAGAGAGGAACCAAGAGCCAGAAGGAACGGCTGCTTCGAAGGTCCGGCATGCTGGCAAACTTGTGAGTACGCTGAAGCCCCCGGGGAGGGAGGAAGAATGGCTGCTGCACAGGCACAGCAGAGCCAAGAGAGCTACCCCGGTGAGAGGCTGAATGGGGCCAACTGGGAGGCCTGGTCAAGAGGAGCAAGGGGGTGGTTTGTGGCCACAGGGCTCTGGAGTTTAGCCCAGAAGGAGCCGGCCCCACCCATGCAGGCTACTGCTCTGCTGAGTGAAAGAGAGCAGAGAGAGCTTTGCCTGCTGAAAGCAAGTGTGGACGCTTTGCTGTTGCCCCACCTGGAGGGCGTTAAATCGGCTGAGGCCGCGTGGCAGGTGCTGAGGAGTTTGTGCGAAAGCTCAGCAGGAGCCAAGGGCCGTGAGGAAGCCGAGGGCCAAGGGAGCAAGCCCCAGGCTGAAGGGAGAGCCAGACCAGAGGGGGCTGTTCCGGGAAGCTGTTTCTCTGCTTCGACACGTCTGTGTGATGGTCTGTGTGCTGGAGAGCGGCTGAGAGCTGTGGAACAGGGCAAAGGCTGCACCCCAAGAGCAAGTGGGGGGGCAGGCCAGGCAGGCCATTCCAAGAGCTCTGAGAAAGCGAAAGGCTTCGAAAGTTGTTTGTGCTTTGAGGCAACGTCCAACAGCGCTGGGAAGCATCCGCTAGAGGCCCAGGCTGCCAAGGACACTGGCCGGCGTGGAATGTCAACAAAGCAGGTTCCCAGGGCCGGTTCCCAGCAACGACGTGGGAAAGCAGCAGGCCAGGAGAAAAACAAAGACAAGGCGTCTTACCACCTCACAGCTGCGCTAGCGTCTCTGAGAAAAGACAAGAGCCTTAGCCCGGGAGAGGCTGTCGCCATGGCAACCGATGGGAGTGCAAGCATCGCCTTGGCATCTGTGGAAAACAACCAGAGACACTCTTTATCTCTCGTCATCGATTCAGGCGCCACGCATTGTTTAGTGACATCGTCTGGGCATTTGAGGAACTGCAAGACAGTTAAAACTGGACGTTATGTTACTTTAGCTGATGGGTCTCAAAGACCATTGACTGAAACTGGTCTTCTTTATTGCTCTTTCATAGACCATTGGATAGAAGCTTTTGTGGTACCAGAGCTTGCCCACTCTCTTCTAAGTGTGCCAGCCCTTATGGCTGCTGGGTTTGATGTTTTGTTTTCTAACAATGTGTGTTCCTTTTTCAGGAATGGGAAGAAGATCCACAGTGTCCAGAGAAGAGGCACACTCTTTCTGATCGAGATGCCCATTGAAGATGGGGCTGGTGGGAAAATGGGGCTGGTGGAAAATGGGGCTAGTGGAGAGTCCATTGAAGATGCCCAAGGGCAGTGTGCCAATGTCCCACCACACCATGATTGCTTACACCTATGGCATCGCAGGTTTGGACATGCAGGGTGGTCATATGTGAAGAAGGCCACAGACAACACCATTGGGTGCAGGTTCAAGGCATGTGACAAATACCTAGATTGTCAAGCCTGTAAGCAATCAAAGGTTGTAACATGCTCATATCCCAGGTCTGAGAGGAAAACCAGTAAACCCTTTGAACTTGTTCATTCAGATTTGTCGGGACCCATGCCGACACCTTCGTTAGCTGGTTCTAAGTGGGTTTTGGTTCTGGTTGATGATTTTACAAAACATGCGTGGCTGTTTGCACTGAAACAGAAGTCAGAGGCAGCTGCACTGATCAGGGATTGGATCACAGCGGTAGAACTACGGTTCTCTACCAAAGTAGTGTCCTTTCAATCCGATCGTGGGGGGGAGTTTACAGGTTCTGCGCTGCAATCGTTCTTCAGGCAGAAGGGTATCAGTCATCGACTGACGGCCCCCCACTCTCCGCAACAAAGTGGGGTTGCAGAGAGGAAGTTTCGCACGCTGCAGGAGTCAGCGAATGCTATGCTGGCAGACTCAGGTCTGCCACAGCGCTTTTGGGCCGAAAGTTTCCGAACGGCTTGTTTCCTGCAGAACAGAGTGTTCAATTCCAGTGTAGGGGACACACCGTACTTTCTGCTTCATCGGAAAAAGCCGAAGGTCCATTTTCTGCGCACCTTTGGATCTACAGCTTGGGTTCTGATTCCAAAGGCCATGCGCAGAAAAGGTGAGCCAAGATCCAGGAAGATGATCTTTGTAGGCTATGAGCCGGGTTCAAAGGCGTGGCGCTTCGCATACCCTACTGGCAACCAGTCCAGGCTGCTTATTAGCGGCAGTGCTGAGTTTTGCGAGCAGAGTGGGTGGAAGCGGCTTCACGGAAATCCGGATATTCTGGTAGACTCAGATGAGGAAGAGGAGGGTGAGGCTGAACCTGTTGCTGGTGAGCACAGTCCACAGCCACAGAGTCCAGAGCAGGGATCTCCAAGGGAGATGCTCCGTGTCTCTCCAAAAGGGAGTCCCAGGACCCCTCCACAGGTCTCTGTCAAGTCTGAGCCAAGGAGGGAACCATCCTCGCCAGCAGAACCAGCTGTTCGCCCTAAACGGCGCAGCAGGTCAGAGGGGGATGATTCTGACATAGAAGAAAGGAGGGTTGATCCAGGTGAATCAGGCGCAGTTCCAGAATTCACGCTGAGGAGGTCAGCAAGATCAACCAAAGGGAAGCCACCTGAAAGGTATGAAGCCACAAGTGTCTGGGTTGGTGTGGCTAGATGTGAACCTGAATCCTTTGAGGATGTTCAGAAGTTGCCTCGGGAAGAAGCCAGCAAATGGCATGAGGCGATGCAGAAGGAGATGAACTCAATGGAGTCTCTAGGAGTGTTCTCACTCACACAGCTGCCGGCTAACCAGCAAGCTGTAGGCTGCAGATGGGTTTACCGTCTTAAACCCACAGAAGCAGGAGAGCCACAGTACAAAGCGAGATTAGTGGCGCGTGGATTTACGCAGAGACGCGGAGTCCACTTCACAGAGGTCTATTCGCCAACTTCTAGGGCGGAGACTTTGAGAATGCTTTTGGCAATAGCAGCACAGAGAGGTTGGAAGGTGAACCATTTTGATGTAGATGTCGCCTACCTGAACTCAGATCTCCAGGAGGAGTTGTACATGCGTCCTCCTCCAGGGTTCGAAGTCAGTGAACCAGGCGTTGTGTGGCGGTTGCACAAATCCATCTATGGGTTACGCCAATCTGCCAGGAATTGGAATATGTGCCTACATGAAGCCTTAGAAAAGCTAGGTTTTAAGAGATCTCTTGCAGACAGTTGTCTTTACATTAGAGATTCAGGCTTGCAACAGCAAGTGGCACAGGTGTTTGTTGATGACATCTTGTTGATGACAAGGACAAGTGAACAGGTGGAGAAGTTTGCTAAGGAGCTTGGTAAGCGGTTCAAGCTGAAGCAACTTGGAGATGTCAAGTCCTACCTAGGCGTAGAGATCGCAAGAGCAAGTGATGGAAGCTTTTTGCTTCGCCAGAAAGGTAAGATTGAGCAGTTGCTTGAGAAGTTCAGGATGTCTGATTGTGCAGGTGCCAGATCACCCATGGAGACAGGGTACGTGAAGGAGTGTCAGCAAGTAGAACGCGTGGTGTTCGAAAACACTGAACTCTTTCAGTCAGCTCTGGGTAGTTTGTTGTATCTGTCACAGTGGAGCAGACCAGACATAGCGTTTGCTGTCAATCTGCTCAGTAGAGAGGCTTCAAGTCCTAGTGTGCAGGCCTGGAATGGTGTTAAGCGGGTGCTACGTTACCTGCAAGATACCAAAGACTTTTGCCTCAAGATGTCAGCTGAGGGTGATGTTAAGCTGACCGCCTGGGTGGATTCGGATTGGGCTAACCTTGAGGACCGCAAGTCAGTGTCAGGCCTAGTGGTGAAGTTTGGGGACTCAGTGATTGGGTGGAGGTCCCGGAAGCAAAGTCTCATAGCGCTTTCATCTACTGAAGCTGAGTTCAGTGCGCTATCAGAGGTTTGCAGAGAACTGGAGTTCTATGTGTGTTTGGTCGAGGAAATCTGTGAAGAGGATTGTCAGCCCGTTGTGGTGCATGAAGACAATCAACCGTGCCTTAAATTAGCTGAGACAGGGCAATTCAAAGCGAGGACCAAACATTTGGACATACGCTTCCGAAATGTGTGTCAGAGCGTTCATGAGGGGCTAGTCGCTCTGAAATACTGTCCCTCAACAAAGAACCTCGCTGATGGTTTCACAAAACCATTAACCTTCCAGAAGCACGAGGAGTTCTGTGAGGGTCTGTGTATGGAGAAAGCTTTGATGGCTACTATCTCCAGACGCAGGACAAGAGGGGGTGTGGAGTTTGGAACTGACAGGGTCAGTACTCCGGTGTGTCCTGTGTCTGAGAAGAAAAGGAGGGGGAGCAGAAGGAGGGGCTTGTCGCAGAGAAGTGACGCACAAAGTCTTTCTGTTTCCTCACTCAGTTTCACTTCTCGGTGAGCAGCAGAAGCTGCGTGTGTGCTCCTGGAGCACGGAAGAGAATGTCTGAAGTTTCGGACGGTTTTATTGCTTTGTAAATAAACGCTTCTAGAGATAAGAACTGAGCTGTCATTGGACTTGATTTATCCCTCATCTCACACGGACGGGACCGCTGCAGCTCTGCTCCCCTGCCGCGTCAACTTCCAGCAGAGCGACGCAGGGAAGTGTGACTGGACGCAGGGGTTTGATTTATGCAAGACTTCTACCCTGCCAAATATATCTCGCCAAAGCCCTTTGCCACTCTTTGCACTGTTTCAGCCCCTTAATTACTGGAATAGTTTGAAACAAAAATAGCATTCTGGGCAAGACATTCATTTTGATAACTGATATCCTCCCCAAAAAAGAAAGTTTCAGTCTCTCCCAGATTTCTAGATCTTTCTTAATGCTCTTCCAAGTAGCTTCATAGTTATCTTTATATAAGTTTATGTTTTTAGCTGTAATCCACACTCCGAGATATTTCACCTTCTTTGCTGCCATAATTCCGGTTTTTTGTTCTAATTCTACTATATCTTCTTTGCTTATATTTTTTGTCAACATTTTAGTCTTGTTCTTGTTGAGTTTAAGACCTGCCACTTTGCCGAACTCTTCTAATTTCTGTAATGCTTCTTGCAGACTATTCTTTGGGTCTTCCAATGTTAATACTATGTCATCCGCGAAAGCTTTCATTTTATATTCTTTACTTCCTACCTTCACTCCTTTGACCTCCGTTGTTTCCCTTAACTTCTTATTAAATACTTCCAGCACTGTTATAAATAGCAGGGGAGACAGAGGACATCCTTGCCTCGTCCCTTTAGCAATATCAAAAGATTCTGATATATTATTGTTTATTATAAGTTTGGCTTTTTGCTCTTGATAAATAGCTTCAATACCTTTTCTAAATCCTTCTCCAATCCCCATCATTTTCAAATTTTCCTTCATAAAGCGCCAAGAGATATTATCGAATGCCTTTTCAGCATCTATAAATATCAGCGCTGCCTGCTTATCTATTCTACTTTCCAAGTATTCAATAATATCTATCACGGTTCTTATGTTGTCTTTTAGTTGTCTCCCCGGTAGGAAACCCGCTTAGTCTTTATGGATTCTTTTATTCAACACTTTTTTTAGTCTTTCCGCCAGCCCATCGGCAAATAGTTTATAATCGTTATTTAATAATGAAATCGGCCTGTAGTTTTTCACCTCGAGGCCATCCGCATCTTTTTTAGGGATTAAGGTAATGTAGGCTTCTTTCCAAGTATTTGGAATTTTCCCTTCTTTTAAGATGTTATTCATAACTTCACATAGTATTGGTGATAGTTGGTCACTTAATATTTTGTAATACTTGGCCGATATGCCATCTGGCCCTGGTGCTTTTCCTATTTTCATTTTCTTTATTGCTTTCCTGATCTCTTCTTCTGTAATGATCTGATTTAATTGTTCTCTTTCTTCAGTCGTCATTTGTGGCAAATGATGTTTTTCCAAATAACCTTCTATTTCATTATCTATTTCATTTTCTCTTTTATATAATTCCTTATAGTATTTCTGAAATATCTTTTTTATCTCTATTGGATCTTCCACTGTCCTTTCTCCATCCTTTATCTTACATATCATATTTTGTTTTTTCCTTTCTCTTAATTGCCACGCTAAGTATTTCCCTATCTTATTCGCTGATTCAAAGTTCTTTTGTTTCATCATTTTAATCCTCCATTCAATCTCCTGGTTCACTATCATAGAAAATTGAGCTTGTAGCATCTTTATATTTTGTTTTATTATTTCATCTCCTGGTTTAATAGTTAGCTGTCTTTCATTCTCCATAAGATGTAATAAAATTTCTTCTTTCTTTTTCTCTTTTTCTTTTTTTAGGTGGATATTTTTCTGGATTAGGAAGCCTCTGATAACGGCCTTTCCTGCATCCCATACCGTTTCTATAGATGTTCCTTTGTTTAGATTCCAATTGAAACATTATTTGATTGTCTCTTTCGCCTTGTTTATTATCTTTTGGTCATTAAATAAATTTTCATTCATTCTCCATCTGAATGTTCTAGAATCCTTTCCCTTTATCTCCATATATACTGGATTATGGTCTGATATGGTTTGTGGGAGAATTTCTGATTTAAGTAAACTTTGTGTCAGTTCCTTCGAGATCCAGATATAATCTGTTCTCCCCCAACTCTGGTTTGGGTTTGAGAAGAAGGTAAACTGTTTTATAGTAGGGTTTTTAAATCTCCAGGCATCAATTAATCCCATATTATCCACCAAATCAAAGAAGGTTCTAGGTAATTTACCTTCCTTCATTTCTTGCTTTTTTGTTGATCTATCTAAGTTCGGTAGAACCACTCCATTGAAATCCCCCATTGTCAGGGAACTGACATCGGAGCTCAGAGCGGAGGTAGGGCTCTCCGATGATGCAGGAGAAGGGACCAGCAGGGAGAGGGAGAATACTTCCATTGGGGAAGGAAATAAGCGTGACACCAGGAAAGAAGGGGAGGAGGGAAGGTCTTCGGAGAGAGGGCTCCAAGACCCTTCCACAGGGTCCAGCGGGGAGAGCCCAGGACCTCCGCTGGCCACGCCCACTCTGCGCAGGAGACTTCCGCGCAGAGAGGCTAGGAGGAGACTTGGCGTCAAACAGCTTTTATGTTGGAAGAAGTTTAGGGAACGCCCACTGACGGATTCTGCCAGTGACTGAGACAGTCGCCTTGTAAGGGCTGTCAAATCAGGGAAAGGTTTAGCTACCCCAACAGCTGGGAGCAGTTTGGAATTTACCCACAAGCAACCCCAATTCCCATTACAGCAATCCGTCAGTCCTCTAAGTTGCTTGTGGGCAGAGCAGCAAGGAGCAGCATCATGAGTCAAACCAGAGGAACAGGCGCTGGAGAGGGGGCCAGGGGAGGATCAACTCTGGAGGAGAGAAACAGAGATTTGGAGCAGCAACTGGCCCTACTAGCGGCGCGGCTGGATGAAAGGCGGACTCAGGATGCCCAGGGGAAGCCCACCCCCATCGCAAGGAAGGTACCGGGACTAGTGCAGAAGTTTGGGGGGAATCCCAGAGATTATAATGCATTTAAGACAGAAATGCAGTATGCACTGGACCTGCAGTATGGTGACTTTGTGGTCGATGGGGAGAGAGTGGCTTATGTGGTAGGGCATCTGGAAGGGGCTGCCAGAGATTGGATCAGACCCTTAATGGCGTCGGAGAATGCTGCCCTGAAGGATTTGAGAAAATTTTTTAGCGCAATGGACCATATGTTCTCGAGTGATGTGGAGCAGAGTGTGACGCGCAAGGAACTGATGGGGTGCAAACAAGGGAGCCAATCAGTGAGAGAGTACTGGTCGCGTTTTGCGATGCTGATCCACCAACTTGGTTGGGAACTAGGGTCACCGCCAGTGCAAATGTTATTTGAGGAAGGCTTATCCCCTTGGGTAAAAGATGAACTTTCCCGCTCGCCCCGCCCGGAATCGATGGACCAGTTGACCAAAATGGCGCTTGCTGTGGGAGTACGGCAAGAGGCGCGAGCTCTAGAAAGGCGGGAAGGGAGAGCAGAGCGTTGGTATGACAACCGCATTCCGGACGTGCCGGAGCAACCTGCACCGCCCGCGGAACCAATGGAGATTGGAGGAGTGAGCGCGCGCGGGGTTTCAAACTCCAGCGAAGTTCGCAAGAAGGAGGGAAAGATGAAAAGGAAGTGTTTTCTTTGCCAGCAGCTGGGACATTTTGCCAGAGTCTGCCCTCAGAAAAAGGCGTGGCAAGGAATGGTGGGGGCAGTGGGAGGTGAGGAGGAAGGTGATAAAAAGCAGGGAAACGGGAATGCTTGGCTGCAGAAAAGTGGGCACAGCAGCCAGGCGAGCAACCAGTAAAGGTGCCCAAACCAGACCCTCCCCGGGCAGCCATAGCCCTAGAGGTGGAACTAGAACTCCCCAACGGACACCCAATTAAGGTGAAGGCGCTGCTGGATTCAGGCAGCTCTTGCAACTTCTTTAGCAGGGATTTTGCGCTAGAACACCAGCTCCCCGTGGTACCTCTAGCACACCCCTTGCAAGTAACGACCATTGATGGGAGAGAACTTCTGGGGGGGGAAGTGACCCACCAAACCCTTCCCATGAAAATGAGGGTTTGCAGACACACTGAGACAATTGCTTTTCACGTAGCCACACTAGCAGGACCACCAATCATACTGGGAATGAGTTGGCTGGCACTGCACGATCCAGTGGTAGGATGGCACCAGCGGACAGTCACCTTTGGGTCAGCCCACTGCGTAGAGCATTGCCACGGGGAGGAACCCCAGAGGATGGCAGTTGCCAGGGTGGCAGGGCTGGCGGTAGGAGAAAAGGGGAGAGTACCACCTCAGTACGCCGACCTGGAAGAAGTCTTCAGTGAGAAGGAGGCGGAAAGGCTACCCCCCCCCCCCACAGACCCTTTGACTGTCAGATCAACCTTCTCCCAGGGGCTCAGCTGCCGGTGGGTAAGCTGTACGCCATGTCGGACAGGGAGATGCAGGAGTTGCGGAGGTTTATTGACAAGAACCTGAAGAGGGGTTTCATACGAGAATCGAGGGCGGTGGGGGGTAGTCCAGTGTTCTTTGTGGACAAGAGAGACTCCAAAGAGCCCAGATTGGTCGTAGATTACAGGGGGTTAAACCTTGTGTCGGAACCAGTGACCTTCCCAATGCCCAGGTTTGACGACATTTTGGCCAGAGTAAGGAAAGGGAAGGTCTTTACCAAGTTGGACCTTCGGGGGGCTTACAATTTGATAAGGATGAGGGAGGGGGATGAATGGAAAACCACCATGTTCACCCCTCTGGGGGCCTTTGAGTACCTCGTTATGCCTTTTGGACTACAATCAGGCTCCGCCTGTTTTCAAGCTTTCATGCACCACGTGCTGGGGTCCCTACTGTACAAGAATTGCGTGGCTTTCTTGGACGACGTGTTAATCTACTCAGAGAACGAAGAGCAGCATGTAAAGGACGTCAGGGAAGTGCTGAAAAGGCTGCAGGAGCACCAGCTGTGGGTCAAACTGGAGAAATGCCAGTTCCACGCCAGAGAGGTGGAGTTCCTGGGTTACAGGTTGTCGGACAAAGGCTTAGCCATGGACCCAGGCAAGGTGCAGGCAGTGCTAGAATGGAAGACTCCCAAGAATCGGAAGGACGTGAAGAG
The DNA here is from genome assembly GCF_964270895.1 of Podarcis filfolensis. Classification (NCBI taxonomy): domain Eukaryota; kingdom Metazoa; phylum Chordata; class Lepidosauria; order Squamata; family Lacertidae; genus Podarcis; species Podarcis filfolensis. Next base: position 12,403,151 of record NC_139619.1, read on the forward strand.
GTTCCTGGGGTTTGGAAACTTCTACAGGAAGTTCATCAAGAACTTCGCCCACTTAACGGCACCCATAACCGATTGCCTCAGCAGCAAGAAGAAGTTTGAATGGACGGAAGAGGCTCAGCAGTCCTTTGAGAAGCTAAAGAGGGTGTTCACTTCAGAAGAGCAACTCTTACACGTAGATCTGCAGAAACCGATGAGGCTGGAGACAGACGCATCAGACAGAGCGGTGGGAGCCGTATTGCTCCAGCCGGGAAATCGGGGAGAGTGGAAGCCGTGCGCCTTTTTCTCAAGGAAGCTGAACAAGTCAGAACAAAACTACACGGTGTATGACCGGGAACTGCTGGCAATCCATGAGGCTTTTCGCCGCTGGAGACATTTTCTAATAGGTGCACAGCACAAGATCCAGGTGTGCACGGACCATAAGAACCTGGAATATTGGAGGACTGCGCGAGTTCTGAACCAAAGGCAGGTGCGATGGGCACAGGAGTTTTCCAAGTTTTTGTTTGAGATTAGGTACGTGCCGGGGAAGGAAAACATCAGAGCAGATGCTCTTTCTCGCAAACCTGAGTACTTGGAAGGAGAGGAAGTGCCGGAAGTACGCCATGTCATACCCGAGGATCGATGGGTGTGTGGTGCAGCGTTGGTAGGGAGACAAGAACTAGCCGGGTTGACGAGGGATGACCAGTACGCCCAAGCTAAAATCAGGGAGATCCGAGATGCTGGAGAAAATCAGGGGGGATTTGAGGTTAAGGAGGGGGCTTTGTACTATAAAGGAGCGTTGTACATACCCGAAGGGGACTTGAGGAGAAGGATACTCAAACAACTTCATGACAACCCCACGACGGGACATTTCGGTCAACACAAAACCATGTTGCTTGTCACTAGGCAGTTCTGGTGGCCAAGGGTGAGGGAAGATGTGAGGGAATACGTACGGGGGTGCGAGCGCTGCCAGTGTGCGAAAGGGGAGAGGGCAGCACCCGCGGGGTTACTGGAACCCTTACCCACACCAGAAAGACCATGGGAGGTGGTATCAATTGATTTTATGACAGATTTACCCAAGTCCAGGGGAAAAACAGCAGTCATGGTGGTAGCTGACTTGATGACCAAAATGTGCCATTTTATTGCTTGCTCGCATGCAGTGACGGCAGAGGAAACAGCTAGGCTGTTTGTAGGTCATGTCTTCAGGTTGCATGGCGCCCCCTTGAGGGTTTTGTCCGACAGAGGCAGGCAATTTACTTCCAGATTCTGGAGAAAGCTCATGAGCCTGCTGGATGTAGAAGTAAGCTTCTTGACGGCCAGACACCCAGAGACCAACGGACAAGCAGAAAGAGCTAATAGCATACTTCAACAGTACCTACGCTGCTATGTCAACGAAAGGGAGAACGATTGGGTGGACAAACTAGCGCTGGCTGAATTTGCGTACAATAACGCGGAACATGTGTCCACGGGAATGAGCCCGTTCATGGCCAATTATGGGTGTCACCCCAGGGCCTTCCCAGGGGAAGGGGAGGGGAGGTGGAGTGTACCGGCAGCGGAGCAGTTTGTGGAAGAAATGGAGGCCTTACACCAACAGCTTAAGATGAACTTGGAACGGGCCAAGGAAGTGTACAAGAGGCAGGCAGACAAGCACCGTAGGGAAGGGGAAACCATACGGGTTGGAGACCGGGTGTGGTTGTCAACACAAGGGTTACCGTTCAAGGGAGGTTGCAAGAAGTTGCGGCCAAGGCGGCTGGGACCTTTCGAGGTGACACAGCAGGTTAATCCCGTGGCCTTTAGGCTCAAGTTGCCGACCAGTATGAAACTATACCCGGTGTTCCATAGGTCTTTACTCTCACCATATAGGGAGGGACTGGAATTTCCAAGGCGAGAGAGAGAGGTCCCCACACACCCACACGTAGAGGAAAGGGAACTTAGTAGTCAAGCTGCGGAAATACTCGATTCAAGATGGCAAAGGGGACAGGTGGAGTATTTGGTGGCTTGGGAGGGGGAACCCGAGTCTGAAAACACGTGGGTTCCTGCGGAAGCCATCAGGGATGAGTATCTCCGGGGGGAGTTTCACAGCAGGTTCCCAAGGAAGCCCAAACCAACAGCGAGGTTCTGGGAGGAGCAATTTGGCACCACAGATGAGGAAGAAGATTTCATGGGGTTTCCTGCCTCCGAAGAGGAGGGAGGAGAGGTATCCGAGGGAGAGGAATCGGACTGGGAAGATTACCCGGTGCGAAGAGATAGTAGCCGGTGGAGAGCAATGTTTGAATCTTCTGGGGATGGGGATAGCTCCTTCAGGGGATTCCCTGCATCACTGCCAAGGAAAAGGGAAGGAGGTGAGGGGGGTCCTGGGAGGGAGGTGGATGTCAGGGAATTGACATCGGAGCTCAGAGCGGAGGTAGGGCTCTCCGATGATGCAGGAGAAGGGACCAGCAGGGAGAGGGAGAATACTTCCATTGGGGAAGGAAATAAGCGTGACACCAGGAAAGAAGGGGAGGAGGGAAGGTCTTCGGAGAGAGGGCTCCAAGACCCTTCCACAGGGTCCAGCGGGGAGAGCCCAGGACCTCCGCTGGCCACGCCCACTCTGCGCAGGAGACTTCCGCGCAGAGAGGCGAGGAGGAGACTTGGCGTCAAACAGCTTTTATGTTGGAAGAAGTTTAGGGAACGCCCACTGACGGATTCTGCCAGTGACTGAGACAGTCGCCTTGTAAGGGCTGTCAAATCAGGGAAAGATTTAGCTACCCCAACAGCTGGGAGCAGTTTGGAATTTACCCACAAGCAACCCCAATTCACATTACAATTATGTTTGAGGACTGGGAACGGTTGTGGACCACAGGTATAAAATTTACGGCATGTAATGCCTTAGAAGAAAATATTATGAAAATGATTTATAGGTGGTACATGACGCCAGTCAAGCTCGCAAAAATTAACCACTTGCCTGATAATAAGTGTTGGAAATGTAAAGAGACTGAAGGTACATTTTTTCACCTTTGGTGGACATGCCCAAGGATTAAGGCTTTCTGGGAAATGATTTATAATGAAATGCAAAAGGTATTTAAATATACCTTCCTGAAGAAACCAGAGGCCTTTCTCCTGGGTATGGTCGGCCAACTGGTGTCAAAGAAGGACAGAACTTTCTTTTTTTTTTTAATAAATATTTATTCAATTTTTCCAATTTTATACAAACACAAAAAGAAAAAGAAAAATATTAAAAACAAATCAATTTCAATATCAATTTTTCAATAACATGTTTCTTTGACTTCCTCATACCTCCCCTTCTTGTTTTCTAGTTCAAATTGTTAATCCAGCAAATCCTAATCTCTTAACATTCCTTTTAACTAACACCTTTTTTTCCATTCAACTTTTTAAAATTTTATAACTTAAACAATATTAATCCCAGTTCTTTTTATCATAACAGCTAGAGACCACATAAGTTCAATCCAGCATCTTTCAAAGTTCATTAATTTTGCAATATTTCTGTAAATAGTCCTTAAATTTCTTCCAATCTTCTTCTGCCGACTCTTCTCCCTGGTCGCGGATTCTGCCGGTCATTTCTGCCAGTCCCATACAGTCAATCAACTTCATCTGCCATTCTTCCAGAGTGGGTAGATCTTGCGTCTTCCAGTGCTTTGCTATAAGTATTCTTGCTGCCGTTGTAGCATACATAAAGAAAGTTCTGTCCTTCTTTGGCACCAAATGGCCGACTATGCCCAAGAGAAAAGCCTCTGGTTTCTTCAAGAAGGTATACTTAAATACCTTTTTCATTTCATTATAAATCATTTCCCAGAAAGCCTTAATCTTTGGGCACGTCCACCAAAGGTGAAAGAATGTACCTTCAGTCTCTTTACATTTCCAACATTTATTATCAGGCAAATGGTATATTTTTGCAAGCTTGACTGGGGTCATGTACCACCTGTATATCATTTTCATAATATTCTCTCTTAGAGCATTACATGCCGTAAATTTCATACCGGTGGTCCATAACTGTTCTCAGTCAGCAAACATGATGTTATGTCCAACATCTTGTGCCCATTTAATCATAGCTGACTTAACCGTTTCATCCTGTGTATTCCATTTCAGCAGCAAGTTATACATTTTTGACATGATCTTAGTTTTAGGTTCTAGCACTTCTGTTTCTAGTTTAGATTTTTCCACCTGGAAGCCAATTTTCTTGTCCAAATTGTAAGCCTCCATTATCTGAAAATAATGAAGCCAGTCTCGCACTTTGTTTTTTAGTTTCTCAAAGCTCTGCAATTTCAATCTGTCTCCTTCTTGTTCCAAAATTTCCCAATATTTCGGCCATTTGGCCTCCATATTGAGCTTTTTCTGGGCTTTCGCTTCCATTGGTGACAACCACCTTGGGGTCTTATTTTCCAATAAATCCTTGTATCTGATCCAAACATTAAACAAAGATCTCCTAACAATATGATTTTTAAATGCTTTATGTGCTTTAACCTTGTCATACCACAAATATGCATGCCATCCAAAAACGTTGTTAAAACCTTCTAAATCCAAAATGTCTGTGTTTTCAAGAAGCAGCCAGTCTTTCAACCAGCAGAATGCTGCTGATTCATAGTAAAGTTTGAAGTCTGGCAGGGCAAAACCACCCCTTTCTTTTGCATCAGTTAAAATCTTATATTTTATCCTGGGTTTCTTGCCCTGCCAGACAAATTTAGATATGTCTTTCTGCCACTTCTTAAAACAATCCATCTTGTCCACAATTTGCAATGTTTGAAACAAAAATAACATTTTAGGCAATACATTCATCTTTATAGCTGCAATTCGACCCATCAAAGAAAGCTTCAAATTTGACCATATTTCAAGATCTTTTTTCACTTCTAACCAGCATTTCTCATAGTTATTTTTAAATAAATTCCCATTTTTAGCTGTCATATTAATCCCCAGATATTTCACTTTCTTCACCACAGTCAAACCTGTTTCATTCTGAAATTTCTCTTTTTCAAACAATGTTAAATTTTTCTCTAAAACCTTAGTGTTGGACTTGTTCAATTTAAATCCTGCCACCTGACCAAATTCTTGAATTAATTCTAAAACTCTTTTGGTACTAGATTCTGGCTCCTGTAACGTCAAAACTAGGTCATCTGCAAATGCTCTCAATTTATACTGTTTGGCTCCGACCTGTATGCCTTTAACCAACCCTTCTAATCATATTCAGCAAAACCTCCAGGACCGATATAAAAAGTAAAGGGGAAATTAAAGGGGCTTGCAAAAATCTACCATTTGCCCGATAATAAATGTTGGAAGTGTAAAGAAAATGAAGGTACATTCTTTCACCTTTGGTGGACGTGCCCAAGGATTAAGGCTTTCTGGGAGATGATATATAATGAAATGAAAAAGGTATTTAAATATACCTTCTTGAAGAAACCAGAGGCCTTTCTCCTGGGCACGGTCGGCCAATTGGTGTCAAAGAAGGACAGAACTTTCTTTATGTATGCAACAACAGCAGCAAGAATACTCATCGCAAAGTTTTGGAAAACACAAGATTTACCCACCGTGGAAGAATGGCAGATGAAAGTTATAGACTATATGGGACTGGCAGAAATGACCGGCAGAATCCGAGACCAGGGAAAAGAGACGGCGGAAGAAGATTGGAAGAAATTTAAGGACTATCTTAAGAAACATTGTAAAATTATTGAAGGCTAGAACGATGTTGATTCAGAAATTAAGTGGTTAAAAGCTGTAATGATTATGTGATTAAGAAAAGAAAGGTTAAAAATTATACAGAAATTAGGGGAAGGATTTGCTGAATTGACTTAATTAGAGAATGGAATACAGAAAGGGGAGGTATGAGGAGGTCGGGAAAGTAAGTTTTATGAATATAAGGGATTGAAATTATACTTGTGTTGTATGTGTTCTGTTTGGTTTGTATGTATTTTTATTGTTCTTGGTGTTTTTTTTGTTCTGTTTTTTTCTATTTTATATAAATTCCTAAAACCTTAATAAATATATTATAAAAAAGAGAGTCATCTAGTCTACCCCCTGCAATGCAGGAATATTTTGCCCAACATGGGGCTCAAACCCACGACCCTGAGATGCAGAGTCTCACACTCTACTGACTGAGCTATGGACAGATATCTTGTTTGATAAATGTGTCCCTTGGAAACATTTTGGTTTTATCCTCTCTGCAGGAGTTGCTATGCCTGATCATTCCATCTAGTTCTGTCGAAAGAGAGGTGGGGGTTGTTTTCTGATTTCTTAATTGTGAATATTTGGGGGGAGGGGAGGCATGGGTGGAAAGGAGATACTCAGATGGACCAGAGTGAAATGGGGGCTTCGGGATGGCTTGGGGAATTCTCAAAGTGTCACATCCAAACCAAAACTCTGGGTTGTTGGATGCCCCTGCCTTCTGTCATCATTTGAGCTTTCCTCTGCTTCCCTTTCAAGCTGCTGTCTGGAAGGAGGCCAAAGCCCACTTAAACATAAGAATGATTATAAGAAAGCATTCATTCAACAGCCAGAGTTGAATGAAGACGATGTGCTAGGAGGAGAATGAGCTAATTAAACCATTCTGCTTCCGATTGCCCTTGTTCTCCGCCTCCCTCTATGCTAATCAGCCGCAAACAAGAGTTCAGATTTGAAAGCCTTGTTATCACCTCATTCCCTTCAATTAGCCAGCTGCTCTGGCAGATGACATCAGTTCCTTCCTGCTCCCAATATTCCTGCTCCTAGCCTGGTTAGCCATAGCCCAGAAGCTGAATCTCAGGGGAACGCCTTTGGGCTGGGAAGGGCTCATCTTTTCTGGGCCTCTTCTCCCCCTCAGGAAGGGGTGCTTGGCTCCTGGCCTGTGAAATGTGCTCAGAATGTAAAGATGCCTTCTTTCCAGGGAGCCAAGTGAGAAGGGGGGAATTTGAAATACCTCCAAACCTTCCCACGTCAGAGATGCAGGAGTTGTGTCACCTCCAACTTCCTCAGGGATGAAGCAGCTTCAAATATATAAAAGGATGTCACATAGAGGAGGGAGAAAGGTTGTTTTCTGCTGCTCCAGAGAAGCGGACACGGAGCAATGGTTCCAAACTACAAGAAAGAGGATTCCACCTAAACATTAGGAAGAACTTCCTGACAGTAAGAGCTGTTTGACAGTGGAATTTGCTGCCAAGGAGTGTGGTGGAGTCTCCTTCTTTGCAGGTCTTTAAGCAGAGGCTTGACAACCATATGTCAGGAGTGCTCTGATGGTGTTTCCTGCTTGGCAGGGGGTTGGACTCGATGGCCCTTGTGGTCTCTTCCAACTCTATGATTCTATGGTTCTATGAAAACGAAACATCCCACCTGGGCACGGTTTCTGAGAGAGCAACAGCAGAAGACCCAGACTCTGGCAAGATGAGCATTTGCCCAGTGGATTCTGGCCGGTCCATGAGGGCAGACAAGGGATGGCTGCGGTGGCCGCCAGCCCCTTCCCACTCCATCTCAGATACAGAACGCATTTGCTCTGCCACTCCTTGGCTCTGGCGCCACCTACTGTTGGCCTCCTTGCCTTCCACCCTCCCAGTCCCAATGAGCACCATCCACCCCTGGTCCAGAGGCGCAGAGCAGTAGTTAGGTGATCTTGCGCCCCGGCAGAACCGTCCAGATTGCGCCCCCAGCCACGGAGAAGTTAGCTCTTCTTTCTGCCTCTCCTCCACCCCCCCCCCCCACATTCAATTCACCCTGAAAATACAAGTATTGAAAAGTAAAATGTTAGAGATTTTCCCCCACCCCATAGCAATATAATTGGATTCAGCTAGCTGGTCAGTCTACTTTCGGTTTCACTCCTGGCTCCTTGTTAAATTAATACTGCATCAGAAACTTCCCAAGCAGATATCCAAAGTTCTTTGGCATTTCTCCAGTTGTTAATGAAATGTCTCTTCTAGTCCAGGGGAGTCTTTTGATCTTCTTCCAGGAAACCAAGAGTCGAAAGCCTTGATTTTCCTTTTTTTCTTTTTCCAGTCATTTCCACACAGTTAGTCATTATTAGAGTTATTAAAACCTTACTATATTAACAAATGCAATTTTTTTAGTCTCCCTTGCTTTCCTGGTGACCTTCAGCTTAAACACAAACTACTCTGGAGTGAGAAAAACCCATCACACTCAAAAAGCCCAGCTGGAGGGACCTGGAAGTGTGCGGGGAAGAGCAATTTTGTAGTGGGTTTGTTGCACAGGAACACCAACTTCACTAACTGGCTGATTCAGATTGAATCCCATTCAAAAAGAGTGCAATGGTGTGTTTTTCAGCCAGCCATCCAGCTGCTGCAACTATTCCCTGGGTGCCACCACACTGTCCTGTCTCTGTGTTTGGAAGGGAATGGGAGCTATGCTCCCCCCGGAGACACTCCACTCCTTCTTCCTTAGCTGTGTTGCTCAACAGTTGAGGCAACCTTCACAGTTCTGGGATGCCGAGGGAGCAAACCAGTAGTCACGTTCATCTGTACTGGCCTATTCTGACAGGTGCTGCCTTTCATATTCACGCCCAAGAGCCTTTCCGCTCCAGAGATCTGGGGCTGAACCCGGGATCTGCACGCCAAGGCTGGAGTAAGAAAGAGCCCCAGTTGACGCGCCGGGCATCCCTGGTTCCCCCTCGGCAGTGGCAGCGCAGGCGGCAGTCTCAGCAGCCCGGAGCCAGCCTGGTAGTGCACTTGGCTCTGGCTGGCTTCAGGAGCTGCTCATTGCCATGGCACCCGCCATTTTGCCTCGCCGGAAGTCCCCATATGATGTGTCTTGTGCCGTTGAACCAATCACGCAACATTCCTTCCCTACTAATAAATCTACAACACTTAAAATATAAATCTGGGGGCTTATATGAAATCCGGGGACATTCCGGGGACGGATTTTGTTGGGGATAGATTTGTAAATCCGGGGACTGTCCCCGGGAGACGGGGACATCTGGCAAACATTCCATAATAGGGCTTCTCCTGCCTTTGCCAGTATGTCAGCCTTCTCAGCCTCCTTAAAGAGGGCGTTCAGAAGCACTTGTACGCCTGGCCATATGGGATTGTGAGTGGAGAAGGTGGTGCAGTCCCTCTGTCTTGCTCTTTGGTCACTGTGACCGAGCTCTGTCTTGCTCTATGAGTCCCTCTGTCTTGCTCTTTGGTCACTGTGACCGAGCACCATTTTGGGCCGATCAGGATCTATGGGGAAGGGGATCCACCCAGAAGTTGTGGAGGGAACGGGAAGAGAAGCTTGGTGAAGAGACTGGCTCATGTCAGAAGGAGGCCTGACTGCATCCTTGGCGAAGCCCAGGGCAGGGCAGGAAGGCAGCATTGCCCAGCGGGAAGGCACTCGGAGGCAAATCATCAGCAAGGAGCAGAAAATCCCCTCCCCTTCCCTCAAGAAGACTGAAGAATCTCTAGTCGGCCTTCAGGTGAGTTCAGCATCCCAGGTCTCTGGGGTGTTCCTGTCCATTACAAAGCTGACTCGAGGCTCCGTCAACTGAGCCCCTACACTCCTTGCGTACCTGAAAGGGGCACAGAAAGGATGGGAGGCAGCCTTTTCCTGGAGCCGTCTTACCTGCAGCAGTTCACTCGCTGGCTGCTGACCCTTTTCCTCCATCACCTGGATGATCCTCTCAAGAGAGGAGAGTTTCCTGCAGAGTCTGGCCAGCTGCTCATCCCTTCTCCCTGCAATCTCCTTCTCCACCTCTTCCACATGATTCAGCAGACGCTTTTCTTCTTCTTCTTCTTCCAGGAACTGGCGCAGTTGTCTCAACTTCTCCACAGTCTTCAGCCTCTCCGGTTCTGAGGAGGTCTGAGTGAGGAAGATGGTCAGCCTTCAAAACATCAGCAAGAGAATTAGCATTTGAATTGAACTGCTTCCACCCTCTCAGCTCACAAGTCCTCAGGCTTCTCCTTGACTGCTTTTCACATAATAAACAACAATGGGAAATAAACTCCATTTAGCTGCATTCAAAGGTGAACTTACCTAATTCGCAATTCTTGGAAAAACTATGGAGACCAAAACAGCAATCTTTTGAAATTCACACCTCTGAATTTCTCAAGGTTGACCCAGCCAGGTAATGTTCACAAAAAATGTATTTATGAGGGTAAAGCACGTATCAAACTATTTATACGAGAAGGTAGCCACCCTAGCATTTGATTCATTTTCAGAATAATAAATAAATAGCAAACCGATATGGAAAAAGGAGAAATGGGGAGAAGTTGAAATGGGCAGATTTTCCCCTCCCTCCTCAGCTTCTTGAAGTGCTTGTTCCCTCACTAGTAACAAGAGTGACACTTCCAAGGAGGTCTTTGCTTTCCTTGTCCAGGTCTGCTTGATAGGCCAGAATTTCCCCTCTCTCTTTCCTCCGAATCTCCAGGCGGCGACAGATCTCTCCCTGATAAGAAAAGGGAAAACTCAGCTTTGATTGAGACACAAAGAGAGGAGATGAATATTATACTGGCTTCTTGGGTCCAGTGGCCTTGCTATAATAGCAAAGTAATTTACTGGAGGGGGGGAAAAGTACAGAACACATACATAAATACCGTAAGTAGTTATCATCACAAAAGAATATCCAGGTAAACCCATGAACAGCCAGGTAAACCCATCAACAGGTTTCCTGCCAGACAGGAGTCTGTTGTAGGCCGCCCCTTCTGTGATGTATGTATGATGTATGGAGGGGTGGTCTTGGGCTCCAGGTGGGCAATTTCAAATGTCTATATAAGGACTTGGTTTGGGGTCTCCTCCTCCCTCCTGCGTGGGGGGGGGTGAGCACCCTGTTGCAACAGTTAATAAAGATCTGGCTTACTAGCTGCTTTGCTTCTCAATATTCTCTGGTTGGCCTCTGTTATTTTCTCCTACCGATAGAGAAGCTACAAAAGGACTCTATATGGGCTCTGAGGTACCCCAGAAGGGAAAAGGAGCCCCCAGTCCCCACCCCCTTGCAGCTGACCCCTTGCTGCTATCTGCTTGATCGGAGGAGACGCCCGAAGATGGCGGCTGTAACAACTTCTCCTTCATGAACCCTCCGGATTACAAACCTTTTATAGCCTTTTACAGCCGTCTTTTTAGCTGTTTTTATTAGACTTTTAAATCATTTTACCTCTGATAGAAGTTTTAATCGTTTTACTTCTATGGTTGGCCAATATACGTATCAACAAGGATATTCAAACCTTCTGCTGATTAGTAACGCCGCCTTGAAGATTGGGTTATGCTGAGCAGTGGAGGAGTAGCAGCAGAGGAGTTGCGGCCATAAAAGATAAGTTCTCTTTTATCTCCGTTTACCTCTACTTCGAACCTCCGTAGTCAGTGAGACAGCGTCAAATGGGTCATGGCAAGCGACCAAGATCTGCTGAGAAAGGTTGTTCACCTCCAAGAGTAAAGCAGTCAAAGCTTGAATCTCCCCCACCATCTACTAACAATAATAGCAAAACGGAGCAAGTAATTGTTTCTGCGGTCAAAACATACAACCGCTTCTGGCCTCTGTATGATCAAGGAGAGTTGGAAAAGCTAGCTGATTCAGCGGGGGATGGAAGCCATAGGGAAGCCCTCCTCCCTGACACCTTAATTACCCCTCCGTCACTGAAACGGGAAGCATTAGGGCAAACTGCCCATGATTTAGTACCTGATCAAATACAACTGGTAATCAGGACTTTAAGCTTCATTTTCAAGGAATTGGAGGGGATTTCTTTGTCATTGAACAAACTTTCGCGGGCCCTTCTGGCTCATCTACCTTCCTCAACTGAGCTATCTAATTTGCATCAATCTCCTGTGCAGCTTGTAAGTGCCTTAAAGAGACAACTTGATCAGAAATCTCTCCTTAAGGGCCTAAGATGCAGGCTGCCACTGCTCCAAAGGAATAAGCAATCTTTGATTTTTCAACCTAACAAAATATGTTTATCCATTTTTTCCCGTGACGCCCCCAGTCTTAGGTGGAATAACCTGAGGATGGCTAAAGGGTACCTTCGTGATTTGCTAAATATTCCTTTTTTCCAGGAGACTTCCGGTCGGCGCCAGCGTCTAATGGCCGCCTCCCGTTGAGCTCCGCTCAGGGAGGCTGCTTCGCGAGTTCGGGTCTGACCGCTACGGCGAAGCAGGGACCCCTAAAATCTCAGGCGCAGAAGCCTGAGAGCAAGGAGGCTCGGTGGGCACCTTAAGCGCCCCCCCCTCACTGCAAAGGAGCCTTTTTAAAGGCTCCGGAGCGGCATCGGGGAGCGCGGTGCTGAGAGCCGCTACCCAGCCCGTGGAGTGAAGCCGCGTCGCCATTGACGGAGAGCGCCGATTCCTTCCTGACATTTGGAATTTAATTGGACTATCCGTGAGTAAGACTGAACAACAACTTTAAAAGAAAAATATTCAGAAATTGGCTGAAAACGGAGAAGGCAAAAAATAAGGAAGTCTGCCTTCCTCGGACTGCATGTAACCAAAGCAACGAAATAGGAAGCTGCAATTTGACAGGAAGCAGCTTTAAAATTGACGGACTCAGACATTGGACTCAAATCCCCCCCTTAGCAGGCAGGGGCAGGGGGGGAAGATTTGTGATTTGTCTTACCTGCATGGAAGAAGTATAGAAGGGGAAATTTCTGTCGTTTTGAACCCTTGGGGAGGACTGCTTGGAAAGTGAGTCACCGGGATTGAGAACTGTAATCAGAGACTTGCTACAAAGTTGGAGCTTTGCTTTTTGACAATAAGTAAAGACCTTACTTGCTACAAGTTTGGCACTTTGGAAAGATACAATTTGATATTACTTGGAAAATATTGGACAATTGGTTGTTACTTTTGTTACCTCTGAAGGGAACTTTTGTATTTGGAACTTTGAACTGCTCCCTCTAGAGGCTGCAGGAAAACAGTTATTATTTTTACTGTAAGGGACAGGCTTGTGGAATTTTCCATCTGAAAGTAATTCCCGTGGGAACGACCTTGGGATATGAGTGGCCCAACAGAAGAGAGAATAACAAGGGCTAAGAGTAAAGTTGATCAGAAAAGAAGAGGCTCAATTACAAATCCAACTGCAGCTGCTACAACCCTCTCCATGGATACAGTGACAATAACAAAGGCATTAGTCAAAATAAATGAAACTCTGGAAGTGCTCACAAAGCAGAGCACTGAAAATTCCAAACAGTTGACTGAATTATCAACAAAATTGGACTTGAATACAGAGACAATAAATAAATTAGTCCAAGAAAATGAGATAACTAGAAAGATCGCAGAGGAGGCAAAAACCTCTGCAGAGGAAGCAAAAATTTCTGCAGGAAATGCACAGGAAAAGTTAGTACCAGTCTGTAAAAAGCTGGAAGAACATGATGCTGCCCTGTCTTTATTGGAACTACAGAGGAAAAGTAGAAATTTGAGATTAAGATTGATTCCAGAAAGTGCAAAGGACAATTTGATAGACTATCTCACAAAAGAATTTCTGGATTTTTGGCAGGACAGCTTGAAAGAGGAGGAATTCAAGATAACAACTGCTTTCAGACTGGGTAGGAGACAGAACAGAAAGAGCCCAAGAGACTGCTTGATAACTCTGAGATCTCAGGAGGAGAGAGATAAGATATTAAATTTACATTTTCAAAGAGCCCTTGAGATTGAAGATTCTCGTGTGCAGATTTTTAAAGATATTCCTAAATATATCTTGGAAGTGAGGACCTACTACAAGGATTTGGTCACCCTATTGAGGAAGAACAACATACCATTCAGATGGGAGTTCCCGCAAGGCCTGTCTTTCAACTATAAAGGAAAGAAAATCAAGATAAAAACAGTGCAAGATAAAGAACAATTTTTGACAAGGAACGAGGAGGACCTTTTGAAGGAAACGGTGGAACCTACGGACCTAGAAGATTTACCAGACATTTCAAACCTATCCTTTGGGGCTAAAATACCAACAGAAGAGGATTTGCTTGGAGCAGCTGGAGGAGCAACTAAATAAACAACAAGATGTCTCTGCAAATTCTAAGTTGGAATTGTAACGGACTCAATTTGCCTAGGAAAAGAAGGGAAGTTTTCCATATTTTAAAAAAAGAACAATTGGACTTGATTTGCTTACAAGAAACCCACGTGACTAGAGTACACCGAAAATTACTTATTAACGAAAGATTAGGACAAGAATTTATTTCATCGGATAAAGTGAAGAAAAGAGGAGTGGTGATTTACGCAAAGGAAAAGTTGGCCCCTAAATTAATATTTAAAGATGAACAAGGAAGATATTTGGCAATTGAAATTCAAGTTCAAGGAGAAAAATTATTGATAATAGGAGTTTACGCACCGAATGAAGGGAAGTCAGAATTTTTTAAGAAATTGCATGAGACATTAATGGACTTTTTGGATTACAATGTAATTTTAATGGGAGACATGAATGGAGTGGTTTCTACAAATATGGACAAAGCACAAAGACAGGTGATCTCCAAGGATGGAAGACTACCTAAGACCTTTTTTGAAATGACTGACAATATGAACCTGATTGACATTTGGAGAACAAGGAACCCTCTTGAGAGAGAGGGAACTTTCTTTTCTGAGGCAAAAATGACTTGGACTAGAATTGACCAAATATGGGTAACTAGTGGGATGGCATCAAAGATTAAGAAAGTGGAAATCTGCCCAAAGACTTGCTCCGACCATAATGCTGTAAAGATGGAGATGAACCCAACAACAGCTGGTTCCTTTAGATGGAGGATGAATGACTCCCTGTTTAGAGATGAAGAGGTGTATAAAATGGCCCAGAAAGAGGTAAAGGACTACTTTGAGATAAATCTGAGAACAGAAGTGGAAAAAAGAGTAATTTGGGACGCAAGTAAAGCCGTCATGCGAGGATTTTTAATACAACAGAATGCCATAAAAAGGAAGAGACAGAATGAGAAGAAGGATAAGATCTTGGAAAAGATAAAAGAAGGAGAAAAAAGATTGAGATCTAAACCAAAGTCACATGAAATTTTGAGAGAAATTAAGTTCTACCAGAGACAATATATGGAACTGATGAATCAAGAGATAGAATGGAAAATAAAACAAATGAGACAAAAGACATTTGAATCGGCAGATAAATGTGGGAAACTCCTGGCATGGCAACTGAAGAAGAGACAAAAACAGAATACGGTTACAAATTTAGAAGTGGAGGGAAAGAACATTTATAAACCAAATGAGATTAGAAATTGTTTTCAGAGTTATTTCAGGAGACTTTATGCACAAGGGCCGGTGAATGAGAAAGAAATAGAAGAATTTCTTAAAAAATATGGATTACAAAAAATTTCCGAACAAAGTAAAGTGATTTTGAACCAGAAGATAACTGATCAAGAAATTGAGGGAGCCATTCAAAATATGCAATTGGGAAAATCTCCAGGACCTGATGGACTGACCTCCAGATACTACAAAGCTTTGAAAGAATGGCTTATACAACCGTTGAAGGAGGTCTGCAACGAAATTTTAGAGGGGAAGAAGGCACCGGAATCGTGGAAAGAAGCGTATATTACACTTATACCAAAGTCAGAGACTGAGAAGAATCAGGTTAAGAACTACCGCCCTATATCATTACTTAATGTGGATTACAAAATTTTTGCAGACATTTTGGCAAAAAGATTGAAGAGAGTTTTGGTGGGGGAGATTCATAAAGACCAAGCGGGCTTTCTTCCAGGAAGACATTTGTCAGACAATGTGAGAAACATAATAGATATTATGGAGTTGCTGGAAGTTAATATTAATACTAAGGCAGTATTAATATTTGTGGATGCGGAGAAAGCCTTTGACAATATTTCTTGGAGTTTTATGAAAAAGAATCTCCAAGGGATGGGGGTAGGCCAAGGCTTTGAGAATGGTATAGGTGCAATTTATTCTGAACAAAAAGCAAAACTGATTGTAAATAATGTGGTAACAGAAGAATTTGCTATTGAAAAAGGGACACGACAGGGGTGCCCAATATCCCCATTACTTTTTATATCTGTCTTGGAGGTTTTATTAAACATGATCAGAGGGGACCAGCTGGTTAAAGGGATTCAGGTCGGAGCTAAACAATATAAATTGAGAGCGTTTGCAGATGACCTAGTATTAACTTTACAAGAGCCAGACACTAGTACGAGAAGAGTTTTAGAGTTAATACAAGCATTTGGTCAAGTAGCAGGATTTAAGTTGAACAAACAGAAAACGAAAGTATTGGATAAAAACCTAACAGTTGCTGAAAGAGAGAAGTTCCAGAGTGAAACTGGTTTAATGTTAGCAAAGAAGGTGAAATACCTGGGGATTAATTTGACATCTAAGAATGTGAATTTATTTAAAGATAACTATGAGAAATGTTGGTCAGAAGTTAAGAAAGATTTAGAAGTATGGTCAAATTTGAGACTTTCCTTGTTAGGCCGAATCGCTGTTATTAAGATGAATGTCTTGCCGAGAATGTTGTTTTTGTTTCAAACATTGCAGATTTTGGATAAAATGGATTGTTTCAAGAGGTGGCAAAAAGACATTTTGGATTTGGAAGGGTTCAATAACAGATTTGGCTGGCATGCATATATATGGTATGACAAGGTTAAAATCCACCAAGGTTTCAAAAACCATATTGTTAGGAAAGCACTATACAATGTTTGGATTCGGTACAAAGATTTGTTGGAAAATAAAACCCCTAGGTGGTTGTCACCAATGGAAGCCAAGGAAGTGAAAAAACTTAATATGGAATCCAAATGGCCAAAATATTGGGAAATTATAGAACATGAGGAGGGAAAAGTGAAATTGCAGAGTTATGAGAAATTGAAGTCCAAAGTAAGAGACTGGCTTCATTATTACCAGATAAATGAAGTTTTCAAATTGGACAGGAAAATTGGCTTCCAGGTGGAGAGGTCAAAATTAGAAACAGAGCTATTGGAACCCAATACTAAGAATCTGTCAAGAATGTATAACTTGCTGTTGAAATGGAATACACAGGATGAGACGGTTAAATCAGCTATGATTAAATGGGCACAAGACATTGGTCATGACATTATGTTTGCTGACTGGGAACAGTTATGGACTACCGGTATAAAGTTTACGGCATGTACTGCCTTAAGAGAGAACATTATGAAAATGATCTATAGGTGGTACATGACCCCAGTCAAGCTTGCAAAAATCTATCATACGCCCAATAATAAATGTTGGAAATGTAAGGAAACTGAAGGTACTTTCTACCACCTTTGGTGGACGTGCCCAAGGATCAAGGTCTTCTGGGAAATGATTTATAATGAAATGAAAAAAGTGCTTAAATGCACATTCGTGAAGAAACCAGAAGCCTTCCTCCTGGGCATGGTTGGCCAATTGGTGTCAAGGAAAGATAGGACGTTTTTTATGTATGCTACAACAGCAGCAAGAGTTCTTTTAGCAAAGTATTGGAAGACACAAGAGCTACCCACACTGGAAGAATGGCAGACCAAGGTGATAGACTACATGGGACTGGCTGAGATGACTGGCAGAATCCGTGACCAAGGGAAAGAGACGGTGGAAGAAGATTGGAAGAAATTTAAAGTTTATCTTAAGAACTGTTGTAAAATTAATGAGTGTTAAAATGTCTTGGGTAATGCAAAATAGAATTGCAGTGACAAACAATTGGATATGAGAAAAAAAGATTTAAAGAAAGTGTTATAAGTAATTGAAATTAGGGGTTGCTGGAAAGATTTAAAACAGGGATGCAGAAAGGGGAGGTATGGGGAAGTCGTTGAAAGAAGGTTTAAGGAAAAAAGGTTAAGAAATTATACGTGTTTATATGTTTGTTTGTTTATGTATTGTGTTGTATTGTCTTTTAATATGTGTTGAAAAACCAATAAAAAAATTATTTTAAAAAAAAAATATTCCTTTTTTCCAGATAGATCTTATATCTGTAGCACCCCTAAATGCCACGCCCTGGCCAAGGAAATTTATGCTCTCCTTCCAGTCTGCAAGGACCCCACATCTTCTTGCAAGACAAAAAGATCGGCTGGCACCCTGGGAGATTGTAACAACAAGAGTCTTTAAGGACACGAGTGTTAAACCTCTTTTTGCCAACATCTTAACTGGCAATGAACGCTCGTTTCCTTCTTCTGTTCCTATAATAACGGGAAAAACACCTAGCCGGGTATCCCCTGTTCCACCTGCGACCCCAAGTGCCCATCTAGTTACGTTGAGGAATGATCCAATTGCAAGCGGAGATTGGAATATCCCTGAAGAGAGAAATCTTATCTCCTCTTATGGAAAACTCCCTTCAGAAGAACAGCAGGCTATTCTCGATAGATTGGATCTACTCAAACAAAGACTTCTATCGCAAGGGGACCCCTCTATACCGATGAGAGAGGCGAGCAGGCGCTCCACGTCCCACATGGCGTCTCCATCAAATGCCCTGATAATTTCTCTTTTTTTTTTTTATAAATTTTTTTATTAGATTTTAAACACATAATAAAAGACAATACAAGACAATACATAGACAAACAAACATATAAACACGTATACTTTCTTAACATTTTTTCCTTAACCTTCTTTCGGCGACTTCCCCATACCTCCCCTTTCTGCATCCCTGTTATCAATCTTTTCAGCATCCCCTAATTTCCATATAAGACTTTCTTTAGATCTTGTTTCTCATATCCAATTGCTAGTCGCTGCAATTCTGTTTTGCATTACCCAAAACATTTTAGCATTCATTAATTTTACAGCAGTTCTTAAGATAGATTTTAAACTTCTTCCAATCTTCTTCCACCGTCTCTTTCCCTTGGTCACGGATTCTGCCGGTCATCTCAGCCAGTCCCATATAGTCTATTACCTTAGTCTGCCATTCTTCCAGTGTGGGTAGTTCTTGTGTCTTCCAATACTTTGCTAATAATACTCTTGCTGCTGTTGTAGCGTACATAAAAAACGTCCTATCTTTCCTTGACACCAATTGGCCTACCATGCCCAGGAGGAAGGCTTCTGGTTTCTTCTCATCCTGTGTATTCCATTTCAACAGCAAGTTATACATTCTTGACAAATTCTTAGTATTGGGTTCCAAAAGCTCTGTTTCTAATTTTGACCTCTCCACCTGGAAGCCAATTTTCCTGTCCTGTTTGAAAACTTCATTTATCTGGTGGTAATGTAGCCAGTCTCTTACTTTAGACTTCAACTTCTCATAACTCTGCAATTTCACTTTCCCCTCCTCATGTTCTATAATTTCCCAATACTTTGGCCATTTGGATTCCATATTAAGTTTTTTCACTTCCTTAGCTTCCATTGGTGACAACCACCTGGGGGTTTTGTTTTCCAGCAAATCTTTGTATCGAGTCCAAACCTTATACAATGCTTTCCTAACAATATGGTTCTTAAAACCTTGATGGATTTTTACCTTGTCATACCATATGTATGCATGCCAGCCAAATCTGTTGTTAAACCCTTCCAAATCCAAAATGTCTGTGTTTTCAAGAAGCAGCCAACTTTTCAGCCAGCAAAACGCCGCTGATTCATAGTACAGCTTTAAGTCCGGCAGGGCAAACCCCCCTCTTTCTTTTGCATCAGTTAATATCTTAAACTTTATTCTGGGCTTTTTGCCCTGCCAGACAAATCTAGATATGTCTTTTTGCCACTTCTTGAAACAATCCATTTTGTCTAAAATCTGCAATGTTTGAAACAAAAACAACATTCTAGGCAGGACATTCATCTTAATAACAGCAATACGGCCTAACAAGGAAAGTCTCAAATTTGACCATACTTCTAGGTCTTTCTTAATTTCTGTCCAGCATTTCTCATAGTTATCTTTAAATAGATTCACATTCTTAGATGTCAAATTAATCCCCAGGTATTTCACCTTCTTTGCTATCATTAAACCAGTTTCACTCTGGAACTTTTCCCTTTCAACAGCTGTTAGATTTTTATCCAGTACTTTCGTTTTCTGTTTGTTCAACTTAAAACCTGCTACTTGACCAAATACTTGTATTAGTTCTAAAACTCTTTTCGTACTAGTGTCTGGCTCTTGTAAAGTTAAAACTAAGTCATCTGCAAATGCTCTCAGTTTGTACTGTTTAGCTCCGACCTGAATCCCTTTAACCAGCTGATCCTCTCTAATCATATTTAATAGGACCTCCAGGACAGATATGAAAAGTAGTGGGGATATTGGGCATCCCTGTCGTGTCCCTTTTTCAATAGCAAATTCTTCAGTAACCACATTATTTACAATCAGTTTTGCTTTTTGCTCAGAATAAATTGCACTTATACCATTTTCAAAACCGTGGCCTACCCCCATCCCTTGGAGATTCTTTTTCATAAAACTCCAAGAAATGTTGTCAAAGGCTTTCTCCGCATCCACAAATATTAATACTGCCTTAGTATTGATATTAACTTCCAATAACTCCATAATGTCTATTATATTTCTCACATTACCTGACAAGTGTCTTCCTGGAAGAAAGCCCGCTTGGTCTTTATGAATCTCCCCCACCAAAACTCTTTTCAGTCTTTTTGCCAAAATGTCTGCAAAGATTTTGTAATCCACATTGAGTAATGATATAGGGCGGTAGTTCTTGACCTGGTTCTTCTCAGTCTCTGTCTTTGGTATAAGCGTAATATATGCTTCTTTCCACGAATCAGGTGCCTTTTTCCCCTCCAAAATTTCGTTACAGACCTCCTTCAACGGTTGCATAAGCCATTCTTTCAAAGCTTTGTAGTATCTGGAGGTCAGTCCATCCGGTCCTGGAGATTTTCCCAATTGCATATTTTGAATGGCTCCCTCAATTTCTTGGTCAGTTATCTTCTGATTCAAAATCGCTTTATCTTGTTCCGAAATTTTTTGTAATCCATATTTTTTAAGAAATTCTTCAATTTCTTTGTCGTTCACTGGCCCTTGTGCATAAAGTCTCCTGAAATAGCTCTGAAAACAGTTTCTAATCTCATTAGGTTTATAAATGTTTTTTCCCTCAACTTCTAAGTTGGTAACCGTATTCTGCTTTTGTCTCTTCTTCAGCTGCCATGCCAAAAGTTTCCCACATTTGTCTGCCGATTCGAATGTCTTTTGTCTCATTTGTTTTATTTTCCATTCTATCTCTTGATTCATCAATTCCATATATTGTCTCTGATAAAACTTGATTTCCCTCAGGATTTCATGAGACTTTGGTTTAGATCTCAGTCTTTTTTCTCCTTCTTTTATCTTATCCATGATCTTGTCCTTTCTCTCATTCTGTCTCTTCCTTTTTACGGCATTCTGTTGTATTAAAAATCCTCTCATGACAGCTTTACTTGCGTCCCAAACCACTCTTTTTTCCACTTCTGTTCTCAGATTTATCTCAAAGTAGTCTTTAACTGCCTTCTGGGCCTTTTTATATACCTCTTCATCTCTAAATAGGGAGTCATTCATCCTCCATCTAAAGGAACCAGCTGTTGTTGAGTTCAATTCCATCTTTACAGCGTTATGGTCGGAGCAAGTCTTTGGGCAGATTTCCACTTTCTTGACCTTTGATGCCATCCCACTAGTTATCCATATTTGGTCGATTCTTGTCCATGTCATTTTTGCTTCAGAGAAGAAGGTTCCCTCTCTCTCTAGAGGGTTCCTTGTTCTCCAAATGTCAATCAGATTTATATTGTCAGTCATTTCAAAGAATGTCTTAGGTAATCTCCCGTCCTTGGAGATCACCTGTTTTTGTGCTTTGTCCATATTTGTAGAGACCACTCCATTCATATCTCCCATTAAAATTACATTGTAATCCAGAAAGTCTGTTAATGTCTCATGCAGTTTCTTAAAAAATTCCGACTTCCCTTCGTTTGGTGCATAGACTCCTATTGTCAATAATTTTTCTCCTTGTACTTGGATTTCAATTGCTATATACCTTCCTTGTTCATCTTTGAATATTAATTTCGGGGCCAACTTCTCCTTTGCATAAATCACCACTCCTCTTTTCTTCACTTTATCCGATGAGATAAATTCTTGTCCTAAACTTTTGTTGATAAGTAATTTTCGGTGTAACCTAGTCACATGGGTTTCCTGTAAACAAATCAAGTCCAATTGTTCTTTTTTCAGAATGTGGAAGACTTCTCGTCTCTTCCTAGGAAGGTTCAAACCATTACAATTCCAACTTAAGAATTTCAAAGACATCTTGTTATTTATTCAGTTGCCCCTCCAACGGCTCCAAGGAGATCTTCTGTCGATTTTCTAGCTCCAAAAGATAAATTCGAAATGTCTGGTAGGTTTTCTAGGTCCGTAGGTTCCGCCGTTTCCTTAAGAAGGTCCTCCTCGTTTCTTGTCAGGAACTGTTCTTTGTCTTGCACTGTCTTTATCTTAATTTTCTTTCCTTTGTAGTTAAAAGACAGACCTTGTGGGAACTCCCATCTAAATAGTATGTTGTTCTTTCTCAATAGGGTGACCAAGTCCTTATAGTGGGTCCTCGCTTCCAAAATATTTTTAGGAATGTCTTTAAAAATCTGCACACGTGAGTCTCCAATTTCAAGGGCTGTATGGAAATGCAAATTCAATATCTTATCTCTCTCCTCCTGAGATCTCAGAGTTATAAGGCAATCTCTTGGGCTCTTTCTGTTCTGTCTCCTTCCCAGTCTGAAAGCAGTTGTTATCTTAAATTCCTCCTCTTTCAAGCTGTCCTGCCAAAATTCCAGAAATTCTTTTGTCAAATATTCTATCAAGTTATCCTTTTCATTTTCTGGAATCGATCTCAGTCTTAAATTTTTATTTTTTCTCTGTAGTTCCAGTAGAGACAGGGCAGCCTCATGTTCTTCCAGCTTTTTACAGACTGGTACTATCTGTTCCTGTGTATTTCCTGCAGAAAGTTTTGCTTCCTCTGCCGAAACTTTTGCCTCCTCTGCAATCTTTCTAGTTATCTCGTTCTCTTGAACTAATTTATTTATAGTCTCTGTATTCAAATCCAATTTTGTTGATAATTGATTCAGCTGTTTGGAGTTTTCAGTGCTCTGCTTTGTTAGCACTTCTAGGGTTTCATTTATTTTGACTAATGCTTTGGTTATTGTTACTGTATCCATGGAAGGAGCTGCAGGTGGTACAATTGAGCCTCTTCTTTTTTGTTCAGCTTTGCTTTTGGCCCTTGTTGTTCTCTCCTCTATTGGGCCACTCATATCCCAAGGTCTTTCCCACGGGAATCACTTTCAGGTGGAAAATTCCACAAGTCTGTTTCTTACAGTAAATAGTAGTAGTTATTTCCCTTTAGCCTCTAGATGGAGCAGTTCAGAATTTCCAGTGCAAGGTAACAAAGTTCCCTTCCCAAGCAAACAAAGGTAGCAACCAAATGTCCTATATTCTTCTGAGTAGCCAAGTTGTATCTTTCCAAAGTATCTTTCCAAAATTCCAAACTTCTGTCAAATCAAGTCTTTAGTTGTAATCCAGCAGAACACCTACTTTGTAGCAAGTCTCAAATGACAGCTCTCAGTCCCGGTAGCTCACTCCCAGGCAGTCCTCCCCAAGGGTTTAAAGCGGCAGAACTTTCCCTTCCAAGCCTCTTTCGTGCAGGCAAAACAGTTCATAAATCTTCCCCCCCTGCCCCTGCTTGCTAAGGGGGGAGCTGGGTCCAATGCCTGGGTCCTTCACTTTTAAAGCCTTTCTGACAATTGCAGCTTCCTATTTCGATGCTTTATTTACATGCAGTCCGGAGAAGGCAGACTTCCTTATTTTAAACCTTCTCCGCTTTCAGCCAATTTACGATTATTTCCTTGTAAATTTGTTGCTCAATCTTACTCACGGTAGTCCAATTTGTAATCCAAATGTCAGGAAGAAGTCGGCGCTCTCCGTCAATGGCGACGCGGCTTCACTTCACGGGCTGGGTAGCGGCTCTCAGCCCAGCACTCCCCCGCTGCCACTCCGGAGCCTTTAAAAAGGCTCCCTTGCGATAAAGAGGGGCGCTTTAGGTGCCCACCGAGCCTCCTTGCTCTCAGGCTCTGTGCCTGAGATTTTAGGGGTCCCCGCTTCGCCGTAGCGGTCGGACCCGAACCCGTGAAGAGCCTCCCTGAGCGGAGCTCAGCGAGAGGCGGCCATTAGCGCTGGCGCCAACCGGAAGTCCAGCCGCCCCATTTCTCTGCCCTGATAATTTCTCAACCTGTTACCTTGTTACCCCCTACTGATCTGAATCAGCAGTCACCTGTTGATCAACAGCACCATTCTACCGTGGAGGAAGTCGATAAACTCAATACTCCCGTCTCAGACCTTATGCCCAATCAAAATATGGAAGTTGATGACTCCTTTGCCTCAATGCCTGAGCTAGAATCTACCCTGCCTGAAGATCACCAGGAAATGACTATGCATGCACCATCCTCACGTTCATGTCCTTTAATACATCTGCGTGATAATTCCTCTCCATCTGCGCAGCAACTACAAGTGATGGCTGGAACACCTCTTAGCGCTACCCTGGTTAAGACTGATAATTCTGACGGATCTACTAGTGTAGCCCATCAAAGACTTGTTACTACTCACCTCAATGAACAGCATCCGACCTCACCAACTTTGCCTAATTCTTCCTTCCCGGCAAAGCCCTTCCTGCCTGTTAATGTTACCAAATCATCGATACAATTAACTCAGAAGAAGACCTTATCCGCACAAACTAAAATTACCGATTTCCTTATGGGTCCTCGTTCTACCTCCAAGAACCCATTAAACAACTCAAAGTGACAATTACCGGGACAGCACAAGGACTCGACATTATCAATACTTAGCTGGAACATTGCTGGTTGGAGAACCAAAAAATCAGACCCTGAATTCAGGAAGTACATAAATTCATTTAAAATCATTCTATTCCAAGAAACATGGGATGAGGAAGAGATTACCATAGATGGCTTTGATCTTCTAACACTTCCGGCCTCCCCTTCTTTGAAAGGTGGTCGCCCCAAAGGGGGCCTTTTGATTGGGATTTCACTCCAACTTCACGCCAAATTCACTCTGGTACGGGCTTCCCCGCCTTTTGCTCTATCTGGACTGATCACAGAAGGGAAGTCCTCATTACTAATTACTAATGTTTATCTCCCCCCCCCCCCCGAAGGCTCAGCGCCTGATCTTGATTGGAGATGGGAATCATTTGAAAATCACCTACTGTCATGTCATACTAAATGCCCTAACTCGTACTCCTTAATTGGGGGAGACTTTAATGCTCGTATTGCCACAAATTGGGACTTACTAACCAAGTCCAAATGGTGGACTCCCCCATGTTTGGACAATTTTGACTTGGAACATGCCAGAATTAGAACTTCAAAGGACAACAGAGTAAACAAAGCAGGAGTGACCCTTTACCAAATGGCCATTCGCCTGAATCTAGTATTTTTGAACGGCACCTTCCCCCCCGATATACCGGGGAAGTTCACTCACCTGGGACTAACATCTAACAGTGTTATCGATTACCTCTTGATCTCCGCAAATCTGGCCGTTAATGTACTTTCCTTCCAAGTTGAAAACCAACATTTCAGTGATCACCTCCCAATAGTGACCACTCTGTCATTGTTCCGGTGCCAGAATGACAATAAACACTCAGTCCTTCTGGAAACCTCATCATCGATCAAAATAAGAGGGATCAAATGGTCGGAGGCTGTGGCCCAAAAATACCAGGTTTTCTTCCATAGGGAAATCAACGCCTACTTACCTCAAATAACTACTGATTTACAAGATTCCAATTCGGTTTTGAAACTTTTTAACCTTCTTATAACAAACCTTACCACTTTTTTTACACCACCTCCTCAAAAGGCGAAAGTGGCGCATTGCAGTGCTAGGGCCCCTTGGTTTAACACCTCTTGCAAACAAGCAAGATCCCTTCTTCGTTCCATCTATAATGAATACAAAAACTCTAATGCTCAGGCTCTACCATCTTCCTATTTACAAGCCAAAAGAGCATACAAACAGACTTTAAAGCTGGCCAAACGCGAGTGGTATCAAAAACGTTGGTGAGCCTTGATTGCGGCCTCGAGATCCCGCAGACCACAGGAATTTTGGGCTCTGATAAACAAAAGAGGAAGGAAGTACCCACTGACGATTATCCCCGCGCCCACATGGGAACAATTCTTGAGTAAATATTTCTCCTTGGCAGAGGAATCCAACTCATCCACGGAACTCCGAGCCGACCATCTACCTTTGTGGCCCTCCACTGACCCAGACCTGATAATGGACTTGATATTAGATCTGAAAACGGGCAAAGCCCCCGGGCCGGATCTAGTCCCTGCTGAGGCTATTGTTGCGCAACCGAGGTGGTGGGCTGAAATTCTGGCCAAAGTCTTTGATGCAATTAATTCTACGGGGCTTATCCCTAGGTCATGGAAGGAGGCCGTGATCGTGCCAGTCCATAAAAAGGGTCCCCCTGCTGACCCGGAGAACTATCGGAACATCAGCCTTTTGTCTATCATCGGGAAAATCTATGCAAAATTTTTGCTGTCCAAGCTGTCCCATTGGGCAAACGACTCAAATTTGATTGGCCATGAGCAAGCGGGCTTTAGGAACAATTACTCGACCTCT
Organism: Podarcis filfolensis; assembly: GCF_964270895.1. Lineage (NCBI taxonomy): Eukaryota > Metazoa > Chordata > Lepidosauria > Squamata > Lacertidae > Podarcis > Podarcis filfolensis. Next base: position 12,429,435 of record NC_139619.1, read on the forward strand.
GACCATATGGTAATCATGTATCATCTTGCCAGAAAATATTCTGCCCCGAGTCGGGGGCGCCTATGTGTCGCTTTTATAGACCTAAAGGCTGCCTTCGACAGTATCCCGAGAAATTGCCTATGGAAGAAATTAGAGAGATGGGGCATAGATAGAAGGCTGTTATGGCTTATAACCCAATTACACCATGGGTCGTCGGCTAGAGTGAGACTCACACCGGCGGGAAACCTATCCAACGAGGTCCCAATAAATAGAGGTGTGCACCAAGGCTGCATTTTGGCCCCACTCCTCTTCAACCTGTTTATTAGCGATATGAAGCTCTTTCTGAACGAGTCTCAAGCCAACATTCATGCCCCCCGCCTAGCTGATTTTCGCTGCCCTTTGCTCCTATATGCCGACGATGCAGCGATCCTTTCCTACTCTAGAGTTGGTTTATGCAGAGCTCTAAAGATTTTTGCGGCTTATTGCAAACTTAACCATCTGACAATTAATCATGGGAAATCTAAAGTCCTGGTCTTTACCAGGTCTCGGAAAACTTACAGCTGGAAGTTAGATGGAGTCCAATTAGAACAGGTTTTCAAATTTAAATACCTGGGAGTCTTTTTTCATTACAATCTAAGCTGGAAGCCACAGATACAGTATTTACTAAACAAAGGGAAAACAATACTTTATACTCTACTCCAATTTCTTGCGGCCGACGGAGCCTCTCACATCCCTTCTGCATTGAAGGTATACCACGCAAAAGTGGTTTCCACCCTCTGTTATGCTGCCCCGCTCTGGGCCCCAGGGTCCAATTTAACATCACTGGGGACATTGCAGAATCAGTTTCTCCGTCGCCTTCTGAAACTCCCCATGTGTGTGAGCAACGCAGCCATACGTCTGGAGTTAAGGATTGCATCATTGGAGACTGTCATCTGGAAGCGAGTCTTTGGCTATTGGCTGTCCAGCTGGCACAGGCTTCCCGACCATTACCTTTTTCAGTGCCTCTGGCGGGACGTCTTTGTCAATCCGTGGGTGGGAAAAATCCATGCCAAACTTCTGAGCATCGGAATTTCCCCAGCGGACTCCTTAAAGATGAACTTACGCTCAGCCAAAAGCCTTATTGAGCAAAGATTAGCGGACATTGAAAATCAACACAACCTCGCCAGGGGTGGTGGTGTCTGCTCCCCCAGGTATCACGGAATAACCCCACCACTTGGCCTTCCATCATACATGTCATCTCTTTCATCAGTACCACACCGACGTGCATTTATTCGTGCAAGGTTCAATGTCTTTCCATCGAACCTGCTGAACCACAGATTTTCCAAGGGTTTGGTGTCTCCGCTATGCGTGTGTGACGGGGAAACTGTTGAATCTCTTTCACATATAATGTTCAACTGTCCCCTACATAGCATAGCCAGGGCTAAATTCCTGGGTCCTGCTTTACTGCGCTTGGTTGGCAGGCCTGTTGAGTCACACGCCGCACTGCTTTTGCAGGATACAGATCCTTCTGTAACTCTGCAGGTGGCGAGATTTCTGAATGCGGTTATCTCACACTCAAAAACCACCAAAAAACAACAACAACATCAAAACTAATCGGACTGTTATGATGAGAGTGCATGTCGGAGTTCGTCTTCAGTTTTCCTTTTCTGTGATCCGTCCCTTGGAGCTCTCCTGGCCCCAAGTTGTCACTTGGCTTTGCTCAATGACCCACCCTTCAATGTCGGATATATCTGTTTTTATGTCCCTGTGTTTTTATGTTTGTACATATTTTATGGGCTAATAGCCGTAAATAAATAAATAAATAAAATAAATAAATAAATATCTGCTTGGCAGGGTATTGAGGAGGCATCCTGCTAGCCAAAGGAGACATGGACTTAGTTGTGTATGTGCAATTCACATTTGTAGTGTTCTAAATATGTACAAAGCAACCTTGCTGGCGGATGTGGATGAGGTTAACCCTTTCTCTCCCTGCCATGGTCCCATGAAGCTGCTGTATTTCAAGGGAAGATCCCTTGGCCCCCCTGGCAGAGAGAAAGACTTTGACTCCCTCCTCCCAGCCATCCCAGCAGCCCTCAGGCTTCCCCTTGGCTGCTTCTAAGGTAATAAACAACCACCAATTAATACAATGCCTACTTTGGATCTGAGAATTAAGAAGATAACCTGCCAACAACAATACACAGCTATTTCTCCCCCTCAAGGTACCTTGTATTCCTCGACAGCCTCTTCCAGAGGAATCACCTTGTGGTGTTGGTGCTTCTTGGATCTGCCCCAAACCACACAGATGGGGGCTTCATCCTCCTTGCTAAAGAGTTTCAGGGGCTCCTGGTGCTTCTCACAGACTCCTCCTTTTCCTCCTTCCTCCTTTCCCTCTTGAAGACTGAGATTCTTGGCTACTTCGACAAAGGTAGCCAATTGTCGACTGCGGACGAGGCTCCTTCTCTGGACTCCAACTCGGCCTTGAGGACAGGAAGCCAGCCTCCTTTTTGCCCCGCTGCACTGGATCAGGCCGGACCGGCAGAAGTTGTGCCCACACTCTGGGATGGTCCCTGTGTCATAAGAGAGTCAGGGTCAGAGAGGGGAATGAAGGAGAAGGTGTCGGAATCAAGCCTTAGTCAGAGGAATTGGCCACTCTCCAGCATTGCTGGACCCTACCAATATCAAATAGATCGTATTCTGCCTTCACACCCTACAAGAAGGTCAACGGTGCCTTGGGGAATGGATCGTTTTTCGCTGTATATTTCTCATTGACTTTAAGAATGGATCTGAATGTATTTTTCGACTCAAATGTATTTTTCCTCAAAATGCTGTACTTTTCTAAATGTATCCAAATGTATCCAAATGGGTTTTTGTATTTCCCCCCAATCTCATCGCCTAGAGAATGTTCCCTAAATGTAACAATCACTTGTTCCAAATGTATTTGATTCAAATGTATTCGAGTGTATACTTTTATGGGAAAACGTAGCTAGGAAAATGTGGCGAGATATATATATATATATTGCTTATAGTGCCTTTGAACGGTCAACGTTCCACCCTCTATCCTTTCACGAGCTGCCAAAAACACTCTCCACACCACACTGCCATCTACTGGGTCTACAAATGATACCATGAATACACACAAATACAAGCTCTAAAATAAATTAGTTTTCTTTTCGCATAAGTATGCACACCCGAATTGATAGCTATGCAGAACAGGATTTCCCCCCTCCCTCCATCGGATAGCTGCCTGCGCGGCTGTCTTTGAGGGGGGTGGAGGGAGGAACGGGCGGGATCGACATCGGATAGCTGCCTGCCTGCCTGAACATGCCGTGCCCCCGGGGGGCGCTGCGACCGGCGCCCATTGGGAAGGAACAAGACAGGAAAAGGAAGGAAATGGGAGAGGTATTTTTAAGGCCCCACTTTTCACATGGTGTCCTGTTGTGTGGTCGGAAAGTACTCTTTATTGTTTGATTTGGGTTAATGTCAGAATAAAAGCAAGTTCCTTCAAAATAACGCATTCCTTTTTATCTTACCAATTTCTCATATTGTAAGAAGCGGAAGAAGAAACCATAGAGAGCATTCATATTTTCCTTCTGATCAATGAAGTCAAACGTTACAATTATCCATTTTAGAATGAGCACCTATAGGGAGAAGACAGATCTCAGTAAGCCAAAGCAAGGCCAAGACAACAAACCCCTTCTGGAATATGGTCAGCGTGTACAACATCTAGCTGAATCATCACCAGGATAACTAAGTCAGACTGGGGAAAATATCATTCTTCAGAACCAAGACATCATTACCATGCTTTCCAAGTTACCTGAAAGTCACTAGAACACTTGCGAGCACAGAGCCAAGACACAGCTGAAAGAAGAGCAAAAGACGGAGTTTGGCCTCATTAGGTCCCCCTACCATGAACTCCATAGGTGGGCCACCCTGCGCCCGCCTCGGCATCGCGCCTCGCTATTCTGCAACTCAAGATAACACTGAACTGCTCTGCAGGGTCGTTGTAAGGATTGCAAGTCAAGGCATCCAAAGTGCCTTTGAACATTGAAAAGCCCCTAGTCAATGCTTTGAACTACTGTCGCTTTAAAAAGGAAACTCTGATTAGTAAGAGTTTGGGGAATTAAAAATTGGTTTGCCCTGGGGACGCTGAAGCTGTGTTCTGGCTTGAAAACCCAGTGAGACCACTGGGCCATCTAGTTCTCTATGGTCTGCCACAGCCAGCAGCTGCTCTCCAGGATTTCAGAGCTCTGTTTCCCATGAATGGGTTGTAACTGCCACTTTTTGCATCGTGTGCCTCTCCCAGTGGGCCACCCAGAGCCATTTCCTGTATAGCGTTCTACATCCCATGTAGTCCTGCTTCTTCCAGCTCAATTCAGTTCATTCTGCAACTGTGCAAGTTAGGCCGCATCTGCTTTATGCATTCAAAGCACCATCATGCCCCTTGACATGCTAACAGTTGCATCTTTGTATTCAATCCCTTCAGCACCTTGGACAGCAGTCTCTCAAGGCTCAGCCACAGGTACCTGGTGCCCCATGCTTCCTAGGCCCAGGTCCGTGCTTTAAAGGCACTGTGTCCGAGTGTTTTGTTGTCCCAGGGCTGTCTAATTCTGGCTCATGTTCAGCATCCCTTTCCAGGGCAGCTTTATTTATTTCATGTCTTTAAGGAGTCCTCTGTGCGTGGCAAAGGCTTGTTGCTGGGACAATAGGAGGCTGCCTTATACGGAGTCCCACTATGGCTCTATCTAGCTCAGTCTTGTCCACAATGGATGGCAAAAACTCTCCAGGGTTTCAGACAGAGGACATTCTAGCTGGAGATACAACAGATTGAACCGGAGAGCTTCTGCATGTAAGCAGCTGCTTTACCACTAAGCTATGGCCCTTCTCCCATTGCTTCTGCCCTGAATGAACTGCAAGCCTGTCCTCCAGTCCTCCCAAAACTCTCTTTTGTGGCTACACTCTGCAGGAGGTCATTGGTTGCAGAAGTTGAGCTGTCTGCACAAGTGACTGAATCCACGAGAAGGCTGATCTGTAATGAAATGCTGATTTTCAGGCATCTCTTGAAGACCTTTTCTATGCCAACAGGTCTGTGCTATCATTTAAACATTTCCTGAGCACCCAGACATTTGAATTCTTTGGACTGATTTTAATGTCCACCCTCCACCCGCTTTTGTACATTGCCGTATTTTATGACATGCCCTAGCTTCTGAGAAGCCTTTCGCTCAAACCAGTTAGACATGACATGAATTAGTCGTTTTATCCACCCGGCATGTATGGAACAGACCCTGACAAATCAACTGACAACGCATAATTAATCCCCCTGCTGAACTGAACTGGGAGCCGCAGCTGGGGTAGAACATGCAAACAAGAAATTATTAGTTCAAGGTACAGAAGCCCCAGAATACCCCAGCCACATGGAGTTAAGAATAGCAATTCCAGATTAAAGGGCTTGCATCTGAGACATTTGTTCCTTCCTTTTTGCCAAGACAGGTGATGTTCCTATGAATACATTGGAAATTTTGAAAGGACCGTGGGCATTTCCCCTCCGCAGCTGAAGATCCAGAGCTATCTGAAGAGGGGAAAATACCAGGTCTTGCTCAGCTGGAGATGTCTTATTTCCTTTTTAGATATAAGCTAATGAGAATTTTAGGCTGCTGGGGGTGGGGCAAAATCTGAGGATGGGAAAAATGATATCACTGGCAGTCACATGGGAGGCTGCTGAAAATGCACATGGAGAAACAATGGGTCCTTGTACTGAGGGGACTGTCTGACCTGCAGGAGGAAGCCAGTTGTTGAAAGGGAACATGGATCTGAGAAGGAGCTTAGAGGGAGATTTCAACATCCAGCTGGAGCCATCAACGGCAGTTAATCACTAGTTTGGAGTTGGGGACTCTTTTTCAGTCTTAAGGGCCATATTCTCCTCTGGGAAACCTCCCAGGGGCCGTGTGCCTGTGGTGGAAGGGGCCACAGGTGAAAGTGGGTGGAGTGATGAATGTAAACTTTGTTTTCCTAAGGAAGGCTGGTTTCTACACACATTCAACTCTCCACTCTCTGTCCTTCATGACTCAAGGTTGCGAGGGGAGGGGTAGTACCTCTGGTGGGGGGCACGTTGTGCTCCTTCTGGGGTAGTTTGTCCACCTTTGGTCACTACAGCTCTCACCTGCGGCTCTTAGAAACTGTCAGCCTGCAGCAGCAGCCACACCCCAGGAATGGCTTCAACTGGCAGGCTAACCAGGTGAGGGGAGTTGATGGGTCTCAAACCCTCAGTGAGTTAGGGGCTTCCCCTGCATGCAAAGCTAGTGTCGGGTACTGGCTAGAGGAGGAGGAATGGTGGGAGGCTACAGCCAGGGAACCCCCCCGGGAAGCATCAAAGTGGGAAGGCTCCAAGCCAGGAGACTGCTGGTGGGATGCAGGAGACAGGTCAGAAGAAGAAGAAGAAGAAGAAGGGGGAGCAGATGGCTTGGAGGCTAAACAAGCAACAGGTTTAAGTGAGACTGAGGCAGCTGAGGAGGAGGAAGAGGAGGAGGAGGAGGTGGAGGCTGAGGCTGCAACAGATCCCCAGGCACCTGCCATGTCCACTGTTCCCTTCTCCCCTCCTCCTCTGTCCCCAGGAACAAGGGAGGCATTACATGGAGCAGAACAAAAGGCACAGAGAGCCCCTCCACGACTGTTGGGAAGTCAGCCGACAGGGGAGGAGCCTTAGGCTAGGGATGCCATATTTCTAAAAGTAGAAACCAAGACACCCCGAAAGCTGTGGAGCTATTTTTAGGAAGACCCCCAAATTGTTGAGCTTCTTAAAGGAAGACCCAGAAGCTGTTGATGTCTGATAGCCCTACCTTAGGAGGAGGCTAAGATCCTCCTTTCTGGCAACTGGGGCTAGTCCTGCCTGTGGAGTTTCTCTGCCGGGTTATGTCTCTCTGAAGAAAGAGTCCACCTTACTGCTCATCTCTGAGTTTTGATGCTGAACTGCAGCTGAATCAGCCCTGACAGCCAGGCTCCGGCCAATTGAGCAGATGAGACCACTAGGTGGTCCAACAGTCAAGAAGGTGGTTTCTGCCCGTGCTGTAGAGGGAAGTGACGAGCAGTGGGGCTCATCCACCTGGGAAGGTAGCTCATTTAAGAGAAGCAAGTCCCTGATCCTAAACCTGATTGATCCATTTAGTCCAGTATTGCCCACTTCCAGCCTGAGTGGCAGAAGCTCTCCAAGGTCTTGGGCAGAGAGAGGCTCCTACCTACATTGAGCTTCTAACTGCAGGTGCTAGGGACTGCACCTGGGACCTTCTGCATGCAATGCAGGTGCTGACACACTGAGGCTATGGCGCCTCCACAAAACCTTCAGGTATGGGCAGGAGGCACTACTCGGCATCCTTATATCCCACCCTTCCTCCCAAAGGAGTCCAGGGCAGCAAAGACACAACAGTTAAACAACCAAAACATCCAAAAACAGTTCCTACACAGAAGCAGACTAAGAAAAATCTCTCCTTAGAAGGCTTCTTGAAAGAGGAAGAGGAAGAAGGCATTGAAAAGATAGCAGAGAAGGGACCCCCGATAAGATGGTACCTGCAGGAAAATGTCACTACTCCTCTTTTGTCTCTTCCTTCTGAAGGATCCCGGTGAACAAGCAAAAAGCACTTGGAAAACACACACACATACACATACAAGAGGACAAGACAAGACAGGACTGTGCACCACAAACCATCCCAAAATAAGCCTCCATTCTGTGGGATGTAAAACACAGGAGCAGTCAATGACAACATTCCTAGAGTGTACATGTTAGAACATGGGGAGGGATGTCTGTCCAGCAAGCAGGTAAACTTCCTGGGACGGACTTCCTCCGCATGTGACCAGAGGTGGGTGTGGCCTCACCTGTGCAGGTAAATGATAAAAGCACAGGGCAGGCAGCCATCTCTCTCTCTTGCCTCTTGCCTCTCTCATCTTCATCTTTTGAAGAAGCAGGATGCCCTCTTGGCTCTCAGCCAAGAGAGGAGGATAGGACTATCTTCCTATAAGATAGATTCTAAATGTATTTTACCTTTTTAAGCCTGTCTGCCTTCTGGGATCATATTGTGAACAGAACGTGAGTAAACTCTTTTATACTTTTATAAAGACTGTGTCCTGTCTTGTATTTTAAGAGGGATCAAAAGGGGGAAATTACCAGAGTAATTATTATAGAGGTTCTAGCGAACCTGTGCAGACGTTACCGTTGCGAACTTAAAAGGGGGAATGTTATAAACTCTGCTGATATTTTGGGAACTTGTTAGCACAAGTTGGATTAGGATATAATCTCACAATATATCCTCTCCTGCACCCCAGAACATTCCCACACATTCCCCATCAATCAATATTGGGCTAAAAGCTATAGAACACAAAGCTAAATGCACCTAAAAACTGGTTTTGAAATAGCCTTGGTCTTGCCTAGTCCCTCAGCCTTGTGAGTTGAGGAGCTAGTCTGCAAGGGTGAAAATCTAATGGAGGATTCCATTGTTGAATTAACCAAGCAAGGGTCATAGTTGCCACCTATGTACCTTGTGGTTGCTCTGTGCCAGAGGGCAAATGAGGGTGGGCCTCCTCCCTCGCCTGGCTGGGAATGAGAAAGGAAAAGGTCAGAGTTGTGTGAGAGAGCTGGGCTGGAAGTTGCAGAAGTCACAGAGAGAGAGCCATGCCTGATTTCTTCTTGATTCGAAGGCTGTAACTGGAAGAAGCAAGACCTTCTGGGGCATTAATGCTGTGAGCCTCTCCATCTTCGGTTCAGGTTGTATATGTGTGTGTATAAACCATATATCAAAAAGACACCACAGTCTCCACTGAGCCTCATTCCAAGGAAACTTGCTCTAACAACCTCACTAATGCAGCCCCTTCAGTCCTTTATTCTAGTTCCCCTTTCCATGCCATACCATACAAGGCTTTGCCAGTATTTTCAGGGTCATCTTCCACCACAATTTAGGGTTGCCATATGACTGGGGAAACCCGGACATGTCCTCTTTTGGGGGACCAACATGCCTATCTGGGCGATTTTTTACATTTTAAAGGAAATGTCCAGGTTGAGGGGGAGCTGTTGGGGTCTCGGGCTCAGGTGGCTCGGGATTGGGCTGCTCTGCCCGTCATGGCCCCTGCCAACCCGAGCTGGGGAAAGGGGCATGGCAGTGGCGACCCCGCCCAGCTCTTTTCCCAGCTCGGGCTGGCAGTGCCTCAGGCTGTCCTCTTCTTTTGCTCTTGTACCCTCGTTTTCAAACAGCTTAGTTCTTGAACGTTTTGGCTCCCGGAACTGATTCCATTCAACTTCCAAGGTACGACTGTAATCAAAATAAAAACAACAACCACCCAGTAACCCACAACTGGATGGCCCCATTGGGTTCTGGAATTATGGAGGGATGAAAAACTTATCGCATTCCACTTTCTCTACACTATGCGTGTACCCCTGACCGTGTCCTCCCTTACTCATTTCCCCCCTAAACTAGAAAGCCCCAAATGTTTTAGCTTCTCATCTGAATCATAGAATCATAGAGTTGGAAGAGACCACAAGGGCCATTGAGTCCAACCCCCTGCCAAGCAGGAAACACCATCAGAGCACTCCTGACATATGGTTGTCAAGCCTCTGCTTAAAGACCTCCAAAGAAGGAGACTCCACCACACTCCTTGGCAGCAAATTCCACTGTTGAACAGCTCTTACTGTCAGGAAGTTCTTCCTAATGTTTAGGTGGAATCTTCTTTCTTGTAGTTTGGAACCATTGCTCCGTGTCCGCTTCTCTGGAGCAGCAGAAAACAACCTTTCTCCCTCCTCTATGTGACATCCTTTTATATATTTGAACATGGCTATCATATCACCCCTTAACCTCCTCTTCTCCAGGCTAAACATGCCCAGCTCCCTTAGCCGTTCCTCATAAGGCATCGTTTCCAGGCCTTTGACCATTTTGGTTGCCCTCCTCTGGACACGTTGCAGTTTGTCAGTGTCCTTCTTGAACTGTGGTGCCCAGAACTGGACACAGTACTCCAGGTGAGGTCTGACCAGAGCAGAATACAGTGGCACTATTACTTCCCTTGATCTAGATGCTATACTCCTATTGATGCAGCCCAGAATTGCATTGGCTTTTTTAGCTGCCGCGTCACACTGTTGGCTCATGTCAAGTTTGTGGTCAACCAAGACTCCTAGATCCTTTTCACATGTACTGCTCTCAAGCCAGGTGTCACCCATCTTGTATTTGTGCCTCTCATTTTTTTTGCCCAAGTGCAATACTTTACATTTCTCCCTGTTAAAATTCATCTTGTTTGTTTTGGCCCAGTTCTCTAATCTGTCAAGGTCGTTTTGAAGTGTGATCCTGTCCTCTGGGGTGTTAGCCACCCCTCCCAGTTTGGTGTCATCTGCAAATTTAATCAGGATGCCCTTGAGTCCTTCATCCAAGTCGTTGATAAAGATGTTGAATAAGACAGAACCCTGTGGCACCCCACTAGTCACTCTTCTCCAGGATGAAGAGGAACCATTGATGAGCACCCTTTGGGTTCGGTCAGTCAGCCAGTTACAAATCCACTGAGTGGTAGCATAGTCAAGACCGCATTTTACCAGCTTCTTTACAAGAATATCATGGGGCACCTTGTCAAATGCCTTGCTGAAATCAAGGTAGGCTACATCCACTGTGTTCCCTTCATCTACCAGGCTTGTAATTCTGTCAAAAAACGAGATCAGGTTAGTCTGACATGACTTATTTTCCAGAAATCCATGCTGACTATTGGTGATCACAGCATTCCTTTCTAGGTGCTCACAGACTGTTTGCTTAATGATCTGCTCCAGAATCTTCCCTGGTATTGATGTCAGACTGACTGGGCGGTAATTATTTGGGTCCTCTCTTTTCCCCTTTTTGAAAATAGGGACAACATTTGCCCTCCTCCAGTCTGCCGGGACTTCGCCTGTTCTCCAGGAATTCTCAAAGATGACTGCCAGTGGTTCTGAGATCACATCTGCCAGTTCTTTTAATACTCTTGGATGCAGTTCATCTGGCCCTGGAGACTTGAATACATCTAAACTAGCCAAGTATTCTTGTACTATCTCCTTAGTTATTCTGGGCTGTGTTTCCTCTGCTGAATCATTTGCTCCAAATTCTTCAGGTCGGGCATTGTTTTCTTTATCGGAGAAGACTGAGGCAAAGAAGGCATTGAGGAGTTCAGCCCTTTCTGTGTCCCCTGTTTGCATTTCACCATCTTCTCCTCTGAGTGACCCCACTGTTTCTTTGTTCTTCCTTTTGCTACGAACATACCCATAAAAGCCTTTTTTGTTGCTTTTAACCTCTCTAGCAAGCCTGAGTTCATTCTGTGCTTTAGCTTTTCTGACTTTGTGTCTACACGTGCTGGCTATTTGTTTGAATTCCTCTTTGGTGGTTTCCCCCCTTTTCCATTTTTTGTACACATCCTTTTTAAATCTTAACTCAGTTAAAAGTTCTTTAGATAGCCACCCTGCCTTTTTTAGGCACCTTCCATGTTTCCGTCTCATTGGTATTGCCTGAAGTTGTGCTTTTACTATCTCCCTCTTAACAAACTCCCAGCCATCATGAACTCCCTTTCCTTTTAGTATTACTGTCCATGGGATCTCACCCAGCACTTCCCTAAGTTTTATGAAGTCGGCTTTCTTAAAGTCAAGAAATTGAGTCCTAGTATGCTTGGCTGCTCCTTTCCGCTGTATAGTAAACTTCAGAAGAGCATGATCACTCGCGCCTAATGATCCTTCCACTTCTACCCCACTAACCAGGTCATCAACATTGGTTAGGACCAGATCTAAAATGGCTGTTCCTCTTGTTGCTTCTCCCACTTTCTGGACAATGAAGTTGTCTGCAAGGCCAGTGAGGAATCTGTTTGACCTTATGCTCTTGGCTGAGTTTGACATCCAACAAATATCCGGGTAATTGAAGTCCCCCATTATTACTATCTCCCTTCCTTTTGCATGCTTGGCCATCTGTTCCAGGAAGGCATCATCTATGTCCTCCGTTTGGCTTGGGGATCTATAGTAAACTCTCACAATGAGGTCACTGTTATTCTTCTCTCCCTTAATTTTGACCCAAATGCTCTCACTTTGGCTTTGAGGTTCTAAATCTTGGATCTCTTCACAGGTATACACATCCCTGACATATAACGCCACTCCTCCTCCTTTCTTGTCTGGTCTGTTTCTCTGAAATAGATTGTATCCCTCCATTATTACATTCCAATCGTGGGACTTATCCCACCAGGTTTCAGTGATGCCTATTATGTCATATTTAGTTTGCTGTACCAAGAGCTCAAGCTCATCTTGTTTATTTCCCATGCTTTGCGCATTAGTGTACAGACATTGAAGTCCATTAATCATTCCCCCGTGTCTCTTATTTAAGGATTTTTTCCTCCCACCACTAGGTCTACGTGCTGTTTGCTCCATTTGGTCTATCTGGGAGTTGCTCCAGCCCCTTGATAATTTTGGTTGCCCTCTGCTGAACATTCCTGCCCCCCCCCCAAGCTCTGCCTTCAATGCAAACGTGGCAGACAATGCCTTCCCTGCAGTTGCACTGCCAAAAAAGTTCAGTTTTACTTTTAAGGACAGGAACTTCTCCTGCAGGCCATCTGTGCTAAAGAGAGGGTGCAGATATAACTCTCCTTGTTTTGGACCACGCAATTTGCATAAAAATAAGACAAGATTAAAAGTGTTGAGTTTTCCCCACCCCATGGAAAAGGAGCAAATGAAAAATCCTCTCCTGAGCTGTGGCTGCGACTTCCTGAGCATGAGAGATGAAAAGGGCCTGTATGGATTTGGCAAAGTCAGCATTCACAGTTCAAGAATCACACTTGGCTCATGACCAAGGGTGACCAAAAATAGCAAAAGCCAAACTTTTGGCTCAGAGTTGAAATGCTGATGTTCCTCTTCTCTATGGCCTGCTGGTCAGCGGATGCCTTGACCAAGACCTGGTTGTCTAACTTTAGACCTTTCGCCTACACCTGCTGTTCTGGGCTATGAAACAACAGCAGCAATTCAGCCCTTGGCTCACTGCAAATCATGTGTGCAAACACAGAACCTGGCTTGGGGCTGCTTTGCCTCTGACTTACTTTGCAACATCCTCTCCCTCCAGAGGAATCTTGCTTTGAACAAAAGTAACCCACAGTGGAGGATCAACTTCACTTTACTTGACTAGACCCAGTGGCATAGTGGGCTGCGGGGCACAGGGGCAGTTGCCCCAGGCACAAAATTGTTAGAGGTGCACAATTTCAGCACCTGGTGCTGCCTCAATACAGCTGCACGCTTCCATCACTGGGGTCCGATGACAACGGCTTGTCCATGCGATCAGGTAAGTGACCTCTCCAGACAATGGGTTGGCTCTTCTTTTCTTATCTCTGTGGCTGTGATCCCCTGGGTGATGTGGATGCCATTCGGCAGTCGAATGCGCATGCATACTCCGTCTGTTTCCCTCCCTCCTACCCCCTCCTCCACGTGGCCCCGGGAACTGGCAAGCCGTCCTATGTCTCTGACTAGGCAGAGCTCTGGCACCCTCCTACCTTGCTGGAGTCTACCTCTTTTTATCTGCAGAAAAACTCATGACAGGAGTCATTACAGGAGATCTTGGACTCTGTATCAGACCCTGATGGCAAAGGTGGTTCTGTTAGACTATGAACCACCTGAAAGAGTCTCCTGGTACTGTTTTCACCAACAGATCCAGCAACAATGGTCCTCCTCACCGTCGCTATCGCCACTTGGTAGGCTCTAACTTGGTTGAGCTCTAACCCGTGTTTGGTCTCATTTGACGTGGGTTTTTCACCACCAGCACTTTAGCTGTCTCAGGAATTGTTTCATCACCCTCAGCCCCAGGGGTAGAACCACAGGGTCATCCAAGTGCCATGCCATTGGAGAGGGTGCTTTTTAAGGTTTGTGGAGCAGCACCCTCTTATTCCCCACCACCAAATGTGCTTTCCATGTGTTTGGCCGCCATCTATCGGGTCTCCCCAGATGAATTTGCTATTAGAAGGAGGCATGTGAAGCCATAATCCTGGAAAGAGATTCTGGAGAGAAGCACTCGATCCAAATTTAGCCTTTGATTCTGTGAGAGGCGCCCAGTGCTTGGTCTTACTAGCTGCAGCTCAACTTTAACTATGTTTACAGCAGAGGAGCAAGTCCTGGAGGGCTGGCTTCCTATTCTGCCTCTATGGGTGAGTTGGCATTGATGAGGAAAATTCCGGGGTGTGAGGCTACTATATTTTTTCAAAATATAGTCCGGCCCACCACATGCTCTTGTGGGATGTGAAACACAAGAGCAGTCAAGTACAATATCCCTAGAGTGCACATGTTTACACATGGGGAGGAATGTTTGTCCAGCCAGCAGGTAAACTTCCTGTTTCCTTCTGGGCTGGGACAAACTTCCTCTACATGTGACTAAAGGTGGGTGTGGCCTCACCTGTGCAGGTAACGACAAAAGCACAGGGCAGGGCAGCCATCTCTCTCTCTCTTTCACCACATGCATCGAAGAAGCAACATCTGCTTAGCCGAAGATGCCCTCTTGGCCTCTAGCCAAGAGAGGACAAAGGGACTGTCTTCTTATGGAATAGTTTTCAAGTGTATGTTACTTTTCTAAGCTAAGTCTGCCTTCTGGGATCCGATTGTGAACAGAATGTGAGTAAACTCTTTTTATACTTTTATAGAAGACTGTGTCATGTCTTATCTTTTATGAGGGAATAAGGGGGAAATACCAGAAGAGTTATTATAGAGGCTTTAGCGAGCCTGAGCAAACGCATCCACTGCCAATTTTAGAAGACGGGAATGTTACTCTGCTAAATTGTGGAACTTGTTAAGACCAGTTGGATAAGGATATAATCAGACAATATATCCTCTCCTGCATCCCTGAACATTCCCACAGGTCTGAGGGACGGTGGACAGGCCATAGGCAAACATGTCCAGACTTCTCACTCAGTACAAGCTTAACACAGGTAAGCATGTCCAGGCACCTCTTAAGTAAAGCTAAAGGTAAAGGGAGCCCTGACCATTAGGTCCAGTCGTGACCGACTCGGGGTTGCAGCGCTCATCTCGCTTTATTGGCCGAGGTAGCCGGCGTGCAGCTTCCGGGTCATGTGGCCAGCAGGACTAAGCCGCTTCTGGCGAACCAGAGCTGCGCACGGAAACGCCGTTTACCTTCCCGCCGGAGCGGCACCTATTGATCTACTTGCACTTGGACGTGCTTTCGAACTGCTAGGTTGGCAGGAGCAGGGACCGAGCAACAGGAGCTCAGCCCGTCGCGGGGATTCGAACTGCCGACCTTCTGATCGGCAACCCTAGGCTCTGTGGTTTAGACCGCAGCGCCACCCGCGTCCCTCCTGCACATCCATACCCTGGGGCAAGTCTGGGGATGGGCTCTTGGTTTCTTTGGCCAACTAAAAAAGGTAAAGGGAAAGGTACCCCTGCCCGTACGGGCCAGTCGTGTCCGACTCTGGGGTTGTGCGCCCATCTCACTTAAGAGGCCGGGGGCCAGCGCTGTCCGGAGACACTTCCGGGTCACGTGGCCAGCGTGACGAAGCTGCTCTGGTGAGCCAGCGCAGCACACGCAAACGCCGTTTACCTTCCCGCTAGTAAGTGGTCCCTATTTATCTACTTGCACCCGGGGGTGCTTTCGAACTGCTAGGTTGGCAGGCACTGGGACCGAACAACGGGAGCGCACCCCGCCGTGGGGATTCGAACCGCCGACCTGACGATCGGCAAGTCCTAGGCGCTGAGGTTTTACCCACAGCGCCACTCGCGTCCCTTTTGGCCAACTAACTGCTCAGTAATTGTCACCTTTGGGCACTTCCCTGGGTGTACACGTGTCCTCACGCTTGAGGGATTATGGCGGGAGATAGAGGGGGAAAGAGTCCTTTCCTTAAGGGCAAGAATGGCGTTGGAATGGAGGAAATTGATGCAGGAGGTTGATTTTCGAGGATTTTCTGAAGTGAGGGGCTTTTCCTAAGCCAGCAGTCCATAAGGGAAGTGGCTTGACAGATTTCTTGCAACAAAGGATCACTTTTGGCAATAGAAACCAGTTCATGGGCTTTTGATGGACTGAGTCCATTGTTCTCTCAGCAGGCGGCCACTCACGAGCTCAGTCAAGCTGGCAAAGCTCCGCTGCTCTGCAGAACGGAAACAGGCAGCGGCACAAGAAAGATTCTGTCCACTAGAGGCCGCTATCCGCTATTGGCTAGCTGTCCAAATCCGATGCTTTTGATTGGGCTATACGCAGCAGTATGTAATTACAGAGTTCATGCCCAAGTCCCCATTCATATTGATACGCTTTCATACCAGAAAGAGGGAAGCAGGGTCTTTTCTTCATAAAAAAAGATGTGGTGCTTGGTGCGACAGGGGAAGGAAAGGGCTTTCTCGAGCTCATTGTCTCGCGCCCTAGCTATGTGGAGGGGTTTCTGGGGAAGGCAAGATCCGTAGCGAATTTCCCCCTCGGGAATTCCGTATAGCATATTCTTAAAAAGGGGGGGGGGAGGAAAAAAGGAGGGGGGGAGAGAAAAGACTGAAAGGGAAGAAAGGTTTCCTCTGTTCCCCTCCAGTCTTCCAAAATAATTCCGAGCTGAGGTGCAGAGCTCTTTCCTCCCTTGTGACCTCCCCACCCTCCTCCTCCTCCCTTCCACATAACTGGCTGTGTCACTGTTATGTACTGAGTTGAATAGGATCCAAACTGCAGCAGTCTGATTGGTCCTAGAACAATAGGATCCAAAAGGCAGCAGTCTGATTGGTCCTAGAACAATAGGATTCAGAATGCAGCAGTCTGACTGGTCCTAGAACAATGCAGCAGTATGATTGGTTGGCAGGAACCACCCAATCATGCTCCAGATAGAAGTGAATCCACAACCTGATTGGCTTACAGTAGAATTCCGGAATTAGCCAATCATGTGCAGCCCATTGTGTAAATAATGTATATAAAGCAGATACCTTGATACCTTTCATTCATTCCTCCTCACCACTATGAGCTGAATAAAGAGCATGGAATCACTTTGCGACTCTGAGTATATTTCACTGGCGACGAGGATGGGATCCCGCTGAGCTGACTGCCACACACAGCACCGCAGTACCGCCACCTGCCGCACCGCTGCCTCACACCGTGTATCCAGGCTTCAGCTCCGGGACACAAGGAACTCAGAATGGCAACCGACAGCAGCTTCTCGCCGTTCAACCCAGCATCTGGAGACTGGGAAGCGTACGCCTCCCGTTTCACCTTTCTCCTAGAAGCCAAAGGGGTCACCGATGAAGAAGGCGCCGAGTTTTAACGTTTTACTAGCTGTTTTATTACCTCCTCGCTTTGTTTTTAGTTTATTGTTTTATTGTTTTATTGTTTTATTGTTTGACTGGAGAACGGCGGGGCGGAGCAGTGGGTCGAGGGAAGCCACTTTCTACCTCCGAATAGCGATGCCCCAAGCTCGCAGAGAAAGCACCTTGCTCTCAAGTTAAAGAAATCTGGAGCATAAAGTGAAGTCTCGGAGCAACAAGGAGAACCCGGAGAGAAAAATTTCGTGGAGTTCAGCTGACAGCCGAAATCAGCACAGACGCAAAGCTATATGCAGAGCGGAAAAAGGAAAGTGAGTTGCCCTAGCGGCCATTGTTTCTTTCCCCCTACTAACTTTTTTTAAAAAAGTAACTTTTTAAGAAGATACACTGAGTGTTTTATCATTGTTTTAAGTGATAAGGAAGGCTAACAGCTGAAGGAAACCTGCTGTGAACTTTTAATGCAGCTGAGCATTGTAGCGTGTTTATTACAACAATAAAGAAATAATTTACAACTTTAAAGAAACAATGGTGATGACCAGAAGTGGTTGCAAAACCTCAGGCTTTTCTCTGAAGGCTGTAAGACCCACCTTTAAAAGAACCACTCTAAAGAATGCGCAAACAAAAATCACTCGCTTCTACATGAACAAAGCAAAATGTGGAACAAATGAGGAAACGACTGAAATGAGTGAGAACAAGAACAAGAAGGGAAGAGAAATTCTACTCTCTCCTACCAATCTCTCTTACAGCCATAGTGAAGGACTGGTTATGCAAAGAAAGGAGTGTACTAAAAGCAGTGATAAAAGCCTGAATATATTGGAAGCAACACAAAACATCCTCGATACAGCCGATGAGGCATCCCCGAAACTGAAAGGCAAATCCCAAGTTCCCCCCGAACCATCGTTAGATCAAAAAATGGAGGAACTAATGTTAAAACAAATTTCGGAATTGGCCTCGGGAAACAATAAACCTTCGAAAGACTCTTATCCTCATTCCCATGAGACAAATGAAGAGGGTCTCTCAATCATCAAATGGCTGGTGCTCCTTACTGAGGACATTGAATCCATAAAGTCCTACCTGGACATTTGCACAAAAATTCTTACCATCATGGCTGACTCCTGTAAAACTTTCTGGAGAAAACCCGTCGGAATGCCTGCAGAATCAGAAAGTAACCATGGCCTCGCCTCCACCCTCTGTAGGAGTGGCCCATTAAGGAAGGGTAAGAAAGCCTGCAGAGCTAATGCTTGTAAAAGAAGACCCATAGTTGTAAAGAATGTTAAAAAAAGTAAAAACATAAAAAAATTTAAGTCAGTGCATTATAAAAAAATGGTTTTTAAAAAGCTTTTTAACCTACTTGAGAGCACAACAGCCTCTGGGACTAGAGGGAACCTGGTGAAGTCTTTAGCCAAGAAGTCAGTTAAACAGGATTTGCCCCCAAACGTCTGTGCTGATAAAGCTCTGGATTGTCTAAAACCTTCAGCGCATGCTCCACCACCAAGCCCTAAGCAAGATTTATTGCCCCAAGACCCATGGTCCTACGTTTTAACCATAGACAACTCCAAATCTAATAAGGAGAGCATTCCAACAAATAAGAACTGGAAGCTGGTGTTGCTTCAAAACAAGCTTGTTTTTTCAAGCTATCCTAAGCCTCCAGGATTTATATCACAAGAGGATCGCAAAGTCCATTTACTGAACTTCCTTAAGGCATACATGCCAGGTACTTTGAGTAATCCCTCGGAGTTGGACAAAGTGGAATATCTATATTTTGATGGCTTGCTTGCCAGGGCGGTGGTTACATTCCATGATCGGAGATTGGCAAAACTGATATATAAACACAGAGAACACCTAAAGACAAGTGGTGTAAGAATATCAAGATACTTTAGGAATGAGGCCTCTCCTATCCCACTATTCCCCAGTCCTGAATCCTCGACTGCAGCACCTCATCAAAAGGCTGAATACCACACTTTAATTGATATAAAAGCCAATGAGGACTCGCCTAATCACCATCCAGAGTTACTTACTAATGATCTTCTAAGACCAGACTCTCCTGGGACTTTATATGAGGCGAGCCAAGGTAACGGGTTCGATAGTTTTGAAAATAACTTAATTAACTCCTACTGCGCTCTCCCCCAAGAAACTCAGAACAAAATACTCTATAGACTGAATAACCTTCGTTCTTGTCTGACAAAGCTGACGAAGGACCAACTGGGACCACACAACCAAAACATATCTGATTATGTCCCAGATCAGGCTTCATGCTTCTATCGTCACGAGCTGGATTTATGGGTCGGGAAACCCTCCGTCACCCCACGCCAATTGGTTGTTGCGGAGATGAATCCATCCTCTCAGATCTTGGAATCGAAATGCCCCTCCTATAACCCAGCTCGCATGCAACCCATCCCAGAGGCAAACCTGGTCACTACATTAGCATGGGATAAAATGAGAGAATTAAAGGAGACTGAATTGGGCTCCCCAAATAAAGTCCCCAGCATGGGTGCGCCAGGTTGCAATCTTAGCATTCCACCCTCCTCAAATGTGAGCATACTGAATACATCTTTCAACATCATCGAATTAGCATCTGAACTATCTGAACCCGGTGAAAGGGCTAATAGTAAGAATCAGAGGAACTTGGTGTGACATCCGGAATGCACCATGCATACCTCACTAGCACCCTTAAATCAAAGATCTCTCCAAACTCTCTCTATTATGTCCTGGAATGTAGCTGGACTCTCATGTAAATTAGCTGATTCTGATTTTATAAATTTTCTTGAGTCTTATGATATAATACTTCTGCAGGAAACCTGGTCTCTTAAACCTTTAAATATTCCTAATTTTATTACTTATAATTTACCTGCTACTAAAATGTCAACAAAAGGTCGCCCTAAAGCTGGTTTGATCTGTGGTATCAAACAGTCCTCTAACCTTAAAATCAATTATATCAGAAATATTGGACAGTATGCACAACTATTATCATTTTCCATTGTTTACAGGGAAATTCTTCTTTTAAATATATATTTTCCTCCCTTAGAGTTAGAAATTAGACCAGATTATGGTTGGAATATAGTCTCTGAAGAGTTGTATTTAATACGTAGTAAATCCCCAAATATCCCCCTGATTGTAATGGGAGACACCAATGCTCGAATTGGATCAGATAATACAGCTCTCTATAAACACTATGTCTCAAATCTAGCTGAAGACGCCCCTCTTCCATTGAGAATAGGGAGGAATTCAAAGGACATCATTATTAATAAAGCGGGAGGAAAACTCTTACAATTGGTTTTAGAATTTAACCTCTCATTTTTGAATGGCTCAATGTGGCCGGATATTCCAGGAAACTTTACCTTTAGCTCCAAAAGGGGTAGGAGCGTAATCGACTATTCTCTAGTTTCCGTTGAAATGTTAAATGAAGTTGCCTCTTTTACAGTTGTACCTCGCTCAGAAAGTGACCACTTCCCAATAGTTTTAGAGATGTACATGAATCCTAGAAATAATGATATTAGTCCTCTTATTAGTATTGATAAGACTATCTATGCCAAAAGAGTTTATATAAGTGATAAAAATAGGGAGGATCTATTAGCAGTATTTGAAAATAACCCAGTTATTCTTGAACCTGTGGCTAACCAAAATTTGATGCCCCTGGAGGATAATGATTGTTATTATAAGACTATCCAGGATTTATTTTCTTCTTTTTTAGACCCTCAGTTCAGCAACAAACCTTCAAATAAATATAACTGGTTTGATAAAGATTGCATTAACTATAAGAAAGAACTTAGAACTTGTCTAAAAGAAGCCTATATTACCAACTCTCAAGGTCTCTGGAAGACTTATTTTGAAATGAAAAAAGCTTTTAAGAACATGCTCCTGGAAAAAAAATCTGAGTTCGCACTAGCCAAATGGACTAAAATTGTTGCTGCATTAGAAATTAAAGATACCAAAACTTTTTGGTCACTTCTCTCAATAAAAGATATCATTGATTTCCCTAATATAAGCGATGAGGCTTGGATTTCACATTTTACTGCCGTTTTTTATGATCACCAAGTTTGTAAAAAGGAAAATTTTAAATTTTCTCTGGCAAAAACCACACAATTTCAAATTACTGTTGAGGAGATGAAAAGGATAATCTTTTCGTTTAAGCAAGGGAAATCACCTGGTATGGATGGCATTCCAATAGACCTGTTGAGATTAGATGTAGAATGGTGGGCCAATAAACTTGTACCGCTGTTTAATTCTATCTATCACTCAGCTCTTGTACCTAAGTCGTGGAACAACTCAATAGTGGTACCAATCTTTAAAAAAGGTGATAGGAATTGCCAAGAGAACTACAGGCCTATAAGTTTGTTACCATGCATAAGTAAAATCTATGCCAAATCTCTGCTTATTAAATTGGAAGAATGGATGCTGACAAAAGGTCTACCTGGTAAAGAGCAGGCTGGTTTTAAGGCAGGCTCGTCAACTCTTGACCAGTGTCTAGTGTTAAGTCATCTTGTGGATAAATATGTCATGAGAAATAAACGAAAACTCTTTGTGGCATTTGTGGATTTAAAAAGTGCCTTTGATTCGGTCGACCGCAATAAACTATGGACTAAACTAGAACACCTTGGTATCGACCCATATCTACTTACATTGATTCAAAGTTTACATTCTAATAACCAAATATATGTTAAAGTATCAAAAGATGGTAGACTTGCAGGTCCTATTCTGAATAATCGAGGAGTTAGGCAAGGCTGTATCTTGGCCCCTACCCTATTTAATTTATTTCTATCTGACCTACCATTATTTCTTCAAAACGCAACCACTCATACTCCTTATTTAAACAATAGCCCACTCTTTTTATTACTTTATGCAGATGATGCTGTAATTATTTCACTCTCTGTTTTGGGTTTAAAAAAATTATTTAAGAGTTTCTCAAACTACTGCTCTCTCAATAATCTCAAAATTAATTATGATAAGACAAAGATTATGCAATTCAGAAAGAGAGGGAACCCAAAAGGCTGTATAATTAATGGACATCTAATACAGGAAGTTAAGCACTTCAATTATCTGGGAATCACATTCAAAAATAATATGAATTGGAATACACATATATGTGCTGCAATAGCTAAGGCCAAAGTGACAGCCCACCATATTAAATCCTATTTTTTTTCTCCAGTAGGAAACAGATTTATTCCAGCTGTATTGCAAGTGATTGACATGAAACTCTGTGCCCAACTTCTATACGGCACACCAGTGTGGATTTCAGGTGACCTCAAGAGGTTGGATAAATTTCACGCATCCCTTTTGAGGTCATTATTAGGACTTGCAAACTCTGTAAAATATGAAACAATATGTTGTGAGCTGGGAATACTGCCTTTATCAGTAAGGGCATGGCTGAGGACCTTGAAATATTGGATCTTCCTCCATTATAGAGCCCTATCCCCTAATACTATACTTTACGATCTTTTAAGTGATAGGGCAATCTACAATCTATCAGTGATTTGTAGGAGAAAACTGGATTCGATAGGGCTCACTCTAACTGATTTTGAAATCTCTGATCCCAAAGATATATGGGAAATTATCAGGAAGACCCTCACAGAAAAAAGTGTTCTCGCCATGCTTGAGGTTGCAAAGCGCAGCACCTGCTCTCCTATCCACCTAAATCTCCCTTTGTGTAGAGATTTCCAAAAGGGATACATGACAAATCTGAAGAAACATGAATCGTGTAGGCTGTTTATGTTGGCCAGATTTAACATGTTTCCCTCGGCGGTAGTGAGAGGAAGATACTTAGCTATACCAGAATCAGAGCGTCTCTGTAAATGCAGAAAGCAGGAACCCGATACTCTAGAGCATATATTCTTTTCCTGTGATTTTGGCAGCTATGCCAGAAGACAATTATTTGAGGCCCTAAAATTTAATAGACAGTTTTTTACACAACCAACTGTTCAGGACCTGCTGGCGGACAGTGATGATCAAATTACTTTAATAGCGGCTGAATTTTTAAGTGCTGTCCATGAAGAAAGAATGGGCCATGATAAAGAGACTTAGTGGTTTTAATGGTAGGTGATGTTGCTGTGTTGTATTATATTATTTATGTACATTGATTTATTTTTTGGAGTTAAGAATAGGACTGGGATAAATTGTGTTCGCTGAGCCCGTATTTTATACAGTCTGTATATGATGTTTATTTGTTAATGTGAGGTGTGATATGCCTAATAAAGGATTTTGAATTGAATTGAATTGAAGAAGGCGCCAAGAAGAGGGCAATATTCTTCAGCGTCTGCGGAGAGGAGACATTTGAAATTGCCCGGGCTCTCCTTGCACCTGAAGACGTTGCTACTGTTCCATACAAAACAATAATGGAACAGCTGAAGGGGCACTTTTCGCCACAGCCCTCAGTGGTGGCTCGTCGAAATGCCTTCTACGCAAAGCGGCAAGCCCCTGGGGAAACCATAACTGGGTTTGTGACCTCTCTCCACCAAGCTGCCCGGTTCTGCAACTTCTCAGAGCTGGAGAACATGCTTCGTGACCGCCTCGTCGGTGCCCTGAAGGATGAGAAGCTGCAACTACGCCTCTACGCTAAGAAGAACCTAACGTTCCAGGTCGCTCTGGAGGAGGCCCTGGCAATGGAAGCTGCCGAGAGGTCGACGCAAG
This sequence comes from Podarcis filfolensis, assembly GCF_964270895.1. Taxonomy (NCBI): domain Eukaryota; kingdom Metazoa; phylum Chordata; class Lepidosauria; order Squamata; family Lacertidae; genus Podarcis; species Podarcis filfolensis. The sequence continues at coordinate 12,453,253 of NC_139619.1, forward strand.
AGGCACAGCCGAGCCAGCCGTCCCAACTGAGGGTCCACCACGAAGACCTCACCGACGACTCAGGATCCAACAGGGAGGAGGTGCACCGAGTACAGCAGCGCACTCAAGCAGCCCACATACCACAGCTGCCTCGACAAGAAGGAGGGAACTGCACAAGCTGTGGAGAAAGTCATGAGAGGAGGACCTGCCGTTTTCGCAACGCAGATTGCAGGCAGTGCAGAAAATTGGGACACATCGTCCGGGTGTGTCGGGCTCGGCCCACCCGACGCCAGGCATCAGATGACCAATCCAAGAGCCCCAGGTTCCGGGGCCCAAAGCACCAAGGCAACTCGACGGAGCTCACGGACTTCCAGGTATACCAGTTGCCCCACCCCAACGTAGAGAAAATTTATGTAGAGGTACAGATAGAGGGGGCCCCATGCCGCATGGAGCTTGACACGGGTTCAACTCTATCCATAATCTCGGCAAGGACCTTAAGGAAACTGTGTCCTACTGGGGGTCCCAAACTCAGGCCGGCCCCATTCACCCTCCGGGACTTCCAGAAACGTAAGGTCCCCACAATGGGGGTGGGGACCTTCAGGGTGCAGTACCGAGGGCGGACGCGGCAACTGGACTTGCTTGTGGTCAAGGGCCCCTACATTAGCTTACTGGGATTGGCATGGTTTGGACCACTGGGGCTAGCTGTCACCGGGGTGAACCACACTACCTTACAAGTGGACGTGGACGCCATATGCAAGGAATTTCCGGGGGTTTACGATGGGAAATTGGGACAGTATACGGGCCCCCCATTGCTCTACAGCTTGACCCCGCAGTACGACCGGTCAGGCTCAAGGCCCGCTGGGTCCCGTTCGCCCTGAAACCCCGTATAGACGAGGAATTGGACCGACTCGTGGAGCAAGGAGTGCTGGAGCCGGTGCCTAATGCCCCCTGGGAAACCCCAATCGTCACACCCGTCAAGCCTAATGGTTCGGTCCGCATCTGCGCAGACTACAAATGTACCATAAACAAGGCCCTCACGGCCCATGCATACCCAGTGCCAGTGGTCAGCCATGTCCTTAATACCCTGGCTGGGTCGAAAATTTTTGGCAAGCTGGACCTGGCCCAAGCATATCAACAGCTGCCAGTAGATGAGGCCACAGCAGAGGCACAGACGATTGTGACGCACAGAGGAGCGTTCAGGGTAAAGCGGCTGCAATTCGGTGTCAGCGTGGCACCAGGCATATTCGAGAATCTAATGGACTCTCTCCTTAAAGGGATTCCTGGTGTCACCCCCTTCTTCGATGATGTGTTGATTGCCGGGCCCACACCCGAGGAGTTTGAGGACCGCCTCCGCACTGTTCTGCACCGTTTCCAGACGGCGGGTCTCAAGGTGAAGCGGGAAAAATGTCTACTAGGAGTGCCTCAGGTGGACTTTCTGGGATTTATGGTGGACGCAGAAGGGGTCCACCCGACTGGGGACAAGGTACGGGCCATTTGTGATGCCCCAGCACCCAAGAACAAGACTGAACTTCAGGCCTTCTTGGGACTATTGAACTTTTACCATTCCTTCCTTCCCCACAAGGTGGCGGTAGCGGAGCCCCTACACAGACTCCTGGACAAGCGGGCCCCTTGGGTGTGGGGCCAGCGCCAGGAGGCCGCATTCCAGGCAGTCAAGGACTTGCTTGTCTCAAACTCGGTCTTGGCACACTTCGCCGAGAGGCTGCCGGTGGTGCTAGCATGCGACGCCTCACCCTATGGCATTGGCGCTGTCCTGGGACACCAACTCCCGGATGGAAGAGAGGTACCGGTGGCATACTTTTCCCAGACACTCAACGCAACCGAGCGGAACTACTCGCAAATCGACAAGGAGGGTCTGGCAATCGTGAAGGGAGTAAAAAAATTCAATGATTTCTTGTACGGGCGGCCCTTCACCGTGGTGACTGACCACAAGCCGTTGCTTGGCTTGTTTGCCCCCGAAAAGCAGACCCCCCAAGTGCTGTCTCTTCGCGTCCTCAGGTGGTCAGTTTTCCTTGCCAGCTACCAGTATGCACTGATTCACCGCCCTGCAAAGGCAATGGGCCATGCGGACGCCCTCAGCAGGCTACCACTACCGGAAACAGGCCCCGACCCAGCACCTGCACAAGAGGTTATGAGCCTGGAGCTGCTTCCCGAGCGCCCCATTCAGGCACAAGAAGTTGCACACCATTCCAAGAAATATAGGGTCATCTCCCGGATCCTGGACTGGGTGTGGAGGGGATGGCCCAGCAGCAGCCCCGGGCCAGAATTCGCCGGCTACACAACCCGCAAACATGAACTGTCGGCCCACAAGGGGTGCCTGTTATGGGGAAGCATGGTCGTTGTTCCCCAGCCCCTCCGCAAAAGGGTCCTTACAGCCCTACACGAGACACACCCAGGGGTAGTAAGAATGAAGGCCCTTGCCAGGAGTTACGTGTGGTGGCCGGGGATCGACGGAGAGATAGAGGCCTGGGTCAAACACTGCCAGGCCTGCCAAGAATCCTGCCCAGATCCCCCAAGGGCCCCAGTCCAGTCCTGGGAGTCCGCCCGAGCACCATGGTCACGCCTGCATGTGGACTTTGCTGGCCCCTTTCAGGGGAAAACATTCTTCATAGTGGTGGACTCCTACACCAAATGGCTGGAAGTCGCACTGGTACCGTCCACTTCTATGTCCGCAGCCATCCGGGTACTACGCAGGCTGTTTGCAACCCACGGGCTCCCTGACACTCTCGTCTCAGACAACGGGACTGCATTTACGTCAGGAGAATTCCAAACCTTCACAGCGCAGAACGCCATCCGCCACATCCGTTCGGCGCCATTCCACCCTGCCACCAATGGCCAAGCAGAACGCATGGTGCGGACCACCAAGGACACCCTTCGCCGCATGACGCAAGGGGATTGGGAGTACCGCCTTGCCACATTCCTTCTAGCACAGCACAGCACCCCCAGCTCAACGACTGGCCGGAGCCCCGTTGAACTACTAATGGGTCGGCGCCTTGCAATCAGATTGGACCGCCTTCACCCCGATAGAGCTCAGGATGAGGTAGTGGTGGGGGAAGGCAGGAACCCCCGGACCTTCGAGGCCCAGGACCCAGTGTATGCAAAGAATTTTGGAGCAGGCCCTGCATGGGTACCCGCCACAGTCACCAGGGTCACTGGCCCCGTGTCGTACGAGGTGCTAACAGATGGGGGGGCAATGCTGGCACCGCCACTGCGACCAGATACGGTGACGATTCCCGGGAGAAAACCAGGAGGAGGAGGACAGGTCAGAGGAGTCCCAAGGGAACAGTGGGGCAGTGAGGCCCATAGAGCAGCAGGGGCAAGCAGGAGAGGCAGAATCAGTAAATACAGAGAGGACCCGTGAGGCCGAAAGGACACTGGAACCAGAACCACGACTGAGCGAGCCGGTTGCGCCAGACCATACAGCCCCATCACAGCCAGCATCCTTGGAACACGAGCCAGAACCTGAACCCCAGACCAGGGAACACCCCAGGCCGCAACGCACACGTAGGCCGCCGGCGTACCTTGAGGACTATGAATGCGACCTCCCGGGCAGGACTGGAACTTAGAGGGGAGGGGTGTTATGTACTGAGTTGAATAGGATCCAAACTGCAGCAGTCTGATTGGTCCTAGAACAATAGGATCCAAAAGGCAGCAGTCTGATTGGTCCTAAAACAATAGGATTCAGAATGCAGCAGTCTGATTGGTCCTAGAACAATGCAGCAGTATGATTGGTTGGCAGGAACCACCCAATCATGCTCCAGATAGAAGTGAATCCACAACCTGATTGGCTTACAGTAGAATTCCGGAATTAGCCAATCATGTGCAGCCCATTGTGTAAAAAATGTATATAAAGCAGATACCTTGAGGGGACTTTCATTCATTCCTCCTCACCACTATGAGCTGAATAAAGAGCATGAAATCACTTTGCGATTCTGAGTATATTTCAGTCACCTTGCCTGCCAATCATACCTCCCTTTGAACTGAAGCAGAGTTCCATCCCTGTTTGTGCCAGTTCTGGAGTCTAAAAGCCGAGGACCTAAATCAGCCAAAGGAAAATGACACCCTTCCTACCCACGTAAAAATGCAACTTTCATTGGTCTGTTTGCTACTGGACGTGGGTTTGTTTTTTTCTTTTGTTTTAAGAAGCGAAGCAATAGCTCATTTGCTTGCTAGTGTGGGAGTCTGCAATTCTTGGTGTTCCAGGGCTTTTTGCAAGTTGGAGTTGCCTCCAGTCCACCCCGGATGTAAGAACAGTCCTTCTGGATTAGACCAATGGATGATCTAGTCCAGCACCTTGTTCCCCATAGTTGCCCAGCAGAGGCTCACAACAAGCCCATAAGCAGGACCTGAGTGCAATGGCCCTCTCCCACTCATATTCCCAAGCAGGGCCGGACCTCTGATGAGCCAGAGTGAGGCAGCTGCCTCAGGCGGCCGATGCTGAGGTGAGGGGATTGAGCTGGGAGTGGCCTGTGGCCTGGCCTGTACCCCTACGTTAGCTGACTGCTCTCAAGTGCAGGGAAAGCTCCTGTCCTTTCCAAAGTACTTGGAAGAAGATTCAACAGTCAATCCAATTGGCTTCGGTACAGGAAAGATTTGGGGGTGTTTTACTGTTTTGGATGTTTCAATTTGCTGGCAGCACCCAGAATGGCTGGGGCAACCCAGTCCGATGGACAGCATAGAAATCTCAACGTTGAATTTGTCTGATTTCCTTTCAGAGCCATTCAAGTTGGTACTTTTCAGCACCTATGGGTGTAGTGGCATCTGGACCATGGACCTCTCAGCTGGTGACTTGTGGGAGTCAGTCTGCAGCTCACCACACCTCAGCCAGTGGGATGTATCACCAGAGATTACAGAACCCCAGCCGAGTCTTCAGAGATGTCCTGCTCTCAGCAGAACAGCTTCTTCCAGAGCAGTGGCGGAGCAGGGTGGGGACGGTCCGCACTGGGTGTCATCCTGCGGGGGGGGGGACACATTCACTGTAGGCTCGGGAAGCTGGGGGTCGTGGGTGGGCGCTCCCGGCTGGAGGAGGCAGGCAGGGGAGAGGACGGGAAGGAGGCAGGTGAGCAAAGAACGGAGGGGGGCAGGAAGGGGAGAGGAAGGAAGCGGGATCGGTGGGTGCGCCTTTCATTCTGCCTGGAAGACCAGCGCCTACAGCTGGACTATCAAGTGGATTGAAAGGGTCACTTTGGGGGCAGCGCTGCAAATGCAGAAGGGATCTTGGCCGGTTTCTAAAAAGGAAAAGTGAGTTTCCCTCTGACAAACGCTTTCTGCCTCCCCTCTGCAAAGCTCCACATGTTTCCGCCCCACCCTGTCCTCAGCCAACCCCCCACTTAGAAGCCACTCTTGGGTTATTGACTTCTGTGTGCTTGTGTATCTGTGTCTCCCGTGTGGGGTTCCTCTCTGCGTAAAGTCTTCAAGCTGTGCCTGTGTGCGCCTGACAAATCTGCCCCATTGCCTTTCCCTCGTCAAAATTTATCTTTCCCCCCACCTCCAGTCTCCGTTGTTGTGGGTCCTGGCTGAGAGGAAAAACAGAAGACGGGGGGCCATCGGTCAGGGATAGTCTACTTGAGATTCCTGCATTGCCCCAGGGGGTTGGCTTGATGACCCTCAGGGGTCCCTTCCAGCTCCACTCTTCTCTGGTGCAGGCTTGTGCAGAGTTTTAGGTACAAGTTGGGTGCAAGGGGTGCAGCCCATCTTATGCACCGCCGGCTCGGGAAGAAGTCCCACTGATCATGATGAGACTCACAGGCGAGTACATTGCTGCTGTGCAGGCCTGCTGTTGAAATCAATGTTTTCCTTTTCAGAGCATGGTGAAATCCCCATGACTAAAACCTCCCATTCCGTAGTTTCTGTCAGGAGTTCAGCCTACACTCGAGTAGCACCCTGGCAGAGACACGTGCCCGACTGGCATGTTCCCTCCCTCCTGGTCGATCGTTTGGGAGCTTCATAAGCTTTCTTCAGCCCGAACATCACAGCGACCGATGCCAAGCGACACCGGCACACTTAGGGATCCGCAGAGTTTGTGCATCATGCGTGACAGACCTCAGCAACTCAGCATTTTGGCTAATCAGCTTTATTTACATATCAACACACACACGGAGCACTGCAACATGGCTCCCTCTCTCTCGAGCATCAGACAGCAAAGAGAAAAAGAACAAAGGACAATAGTCCCACTTCGCGGAACACAGGAACACAAACATCCTGTCGCCGTCACTTCCCACTCTGTGGAGTCAAAACATAGACAACAATCCCATGACTGCAATCATGGAGCTGGAATTCTAACAGATTCAAGCACTCCTACAGGTTCCGCAGAATATCTGTACTGCATGGTTTAGTGTGGCAGCACCTGCCCTTTGGAACTCCCCGCCTCTTGCAACAAAGCACGTGCCTTTGCTAGACGCTTTTCAGGCACCTGCTAAAAGCGTTCTTGTTTAGGCAAGCATACCTAGAAGCTTAGGAAGTTGAAGTAATTTTCATCTCTTTTAATATTTCAGCTTTTGTATGTTTTAAAGTAGGATTGTTAATTTTTCTTGATTTGACTGCTTTGGTGGTTTTTGGTTTTTTGTTTTGGTAAACCACTTTGCAGGCTTTTAAAAATATATTTTATTAAATAAAGAAGCAATACATAGAACTAATAAGAGAAATATATAGGGGAATATATATCCCCCCCCCATTTTCTATATTTTCCCTTCTCCTCCTCCTGCTCCTCCTCCTCCTCCTCCTCCTCATGTTCCTCACCTGAAGGAAAAGCCAAAGAACCACCATTAAAATTGGTGCCTGGTATGTGCAACCGTATGCTGTATTTTTATTCTTTTTGGCAAGAAAATGGGCACACAAGGAGGCAGCAAACCTTTGTGCCCATCAGAGGCACATGCACAGTCTGCTACTGGCCTCTGGTCTCCTGCGCATGGGGTGGGGGTGGGGGGGAAGCCACCCCTTCCACACAGCGAAGGCGACCCTAGCATGGCTACCAGCTGCCCACAAAGGCGCACTGAACTGGGCTCCAGACTGTGGTGGGACTCCCCTAAGCCCCAGCCAACATGGCCAGCGCTCATCATGGATGATGGAACTTGAAACCCAACATCATTGGGAGGGAGGGCCATGTGAAGACAGGATTCTCAAAAATACCTCTGGCTTGCGGCTTTTGGAGTGTTGCTGGCAACGCCTGGAGTTTCTCTTCAAGCTCCCAGAGCTTCACAAGGAATGTTTGAGTTTCCTTAAATACTGTTTCAGCTCCATGCCACACCTCAGCCAAAAGAGCTGCTATCACTGAGAAAAAGAAGGGAGCATCTGTGCATGTCATTCCGGTCAAGTTGCACCGAAGTGGGACTTGTTCATCTGAGCTCCACAGGCTGTTTTTTTTTAATTGTTTGACTGGGGTTGTTTGTTGGTTTTTCTTTAATTTGGGGCAAGGCCTTTTTATGTGCCCTTTCAATCCCCAAGAGCCAGCACTGTAAATCAGTTTTAAGGGAGTCTTACAACCACAGCTGTCGCCACCCCCACCCCCATCAGCAGTTACACATAAAGGCTTTTAAAACTTATTTAATATCTTTTTTAAAAAGTTAACCTTGTAATTCCTAAATCATTTTAAACACTTTGAAATACTTTCTAAAATTCTGCTTTTTAACTTTTATGTAAATGATGTAATAAAGGAACCCAAATGGCCAGATATTTCCCTGTTTCAGTTTTATCCCATAATGTATCCATTTTGCTACATGCCAACGATACGGTGTTGATAGCACAAACGCAAATGGGTATGAGGCGATTACTAAAGAACTTTGGGAGACTGTGTCGTAACAAAGAGTTGAATACAAATTATTCCAAGACAAAAGCCGTAGTATTGGGGGCACAGCCCAGGAAGCAGAAATGGCTCCTAAATAGACAAGCCATTGAACAAGCCAGGCATTTCAACTACAGTGGTACCTCTGGTTGCGAACGGGATCCGTTCTGGAGCCCTGTTCACATCATGAGCAGAACGCAACCCGCGTCTGCGCGTGTGTGGGTCGCGATTTGCCACTTCTGCGCATGCGCGAGCAGCGAATCCTGGAAGTAACCCGTTCCGTTACTTCCGGGTCGCCGCAGGACGCAACCTGAAAAGACGTAACCTGAGCCGAGCGGAACAAGAGGTATGACTGTATTTGAGGATTTGCTTCTCTGATAGGAGTACTGGGTCTCATCAGATGACAGCCTCGGCCTTGAAGGCATCAAGATCTACACAAGCAATTCTTAGCTTTACCAGAACTGAAGGCGGCAATGGGAACCAAGAACTCCCTTGGAAGAGAGGGAACATTCTTCTCTGAAGCCAACATGACATGGACAAGAATTGACCAAATATGGATAACTAGAGGACTGGCACCTAAGACTCGAAAAGTGGAAATTTGCCCAAAAACTTGCTCCGACCATAATGCGGTGAAGATGGAGATGAAACTAACACCAATCGGTTCTTTCAGATGGAGGATGAATGACACCTTATTTAGAGATCAAGAGGTTACCAAGAAGGCCTAAAAAATCTTGAGAGATTATTTTGAGATAAATTTGAATACCACGGTTGAAAAAAGAGTAATCTGGGACGCAAGCAAAGCGGTCATGAGAGGGTTTCTGATTCAACAGAACGCAATAAAGAAGAGAATTCAAAATGAGAAAAAAGATAAAATCTTGGAAAAAATAAAAGAAGGAGAGAAGAAATTAAGAGCGAAACCAAAGTCGCAAGAGATTCTGAGAGAAATAAAACTATATCAAGTACAATACATGAAAATGATAAATCAGGAAGTTGAATGGAAAATTAAGCAGATGAGACAAAAGACATTTGAATCAGCTAATAAATGTGGGAAACTGCTAGCCTGGCAGATGAAAAAAAGACAAAAATTAAACACCATTACAAATTTGGATGTGGAAGGAAAGAACATACAGAATCCATTGGAGATTAGAAAGTGCTTCCAGAGATATTTTAAACAACTATACACACAAGGGCCACAGAAAGAGACTGATTTAGACCAATTTTTAAGAACAAATGGATTACAAAAAATCTCTCAAGAAAATAAGATAATGTTGAATCACAAAATTACAGAACAGGAGGTTGAAGGTTCCATCCAGAACATGCAGTTGGGTAAATCTCCAGGGCCGGATGGTCTTACCTCCAAATACTATAGATCTCTGAAAGACTGGTTAATTCAGCCACTAAAGGAGGTCTGTAATGAAATTCTGGAGGGGAAAAAGGCGCCAGAGTCGTGGAAGGAAGCTTACATTACACTTATACCGAAAACTGAGTCTGAAAAGACACAACTTAAGAACTACCGCCCCATATCCCTGCTAAATGTGGATTACAAAATTTTTGCTGATATCTTGGCTAATAGATTAAAAAAAGTATTAGTTGAAGAGATATATAAAGATCAAGCCGGCTTTCTCCCAGGTAGACATTTGTCTGACAATACGAGGAACATAATTAATATTTTGGAGAAGCTGCAAGTGAACATCAATACCAAAGCAGTTTTAATATTTATAGATGCGGAAAAAGCTTTTGATAATATTTCTTGGAATACATTCTTGACAAGTTCTTAGTTTTGGGATCTAACAGTTCTGTTTCTAATTTTGATTTTTCCACCTGAAAGCCAATTTTTTTGTCCAAATTATAGGCCTCTCTTATTTGATAATAATGAAGCCAATCTCACACTTTATCTTTTAATTTCTCAAAACTCTGCAATTTCAATTTGTCTCCTTCTTGTTCCAATATTTCCCAATATTTCGGCCATTTGGCCTCCATATTGAGCTTTTTCTGAGCCTTCGCTTCCATTGGTGACAACCACCTTGGGGTTTTGTTTTCCAATAAGTCTTTGTATCTTATCCAGACATTGAACAATGCTTTCCTGACAATATGGTTTTTAAATGCTTTATGTGCTTTAACCTTGTCGTACCACAAATATGCATGCCACCCAAAAACATTATTGAAACCTTCCAAATCCAAAATGTCTGTGTTCTCAAGAAGCAGCCAGTCTTTCAACCAGCAGAATGCTGCTGATTCATAGTAAAGTTTAAGGTCTGGCAGGGCAAATCCGCCTCTTTCCTTTGCATCAGTTAATATTTTAAATTTTATTCTAGGCTTCTTGCCCTGCCAGACAAATCTAGAAATGTCTCTCTGCCACTTCTTGAAACAGTCCATCTTGTCCAAAATTTGCAGGGATTGAAACAAAAATAACATTTTTGGCAATACATTCATCTTTATAGCTGCAATTCGGCCCAACAAGGAAAGCTTCAAATTTGACCATATTTCTAAGTCTTTTTTCACTTCTGTCCAACATTTCTCATAGTTATCTTTAAATAAGTTTAAGTTCTTAGCAGTCATATTAACCCCCAAGTATTTTACTTTCTTAGCTAATGTTAAACCAGTCTCCTTCTGAAACCTCTCTTTCTCAATTGGTGTTAAGCTTTTCTCAAGAACTTTAGTTTTTGACTTGTTCAGTTTAAATCCTGCCACATGACCAAATTCTTTTTTTTAAAATGAAATATTTATTAGGATTTTCAAATTCAATACAAAAGAAGTCAGAAAAAAACCAAAAAATTGCAAAAATATAAAAAAGGAGAAATTTAAAAACACATAAAATTTACCATTCCATATTTTCATTACCATATTTCCCAGACTTCCCCACACCTCCCCTTCTTGCATTCCAATTCAAATTGTTTGTTCAACAAGTTCTTATACCCAATTTTTAACCTTTTTATATTTAATTCAATTTTTTTAACTTATTTTAACTTATAAACATCAATATTTGTACCTCAATACTCAAATCTTTTTCCTAAAGTCGACCCTGATTCCATTCCACGAATTTCCCAATTTTCATATTAATAACCAAACAAAGAAAAAAAAAGACAAATCATAATTATACACCCTTTGGATTCTCAAACCCCACCACCCCCTTTCCCGGTTCCGATCCCCAACAAATGTCCAATTTTAATCTTCTATCAGCCTGGAGATCTCACGTCCGAGGCTCTTAATTCTCTCTCAGTTCCTCTCTGCCGGTCTTTTTGATAGTCCTTAATATTAAACTCCAAATTTCGGAGGAGCTCTGTCTCAATAAAATCCAAATTTCTTCCAGCCAGACCTCCATACTTAAAAGCAAGGTCCAACAGTCCAATTGTCACCAAGACTCCAGCTTCCACTTTAATCAAATTTGTAATCCATAGATCTTCAGGTCTCCACACAAAGGAATCTCTCCATTCTTCCTTCACCAATTTAATCCAGGATTTCATCATCCAGTACTTATTTTCCTTTGTAATCATCCTGTCAGGCCTTTGGTTTGATTTTCTGTTTCCCTTTTTGAGCATGATGTCAGGTCTCTGGCTCTCCTTTGTCATTTGCAAGGTTACAGCTCCTCCTTCCTTCTCCTCAGAAACAACATATATCTCTTTCTCCACACTTTCAGAATTCTCAAAATCCTCTTTTTGTCCAGCTGCATGGGCTTCCTGAGTCAAGTCCTTATCAAGTTCCGTAATGTTATTTACTTTTAAATTCAAGGTTGTTACATTTGTAGACAAAACCTCAATTTGGCCTTGTAACTTTCCCAGGAGAACAAATATTCTGTCCAGCCCAGCCTGAATTTTCCCTTTTCCAGCCATTCTTGTAATGTCCCAAATCCTCCTCTAGAGGGATTTAGTAACTTAGTATTCTTTCCAGTTAAAATCCAAAAGTCAGGTTAATTTGTATCAGTTCTTACTTATTTTCAACAAAATATAACCAAGTTGCAGCAACTGTATCCAGCAGAGACAGCAGAAACAAAGTTCTCTTTTTCCTTTTTGACAGCTAAATTTGACAGCTGTCAAACTTCTCTATATCTCCTCAGCAGGCTCTCTCGCGGATCACTCCCGGGTCCGGGGGGGGGGGTGGAACTTCAACTCTCAAAATTAACTCTTATCCTCCAGCACAATTTCTTATACTTATATCGCCAAATCGTGAAATTGATATCTTTTATCGAAAAGACAATTCTCTCGACTTTAGTTAACTAGTCCTTGCTTTAGATCTTTTGCAAGGCGGGGAGGCGGACTTCCTGTTTGCACCTTCCCCGATCGTGCCAAATTCCAAAGAAATTTTCTTTAAAAATCCAATTTCCGTACTACTCACGGGTTGTTACTTTTAGGGTCTGATTGTTCACAGGAAGAAGTCAGCGCCCTCCAACCATGGCTCACGGCTTCACTCCCCAGGAGAAGCAGTCGACTCTCAGCACCGCGCCGCTCACCCCGTCCCCCGTTCCAAAGCCTTTAAAAAGGCTTCTTCACGGGTCCGGGGGGACGCAAATGGTGCCCACCGAGTCACCAGGTTCACAGGCTTCCCCGCCTGTGATTTCTAAGGGTCCCCGCGTCACCGCAGCGGCAAGACCCCGCTCCTGAAGAGCCGATTCCCTCCGGAGTTCGGAGGGAATCCGCCATTAGCCGTTCGCGCTAACCCGGAAGTCCTCCACATGACCAAATTCTTGAATCAGTTCTAATACTCTTTTCGTACTAGATTCTGGCTCCTGTAACGTCAAAACTAAGTCATCTGCAAAAGCCTTCAATTTGTATTGTTTGGCTCCGACCTGAATACCTTTAATCAGACGGTCCCTTCTAATCATATTTAACAAAACCTCCAGGACTGAAATAAAAAGCAGTGGGGAGATTGGGCAACCTTCTCGTGTACCTTTCTCTATCTTAAATTCCTCTGTCACCACGTTGTTAACAATTAATTTAGCCTTTTGTTCTGAATAAATTGCACTTATACCATTTTCAAACCCTTGGCCAACCCCCATCCCCTGAAGATTTTTCTTCATAAAACTCCAAGAAATATTGTCAAAGGCTTTCTCCGCATCTATAAAAATTAAAACTGCTTTGGTATTTATGTTCACTTGCAACTTCTCCAAAATATTAATTATATTCCTCGTGTTGTCTGACAAGTGTCTACCTGGAAGAAAGCCAGCTTGGTCCTTATGAATTTCTTCCACTAATACTTTTTTTAACCTGTTAGCCAAAATGTCAGCAAATATTTTGTAATCCACATTGAGCAGGGATATGGGGCGGTAGTTCTTAAGTTGCGTCTTCTCAGACTCAGTTTTCGGTATAAGTGAAATGTAGGCTTCCTGCCACGACTCCGGTGCCTTTTTCCCCTCTAAAATTTCATTGCAAACCTCCTTTAGTGGCCGAATTAACCAATCTTTCAAAGATCTGTAGTATTTGGAGGTTAAACCATCTGGCCCTGGAGATTTACCCAACTGCATATTCTGAATGGCACCTTCCACCTCCTGTTCTGTAATTTTGTGACTCAACATTATCTTATTTTCCTGAGAGATTTTTTGTAGTCCATTTGTTCTTAAAAATTGGTCTAAATCAGTCTCTTTCTGTGGCCCTTGTGTATATAGTTGTTTAAAATATCTCTGGAAACACTTTCTAATTTCCAATGGATTCTGAATGTTCTTTCCATCTACATGCAAATTTGTAATGGTGTTTAATTTTTGTCTTTTCTTCATCTGCCAAGCTAGCAGTTTCCCACATTTATTAGCCGATTCAAATGTCTTTTGTCTCATCTGCTTAATTTTCCATTCCACTTCCTGATTTATCATTTTCATATATTGTACTTGATGTAACTTAATTTCTCTCAGAATCTCTTGCGATTTTGGTTTTGCTCTTAGTTTCTTCTCTCCCTCTTTTATTTTCCCCAAAATTTTATCTTTTTTCTCATTTTGAGTTCTTTTCTTTATTGTATTCTGTTGAATCAGAAACCCTCTCATAACCGCTTTGCTTGCGTCCCAGATTGTTCTTTTTTCAACCGTAGTATTCAAATTTATCTCAAAATAGTCTCTCAAGGTTTTTTGGGCCTTCTTGATAACCTCTTGATCTCTGAATAAGGTGTCATTCATCCTCCATCTGAAGGAACCAATTGGTGTTAATTTCATCTCCATCTTCACCGCATTATGGTCGGAGCAAGTTTTTGGGCAAATTTCCACTTTTCGAGTCTTAGGTGCCAGTCCTCTAGTTATCCATATTTGGTCAATTCTTGTCCAAGTCATATTGGCTTCAGAGAAGAATGTTCCCTCTCTTTCAAGGGGGTTCTTAGTTCTCCAAATGTCAATCAAGTCCATATTGTCAGTCAGTTCAAAAAAGGTTTTTGGTAGTCTGCCATCTTTGGTTACCACCTGTCTCTGCGACTTATCCATGTTTGTGGATACCACTCCATTCATATCTCCCATCATAATAATGTTATAGTCCATATAGTCCAACAATGTCTCATGCAATTTCTTAAAGAATTCAGACTTCCCCTCATTTGGTGCATAAATTCCTACAATCAAAAATTTCTCTCCTTGTGATTGAATCTCAATTGCAACAATTCTTCCTTGTTCATCTTTAAAAACAAATTTCGGTGATAGACTCTCTTTGGCGTAGATAACGACTCCTCTCTTTTTAACTTTGTCCGATGAAATAAATTCTTGACCCAGTCTTTTATTAATTAGAACTTTCCTATGGAGCCTTATCACATGGGTTTCCTGTAAGAAGAAGAAGAAGAAGAAGAGTTTGGACTTGATATCCCACCTTTCACTCCCCTTCAGGAGTCTAAAAGCGGCTAACAATCTCCTTTCCCTTCCTCCCCCACAACAAACACTCTGTGAGGTGAGTGGGGCTGAGAGAGTTCAAAGAAGTGTGACTGGCCCAAGGTCACCCAGCAGCTGCATGTGGAGGAGCGGAGACACGAACCCGGTTCCCCAGATTACGAGACTACCGCTCTTAACCACTACACCACACTGGCTCTCTGTAAACAAATTAAGTCCAGTTGTTCCTTTTTCAATAAATGGAATACTTTCTTCCTCTTCTCCGGGGAGTTAAAACCATGAATGTTCCAACTTAGTAATTGCAGAGACATGATGTGTTTATTCTATTTTCCTCCAACTGCTCCCAAAAGCTCTTCTTGTTCTGACGGTGGTATCCCTTTTTTTGATTTGTACAATCCCAAAGGTAGTGGTGCTGTGTCTAAAACTCCTGGTCTCAGGGCTCTTAACTCTTCTAGTGCTTCTTTTTGTAAGTCTTCTTCGTAGTCTCTCAAAAATTTTTCCTTATCTTCCACTGATCTAATTTTGAACTTTTTCCCTTTATAGGTAAAAGATAATCCCTGGGGGAATTCCCATCTAAAGACAATGCTGTTTCTTCTCAGTAGGGCCACCAAGTCTCCGTAGTTGGTTCTCAGGTCCAAAAGATATTTCGGTATATCCTTAAAAATCTCGACTCTCGAATCGTTAATCTCCAAGGTCTTCTGAAAGTGTGCACTCAATATTTTATCCCTCTCTTCTTTCGTTCGGAGGGTAACCAAACATTCTCTCACCCTGTTCTTTCTCCCTCCTCTTCCAAGTCTAAAGGCGCTCACTATCTTAAAGTCTTTTTCCAGCTCCAAATTCCAAAATTTCCCAAATTCCTGTGTAAGATAGTCGCTCAGATTATCTTTTTCAAGTTCCGGCACGGCCCTGATCCTCAGGTTTGTCTGTTTCTCCTTCAATTCAATCATAGACAATAAAGACTGATGGTCCCCAATCTGTTTACGCATAGGTTTTATTTCTTCCTCCACAGCCGCTACTTTTTCTTTTGCTTCCTCAGCTATTTTTCGAGTAGACGCAGATTCTTCCAGCAGTTTTTCAATAGATTTTGTATTTGAATTAATGCTGGCAGTATTCCCGTCAATTTTATTTGATTGTTCTGTAACTTGTTTACTTAGGCCTTCCAATTTCTCATAAATTTTATTTAATACAGAAGTAAATTCCCCTTCTGAGGCCATTCCTTTTGGTTCAACTTCTGCCAGATCTTCCTCCTGTGTCACAGGAAGGCCGGGTACAGATGCTCTACGTTGCTGGGAAACAGCACTGGGCTGCTGCACTCTGACCTTGCCTGATCTTGTTGCTCTTTGTTCAGTCATCCCCCTTTATCTTGAGTCAAGGTCAGATCTTACCGTGGAAATTCCCTAATGTCCACAGTGGAAAATTCCCCCAACTAAATGCACAACTTCAATATTCCTCTAGGGGGACACTGTAGCAGCCATAAAATTCACAATAGAAAAGTCTTTTCTAACTTTCCATGTCCCCTTCAATAAAAACATGCAACAGTTTCCAGTCCAAAGAAGACTCTCAAAATGTATCTCCCTTGCAGAGTTAATCATTAAAAAGTTACAATGTCCATAAGTAGTGCGAGTCCCAATGTAGCAGTTCTCATAAGCCTGGCAGTCCGTTCCCAAGAGTTTCAACAGAAAAAAAGAAAGAAAGTTTTACCTCTATTTTTCCCAGAAGAAATAAAGTTACTTTCCCTCTTCCCCCCCTCTCCCAATCTGGGGGGGGGGGAGTTCTTTCGCTTTGATGTTTCGATTTAAGACTTTAAAAGCTCCGCTTTCCAAGTATTAGCATAGAAACGTCTTTGCTTTGATCTGTTACAGAAACGGGAGGCGGACTTCCTGTTTACACCTTCCCGCTTCAGTGCCAAATTAACGCCTTTTTTCTTCTTCAAGTCCAATCTTTTAATTTCACCTACTCACGGGTAGTAGTTTAGCAGCCGAATTGTCACAGGAAAAAGGTCAGCGCTCTCCGGCAACAGCTACGCGGCTTCACCCCACAGAAGGAGCAATTGACTCTCAGCACCGCGCCTCCCGTTACGCTCCGGAGCCCCTTGCGGGGTTCCTTCGCTGATTCGGGGGGCGCAAATGGTGCCCGCCGAGTCCAACGCTCGCAGGCTCCTTCTGCCTGCGATTTCCGATCGGGTCTCCGCTTCGCTGTAGCGGATAGACCCACTTTCTGCGGGGCTTCTCCCTCTTACTCAGAAGGAGACCGCCATTGCCGTTGGCGCCGCCTCCGGAAGTCATATTTAGTAAGCTTTTCGGTGAACTGCACATCCGGAGTGGGAGGATTACTAGCTGCATATTAATAGGGGGAGGGGGAGCTTGGATTTGGGGTGCAAGCAATTTGTTTTTTGTTTCCCCACTCGAGATGCTTGCTGTGGCTAGGGCCGGGCGATATGTCAATATAGATATATTTTCAAATCAGCTTGAAGTCTAGATAGTGAGACTGGTTTCATAATTTCTGACCTGGCAATATATTGCGAATCATGATGTGTGTGTGTACTATGCAAAAAACACCATGTGGGGGGAAACTGTGAAGCCAGACAATGCCTCTACATAGCTCCATCTTATTTCAGACATTGTGATATATTGGTGTATTGCAATGTTTAGCTAGTGATATATCACCGTGTTGAAAGCCAGCTATTGCCCAGCCCTAGTTGTGGCCTCAGAGGGCAAGACTTGTCCACCCAGCTGGAGCAAGGAAAGAATGCATACAGGCACACATTCTGTCAGGCTCTCACGCCAGTCCCGCTTGTCATTGGACCTCCAGGAGAAGCAGTTTCTGGATATCGTACCCCAGGATGGTGATGACTCCACTGAGCGGCCAAGGAGATCTGGCTTTTGGTGGACCACCTCTTCAAGAATGCCTGCCACCAGGTGAGCTGAGGGGGACGGTACCATTGAAAGGATGGGTGTGGGCTGGAATCCAGTACCAGTTTTGGGGTGTGCAGGTTCCAAACGTCCCAACTGATTTATATCTTAGCTACCGACTCGCTCTTACAAGCTCCTGCTGTGAGTATAGTGGCACCTTGGTGGAGCAGCAGCGGGTGGGACATCCAGCATATACTATTCCTTAGAGCGGCTCAGAAGAACCCAAGTGTTCCCAACCATTCTCTGTCTATCCCTAGCAAAGCGGCTCTCTGAGACTGGCCACTAGAAGAAGCGGGGAATGATTTCACTCTCCCATTGCCCCAAATCAGGAGAAGGGTAGTAGGAATGCTACTGTGGAAAGCAGGCGGGATACAATTCTCAGCCCTTGTGCCAGCTCTCTTGGTGATGGGCTTCTCTCCATTGTGGCATTCCTCGACCTCACATTATGCACCCCAGGGCTGGATTGTTCTTCATGCTATCCAGGATGTACCTCATCCCTTCTGAACGCATGGGTGATACTCTGCTTCAGGAGGACCTCTTCCAGACCCCGGGCACGCAGGACGAGCTGCAGGAGAGAATTGAGTGCCTGGACACCAGCATTCCCGAGACGATCCGTATCCTCTTTGGGGAACATTGTTGGGGAGCAGGGCTGCTTGGTGGTTTTCTTTCGCTCTTGGCTGGAGTGGACCTCACTTTTATATACCTGGTGGCTTAGGTTCCTAGGCCAGCCCATCCTTAAGGCTCCGAGACACAGCAAACTGAAATCCCCACAGTCAAGTCCAGTCATGCATCCAAACAGCTTCACAGCTTTAACCCCCATTTGAAAACATCAGCCTGGCTAGATAGAGCAGAGGTGGGGAACCTTGACAGGCCCGCAGGCCCCACATCTAGCATCATACGTGGTGTCAGGTGTGGAGACAGGTAAAGACACGGCTGCAAAGGAGCTTCAAGGGTGCGTTCAATTGTTCTTTGGCAAGCAGGGTTTCTTGACCGCACTTTTGGAGTTGACCACTAGTATTTGTTGTTTGGATTGAAACCATGCCTGCAGAAGGACATTTCCTCGGCAGATCAGCTTTGCAGGCAGCTTCGTCAAGAGGGGAGGTGTGGGATAATTACAGTGGGATGGCTCAGCTGGTAGAGCGTGACACTCTTAATCTCAGGGCTGCGGGTTCAAGGTCCACCTTGCGCCAAAAGGGGGAACTTGCAAGGTGGGCCCAGATGTATAAGGACCAAGCTTCTTGCTTTGGACCAGCCTGGGAAGGAGGCAGGCTGCAGGTAACAGGACAGAACACTTCCCTTGCCAGGCTGTCAATAGCTGGCAGTGACCACTCGGTGGCCGAAGCTCTGCTCATCTTCCTGGAGGCAGTGCCAGAACCAGTCCTTTGCTATGAACTGTATCAGCGCTGCCTTGAGTGCTCACATGACAGCCACCTCTGTCGCCAGGTCGGCCCCAGAGCCCCATCTCTTCCTGGCTGGTCTGTGGTGTGTACAGAAGCATAGAATCAGAAGGGATTTCCAAAGTCATCTAGTCCAAATGTTGCCGCGAGTAACAGGAAATCCACTAAAACATCCCTGAAAGCCAGTAAACCGGCACACTGGCAGGAGGGCTAGTCTGGTCTGGGAAGCCTTGTTAACTGCAGAGGTTGCTGATGTCTCCTTTGATAACCATCCCTCTCGGTTGTGGAGGGGGGTGGGGTGCGCACATGTTGCCTTTTTGCTTTCTGACCAGGACTTGTAACAATAGCCCACCTGTTTCAGTGAACCTTGCTTGAATTTCCAACCCAGGAAGCGGCCATATACTGGGCCATCTAGCTCAGTATTGTCGAAATTGACAAGCAGTGGCTCTCCAGGATTTCAGACAAGGGATGTTCCCTACCCTCCTGGGAGATGCTGGGGGTGGAGCCTGAGACTTTCTGCATGAAAAGCAGGTGGTTTACTGCAGAGCTATGGCCCTTCCCCCAAGATATCTCAGTTGGTAGAGCATAAGACTCTTCATCTCAGTGTCCTGAGTTTGAGTCCCACCTTAGGCATTGCAGGGGGTTCGATTAGTTAACCCTTGTGGTCCCCTCCGACTCTACAGTTGTATTATTCCCCAAAGTTCCCAGCAGAGTTCTAGTCCGGTTACCATTTTAAACATTCTTTTTTTTTTATGCCAGGTCTAAACCTGCAAACATAATAAGTACACCGTGCTAGTGATCCATGCCCCTCCTCTAGCAAAGCTCTGCACTGAAACTCCAAACCGCCCCTCCCTGTCTTGCAGGTGATCTGCCAGTTGCCGCGGTCGCACCAGAACGTGTTCCGCTTCGTGGTGGCTTTCCTGCGGGAGCTGCTGAAATACTCTGAGAGCAACAACGTCAGTGGCAACATGCTAGGTAAGGCCTGCAGTGGAACAGGATTGGGAACTTCCTCCTTCCCCACTGAAATAATCCAACTGGGCACCCTAGGAACTGGCAGGGCCAACCTGCGCATGAGGCGTTGCTCCCTTCCCTGTGCTTCGCCCTTTCCACCTTTTCCTCTTGACTCCTGACACGGTTGCACACTTGGCTTTCCACATGGTTCCAGGGCATTGGCAGCAGGTTCAGGGTGCTTGGGGAGGGACCCTGTTGGAGGACAGTCATTCCCTGCCCATCCTACTACCACCACTGCTGCTCTCAGTCCCTGCGCAGTAGTCCACGCTCTCCCCTTCTGCTGCAGCTGAGCATGTGCTACTCTTGGTGGGTACCAGGCATAAGGATTCCTGGCCTGTCCTGGGATTGCAGGACCTCTTTCTCTGTCCCCCCAGCCTTGATGCTCATCAAGAAGGGGCAGGGCAGCCACTGTGGCCCACGTACGCCTTAGCCTGCTCTCTATAGTTCAGCTATCTGTCCGCATTCTGCCAAGTAGAGTTCTAGGGTGTTCATTCTTCATGAGACACTAAGCACTGCCTAAAGGGACCAGGGAGGAGGAGGGGGCGCAGGCTGGGCAGCAGGAGGGGAGCTGAGGCAGTGGGTACAGCTGGGTTGGGTTGGGCTCCCCACCCGACCCCAAGTTCTGCAACTTTGTCTTTCTGCTTTTGTGTCCTGGGTTCCTGTACTTGGTGCACACACACTCTTAATTTATTGGGAAGCGGTTGTTTCAAAATGAAAGATCCGTTGTGCAGAGATTGTTCTGGTATTTGGAGGGGAGCTACACTTGCCTTGGCTGGTTTCTCCACTGCTCTGAAGCTCAGCCAGACTTTCCAAATGTAGCCGCCTTGGGCCCTCGCAGCACACATGAGGGAGAGGCTGTGGAGAGGGGGTGCTGCATGGGGCATCAGGTCGTGCAGATACCATGGAATCTGACTTCGCTCTTCACAACAAGGCTTGCAGGTGCAGAAAGAGGGCTACATTGCTTCCCCAAGGTGTTTCTCAATTGCTCTCCTTCCTCATACTGCTTGCAGCTTGCAAGTTTCAGCCCAGCAGCGGCTGGCTGCGAATTATTGCATAGACTCTTGAGGGGAGGTCTGCCCTCCCCTCTCCCCATTAAGCTTTGTCTCCAGGGCTCAGTGGTAGGAGGGAGAACAGAGGCAGAAAAAGAACTGGGCTTGGCTTGAGGGGGTTATGAGAGCATATGTGCACCTGGTGCCAAGGGATAAGGCTGCAGAACTGAGCAGAGCACACTTAAGAGCAGGAGGAGCTGAGCCCTGCTCCCGCCACCACCACCAACAGCAACTCCTAGATGTCCACTTGTTCTTCTCAAGGGAGTCCCCAAAATGACCAAAGGAGTCTGGAGCTCTGAGAGCAGCTATGGAGACTGCAGAGTCTGGATTGGAGCTCTTTTATTATTTATTTTCATTTGAAGTGGGATGGAGTGGAGGCTAGATGGATGACTTGGGGGGGGGGAGTAGGCGGAGAGCAGTGGAACAGGATTGGGAACTTCCTCCTTCCCCACTGAAATAATCCAACTGGGCACCCTAGGAACTGGCAGGGCCAACCTGCGCATGAGGCGTTGCGAGGCCATTGGCTCAAGGGGGGGGGCAGATCAAGGTCCATAGAGCACCATGCTTGCAGCCATGCCACTATTGTGACCACGGTCAGGCCCTTGTGAGGGTTTTGCCAACACAACCTGCTCCTCTCCAGCCTCCTTTCCTAAAGGAGAAGCAGAGGCAAGGCTCAGGGTGTTTCTGCCTCAAGCAAAAACATCCTCAGCTGGTCCTGGCAGTGGACATTAGAAATTGCTTTCGATATGGAAAAGAGTGGAATGCAGGAAAGTGGGGGGAGGGGAGTGTGTTAAAGGAAAAGGGAGGAGTTTTCCAAACTAAAATTGGGGTTGAAGACAGAGCTCTATTGAGTCACAAAAGGGGCTTCTGCCAGCCCAGTGGAATTTCCGGCTCCCCACATCCCAGCGTCTTAAAACACAAGAAGAGCTTGGGGAGTCAATTTTGTGCATAAGGTAGATGTTTGGCATGGTCTGTCCTTGATGTGAAAAGAGGATCCTTTCAATATTTACTTTGGTGAACTACAGCTCCCACAACAACAACTCTGAAGGTGACGCAGATGTTCAGAGCGGGGTGCTGATAATGCCAAGGTCATAAGTTTGATCCCTGTATAGGCCAACTGCATTATTCCTGCATTGTAGGGGATGGAACTAGATCAGTGGTTCCTAATTGGCTGATTACTGAGGACCCCTTATTTTTCAAAAGCCAAGCCGCAGACCCCCTACTTTTGAAAAATTTGATAACTCTATGGTAGTTACCTCTGCAAAGCAATTTTTTGAACAAAATGTGGGGTAATAAGCAAAGGATTTTAGGTATACTAAAAACAACAAGACCGCCCATAAAATGTATGCTATTGCCATGCCAAAATGAGAGAAAATTAGTTGGAGGGAGGCAAGGGATGAGGCCACGGACCCCTGATTGGGAATAACGGAACTAGATGGTCCTCGGTGTCCCTTCCAACTCCACAATTCGATGATCCTGTGTCTTAAACACAAATCTTGAGGAATAGTGTTTGTGTGTGTGTGTGGGGGGGGGTTCTGTTTGAACTTTCCCAGCCTTTGCTTTATTCTGATTTGCGCTTGCGTCCCTACTCCCCACGTGTAGAATTGCTATACGTTTGGATTTTCCTGGACATTCAAGCGTTTCCCGCATGGACACTTGTTTCCAACGGCCAAATCCCGGCAATTCCGGGCGGATGGCAACCCTACCCACTTGTGCCAGATTGCCTGGCATACATTACAAGCATCTAGTCACATCCCGGGGCTAGCCGACCTGACGGGAAGAGTCCGCGACCAGAAGGAGGAGGAGTACCAGGAAGAATGGACAAAATTCAAAGATTATTTAGCTAAATATGTCAAGATAACCTAATTGGAAAAGCTTGCAAATACGAGATAGGCTTAGGATTTAAATATGTAAGGATAGGAATTAAGATGTTTCAAGCTAGATTAGAAAGAATGAAAGATGTGAAGTGATCAAGTTGTTGTTATTATTTTTTTTTTTTTTGAGAAGATTGATTTTGGAAAACTGTTAAAATGAAATACAATGAAATTCAACCAGGGGGATTTGAGGAAGTCACTTAACAATGTTATCAAGATTGGTTTAATTACAATTAGGATGTTTGTTTGTTTGTTTGTCTTAAAAAAATTTTTGGAAAATTAATTTAAAAAACTGAAAAGAAAAACACCATAGATTATCCAGAATCCCAAGCAGCGACATTGTGAAACTTTCATAGGAATAAAAGGTAGGGGGGAAGGAGGCACAATGTCAAGCAGGCAACAGAATAAACCCGAGCACTGTGGGTCTAAAACCGGCCCCTGAATCTCTTGCTCCCCACTCTGCCCTTCTAACAAGAACATTTTTTTGCTTGCTGGATGGCTGTGTGCAATGAGAGCTCAGTCACTGAGGAAGGGTGCTGGCCCAGTGGGAGAAGTATGTGCTTGGCATGCAGGCGATCCAGAAATCCATTCAAGAGCAAAATTCCAGTTCTCATGTTTTCTGTCGAAATGGCTAATTTAAAGGGGAATAGCATGGTGCCTTCCACAGAGTCAGACCAAGGAGAAATTCTGTAAGCAAAGGTAGCAGGCTTTGAAAAGCTTATGCAGATACACAAGGACACATTGCTAAAAGAAACAAAGGGATTTGGAGGGACCATGAGTGAACAGGTAGTACCAGAATGTACAGAATTGTACCTAGAAAAAGGTTACAACTGGATTACCTTTTTGTAAACAAAAGCAACAACAACCCCCAAAATAAAACTCGGAAGCAGCAGGACTCCTTAGGAACTCTTCAAAAAACAAAACACAAAACTGCATATCCCTACCTAGTCACCAAATGTGAGGGGAAACGTAAGCCAGCATCTTACACTGCTTTAAATGATAGCCAGATTCTGCAATTTTTTACCACACCAGAAGTAAAAGCACGGGGCATTAATAAGTTTTTGAAAAATCATGCACTTCATTTGTAGGCAAGGGAAAGCTTTCTGAAATGTACAAAATCTTACTAAGACACACAATCTGTTGAAATGACCAAGCAGCGTACGAGATTCGGGGACAGTGGTGTGCCGCCTGGGGAAATGTTCCTTTCCATTCACCTTAAGCAAAGATATGGTGACCTTCTGCATCCATAAATAACTTTCAGAAATGTATTTCATTACTTCCCAAAGCTTCTCAATGGGCTACCAAATAGCATTTCTTTCTATTTTGGATGAAACTGGGGAAGCAGCTTTAGAAGAAGGGGTTGCTGACATTCACTGGCCTGGAAAACACCTGATGCCAATATGATGGCATAGCGGTGTCCGCAAATTGTGGGTGGTGAATTGCTTGGGTGGCCTCTCTTGAGAAACGTTGCCAGAAAATGTATGAACCTGTTTGTGATAAAAAGTGATTCGTAAAGCTGCAAACAGCAGGTGTCCCAAGGTTAGGGAGAAAACATGGCAACGAAAGAGGGGGGAGATTAGTTCAGGGTCAAGCTGGATGGGTTGTCAAGGAAACAGTGTCCTGCCCATCTTTGTGACATCTCGTGCTGCTTGTAGAAAAGACAGAAGCTACACATCCCCGTCGTGGGATAGTTGGGAGGAGTTGGCTGAGACAGAACTGGGACGGAGAAGCAAGCAAGCAAGCGAGGGACCAACAGGGGAGATAGGTGTAGACTTTGCTTTGCTTTGCTTTCACTTTATCATTTCATTTTCATTTGTATATTTTGTGCACATATTTTCCTGTATATTTTAGACAGAGAGGAGTAGCAATAGGCTTAGAGGCAAGGTTCAGAGTTAGTGTTGTGTGAGCATTCTAAAGCAGTTAAGTTTAAACAGGAGTGGATTTCACCTGAAGAGATGGCCAGCATCGTGAATCTGTATGTAGGATTTCGTCTGCTTCTTTTTTGTAATCTTCTGGGGCGAGGGCTTGGGGTCCCCCACACGGCCAGCATCCCCATGGAATTTAACCCCTTCCTGAACAGCTTAACTTCTCTTCCCACCCCCCTCCCTTTCCCCGCCTTCCCATTCTCCCTCAAATCTCATTGCAGCTCAGCTGGTTATAGGGAGCTGCAGATAGCACCAAGGTTGCAGGTTCAATTCCCGTAAGGTACAGCTGCATATTTCTGCATTGCAGGGGGTTGGACTAGATGATCCCCAGGGTACCTTCCATGATCATTATTTTGGGATGCTTTTTATTACAGTCATAGCCCACTTTTCATCCAAGCAGTTCAAGGTGGCATTGATGGCTTGCCTTTCCCCCCATTTTTCCCCTCACAACAAACCTGTTAGGCAGGCTAGTATGAGAGTGACTGGACCCAACATCAAACAGTGCACTTCATGACTGAGTGGGGATTTGCACTCGGATCTCCCAGGTCCTCCTAGTCCAGAATTCTAGCCACTATACACCCCCCCCCCTCTCTCTACCCCTTCTCCGTTTCTCAACTCTTCAGCCATCAACTGCAACAGACAGGGGTTCTGTCAGTCTTCCTGTCAGTCACTCTGGCTCTAAGAGAGTTTTCATTGCATTCTTTGGCTCATCTATGCCTTGATGCTTTGACGACCTTCCTAGCAGCCCCCTTCGCTCTCCAGGCAGGGCTGCTGTCCTAACAGCATTATGCTGAGGGCTCTTTTAAATGCTGGAAATGCTTCCCTTATCTTTCCTTTGCTGGGGGTGGGGGTGGGGGGGAGTGTTGGAATCCCCCCCCCATACATGAGATGCACCACTGTGTTCCAGTGGAGAGCCGTTTGGGCCGTTTCAACTCGGACCCCCCCCCCGGGGGTCACCGCTCAGGGGCGTGCCTTAGGCCCTCACCTCTTCAATATGCGGGGCAGGTGATGGCTCTTCCTCCCCTCTTCCATCTACAGAATAATACCAATACCAATGCCTAACCGCCAATACCCAGAAAGTTGTGACAATTTGCTACGAGGTAGGCGGCGATAAATAGGGCTGGTCACGCTCCCTGAGCCAGCGATTGGCTGTCCAGGGGCTGACGCGGCCGGGGATTCCCTCAGTCACCCGCAACTCCACCTCCTTTGTAGGCGGAAGTGGCTTTGCTGGATCAGAGGAAAAGCCCATCTAGTCCAAACTCACAAGCAGTAGCCCACTCCTGCTGCTTCTCCTCTAGCTGTGGGCTTCAGAGGTAGAGTGCCTCTGTTCCTGGAAGCTCTATATTGCTATGCTGAGTAATAGTGAGAGATGCTGTTGTTCTCCTCCAACAATTGGTGTAATCTGCTTCCCAGCCCTGCAGGCTACTTGTCCTTGTAGCATCAGCTACCTGCAAATTTCAGCAACGGAGTAAACATGATGTGAAGAAGTTCCCACCAGCATTCTCAAATGAGTTGATTCAAAGCTCTCCCTCCATCTGCTTTCTCTCCAAGGCCACGATCATCTTGGATAACTCCTTCCTGCTCCTTTCCTTTTTAAAATAAATAAATAAATAAATAAATAAATAAATAAATGATTGAAGATTTCTTAGTTTACAAAAAAAAACGTGCCTTGTCTCTTTTTTCAAGTTGTGTTTTCTACAGATCAGTTTCATTTGTTGTGAGACATTAGTGTTGCATGCAGTGTTGGGTTAGGAAGAACAGAGGGGGAAAGAGGGGGAGGGTGGGGTATGAAATGAAAATCAGCAAAACAAGAATTGCAAATAGAGAATAGAGACTGACCTCTGAGAAGTAGACGTTTCACCTTTTAAGTTGAATTACTGAAATAATAAACTGTTAGGCTATATGGAGAGAGTCAGAATTTACAGGGTTAAGAAGTTCTGAGTGATGTCTCACATTCTTGGAGGCGGGCATAGAACACTGAGAAAGGGGAGTGTTTTACTGTGTCTCTGAGAGAGAGAGAGAGAGAGAGAGAGAGACAGAGTGAGTCTAACCAGATCCGGGAGAGGATCGAAAATCATTGCTCTCCCGGTGACAGAGCACTCATCTTCGATCCTCTCCCGGATCTGGCTAGACTCACTCTGTCTCTCTCTCTCTCTCTCTCTCCCCGGGAGAGGATCGAAAAGAATATGGAGAGAGTCAGAACTTACAGGGTTAAGAAGTTCTGAGTGAAGTCTCACATTCTTGGAGGCGGGCATAGAACACTGAGAAAGGGGAGTGTTTTACTGTGTCTCTGAGAGAGAGAGAGAGAGACAGAGACACGCAGGCGCAAGCGAAGCCGCCAGTCAATTTCACCAAAGGTTACCCGTATTTGTGTTATGGCCAGTGGCGTAGCGTGGGGGGTGCAGGGGGGGCCGGCCGCACCGGGCGCAACATCTGAGGGTTAGGGTTAGGGGGCGCAAATCCACGGGTTAGGGGCACTAATTACTTGCCTTGCCCCGGGTGCTGACAACCCACGCTACGCCACTGGTTATGGCTATGCTGCAAAGACTCCCTGTCTTCTCTTACACACACACACACACCCCATTTTGGTTGTAGGCTTCTGTCTCAGGTTTTGAAATGTGTTGAGGAGGGGGCTTTACTGGGTTGTTTTTCACCTTTATTATGCATTTTGTTATTTTATACTGCAATTTTTATGTTGTAACCAGTGCTTTTTTCTATTTTAAAAAAATGTTTGGGGTACTCTCATTTTGACTCAAGAAAACCGCCATTTTATAGTTCAAATTGGGGAAAATAAATGCAGTACAGTAAATGGACAAAAGTGCAAAGATTCACAAAATGTTTCGGGGTGTGCGTACCCCTGCATCCCCCCAGAAAAAAGCACTGGTTGTAACTGAGACCTGTGGGTATAGGGCGGTATAACAACAACAACAAGGTCTGCCCCTCTCCTTCTCTTCTAGGTTCAGGCGACTGAGGGACATGGCAGCCCGCAAGAAGAAGGGGACCCGCAAAGTCCCCAAGAAGTCCAGGGTTGCTGTGGGCCCACGTGAGCAAATGCTTCCTTTTCATTTTGGAGCGTAAGGAGGGGTGGCCTTAATGCTCTAATCCTCAACTGTGGAAAATAAGTAGAAATGAACTAACCTGCCCCCATGTCCTTTCCTTCTTCTCTTGTTGCAGATGGTTCAGAGACTGGCAGGGTCTGGGCATCGCCTGTGGTTAGTATTTGAGAAAACAGCACAGTACATACGAAATCCCTCACCCCCCACCCCCCCATGCACCAGTGCTGTTTATACCCCCATTTTGGCGGTCTCAGATGCAGAGAAGCCCTCCTGCCATGAACTGACAGCCTGACTCTTGCCATTTCAGCAACTGGAGAAGGATGAGATGTTCCTCTGCTGCGTGCTGGCCACTTGCTCGGAGGCCCGCCAGAGAGAAAAGGACAGCTTGAGGTACTCCAAAAAGATGGCCGTCAAGGCAATTGCGGTGAGTGAGAGGTTGCATGAGGTATCCAGGGGTGAGGTGGGCAGGAGAGCTGGGGATGAGATTGGGGGGATGCTGGGCAGAAGGAAGGCCTGGTGGGGTCTGGCCAAGAGAAGGGTTGTGCAGGCATTTGGCATTACATTGCCAATTCCTGCACTGAGTTTGGGGTTGGAGGAATCCACCTGATGTCCGTAGGGAACTGATGTTTTCCCCCTCCGCCCTCTGTTCTCTATCAGGATCTCATGGGACGGATTGCGTGCTTTACGCAGCCTGAATTGGCCCTTGCTATGGCGCTGGAAGCCCTTTACCAACTGAGGTATACCGGGTTTTTTGAGCTTGATGAGGAGCTGGCGGGGGGGGGGGGAGCAGAATGTGGAAAGGTGTTACCAGACCTTGCCACTGCAGTGAATTCGATTGGAAGAATTGCTTACAATTTCTTGGGTTTCTTGCGTTCAAAAAGCTTTCTTTATGCAGCAACTATTTACAGGATGAGTGGAGATGTGAGAGAGAAAAGAGAAGCTATATTGTCTAGAGATGACTGCAAAATGGCTCAGCTTTTAGGGGTGGGATTAACTAAGACCTAGAGGCTTGCAACCAAGTGCCAGGTAGACTGCCACATAAACAGTGCCCTCGTGTGTTTATTTTAATTTTACCTTTATTCATTTTTACCCTGTAAAATTGATACGCTGCTTGATTGTCAAAAGTGGTTTAAGCTAACACATGCATTCACTAGAAGTTCAAGAGAATGACATGTATTTGATGCTTCCCCCAATATGAGACAGAGTCTAAAAACTTTTCCCTCCTTCTCTCCAGCCTCATGAAGCCCAAATTACCACTGAAGCTCCACAGCCTGATTGTGCATGCAGCCTTTGCGGCAGTCATTGAGGTCAAAACTGAGCCCGACAAGCAGGTAAGTTGTTAGCCTTGAAATTTGACTTCTCTAGTTGTTGTTTCTTCTTCACACGCTTTAAGCACTGCTCCCATTGCTCAACATCTGATCTCTCTTTCCCCTGCTTGGCGCATCCTCTCCCTCATTGCCATTGCCTGCAGGAGTTAGAGGAACGTTATACTCTGATGCTGCGAGGCCTCCTCTGGGAGGCCCCAAGCACTAAGACCCTGAACTTGCTGATGAATGTAAGTATCTTGATGGCCTCAGTGGCTGTTTGACCTAGAAAGCTTTCATGGAGAAGCCGCCACCTAGTAGTGCACCTCTTGGGCCCTTCCCCTCTTGTAAGGCAAGCTGGCCACATGGACGAGCCAGCAAAGGCCCACTTGCCCAGACAGCCAAAGGAGGGCCTTGGATGCAGAGCTACAATTTGGGGCTGGAGGACATTGCCACTTTAGAACAGAAACGGATCTCTCTCTGAGAGTGTAAAGGGCTTCACAGTGGTCTGCCTCTTTCCCCCAGACCAGCCTCCTGATCCTGAGGTCCCCTTTCCTCCCACAGGAACTGAGAGGTTACACAACAAGTGCGATTGCAGCGGAGAGGCAACTGGCAGCCAGTGGCATTAGCTGGCTGATGTCCTGTGCAAGAAGGCTCAGTTGCCTGAAGGTAAGTCTCTCACCTTTGGCACCTTCACAGCCCCAAGAGGCTCCCAGAGTGGCTTGTGAAAGGATTCCCACAGGAGGAATCACAGTCTGGTATCAGGCACACAACACAATGTGTGTCCCTGGGATGCCGGACAAGGCTGGAGACATTTCCTGCCCTCTTCCTTGATCTTACACTTCCACCTCTGCCTAGTAGGCTGCAGGACCCATTGAGGTCGCCTGGGGCAAGGGATTGGGGCCAGGCAATAGAACTCACTCATCCCATGATGGAGGCAAGTCTTCCCTGGCTTGGGTCTGCTTCCATGTTCTCTTGCACCCATTATTTGGGGAGGGTTGAGGATCAGATCAGTCATCTGATCCAGTACGGTCTTTTCTGTTCTCTACAGCATGCTCTCGTCCCTCTGGAGCTGGCTCACTTCTGCCCCAAAGAAGGTAACACCCACAGCCTGGGGACATGGGACGCACTTTCCAGACTAAGGAGAGCCCACTCAGTAGCTGCAGCATCCTTGCTTGATGCAGACCTCCTGGGTCATGTGGCTGTGAAATCCTGCCACAGCACAAAGATGGCCAAACTGCAGGCTTGGAAGGAGTCGTTGCCCCCAAAGACAGGATCCATAAAGCCTCCTTGTAAATAGGGTGGAATGGGGGCCAGGTCAATTTGGTGAATCAGTAAATGTGGCAGAAATTCATCTCTCTTCTCCTTCATTCTCTTCCAGATGACATAAGACTTGATGTCAGTTTCGATTATGGGGAGAAGACACAAGTTTCAAGGCTCAGCGATGATGGAGTGGCAATTTTTGCTTGCTGTTTCATTGTGTCTTGTTGCTAATTGTGATCATTGCTGTTGTTTTAGAATTCTTTCCTATGCAATATAACTTTTTTATTGCTTTTAAATTGTTGCTTTTTAAATTGTCCTTGTAAAGGAAAGTGTTCTGCTAATGTTGATTGTATTCTGAATTGCTTCAAGAAGCCTCATAGCAATGAATACTATTAAGAGTAATAATTATTTTACCTGCCTTAATTATAATAAAGCATTGACATGCATATTTTAAATTAGCGGTTAAGGTCTTAAACTACACATTTTAATAGTTTCAGATCTGTATTCTTTACTGTGTTCTAGCTTATAGATTTTGATTTTAACCTCCATATATATGAGAGCCAGTGTGGTGTAGTGGTTAAGAGCGGTAGTCTCGTAATCTGGGGAACCGGGTTCGCGTCTCCGCTCCTCCACATGCAGCTGCTGGGTGACCTTGGGCCAGTCACACTTCTCTGAAGTCTCTCAGCCCCACTCACCTCACAGAGTGTTTGTTGGGCGGGGGAGGGAAAGGAGAATGTTATAATAATAATAATAATAATTTATTATTTATACCCCGCCCATCTGGCTGGGCCTCCCCAGCCACTCTGGGCGGCTTCCATAGAAACCAAAAATACACTAAAATATCACACGTTAAAAACTTCCCTGAACAGGGCTGCCTTAAGATGTCTTCTGAATGTCAGGTAGTTGTTTATCGCTTTGACATCTGCTGGAAGGGTGTTCCACAGGGCGGGCGCCACTACCGAGAAGGCCCTCTGCCTGGTTCCCTGTAGCTTTGCTTCTCGCAATGAGGGAACCTCCAGAAGCCTCTCGGCGCTGGACCTCAGCGTCCGGCAGAACAATGGGGGTGGAGATGCTCCTTCAGGTATACTGGACTGAGGCCATTTAGGGCTTTAAAGGTCAGCACCAACACTTTGAATTGTGCTCGGAAACGTACTGGGAGCCAATGTAGGTCTTTCAAGACCGGTGTTATATGGTCTTGGCGGCCGCCCCCAGTCACCAGTCTAGCTGCCGCTTTGAGACTCCTTAGGGTAGTGATGAAGCGGGATATCAAATCCAAACTCTTCTTCTTCTTCTTCTACATGTTCTCTATCTCTTTTTTTCCATTTCTTTTTATTGAATTTCACTTAGATAACCAAAAGAGAAAACAAATCAACAATTTCAAAAGGGATATCCAAACATAACATAAAAATAACATCAGTTTCCATCAGTGGCGTAGCGTGGGTTGTCAGCACCCGGGGCAAGGCAAGTAATTTGCGCCCCCTAACCCGTGGATTTTAGCAGGGGGCAGAGAGCTGCGAGTGCGAGCGCGTCCCCCCCCCAGATGTTGCGCCCGGTGCGGCCGGCCCCCCCTGCACCCCCCACGCTACGCCACTGGTTTCCATTACAGTTCTTTGTCTTCACACTTGAATCTTTATATCTTTAAATATTTAAATCTTTCCTCTACACACCTATTGACCTCCATCCCTCCCGATTTCAGGCTTCTTAATATAAATACTTTCTTTTTCCTGCAGCTGATAATTGTTTTTTTTTTTTTAAATGAATATTTATTAGATTTTCCAATTTTATATAAACACAAAAAGAAAAAGAAAAAGAAAAATATTAAAAAACAATTCAGTTTCAATAACAGTTTTTCAGTCACATATTTCTTTGACTTCCTCATACCTCCTCTTCTTGTTCTCTAGTTCAATTTGTTAATTCAGCAAATCCTAATCTCTTAACATTCCTTTTAGAATATCACCTTATTTTCCACTCAACTTTTTTTTTTAATTTAATAACAAAAACAATTATAATCCCCATTATCTTTATCATAACAGCTAGAGACCACCAAAGTGCAGCTGATAATTGTTAACGGTTTACACATCGTAAGATCTATATCAAACCTGCTATAGTTTTTAAGTTTCTATAATTCCCTTCAATGTATATCATAAATTTATTCCAGTCACTAATAAACTTTGTATTTTTTTGGTTTCTGATTTTTTGTGTCATTTTTGCTAGTTCAGCAAATTCAAATAATTTTATTTGCCAATCTCTAATCGCTGGGGTGTTTGGGCTTTTCCAATTTTGAGCAATTAATATTCTAGCGGCAACTGTAGCATACTGGAATAATGTCTTATCTTCTTTTTTGATTTCATCCCCAATTATTCCTAATAGGAAGGCCTCTGGCCTTTTGGGAAAAGTTTATTTAAATATATTTTTTTAACTCACTATAAATAAGTTCCCAATATTTCTTCATTTCTTCGCATGTCCACCACATATGGTAGAAATTGCCTTCTTTGATTTTACACTTCCAGCAAGCCTTATTTCCTGTTTTATACATTTTCCCTATACATCATCTTTTCCTTTTTTTTTAAAATAAATTTTTATTAGAGTTTTACAAAAGAGAAAAATAAAAATTCACAGAATAAAAAACCATAGATA
This sequence comes from Podarcis filfolensis, assembly GCF_964270895.1. Taxonomy (NCBI): domain Eukaryota; kingdom Metazoa; phylum Chordata; class Lepidosauria; order Squamata; family Lacertidae; genus Podarcis; species Podarcis filfolensis. The sequence continues at coordinate 12,486,242 of NC_139619.1, forward strand.
AAAATAAACATTACAAAAAAGAAAACACAAAAAATACAGAAAGAAAAACAACAGCTAATTAAGAAAAACAAAGTTTAGAAAAAGAAATAAAACAAATCCATTTTTCCCAGTATCCTCAAATTCATGTGCTTATGTTCTTGACCTCCTCACACCTCCCCCTTTTTGTGTTCCCGTTTACATACTTAATTCAGCAAATTCTTACCCTTTTTCAAATATTTTAACTTTGTACCATAACATATTATACATCGATATTTTCAACCATTTATCAATACATTTTTTACATAATCTTATTAACTTTTGTCACTAATTACCACTTATTACCAATCCAAGCATAGTTTTAACATTCATTAATTTTATAGTATTTCTGAAGATAGTCTTTAAATTTCTTCCAGTCTTCTTCCACCAACTCTTCTCCCAGGTCTCGGATTCTGCCAGTCATTTCCGCCAATTCCATATAATCCATCAGCTTCATCTGCCACTCTTCCAGAGTGGGTAGCTCTTGTGTCTTCCAATACTTTGCGATGAGAATTCTTGCTGCTGTTGTTGCATACATAAAGAAAGTTCTGTCCTTCTTTGGCACCAATTGGCCGACCATGCCCAAGAGAAAGGCCTCTGGCTTCTTAAGGAATGTATATTTAAATATTTTTTTCATTTCGTTATAAATCATCTCCCAGAAAGCCTTAATCTTTGGGCATGTCCACCAAAGGTGAAAGAATGTTCCTTCATTTTCTTTACACTTCCAACATTTATTGTCGGGCAAATGATAGATTTTTGCAAGCTTGACTGGTGTCATGTACCACCTGTATATCATTTTCATAATATTCTCTCTCAGGGCATTACATGCCGTAAATTTCATACCTGTGGTCCACAACTGTTCCCAGTCAGCAAACATGATGTTATGACCAACATCTTGTGCCCATTTAATCATAGCAGATTTAACTGTTTCATCCTGCGTGTTCCATTTTAGCAGCAAGTTATACATTCTTGAAAGTGTTTTTGTTTTGGGTTCTAACAATTCAGTTTCCAGTTTTGATTTTTCCACCTGGAAACCTATTTTTTTATCCAAATTATAGGCCTCTCTTATTTGAAAATAGTGCAACCAATCTCGCACCTTGTCTTTTAATTTCTCAAAACTCTGCAATTTCAATTTATCTCCTTCTTGTTCCAATATTTCCCAATATTTCGGCCATTTGGCCTCCATATTGGACTTTTTCAGTGCCTTTGCTTCCATTGGTGACAACCACCTTGGGGTTTTATTCTCCAGTAAGTCTTTATATCTTAGCCAGACATTAAACAATGCTTTCCTGACAATATGGTTTTTAAATGCTTTATGAGCTTTAACCTTGTCGTACCACAAATATGCATGCCACCCAAAAACATTATTAAAACCTTCTAAATCCAAAATGTCTGTGTTTTCAAGAAGCAGCCATTCTTTCAGCCAACAAAATGCGGCCGATTCATAATAAAGTTTCAGGTCTGGCAGGGCAAATCCACCTCTTTCTTTAGCGTCAGTTAGTATTTTAAATTTTATTCTGGGCTTCTTGCCCTGCCAGACAAATCTAGAAATATCTCTCTGCCACTTCTTGAAACAGTCCATTTTGTCCAAAATTTGCAAAGATTGAAACAAAAATAACATCTTTGGCAATACATTCATCTTTATAGCCGCAATTCTGCCCAACAAGGAAAGCTTCAGGTTTGACCATATCTCTAAATCTTTCTTCACTTCTAACCAACATTTCTCATAGTTATCTTTAAATAAGTTTAGGTTCTTAGCAGTCATGTTAACCCCCAAATATTTAACTTTCTTTACTATTGTTAGGCCTGTCTCCTTCTGGAACCTTTCTTTCTCAATCGGTGTTAAATTTTTCTCAAGAACTTTAGTTTTTGACTTGTTCAACTTAAAACCAGCCATCTGCCCAAATTCTTGAATCACTTCCAAAACTCTTTTCGAACTAGATTCTGGCTCCTGTAATGTTAAAACTAAGTCATCTGCAAATGCTTTCAGTTTATATTGCTTGGCTCCGACCTGAATGCCTTTAATCAGACGGTCCCTTCTAATCATGTTCAATAGTACCTCCAGGACTGAAATAAACAACAATGGGGAAATTGGGCAGCCTTGTCGTGTACCTTTCTCTATCTTAAATCCCTCTGTCACCACATTATTAACAATTAATTTAGCCTTTTGTTCTGAATAAATTGCACTTATACCATTTTCAAACCCTTGGCCCACCCCCATCCCCTGAAGATTTTTCTTCATAAAACTCCAAGAAATATTGTCAAAGGCTTTCTCCGCATCTATAAAAATTAAAACTGCTTTAGTATTTATATTCACTTGCAACTTCTCCAAAATGTTAATTATGTTCCTCGTATTGTCCGACAAGTGTCTACCCGGGAGAAAGCCAGCTTGGTCCTTATGGATCTCTTCCAATAATACTTTTTTTAACCTATTAGCCAAAATGTCAGCGAATATTTTGTAATCCACATTAAGTAGGGATATGGGGTGGTAGTTCTTAAGTTGCGTCTTTTCAGACTCAGTTTTCGGTATAAGTGTAATGTAGGCTTCCTGCCACGACTCCGGCGCCTTTTTCCCCTCTAATATCTCATTGCACACCTCCATTAGTGGCCGAATTAACCAATCTTTCAAAACTCTATAATATTTGGAGGTTAAGCCGTCTGGTCCTGGAGATTTACCCAACTGCATATTCTGAATGGCACCCTCCACTTCCTGTTCTGTAATTTTGTCACTCAACATTGTCTTTTTTTCTTGAGAAATTTTTTGTAATCCATTTTTCCTCAGGAATTGGTCTAACTCGGCCTCTTTCTGTGGCCCTTGTGTGTAGAGTTGTTTAAAATATTTCTGGAAGCAGTTTCTAATTTCCAATGGATTCTGTATGATCTTTCCATTTACCTCCAAATTTGTAATAGTATTTAATTTCTGTCTTTTCTTCATCTGCCATGCTAGCAGTTTCCCACATTTGTTTGCCGATTCAAAAGACTTTTGTCTCATCTGCTTAATTTTCCATTCCACTTCCTGGTTTATCATTTTCATATATTGTACTTGATATAACTTAATTTCTCTCAGAATCTCTTGGGATTTTGGTTTCGCTCTTAGTCTCTTCTCTCCTTCTTTTATTTTTTCCAAAATTTTATCTTTTTTCTCATTTTGGGTTCTCTTCTTTATTGCATTCTGTTGGATCAAAAACCCTCTCATGACCGCTTTGCCTGCGTCCCAGATTGTCCTTTTTTCAACCGTAGTGTTCAAATTTATCTCGAAATAGTCTCTCAAAGTTTTTTGGGCCTTCTTAGTCACCTCCTGGTCTCTGAACAGGGTGTCATTCATCCTCCATCTAAAGGAACCAATTGGCATTAGTTTCATCTCCATCTTCACTGCATTGTGGTCGGAGCAAGTTTTTGGGCAAATTTCAATTTTTCGTATCTTAGGCGCCAGTCCTCTAGTTATCCATATTTGATCAATTCTTGTCCAGGTCATATTGGCTTCAGAGAAGAATGTTCCCTCTCTTCCAAGGGGGTTCTTAGTTCTCCAGATATCAGTAAGGTCCATATTGTCAACTAGTTCAAAAAAGGTTTTTGGTAGTCTGCCGTCTTTAGTTACCACCTGTCTCTGCGACTTATCCATGTTTGTAGATACCACCCCATTCATATCTCCCATCATAATGATGTTATAATCCAGATAGTCCAACAATGTCTCATGCAATTTCTTAAAAAATTCAGATTTCCCCTCATTTGGTGCATATACTCCTATGATCAAGTATTTTTCACCTTGTAGTTGGATCTCAATTGCAACAAACCTTCCTTGTTCATCTTTAAAAACAAATTTCGGTGATAGGCTCTCTTTAGCATAAATAACAACTCCTCTCTTTTTAACTTTGTCCGATGAGATGAATTCTTGGCCCAGTCTTTTATTAATAAGTACTTTTCTATGGAGCCTTACCACGTGGGTTTCCTGTAAACAAATTAAGTCCAATTTTTCCTTTTTCAATATATGAAAGACTTTCCTCCTCTTCTCCGGGGAGTTAAAACCGTGAATGTCCAACTTAATAATTGCAGAGACATAGTGTAACTATTTTAGTTTCCTCCGGCTGCTCCCAAAAGCTCGTCAAGTTCTTGCGGTGGTATCTTCTTTTTCGATTTGTCAAGTCCCGAAGGTGGTGGTGCTGTGTCTACTCCTGGTCTCAAGGCTTTTAGCACCTCTGTCGCTTCTTTTTGTAAATCTTCTTCAAAGTCTCTCAGAAATTTTTCCTTATCTTCCACTGATCTGATTCTAAACTTTTTTCCTTTAAATGTAAAGGACAGTCCCTGGGGGAACTCCCATCTGAAAACAGTGGAATTCCTTCTCAGCATGGCCACCAAGTCTCCGTAGTTAGTTCTCAAATCCAAAAGATGTTTCGGTATATCTTTAAAAATCTCCACTCTGGACTCATTAATCTCTAAGGTCTTCTGGAAGTGAGCACCCAATATTTTATCTCGTTCCTCTTTCGAACGGAGGGTCACCAAACAGTCTCTCACCCTATTTTTCCTCCCTCCTCTTCCAAGTCTGAAGGCGCTCACTATCTTAAAATCTTTTTCCAGCTCCAGATTCCAAAATTTCTCAAATTCCTGTGAAAGATAGTCGCTCAAATTATCTTTCTCAAGTTCTGGCACCGCCCTGATCCTCAGGTTTGTCTGTCTCTCTCTCAAATCGACCATGGACAATAAGGCCTGATGGTCCCCAATCTGTTTACGCATAGGTTTGATTTCTTCCTCCACAGCCACAGCTTTTTCTTTTGCTTCCTCAGCTATTTTCCTAGTAGTCGCAGATTCCTCCAACAGTTTTTCTATAGCTTTTGTATTTGAGTTGATGCTAGCTGTGTTCCCTTTAATTTCAGTTGACTGGTCTGAGACCTGTTTACTTAGGCCTTCCAATTTCTCATAAATTTTGTTCAATACAGATGTAAATTCCCCTTCTGAGGCCATTCCTTTTATCTCAATTTGCCCTGAGTCTTCCTCCTGAGTTGCAGGGGGGCCAGGCACAGATGCTCTGCGTTGCTGGGAGACTAAAGTGGACTGTTGCACTTTGACCTTAGATCTTGTTGCTCTTTGTTCAGTCATTCCCCTTTATCTTCTATCAAGGTCAGATCCCACAGTCAAGCCTTGCAATGGAAAGTGCCCAAAGTTAGCAGTGGAAAATTCCCCCAGTCAGATACAGACTTCAGTAGTCCTCTAGGGGGACACAGTAACCACCATTGGATTCTCAGTAACCAAATAACAAAGTCTTTTTGTAACTTTCCGTGTCCCCTCTTTAATTGAAACAAACAATTCAGTCCAAAGGAGACTTTCTGAATGTATCTCCTTGCAGAGTTAGATCTTATATATTTACAGTATCCATAGTCAGTGCGAGCCCAAATGTAGCAATCCTCATAAACCTGGCAGTCCGTTCCCAGGGATTCCGCAAAAAGTCTATTGGGTTCCCAGAAGGTCCCCAGAAGAAATACAGTCACTTTCTTAGCTTCCCCCCTCTCCGCTAAGGGGGGAGTTCTTTCTTTTAATGCTTGGAATTAAAACTTTACAATCCACTTTAGAATAATAGCGTTGGAATGTCTTTGCTTTGATCTGTTACAAAACGGAAAGGCGGACTTCCTGTTTACACCTTTCCGCTTCGGAGCCCAAATTCACTTATTTTTTACTCTTCAGATCCAAATTTCTTAAAATCCCCTACTCACGGATGTTCTTTTTGCAGCCGAATTTCACAGGAAAAAGGTCAGCGCTCTCCGGCAACAGCTACGCGGCTTCGCTCCATAGATGCAGCAATCGACCCGTAGCACCGCGCCGCTCCCGCTGCGCACCGGAACCCCTTACGGGGCTCCCTCGCTGAAACGGGGGGCGCAAAAGGTGCCTGCTGGGTCCCACGCTCGCAGGCTCTTTCTGCCTGCGATTTCAGATCGGGTCTCCGCTTCGCCGTAGTGGACAGACCCACTTTCTATGGAGCTTCTCCTCCTACTCAGAAGGAGACCGCCATTGCCGTTGGCGCCGCCTCCGGAAGTCCTATACATCATCTTTTCCATCTTTTCCAAATTTTCCCTGAGTGTGACACTTGCCGTGAATTTCATTCCACTAGTCTATCTCTGTAGAAGTCCATATTCTGGTTTGTAACTGTAATAAATTGATTCGTTCATTCAATAAAGCTTCGGTGGTTTTGAAATTCAGTAAATTGTCTCTGCCTCCATTTTTTGGTATTGAGGGAAACGCTCTATAAAATAATCAGAAAACATCAGGGTTGTAGTCAACATCAGTCCTTTCCACAGCAGACCAATTTAAATTGATGGGCACGTGTTGATTTTGACGCATCTCTTCTGAGTAAAACTCAGTTGACTACTCCTCACAGGATATCATGGAATTGTAGAGTTGGAAGGGACCACAAGAGTCATCTAGTCCACCCCCTGCAATGCAGGAATATTTTGCCCAACGTGGGGCTCCAACCCACGACCCTGAGATGCAGAGTCTCACACTGTACTGACTGAGCTATGGGCAGATATCTTGTTTGATAAATGTGTCCCTTGGAAACATTTTGGTTTTATCCTCTCTGCAGGAGTTGCTATGCCTGATCATTCCATCTAGTTCTGTCGAAAGAGAGGTGGGGGTTGTTTTCTGATTTCTTAATTGTGAATATTTGGGGGGAGGGGAGGCATGGGTGGAAAGGAGATACTCAGATGGACCAGAGTGAAATGGGGGCTTCGGGATGGCTTGGGGAATTCTCAAAGTGTCACATCCAAACCAAAACTCTGGGTTGTTGGATGCCCCTGCCTTCTGTCATCATTTGAGTTTTCCTCTGCTTCCCTTTCAAGCTGCTGTCTGGAAGGAGGCCAAAGCCCACTTAAACATAAGAATGATTATAGGAAAGCATTCATTCAACAGCCAGAGTTGAATGAAGACGATGTGCTAGGAGGAGAATGAGCTAATTAAACCATTCTGCAACAAACACACACACACACACAGACACACACCAGCATAGCTTCAACGTTTAGCACAAAAAGTCTTCAGCCAGATGTCATGCAACCCTTTGGCAGGGGCAACTTATCATTTTATTGATTTTCCATAACAAACAATTAAAAAGGCGGACAATCTTGCAAAGGAGTGTTGCCATTTAAACTGCTGGTGTGACGTAGGAACCCGAACAAAGAAAAGGAACCAACTACCCAGAGTATGATTCCGATTGCCCTTGTTCTCCACCTCCCTCTATGCTAATCAGCCGCAAACAAGAGTTCAGATTTGAAAGCCTTGTTATCACCTCATTCCCTTCAATTAGCCAGCTGCTCTGGCAGATGACATCAGTTCCTTCCCGCTCCCAATATTCCTGCTCCTAGCCTGGTTAGCCATAGCCCGGAAGCTGAATCTCAGGGGAACGCCTTTGGGCTGGGAAGGGCTCATCTTTTCTGGGCCTCTTCTCCCCCTCAGGAAGGGGTGCTTGGCTCCTGGCCTGTGAAATGCGCTCAAAATGTAAAGATGCCTTCTTTCCAGGGAGCCAAGGGAGAAGGGGGGAATTTGAAATACCTCCAAACCTTCCCACGTCAGAGATGCAGGAGTTGCGTCACCTCCAACCTCCTCAGGGATGAAGCAGCTTCGAAAAACCAAACATCCCACCTGGGCACGGTTTCTGAGAGAGCAACAGCAGAAGACCCAGACTCTGGCAAGATGAGCATTTGCCCAGTGGATTCTGGCCGGTCTGTGAGGGCAGACAAGGGATGGCTGCGGTGGCCGCCAGCCCCTTCCCACTCCATCTCAGATACAGAACACATTTGCTCTGCCACTCCTTGGCTCTGGCGCCACCTACTGTTGGCCTCCTTGCCTTCCACCCTCCCAGTCCCAATGAGCACCATTCACCCCTGGTCCAGAGGCGCAGAGCAGTAGTTAGGTGATCTTGCGCCCCGGCAGAACCGTCCAGATTGCGCCCCCAGCCACGGACAAGTTAGCTCTTCTTTCTGCCTCTCCTCCACCCCCCCCACACATTCAATTCACCCTGGAAGTACAAGTATCAAAAAGTAAAATGTTAGAGGTTTCCCCCCACCCCCATAGCAATATAACTGGATTCAGCTAGCTGGTCAGTCTACTTTCGGTTTCACTCCTGGCTCCTTGTTAAATTAATACTGCATCAGAAACCCCCCAAGCAGATATCCAAAGTTCTTTGGCATTTCTCCAGTTGTTAATGAGATGTCTCTTCTAGTCCAGGGGACTCTTTTGATCTTCTTCCAGGAAACCAAGAGTCGAAAGCCTTGATTTTCCTTTTTTTCTTTTTCCAGTCATTTCCACACAGTTAGTCATTATTAGAGTTATTAAAACCTTACTATATTAACAAATGCAATTTTTTTAGTCTCCCTTGCTTTCCTGGTGACCTTCAGCTTAAACACAAACTGCTCTGGAGTGAGAAAAACCCATCACACTCAAAAAGCCCAGCTGGAGGGACCTGGAAGTGTGCGCGGAAGAGCAATTTTGTAGTGGCTTTGTTGCACAGGAGCACCAAGTTCACTAACTGGCTGATTCAGAGTGAATCCCATTCAAAAATTCGCAATGGTGTGTGTTTCAGCCAGCCATCCGGCTGCTGCAACTATTCCCTGGGTGCCACCACACTGTCCTGTCTGTGTGTTTGGAAGGGAATGGGAGCTATGCTCCCCCTGGAGATACTCCACTCCTTCTTCCTTAGCTGTGTTGCTCAACAGTTGAGGCAACCTTCACAGTTCTGGGGTGCCAATGCCAAAGACCTGTAAGTGTGCTGTCAATATATTTACAGTGCAGGGGTTCCTCCGGAGGAGACGACCACTTGTTTGTTTTACATTCATGTCTTGCTTGCCCAAAACTTAACACAGTGGTTAGACTCTACTAAGGGAATGGTCAGAGTGCTTTAATCCATTCTCATTGGAAAAGCTGAAGTTCTGGGCTGGACCTGAATCCCTTCCACAAAATACTGACAGTCTGGAAACACCCTGGGTGCAAACATGTTTTAGTGGGGAAATGATCTTTGCCTCTTCCTCCTTCCTAACCTGCAGTAGTGCCCTGGCAAATCACAAAGTGCAGGCTCCCTTCATGGTACTCACAGCCACACCGCTTTTAAGATTATACAAATTTAATATATCAACAACAAATAAACACAATAAGGCTATAATGATACAATCTGAATCATTAGGGGTGCATTGCAGCAGTCATTGCAAATCTCCTGAGTCGCCTTTCAGCCAGAAGCTCTGCAGCACAGGTGGTTCTGATGATTCCCCTGTAAGGAAGGCTTACAATGTAGGAGGCTTTGGGGCTTTGGGAGAGGGGGGAAAGTGGAGACATCATAGAAGTATGCATGATGTGGGAAAGGTGCAGAGCGATGTTTTCTCCCTCATAATATTAGAACCTGAATCTCTTTAAGAAAGAGGAATGTTGGCAGATTCAGGCCAGACACAGAGTGCCTAGTGACACTGAAATTTCCTCCTTCCAGAGGCACTGAGGGGGATGGCTTTAAGAGAGGATTCGTCAAATTCATGGAGGGTTAGACCATGTTGCACCTCCAGCCGCAGAGGCAGTCTACCTCTGCATACCCGTTGCGGGTGTCCCCAGTGGGGAGAGTGGGGCTGCATTTGGAGTCTGCTTGGGGCTTCCCTTGGACATCTGCTGGGCTGCTGAGAGCTGGACTAGATGGGCCTTGGTCTGATCCTGCAGGGCTGTGACAATAAGAGCCTGGAGTATGGCTGCTTCCCGAGCAATTCAGGGAACAGTAGTGCAGAGTTGCATCTCCCTGGGAAGGGGCACGTGCTCAGCAAAGCTGTCTCTTGCTTCTGGTCCTAAGAGTTGGGGTGGGGACATGGAGGAAAGGGGTGCAGCCTTCTGTAGAGGCCGGAGTCTCTCCCCTGCCTCTCTCTGCCACCTCTGAGGCAGAGAAAGCAAACCAATAGTCACGTTCATCTGTACTGGCTCAGTATGACCTATTCTGACAGATGCTGCCTTTCATATTCACGCCCAAGAGCCTTTCCGCTCCAGAGATCTGGGGCTGGACCCGGGATCTGCACGCCAAGGCTGGAGTAAGAAAGAGCCCTTGCCAGCTGGCCACGTTGGGCGCCTGCCTAGAGAGTGGAAGCCGGGGGTTGGAGGGACATCGTGCTGCTCCTGGCAACCCCCACCCAACCCGACGTCCTCCTCCGCCTGAGTGTATCTTCAGAACAACCCTCTGTGAGGGAGGCTAAGCTGGCCCAATGACTTGCCCAAGGACTGGCCCAAGGTAGCTCAGCCAGGTTGCCAAGGCATTTAAGCATTTAAGACCGCGCATCCTTTCCCCTCAGATGAGAAAGCCGGGATGAGTCATGCTAGCAGCCTGTGGCCTTGATGGGCTTTGAGGCAGCCCAGCCCCCTTGTCTGCAAGCAGGCTGCCTCCTGGGAGGATCAGCATTTTTTTTTCAAGGGACAGAAGCGCACGACTTCCCCCTCCCACTTGCCGCCCACCCCAGTCTTTCTCCGGCGGCTCAGTTTAGTGTGCCAAGCGGCTCATCCCAGGTGGGAAGTAAGAGTTTTGCATAAGTTTTTTAAGCTGATAGACAAGGAATCAGAAGTCTTTTCGTCTTCTGTTTCTTTTCATTTTTATGTTTTCAAAATGCTTGATATCTGACACTGGTTTCTGTATATTGTGTTTTCTTTGTTTTTCAAGCTTTCATAAAAAATAGCCTTTGAAACCAGCTGGTACAGTGGTCAGAAGACTTGCCTTCATGTCCACAGAATGGAGAAGAAAAGTTCGCCCAACGAATCCCTGGGTGCGACCACAGAGACCTCCGGCTCCCACCTGGCTGAGCCTTCTCTTTTATATATATATATATATATATATATATATATATATATATATATATATTTGTTAAAGTTTTAAAGGCTACAAAAAGAAAAAATAAAGAACACCATATTAAACAAAAACAAAACATCACATCACAATAATGGGAAAAAAAACAAAAAAGAAAAAAAAAACCAGAAAAATAAACACAATTAAAAAAAAAAACAAAACACAACAAACCTTCCCATAACTTATTGTGATGGGATGGTGAGCTGCTTGTGCGTAAAATCCTGATCCCTCAGAGTTTGGCTAAGTTCCCAAACCTCTGTCTGTGATGGAGCTCCTTAAGCATGGCTCCATCAATCGCTCGTTGAATCGGACAGTGGGCGTTTACGGAACTTCTTCCAGCATAAAAGCTCCTTGACGGAAACGCGTCTTCTGGACTCTCGGCGTGACAGTTTCCGCCGAGGAGTGGGTATGCCTACGGGAGGTCCTGAAACCTCTCCACTGTTCCCGCTTGAAGTATCTCTGAGCTCTCCCTCCGACTCACTTTCCCTTGTAACTCCACTTCTCCCCCTGCTGGTCCCCTCCTCCGCTGAGTGGTCTCTCTCACCCTCCATGAGCCCTTTCACCTCCTTCGTCTCAGATGACAGTTCCCTGACATCCACCTCCCCTCTAGGGCCCCCTTCACCCCCTTCCCTCCCCTCCTCTGCGGGAGGCGAGGGAGCAAAACCCCTGAAGGAACCTCCCTCATCTTCCGAAGTTTCGAACACTTCCCTCCACCTTTTGCTGTTCCCGGTTTCCAAGTACTCCTCCTCCTCGGAGTCTGTACCCTCTTCCAACTCCGATTCCCTGAATCCCTCCAGTTCCTCCTCATCGTCGGTGGTGCCAAAGTACTCCCTCCGGAACCTCGCTACTGGTTGAGGTTTCCTGGGGAACCTTTGGTGGAACGTTTCGATCAAGACCTCGTCATGGACCTCCTCTGCCTTCACCCAGGTGTTTTCCGACTCCGGTTCCCCTTCCCACGCGACCAAATACTCCACCTGATTACCCTTCCACCTGGAGTCGATGATTTCCGCCACATAGTTGCGGCTTTCCCTTTCTTCTATGGCTGGCCCCCGTGTGGATACCCCTTCACCTTCCCCCCTGTATGGTGACAGTAATGACCTGTGGAATACTGGGTGCAGTTTCATGTGGTTCGGTAACCGGAGTCTGAAAGCCACTGGGTTGACCTGTTGGATGACCTCAAATGGTCCCAATCTTTTGGGTCTCACTTTCTTGCAACTACCCTTGAACGGCAACCCTTGGGTTGATAGCCAGACCCGACTCCCCACCCTAATTGTTTCACCTTCCCTTCTGCTCTTGTCTGCCTGCCTCTTATATTCTTCTTTGGCCCTTTCTAAGTTGTGTTGGAGTTGACGATGGATCGCTTCCATTTCTTCTACAAAAAGTTCAGCGGCCGGAACACTCCATCTCTCTCCTCCTTCCCCTGGAAACGCCCTGGGGTGGCACCCATAATTAGCCAAAAAGGGGCTCATCCCGGTGGACACATTCTCTGCATTATTGTAAGCAAATTCCGCTAGCGCCAACTTTTCGACCCAATCGTTTTCTCTGTCATTGACATAACACCTCAGGTATTGTTGAAGGATACCGTTTGCCCTCTCCACCTGCCCATTGGTCTCAGGGTGCCTGGCAGTCGAAAAGTTGACCTCTACGTGCAACAAGCTCATAAGCTTCCTCCAGAACCTGGACGTGAACTGTTTCCCTCTGTCGGAAACCAGCCTCAAGGGGGCGCCATGCAGCCTAAAAATATGTTCTACAAACAATTTCGCTGTCTCTTCCGCCGTGACTGCATGTGAGCAAGCTACAAAGTGACCCATCTTAGTTAACTGGTCTACTACGACTAGTATGGCGGTTTTCCCCTGGGATTTGGGCAGATCAGTCATAAAATCTATCGACACCGCCTCCCACGGTCGTTCTGGTGTGGGTAACGGTTCTAAATATCCCGCTGGTGCCCGCCTTTCTCCTTTGGCTCTCTGGCATTGGTCACACCTTCTCACATACTCCCGTACATCCTCCCTCACCTTGGGCCACCAAAACTCCCTGGTCACCAACCACATGGTCTTGTGTTGCCCAAAATGCCCCGCTGTGGGATTGTCGTGCAGCTGTTTGAGTACTCTCCCCCTCAATTCCCCTTCGGGTATATATAGCGCCCCTTTGTAATACAATGCCCCGTTTCTTTCTTCAAAACCTCCGGGGTCTTCTCCCTCTCCCCTTAAACCTCTGAGCTTATCCTGGGCGTACTCATCATTTACCGTTCCCTCTACCAGTTCTCTTTGCCCCACCCAGGCCGCACCACACACCCAGTGGTCCTCTGGGATAATATGTCTCTCTTCTGGCGCTCCCTCCCCCTCCAAATATTCAGGTTTGCGAGAGAGAGCGTCCGCTCTGATGTTTTCTGGACCTGGCACATAGCAGATTTCAAAATGGAATTTGGAGAACTCCTGGGCCCATCTCACTTGTCGTTGGTTGAGCACTCGTGCCGTTCTCCAATACTCCAAATTCTTGTGGTCCGTACATACTTGTACCTTATGCTGTGCACCAATTAGTAAGTGTCTCCATCTCCGGAACGCTTCGTGAATGGCGAGTAGTTCTCGGTCATATACCGTGTAGTTCCTCTCGGATTTGTTCAGCTTACGCGAAAAGAAGGCACACGGTCTCCATTCCGACTTATTGCTCCCTGGCTGAAGCAGCACCGCCCCCACCGCGTGGTCTGAGGCATCAGTTTCCACTCTCATGGGTTTTTGTAAATCCACATGCAGGAGCTGTTCTTCCGAAGCGAATGCCTTTTTCAATTCCTCAAAAGCGTGCTCCGCCTCCGCCGTCCAAACAAATTTCTTCTTGCTGCTCAGACAGTCCGTGATGGGAGCCGTTAAGTGGGCAAAGTTCTTGATGAATTTACGGTAAAAGTTCCCAAACCCTAAGAACCTTTGCACATCTTTTTTCGTTTTCGGTGTCTTCCATTCCAGCACCGCCTGTACCTTGCCTGGATCCATGGCTAATCCCTTGTCTGATAGGCGGTACCCCAGGAATTCCACCTCCTTGGCGTGGAACTGACACTTCTCCAATTTCACCCACAACTGGTTTGCTTGCAGCTGGCTCAGCACTTCCCTGACATCCTTTACATGCTGCTTCTCATTCTCTGAATATATCAGCACGTCATCGAGAAAGGCCACTCAATTCTTGTAGAGCAAAGGTCCCAGTACATGGTTCATGAGCGATTGAAAACAGGCGGAGCCTGCTTGTAATCCAAAGGGCATAACGAGATATTCGAAAGCCCCTAGGGGGGTGAACATCGTTGTCTTCCATTCATCCCCCTTCTTTATTCGTATCAGGTTGTACGCTCCTCTCAGGTCCAGTTTCGTGAATATCTTTCCCTTCCTCACCCTGGTCAAAATGTCATCAATCCTGGGCATGGGGAAAGTCACTGGTTCTGACACGGCATTCAGCCGCCGGTAGTCCACGATCAATCTCGGTTTATCCGTGTTTTTTTTGTCCACAAAAAACACTGGGCTGCCCCCCACCGCTCTGGACTCTCTGATGAAACCTCTCTTCAGGTTTTTGTCAATAAACTCCCTCAACTCCTGCATTTCCCTGTCTGACATGGCGTACAGCTTGCCCACGGGGAGCTGGGCCCCAGGGACCAGGTTAATTTGGCAGTCAAAGTCTCTATGCGGTGGTAGTTTATCTGCTTCCCTTTCGCTGAAGACCTTGCTCAGGTCAGCGTATTGTTTGGGCACCTTCCCTTTGTCCGCCACTTCCATCCCTGCTAGGGAGGCTTTTGCCCCTTCTGGCACCTTTCCCTCTTTGCAGTGCTCCAGGCAATGTGCTGACCCAAAGGAGACCACTCTCTGATGCCAGCCCACTAGCGGGTCATGCAACGCTAGCCAGCTCATTCCCAAAATGACTGGCGCCCCTCCCAGGGTGGCTACATTGAACGCTATCCTTTCAGTGTGCCTTGCCACCCTCATAACCATTGGGACGGTCTGTAGGCTAACTTCTCCCCCCAACAGCTCCCTTCCATCGATCGTGGTGACCTGCAGGGGGTTGCTTAAAGGGAGTGTCTGTATCTGGTGTTCAGCTGCAAACTCCTTGCTCATAAAATTACAGGAGCTGCCTGAGTCCAACAGCGCCTTGGTCTTTAGTGGGTATCCGTTTGCCAGCTCTAGCAGCACCTCTATTACTAGAGCTGGTCTTGGAGGTTCCGGAGTGGGCACTTTTACTGCTCCTTGGCCTGTCTGCAGTGCCCTGACAGCGGCAGACAGGCGTTGGCTTTTACTGGCTCCTGGACTTCCTCCTCCTTCCCCCCAACAGCTCCCGCCATCCCTTGCCATTCCTTTCTTTGTGGGCAGACTCTGGCAAAGTGACCTGGCTGCTGGCAGAGGTAACATTTCTTGGCGCTCTTTCCCTCCTTCTTCCTCCCTTCACTGGGATTTGAAACTGCGCGCGCGCGCGCTGTTCCAACTTCCATCGGCTCTCCGGGCGGGAAACTGGGTTCTGGAATCTCTGGAATGCGGAAATCCCTCCAACCCTCTCCTTTCCCCTCCCGCTTCTCCAAGGCTCTTGCCTCCTGGCGCGCTCCAATGGTCAGCGCTGATTTGGTCAGCTGGTCCATAGACTCCGCCCTGGGCGCCCGGGAAAGTTCGTCTTTCACCGCCGAAGAAAGCCCCTCTTCAAAGAGCATTTGAATGGGTTCCGCCGATAGGTCCCACCCCAATTTATGTATCAACATTGTAAACTCAGTCCAGTACTCACGAACCGATCGGCTCCCCTGTTTGCAAGCCATCAATTGTCTGCGCACCAGTCCCTGTTCAATCTCGCTGGAAAACATCAAATCCATGGCGCGAAAAAACTTCCTCGCGTCCTTCAGCATGTCACTATTCCCTGCCATCAGGGGCCGGACCCAGTCTCTAGCCCCCCCTTCGAGATGGCCAATCACAAACGCCACTCGCGATGCCTCATCGGGAAAGTCGTTAAACTGCAGTTCAAGAGTATACTGCATCTCTGTCCTAAAGGCTTGGTAGTTCCTGGGGTCCCCCCCAAACTTCTGCACCATTCCTGGCATCTTTCTTGCTAGTGTAGCGCCTTTTGCCTTTTCTGCATCCTGCGCCCTCCTTTCTTCTAGCCTCGCCGTTTGCATTGCTAGCTGGAGTTCCAAAACTCTGTACCTTTCTTCCAGAGTTGGACCTTCTCCAGCTCCTGCTGCTCCTCCGGCTCCAGCTGGGTTGCTCATGATGCCTCTCTGCACAAGCTGCTTTCAGGGACTGTCCGATTGCTGTGATGGGATGGTGAGCTGCTTGTGCGTAAAATCCTGATCCCTCAGAGTTTGGCTAAGTTCCCAAACCTCTGTCTGTGATGGAGCTCCTTAAGCATGGCTCCATCAATCGCTCGTTGAATCGGACAGTGGGCGTTTACGGAACTTCTTCCAGCATAAAAGCTCCTTGACGGAAACGCGTCTTCTGGACTCTCGGCGTGACAGTTTCCGCCGAGGAGTGGGTATGCCTACGGGAGGTCCTGAAACCTCTCCACTGTTCCCGCTTGAAGTATCTCTGAGCTCTCCCTCCGACTCACTTTCCCTTGTAACTCCACTTCTCCCCCTGCTGGTCCCCTCCTCCGCTGAGTGGTCTCTCTCACCCTCCATGAGCCCTTTCACCTCCTTCGTCTCAGATGACAGTTCCCTGACACTTATCTTTCATTCACTTGTTTCCTTGACCTCCTTACACCTCCCTTTTTTGTATTCTAGTTCGGTTAGCTATTTCAGCAAATCCTTTCCATCTTTTCCAATTTTTGTCCTTATCTTACTATAATGTAACTTTACTTTCCCTCTTTTCACCAATTAACAGTCTGTTTTTTTCTTAATCCTTTATAACATTTCTGCTAAAGCCACATAACTTCATTCCAACATCTTCCTAACATTCCTTAATTTTACAATGTTTCTGTAAATAAACTTTAAATTTCTTCCAATCTTCTTCCACCAACTCTTCTCCCTGGTCTCGGATTCTGCCAGTCATTTCTGACAATTCCATGTAGTCCATCACCTTCATCTGCCATTCTTCCCGGGTGGGTAGATCTTGTGTCTTCCAGTACTTTGCAATAAGTATTCCATATAATCCATTTTATCCAAAATTTGCAATGTTTGAAACAAAAACAGCATCCTTGGCAATACATTCATTTTTATCGCAGCAATTTGACCTAGCAATGACAGTTTCAGATTTGACCATATTTCTAAATCCTTTTTCACTTCCATCCATTTCATATTTATCCTTAAATAAATTCACATTCTTGGCAGTCATATTGACCCCTAGGTATTTCACTTTCTTAACCAGTGTTAATCTTGTCTCCTTCTGAAACCTCTCTCTCTCAGTCACTGTTAGATTTTTCTCTAAAACCTTCGTTTTCATCTTGTTCAACTTAAAACCCGCTACCTGACCAAATTCTTGAATCAGTTCCAGTACTCTTTTAGTACTAGATTCTGGCTCCTGTAATGTCAATACCAAATCATCTGATTTGGAGATGATCTGGCTGAGCCTTCTCATTGCCAGCTCACTTCGATGCCCTCTGTTCCCAGAGATACCACTGGAAGAGCTGCTTCCCTTAGCCAGGAAGAGTCGGGGTCCCAGCAGCCTTCCCAGCAGGCCTCCCACATTTCCTCCTCCTTGGGCAGTGCTCCATTGCAGGTCCCCGAGCAGCTTGCCGAAGAAAGGCCCCATGGCACTGGCCAAAGTGCTTCCCTCCCATCTCTGGATGAGGTTTCTTCTTCCCAGGGAACTGGTCACCAGTGTGCAGCGACGTTCTCTAGCTTGCAGTCTGGGAGTAGGAAAAGTATGATCAGCTTTGAGGGCATCTCCTTTGGGAGTACTCTCCAGGGGACCCAGGCTGTTTCCTCTACCTCTAAGTCTCCAGAGGGGTCTGTCCCAGCTCTGAGCACAGCTGATCTGGCTAAAGGCGGCCAGGGGCAAGGCCAGGTAAGTCCAGATTGAGAGGTAGGGAAAGGGCTTTGAGGCTGTAATGCCCTCCTTGAGTCTCTCCAGCTGCTTTGGACAACTGCCCCCATCCCTGACCCCTGGCCATACCGCCTGGGCCTGGTGAGAGATGGAGCCCCAGAACACCTGGAGTGCACCAGGCTGGGGAAGGATGTCGTGAGGTGGAAGGCAAAAGGAAGGCAGACAGCCCATCCCGGGGTCGGTCCTTTTCCTCCTTCTAGCTTAATGGCTCACCTGAGCCGCCATCATTTAAACTGGGGAAGCAGCAGCGGCTCATCAGAACTCACAAGTTAGGAAGTCCTATGTTATAGTCCCCATCTTGTTATGTCCTCTTGGCGGGGAGAATCGTGCCGTTTTCCTGTGGGTGGGCAGCCAGCCAGCAGCAGGCTGGCAGGTGGGCCCAGGGAAATGGCTTTGTTGGGGGAGCCTCAGAACTCGTCCTCTGCATGTTTGTTCCCTGTTGCCCCAAAGTGGGAACTGTCTTGCAATTCAGGCTTGTGGCACACAGGTAGAGAAGGGGAGCCGTTTGTCTCTTCAGATGCCTGGGAGAAGAGAGCAGTGGGTGGGGGCAGCCTCTGCTCCCCCTTCTAGAAAGGAGGCCTTTGCCAACATGGGTGCAATTCTGCTCCATGTGGGGAAAGTGTTTATCCATCATGGACTTGGGGGGATGCTGCTGCCAGCCAATATGGGCTTTGAAGGATATTTTTTTTTACTGTAGGCCTGTTTATTCTGCTGCATTTCAATGTTTACCTATTTTCTAAACTAGCTATAAAGTACCTTGAGATTCCCACATAATAGGTTGCAGGTAAATACTCTAAAAATAAAAACTCCCCCCCCCCATCATGTCACAAAGTCAATTGACACAGAGCCTAAAATAATGCCAACGAGCTCTTCTACCTGGAAGTGCAACATCAGCCCTTCAACACATCAGCATGAGGTGCAGTTGTCACACGGCTACGACTCATAAGCCATGAATGCAGGTCTGAATAGTGCTCCTTTGGAAACCCCCACCCTCCATGCAGAAAAAGAGCATCTGCCCCTGAAATCCTTTCCGTATAAAGTGTATGAATGACAGGCAGCTAAAAAACTGTCTCCTCGGCTATTTGGCTCATGTGTCTCATAGAACACTTTGTGGGAGAGCTTGCTTGCAGATAGGGATAGCGCACGGTTGGAGAGCCTTTGATTTGTAATTGCTCTGGTTGCTTAGAAGGGTAGTTGGCGGATGAAGTTAATCAAGTCAACTTTAATCGTTTAACCTGCCAGAAAAAGGGCCAGTTTAAAACAGCGGCTGTCTAGTTCACAGAGTTCCTGAACAAGCATGCATGGAAACACCGGTTTCTATAAGAACTGAAATGTGCTTCATTTGCAACTAAGTAGAGCCTCTCTGCTAATGCAGAGCACAATCCACAGCTTCAGGCAAGGCCATTTATATACCCAGAATCCAGAGCAGCCTTTTCTCATACTCCTCTGAAGTACCACCACTGCAACACCAGCGCTTGGCCTTCTGGCACCTGCAGGCTAGGGAAAGAGCTCTTTAGCACCCTGGGGTGGAGCTCCTTCTCAGCAAAAGAACTGTCTGCTCATTCCCAACTTCTTCAGCCAGTGCCTCTGTGCCTTCTGTAAATGTCTGGAGTAAATGTCTAGCAGGAAGTGTCTGTCCTCTCCAGGATGTTGAAATACTGAAGAAGGCGCCCAATAGCCCTAAGACGGGGGCGGAAACAGTACTTAAGGATGATCAAGCATTGCCTATGAAGGTCCAGGAGCCTGTAGAAAACCTCCAGCCGTTGCCTACAATACTCCAGGAGCCGCAAGGAAGAGGTATTTTTGAGAATCCTGTCTTCTCAAATTCCAGGGACATGGCCCTCCCAGTGTTAAGGTGGGGAGGTGGGGTTGGTAGTTTGCAGATAAGAGTCCAAAGTTAAAAATGTAAAGGCTAATGGAATTCTATTTAAAAATCAAAAGTCGCTGTGGTGATTCAAGTTATAATGTGAGACAAAAGACAAGATGGAAAAGAAAAGATAAGGAAAAGAGAAAAGAGATAGAGAGAAAAAGAAGAAAGAAAGAAAAAGAAAAAGAAAATACAAAAAATCCTACTGAAAATGGTTGTTTTGTTTGTTCAGAAAAGAGAAGGAAAAGGAAAAAAAATGTAATAAGTAAATAGAAAAAAGGGGGAGTGGGGATGGAAAAGTAGATATATATATAGAATTCTTTAATGAGAAATTAGAAAAAAACTTTTTTTAAAAAAAGAAGTGAATATAAATGGATGAATAATGAGTAATAATGTATTAATAAAAAAGGGAGGGTTGTGTGTATAACTAAAGAAGAAGGAGGAGGGAGAGAGAGAGAGAGAGAGAGAGAGAGAGAGAGAGAGAGAGAGAGAGAGAGGGAGAAGGGAACAAGAAAAAGGGGCAGTTTTAATTCTCCCGTGGGACCCCCAGGCCTTGGTGTCGGGTCCCTAGATCAGGGCTGAGGTGGCGGTTCCAGGAAATGGGCTCCAATGGTTCAGGCCGCCTACCTGGGTTCATAGGGTTTGAAAATACTGATAAGAAATGGACTGAAAATAAACTAAATAAAATAAAGCATGGTTTTTGCTGTGCCCCCCTGCACTGGCAGAAGAGGGTCCACAACGCATTCTTCTAGCCCCCAGCCGGTCCCTGGTGCGCGGCTCCTCTGCTCTTTTGCTGCAGCAAAATTGATATTGATATTGGCTTGTGGTCGGAGCTGGGCTAGGTGGGGCGTTCCCTCCGGGCTTCCCTGTCTCTCCCGATCCCCTCCTATCGTTCCCCCCCCCCATGTTACCTGTGGGGGCGCCTTACCAATACAGTCGTACCTTGGATCCCAAATGCCTTGCGACTCAAATGTTTTGGCTTCCGAACGCCACAAACCCGGAAGTGAGTGTTCCGGTTTGTGAATGTTCTTTGGAGCCCAAATGTCCGATGGGGCTTCCGCGGCTTCGGATTGTTTTTTTTTTTTAAAGATATTTAGTGAAGTTTTACAAAAACATAAGTTTACAAAATGAAAAAAGGTCATATAAAAAGAAAAAGATACAAAAAAGAGAACATAGAAAAATACATGAAAAAGAAAAAAGAAGAATAAAAATACAAAAGACAAAAGACAAATAGCTAAAAAAGAATTAAAAACAAATCCGTTTTTTGTAACTTTGAACTCATTATCTTATTTCCTTGGCCTCATCACACCTCCCCTTTTTGTATTCCCATTTAAATAATCAAATCAGCAAATCCTTACCCTCTTTCGTTTATCTTAACTCTGTATCTTAACATATTATAACTCTATATTTTCATCCATTATCAATTCATTTTTGCATATTCTTATTAACTTTGTTGCTAATGCCACTTATTTTCAATCCAACATCACTTTAACATTCATTAATTTTACAGTATTTCTGAAGATAGTCTTTAAATTTCTTCCAGTCTTCTTCCACCAACTCTTCTCCCAGGTCTCGGATTCTGCCAGTCATTTCCGCCAATTCCATATAATCCATCACCTTCATCTGCCACTCTTCCAGGGTGGGTAGCTCTTGTGTCTTCCAATACTTTGCAATAAGTATTCTTGCTGCTGTTGTGGCATACATAAAGAAAGTTCTATCCTTCTTTGGCACCAATTGGCCGACCGTGCCCAGGAGAAAGGCCTCTGGTTTCTTCAGGAAGGTATATTTAAATACCTTTTTCATTTCATTATAAATCATCTCCCAGAAAGTCTTAATCCTTGGGCATGTCCACCAAAGGTGAAAGAATGTACCTTCCATCTCATTACATTTCCAGCATTTATTTTCGGGCACATGGTAAATTTTTGCAAGCTTGACTGGTGTCATGTACCACCTGTAGATCATTTTCATTAGATTCTCTCTTAAGGCATTACATGGCGTAAACTTCATACCTGTGGTCCATAACTGTTCCCAGTCAGCCATCATAATGTTGTGTCCAACATCTTGTGCCCATTTAATCATAGCAGATTTCACCGTTTCATCCTGGGTGTTCCATTTCAACAGCAAGTTATACATTCTTGAAAGTATCTTAGTTTTGGGATCTAACAGTTCTGTTTCCAATTTTGATTTTTCCACCTGGAAGCCAATTTTTTTATCCAAATTATAGGCCTCTCTTATTTGATAATAATGAAGCCAGTCTCGCATTTTATCTTTTAATTTCTCAAAACTCTGCAATTTCAATTTGTCTCCTTCTTGTTCCAATATTTCCCAATATTTCGGCCATTTGGCCTCCATATTGAGCTTTTTCTGAGCCTTCGCTTCCATTGGTGACAACCACCTTGGGGTTTTATTTTCCAATAAGTCTTTGTATCTTATCCAGACATTGAACAATGCTTTCCTGACAATATGGTTTTTAAATGCTTTATGTGCTTTAACCTTGTCGTACCACAAATATGCATGCCATCCAAAAACGTTGTTAAAACCTTCTAGGTCCAAAAAGTCTGTGTTCTCAAGAAGCAGCCAGTCTTTCAACCAGCAAAACACGGCTGATTCATAATAAAGTTTAAAGTCTGGCAGGGCAAATCCATCTCTTTCTTTAGCATCGGTTAATATCTTAAATTTTATTCGAGGCTTCTTGCCCTGCCAGACAAATCTGGAAATGTCTCTCTGCCACTTCTTGAAACAGTCCATCCTGTCCAATATTTGCAATGATTGAAATAAAAATAACATTTTTGGCAATACATTCATCTTTATAGCTGCAATTCGACCCAACAAGGAAAGCTTCAAATTTGACCATATTTCCAAGTCTTTTTTCACTTCTATCCAACATTTCTCATAGTTATCTTTAAATAAATTTAAGTTCTTAGCAGTCATATTAACCCCCAAATATTTTACTTTCTTAGCTAATGTTAAACCAGTCTCCTTCTGAAACCTCTCTTTCTCAATCGGTGTTAAGTTTTTCTCAAGCACTTTAGTTTTTGACTTGTTCAGCTTAAATCCTGCCACATGACCAAATTCTTGAATCAATTCTAATACTCTTTTCGTACTAGATTCTGGCTCCTGTAACGTCAAAACTAGGTCATCTGCAAAAGCTTTCAATTTATATTGTTTGGCTCCGACCTGAATACCTTTAATCAGACGGTCCCTTCTAATCATATTCAGCAAAACCTCCAGAACCGAAATGAAAAGCAATGGGGAAATTGGGCAGCCTTGTCGTGTCCCTTTCTCTATCTTAAATTCCTCTGTCATCACATTATTAACTATTAACTTAGCCTTTTGTTCTGAGTAAATTGCACTTATACCATTTTCAAACCCTTGGCCCACCCCCATTCCCTGAAGATTATTCTTCATAAAATTCCAAGAAATATTATCAAAAGCTTTTTCCGCATCTATAAATATTAAAACTGCTTTGGTATTGATGTTCACTTGCAGCTTCTCCAAAATATTAATTATGTTCCTCGTATTGTCAGACAAATGTCTACCTGGGAGAAAGCCGGCTTGATCTTTATATATCTCTTCAACTAATACTTTTTTTAATCTATTAGCCAAGATATCAGCAAAAATTTTGTAATCCACATTTAGCAGGGATATGGGGCGGTAGTTCTTAAGTTGTGTCTTTTCAGACTCAGTTTTCGGTATAAGTGTAATGTAAGCTTCCTTCCACGACTCTGGCGCCTTTTTCCCCTCCAGAATTTCATTACAGACCTCCTTTAGTGGCTGAATTAACCAGTCTTTCAGAGATCTATAGTATTTGGAGGTAAGACCATCCGGCCCTGGAGATTTACCCAACTGCATGTTCTGGATGGAACCTTCAACCTCCTGTTCTGTAATTTTGTGATTCAACATTATCTTATTTTCTTGAGAGATTTTTTGTAATCCATTTGTTCTTAAAAATTGGTCTAAATCAGTCTCTTTCTGTGGCCCTTGTGTGTATAGTTGTTTAAAATATCTCTGGAAGCACTTTCTAATCTCCAATGGATTCTGTATGTTCTTTCCTTCCACATCCAAATTTGTAATGGTGTTTAATTTTTGTCTTTTTTTCATCTGCCAGGCTAGCAGTTTCCCACATTTATTAGCTGATTCAAATGTCTTTTGTCTCATCTGCTTAATTTTCCATTCAACTTCCTGATTTATCATTTTCATGTATTGTACTTGATATAGTTTTATTTCTCTCAGAATCTCTTGCGACTTTGGTTTCGCTCTTAATTTCTTCTCTCCTTCTTTTATTTTTTCCAAGATTTTATCTTTTTTCTCATTTTGAATTCTCTTCTTTATTGCGTTCTGTTGAATCAGAAACCCTCTCATGACCGCTTTGCTTGCGTCCCAGATTACTCTTTTTTCAACCGTGGTATTCAAATTTATCTCAAAATAATCTCTCAAGATTTTTTAGGCCTTCTTGGTAACCTCTTGATCTCTAAATAAGGTGTCATTCATCCTCCATCTGAAAGAACCGATTGGTGTTAGTTTCATCTCCATCTTCACCGCATTATGGTCGGAGCAAGTTTTTGGGCAAATTTCCACTTTTCGAGTCTTAGGTGCCAGTCCTCTAGTTATCCATATTTGGTCAATTCTTGTCCATGTCATGTTGGCTTCAGAGAAGAATGTTCCCTCTCTTCCAAGGGAGTTCTTGGTTCCCATTGCCGCCTTCAGTTCTGGTAAAGCTAAGAATTGCTTGTGTAGATCTTGATGCCTTCAAGGCCGAGGCTGTCATCTGATGAGACCCAGTACTCCTATCAGAGAAGCAAATCCTCAAATACAGTCATACCTCTTGTTCCGCTCGGCTCAGGTTACGTCTTTTCAGGTTGCGTCCTGCGGCGACCCGGAAGTAACGGAACGGGTTACTTCCAGGATTCGCTGCTCGCGCATGCGCAGAAGTGGCAAATCGCGACCCACACACGCGCAGACGCGGGTTGCGTTCTGCTCATGATGTGAACAGGGCTCCAGAACGGATCCCGTTCGCAACCAGAGGTACCACTGTAGTTGAAATGCCTGGCTTGTTCAATGGCTTGTCTATTTAGGAGCCATTTCTGCTTCCTGGGCTGTGCCCCCAATACTACGGCTTTTGTCTTGGAATAATTTGTATTCAACTCTTTGTTACGACACAGTCTCCCAAAGTTCTTTAGTAATCGCCTCATACCCATTTGCGTTTGTGCTATCAACACCGTATCGTTGGCATGTAGCAAAATGGATACATTATGGGATAAAACTGAAACAGGGAAATATCTGGCCATTTGGGTTCCTTTATTACATCATTTACATAAAAGTTAAAAAGCAGAATTTTAGAAAGTATTTCAAAGTGTTTAAAATGATATAGGAATTACAAGGTTAACTTTTTAAAAAAGATATTAAATAAGTTTTAAAAGCCTTTATGTGTAACTGCTGATGGGGGTGGGGGTGGGGGTGGCGACAGCTGTGGTTGTAAGACTCCCTTAAAACTGATTTACAGTGCTGGCTCTTGGGGATTGAAAGGGCACATAAAAAGGCCTTGCCCCAAATTAAAGAAAAACCAACAAACAACCCCAGTCAAACAATTAAAAAAAAACAGCCTGTGGAGCTCAGATGAACAAGTCCCACTTCGGTGCAACTTGACCGGAATGACATGCACAGATGCTCCCTTCTTTTTCTCAGTGATAGCAGCTCTTTTGGCTGAGGTGTGGCATGGAGCTGAAACAGTATTTAAGGAAACTCAAACATTCCTTGTGAAGCTCTGGGAGCTTGAAGAGAAACTCCAGGCGTTGCCAGCAACACTCCAAAAGCCGCAAGCCAGAGGTATTTTTGAGAATCCTGTCTTCACATGGCCCTCCCTCCCAATGATGTTGGGTTTCAAGTTCCATCATCCATGATGAGCGCTGGCCATGTTGGCTGGGGCTTAGGGGAGTCCCACCACAGTCTGGAGCCCAGTTCAGTGCGCCTTTGTGGGCAGCTGGTAGCCATGCTAGGGTCGCCTTCGCTGTGTGGAAGGGGTGGCTTCCCCCCCACCCCCACCCCATGCGCAGGAGACCAGAGGCCAGTAGCAGACTGTGCATGTGCCTCTGATGGGCACAAAGGTTTGCTGCCTCCTTGTGTGCCCATTTTCTTGCCAAAAAGAATAAAAATACAGCATACGGTTGCACATACCAGGCACCAATTTTAATGGTGGTTCTTTGGCTTTTCCTTCAGGTGAGGAACATGAGGAGGAGGAGGAGGAGGAGGAGCAGGAGGAGGAGAAGGGAAAATATAGAAAATGGGGGGGGGATATATATTCCCCTATATATTTCTCTTATTAGTTCTATGTATTGCTTCTTTATTTAATAAAATATATTTTTAAAAGCCTGCAAAGTGGTTTACCAAAACAAAAAACCAAAAACCACCAAAGCAGTCAAATCAAGAAAAATTAACAATCCTACTTTAAAACATACAAAAGCTGAAATATTAAAAGAGATGAAAATTACTTCAACTTCCTAAGCTTCTAGGTATGCTTGCCTAAACAAGAACGCTTTTAGCAGGTGCCTGAAAAGCGTCTAGCAAAGGCACGTGCTTTGTTGCAAGAGGCGGGGAGTTCCAAAGGGCAGGTGCTGCCACACTAAACCATGCAGTACAGATATTCTGCGGAACCTGTAGGAGTGCTTGAATCTGTTAGAATTCCAGCTCCATGATTGCAGTCATGGGATTGTTGTCTATGTTTTGACTCCACAGAGTGGGAAGTGACGGCGACAGGATGTTTGTGTTCCTGTGTTCCGCGAAGTGGGACTATTGTCCTTTGTTCTTTTTCTCTTTGCTGTCTGATGCTCGAGAGAGAGGGAGCCATGTTGCAGTGCTCCGTGTGTGTGTTGATATGTAAATAAAGCTGATTAGCCAAAATGCTGAGTTGCTGAGGTCTGTCACGCATGATGCACAAACTCTGCGGATCCCTAAGTGTGCCGGTGTCGCTTGGCATCGGTCGCTGTGATGTTCGGGCTGAAGAAAGCTTATGAAGCTCCCAAACGATCGACCAGGAGGGAGGGAACATGCCAGTCGGGCACGTGTCTCTGCCAGGGTGCTACTCGAGTGTAGGCTGAACTCCTGACAGAAACTACGGAATGGGAGGTTTTAGTCATGGGGATTTCACCATGCTCTGAAAAGGAAAACATTGATTTCAACAGCAGGCCTGCACAGCAGCAATGTACTCGCCTGTGAGTCTCATCATGATCAGTGGGACTTCTTCCCGAGCCGGCGGTGCATAAGATGGGCTGCACCCCTTGCACCCAACTTGTACCTAAAACTCTGCACAAGCCTGCACCAGAGAAGAGTGGAGCTGGAAGGGACCCCTGAGGGTCATCAAGCCAACCCCCTGGGGCAATGCAGGAATCTCAAGTAGACTATCCCTGACCGATGGCCCCCCGTCTTCTGTTTTTCCTCTCAGCCAGGACCCACAACAACGGAGACTGGAGGTGGGGGGAAAGATAAATTTTGACGAGGGAAAGGCAATGGGGCAGATTTGTCAGGCGCACACAGGCACAGCTTGAAGACTTTACGCAGAGAGGAACCCCACACGGGAGACACAGATACACAAGCACACAGAAGTCAATAACCCAAGAGTGGCTTCTAAGTGGGGGGTTGGCTGAGGACAGGGTGGGGCGGAAACATGTGGAGCTTTGCAGAGGGGAGGCAGAAAGCGTTTGTCAGAGGGAAACTCACTTTTCCTTTTTAGAAACCGGCCAAGATCCCTTCTGCATTTGCAGCGCTGCCCCCAAAGTGACCCTTTCAATCCACTTGATAGTCCAGCTGTAGGCGCTGGTCTTCCAGGCAGAATGAAAGGCGCACCCACCGATCCCGCTTCCTTCCTCTCCCCTTCCTGCCCCCCTCCGTTCTTTGCTCACCTGCCTCCTTCCCATCCTCTCCCCTGCCTGCCTCCTCCAGCCGGGAGCGCCCACCCACGACCCCCAGCTTCCCGAGCCTACAGTGAATGTGTCCCCCCCCCCCCCCGCAGGATGACACCCAGTGCGGACCGTCCCCACCCTGCTCCGCCACTGCTCTGGAAGAAGCTGTTCTGCTGAGAGCACGACATCTCTGAAGACTCGGCTGGGGTTCTGTAATCTCTGGTGATACATCCCACTGGCTGAGGTGTGGTGAGCTGCAGACTGACTCCCACAAGTCACCAGCTGAGAGGTCCATGGTCCAGATGCCACTACACCCATAGGTGCTGAAAAGTAACAACTTGAATGGCTCTGAAAGGAAATCAGACAAATTCAACGTTGAGATTTCTATGCTGTCCATCGGACTGGGTTGCCCCAGCCATTCTGGGTGCTGCCAGCAAATTGAAACATCCAAAACAGTAAAACACCCCAAAATCTTTCCTGTACCAAAGCCAATTGGATTGACTGTTGAATCTTCTTCCAAGTACTTTGGAAAGGACAGGAGCTTTCCCTGCACTTGAGAGCAGTCAGCTAACGTAGGGGTACAGGCCAGGCCACAGGCCACTCCCAGCTCAATCCCCTCACCTCAGCATCGGCCGCCTGAGGCAGCTGCCTCACTCTGGCTCATCAGAGGTCCGGCCCTGCTTGGGAATATGAGTGGGAGAGGGCCATTGCACTCAGGTCCTGCTTATGGGCTTGTTGTGAGCCTCTGCTGGGCAACTATGGGGAACAAGGTGCTGGACTAGATCATCCATTGGTCTAATCCAGAAGGACTGTTCTTACATCCGGGGTGGACTGGAGGCAACTCCAACTTGCAAAAAGCCCTGGAACACCAAGAATTGCAGACTCCCACACTAGCAAGCAAATGAGCTATTGCTTCGCTTCTTAAAACAAAAGAAAAAAACAAACCCATGTCCAGTAGCAAACAGACCAATGAAAGTTGCATTTTTACGTGGGTAGGAAGGGTGTCATTTTCCTTTGGCTGATTTAGGTCCTCGGCTTTTAGACTCCAGAACTGGCACAAACAGGGATGGAACTCTGCTTCAGTTCAAAGGGAGGTATGATTGGCAGGCAAGGTGACTGAAATATACTCAGAATCGCAAAGTGATTTCATGCTCTTTATTCAGCTCATAGTGGTGAGGAGGAATGAATGAAAGTCCCCTCAAGGTATCTGCTTTATATACATTTTTTACACAATGGGCTGCACATGATTGGCTAATTCCGGAATTCTACTGTAAGCCAATCAGGTTGTGGATTCACTTCTATCTGGAGCATGATTGGGTGGTTCCTGCCAACCAATCATACTGCTGCATTGTTCTAGGACCAATCAGACTGCTGCATTCTGAATCCTATTGTTTTAGGACCAATCAGACTGCTGCCTTTTGGATCCTATTGTTCTAGGACCAATCAGACTGCTGCAGTTTGGATCCTATTCAACTCAGTACATAACACCCCTCCCCTCTAAGTTCCAGTCCTGCCCGGGAGGTCGCATTCATAGTCCTCAAGGTACGCCGGCGGCCTACGTGTGCGTTGCGGCCTGGGGTGTTCCCTGGTCTGGGGTTCAGGTTCTGGCTCGTGTTCCAAGGATGCTGGCTGTGATGGGGCTGTATGGTCTGGCGCAACCGGCTCGCTCAGTCGTGGTTCTGGTTCCAGTGTCCTTTCGGCCTCACGGGTCCTCTCTGTATTTACTGATTCTGCCTCTCCTGCTTGCCCCTGCTGCTCTATGGGCCTCACTGCCCCACTGTTCCCTTGGGACTCCTCTGACCTGTCCTCCTCCTCCTGGTTTTCTCCCGGGAATCGTCACCGTATCTGGTCGCAGTGGCGGTGCCAGCATTGCCCCCCCATCTGTTAGCACCTCGTACGACACGGGGCCAGTGACCCTGGTGACTGTGGCGGGTACCCATGCAGGGCCTGCTCCAAAATTCTTTGCATACACTGGGTCCTGGGCCTCGAAGGTCCGGGGGTTCCTGCCTTCCCCCACCACTACCTCATCCTGAGCTCTATCGGGGTGAAGGCGGTCCAATCTGATTGCAAGGCGCCGACCCATTAGTAGTTCAACGGGGCTCCGGCCAGTCGTTGAGCTGGGGGTGCTGTGCTGTGCTAGAAGGAATGTGGCAAGGCGGTACTCCCAATCCCCTTGCGTCATGCGGCGAAGGGTGTCCTTGGTGGTCCGCACCATGCGTTCTGCTTGGCCATTGGTGGCAGGGTGGAATGGCGCCGAACGGATGTGGCGGATGGCGTTCTGCGCTGTGAAGGTTTGGAATTCTCCTGACGTAAATGCAGTCCCGTTGTCTGAGACGAGAGTGTCAGGGAGCCCGTGGGTTGCAAACAGCCTGCGTAGTACCCGGATGGCTGCGGACATAGAAGTGGACGGTACCAGTGCGACTTCCAGCCATTTGGTGTAGGAGTCCACCACTATGAAGAATGTTTTCCCCTGAAAGGGGCCAGCAAAGTCCACATGCAGGCGTGACCATGGTGCTCGGGCGGACTCCCAGGACTGGACTGGGGCCCTTGGGGGATCTGGGCAGGATTCTTGGCAGGCCTGGCAGTGTTTGACCCAGGCCTCTATCTCTCCGTCGATCCCCGGCCACCACACGTAACTCCTGGCAAGGGCCTTCATTCTTACTACCCCTGGGTGTGTCTCGTGTAGGGCTGTAAGGACCCTTTTGCGGAGGGGCTGGGGAACAACGACCATGCTTCCCCATAACAGGCACCCCTTGTGGGCCGACAGTTCATGTTTGCGGGTTGTGTAGCCGGCGAATTCTGGCCCGGGGCTGCTGCTGGGCCATCCCCTCCACACCCAGTCCAGGATCCGGGAGATGACCCTATATTTCTTGGAATGGTGTGCAACTTCTTGTGCCTGAATGGGGCGCTCGGGAAGCAGCTCCAGGCTCATAACCTCTTGTGCAGGTGCTGGGTCGGGGCCTGTTTCCGGTAGTGGTAGCCTGCTGAGGGCGTCCGCATGGCCCATTGCCTTCGCAGGGCGGTGAATCAGTGCATACTGGTAGCTGGCAAGGAAAACTGACCACCTGAGGACGCGAAGAGACAGCACTTGGGGGGTCTGCTTTTCGGGGGCAAACAAGCCAAGCAACGGCTTGTGGTCAGTCACCACGGTGAAGGGCCGCCCGTACAAGAAATCATTGAATTTTTTTACTCCCTTCACGATTGCCAGACCCTCCTTGTCGATTTGCGAGTAGTTCCGCTCGGTTGCGTTGAGTGTCTGGGAAAAGTATGCCACCGGTACCTCTCTTCCATCCGGGAGTTGGTGTCCCAGGACAGCGCCAATGCCATAGGGTGAGGCGTCGCATGCTAGCACCACCGGCAGCCTCTCGGCGAAGTGTGCCAAGACCGAGTTTGAGACAAGCAAGTCCTTGACTGCCTGGAATGCGGCCTCCTGGCGCTGGCCCCACACCCAAGGGGCCCGCTTGTCCAGGAGTCTGTGTAGGGGCTCCGCTACCGCCACCTTGTGGGGAAGGAAGGAATGGTAAAAGTTCAATAGTCCCAAGAAGGCCTGAAGTTCAGTCTTGTTCTTGGGTGCTGGGGCATCACAAATGGCCCGTACCTTGTCCCCAGTCGGGTGGACCCCTTCTGCGTCCACCATAAATCCCAGAAAGTCCACCTGAGGCACTCCTAGTAGACATTTTTCCCGCTTCACCTTGAGACCCGCCGTCTGGAAACGGTGCAGAACAGTGCGGAGGCGGTCCTCAAACTCCTCGGGTGTGGGCCCGGCAATCAACACATCATCGAAGAAGGGGGTGACACCAGGAATCCCTTTAAGGAGAGAGTCCATTAGATTCTCGAATATGCCTGGTGCCACGCTGACACCGAATTGCAGCCGCTTTACCCTGAACGCTCCTCTGTGCGTCACAATCGTCTGTGCCTCTGCTGTGGCCTCATCTACTGGCAGCTGTTGATATGCTTGGGCCAGGTCCAGCTTGCCAAAAATTTTCGACCCAGCCAGGGTATTAAGGACATGGCTGACCACTGGCACTGGGTATGCATGGGCCGTGAGGGCCTTGTTTATGGTACATTTGTAGTCTGCGCAGATGCGGACCGAACCATTAGGCTTGACGGGTGTGACGATTGGGGTTTCCCAGGGGGCATTAGGCACCGGCTCCAGCACTCCTTGCTCCACGAGTCGGTCCAATTCCTTGTCTATACGGGGTTTCAGGGCGAACGGGACCCAGCGGGCCTTGAGCCTGACTGGTCGTACTGCGGGGTCAAGCTGTAGAGCAATGGGGGGCCCGTATACTGTCCCAATTTCCCATCGTAAACCCCCGAAAATTCCTTGCATATGGCGTCCACGTCCACTTGTAAGGTAGTGTGGTTCACCCCGGTGACAGCTAGCCCCAGTGGTCCAAACCATGCCAATCCCAGTAAGCTAATGTAGGGGCCCTTGACCACAAGCAAGTCCAGTTGCCGCGTCCGCCCTCGGTACTGCACCCTGAAGGTCCCCACCCCCATTGTGGGGACCTTACGTTTCTGGAAGTCCCGGAGGGTGAATGGGGCCGGCCTGAGTTTGGGACCCCCAGTAGGACACAGTTTCCTTAAGGTCCTTGCCGAGATTATGGATAGAGTTGAACCCGTGTCAAGCTCCATGCGGCATGGGGCCCCCTCTATCTGTACCTCTACATAAATTTTCTCTACGTTGGGGTGGGGCAACTGGTATACCTGGAAGTCCGTGAGCTCCGTCGAGTTGCCTTGGTGCTTTGGGCCCCGGAACCTGGGGCTCTTGGATTGGTCATCTGATGCCTGGCGTCGGGTGGGCCGAGCCCGACACACCCGGACGATGTGTCCCAATTTTCTGCACTGCCTGCAATCTGCGTTGCGAAAACGGCAGGTCCTCCTCTCGTGACTTTCTCCACAGCTTGTGCAGTTCCCTCCTTCTTGTCGAGGCAGCTGTGGTATGTGGGCTGCTTGAGTGCGCTGCTGTACTCGGTGCACCTCCTCCCTGTTGGATCCTGAGTCGTCGGTGAGGTCTTCGTGGTGGACCCTCAGTTGGGACGGCTGGCTCGGCTGTGCCTCTTGCGTCGACCTCTCGGCAGCTTCCATTGCCAGGGCCTCCTCCAGAGCGACCTGGAACGTTAGGTTCTTCTTAGCGTAGAGGCGTCGTTGCAGCTTCTCATCCTTCAGGGCACCGACGAGGCGGTCACGAAGCATGTTCTCCAGCTCTGAGAAGTTGCAGAACCGGGCAGCTTGGTGGAGAGAGGTCACAAACCCAGTTATGGTTTCCCCAGGGGCTTGCCGCTTTGCGTAGAAGGCATTTCGACGAGCCACCACTGAGGGCTGTGGCGAAAAGTGCCCCTTCAGCTGTTCCATTATTGTTTTGTATGGAACAGTAGCAACGTCTTCAGGTGCAAGGAGAGCCCGGGCGATTTCAAATGTCTCCTCTCCGCAGACGCTGAAGAATATTGCCCTCTTCTTGGCGCCTTCTTCAATTCAATTCAATTCAAAATCCTTTATTAGGCATATCACACCTCACATTAACAAATAAACATCATATACAGACTGTATAAAATACGGGCTCAGCGAACACAATTTATCCCAGTCCTATTCTTAACTCCAAAAAATAAATCAATGTACATAAATAATATAATACAACACAGCAACATCACCTACCATTAAAACCACTAAGTCTCTTTATCATGGCCCATTCTTTCTTCATGGACAGCACTTAAAAATTCAGCCGCTATTAAAGTAATTTGATCATCACTGTCCGCCAGCAGGTCCTGAACAGTTGGTTGTGTAAAAAACTGTCTATTAAATTTTAGGGCCTCAAATAATTGTCTTCTGGCATAGCTGCCAAAATCACAGGAAAAGAATATATGCTCTAGAGTA
Organism: Podarcis filfolensis; assembly: GCF_964270895.1. Lineage (NCBI taxonomy): Eukaryota > Metazoa > Chordata > Lepidosauria > Squamata > Lacertidae > Podarcis > Podarcis filfolensis. The sequence goes on from NC_139619.1 coordinate 12,519,728, forward strand.
TCGGGTTCCTGCTTTCTGCATTTACAGAGACGCTCTGATTCTGGTATAGCTAAGTATCTTCCTCTCACTACCGCCGAGGGAAACATGTTAAATCTGGCCAACATAAACAGCCTACACGATTCATGTTTCTTCAGATTTGTCATGTATCCCTTTTGGAAATCTCTACACAAAGGGAGATTTAGGTGGATAGGAGAGCAGGTGCTGCGCTTTGCAACCTCAAGCATGGCGAGAACACTTTTTTCTGTGAGGGTCTTCCTGATAATTTCCCATATATCTTTGGGATCAGAGATTTCAAAATCAGTTAGAGTGAGCCCTATCGAATCCAGTTTTCTCCTACAAATCACTGATAGATTGTAGATTGCCCTATCACTTAAAAGATCGTAAAGTATAGTATTAGGGGATAGGGCTCTATAATGGAGGAAGATCCAATATTTCAAGGTCCTCAGCCATGCCCTTACTGATAAAGGCAGTATTCCCAGCTCACAACATATTGTTTCATATTTTACAGAGTTTGCAAGTCCTAATAATGACCTCAAAAGGGATGCGTGAAATTTATCCAACCTCTTGAGGTCACCTGAAATCCACACTGGTGTGCCGTATAGAAGTTGGGCACAGAGTTTCATGTCAATCACTTGCAATACAGCTGGAATAAATCTGTTTCCTACTGGAGAAAAAAAATAGGATTTAATATGGTGGGCTGTCACTTTGGCCTTAGCTATTGCAGCACATATATGTGTATTCCAATTCATATTATTTTTGAATGTGATTCCCAGATAATTGAAGTGCTTAACTTCCTGTATTAGATGTCCATTAATTATACAGCCTTTTGGGTTCCCTCTCTTTCTGAATTGCATAATCTTTGTCTTATCATAATTAATTTTGAGATTATTGAGAGAGCAGTAGTTTGAGAAACTCTTAAATAATTTTTTTAAACCCAAAACAGAGAGTGAAATAATTACAGCATCATCTGCATAAAGTAATAAAAAGAGTGGGCTATTGTTTAAATAAGGAGTATGAGTGGTTGCGTTTTGAAGAAATAATGGTAGGTCAGATAGAAATAAATTAAATAGGGTAGGGGCCAAGATACAGCCTTGCCTAACTCCTCGATTATTCAGAATAGGACCTGCAAGTCTACCATCTTTTGATACTTTAACATATATTTGGTTATTAGAATGTAAACTTTGAATCAATGTAAGTAGATATGGGTCGATACCAAGGTGTTCTAGTTTAGTCCATAGTTTATTGCGGTCGACCGAATCAAAGGCACTTTTTAAATCCACAAATGCCACAAAGAGTTTTCGTTTATTTCTCATGACATATTTATCCACAAGATGACTTAACACTAGACACTGGTCAAGAGTTGACGAGCCTGCCTTAAAACCAGCCTGCTCTTTACCAGGTAGACCTTTTGTCAGCATCCATTCTTCCAATTTAATAAGCAGAGATTTGGCATAGATTTTACTTATGCATGGTAACAAACTTATAGGCCTGTAGTTCTCTTGGCAATTCCTATCACCTTTTTTAAAGATTGGTACCACTATTGAGTTGTTCCACGACTTAGGTACAAGAGCTGAGTGATAGATAGAATTAAACAGCGGTACAAGTTTATTGGCCCACCATTCTACATCTAATCTCAACAGGTCTATTGGAATGCCATCCATACCAGGTGATTTCCCTTGCTTAAACGAAAAGATTATCCTTTTCATCTCCTCAACAGTAATTTGAAATTGTGTGGTTTTTGCCAGAGAAAATTTAAAATTTTCCTTTTTACAAACTTGGTGATCATAAAAAACGGCAGTAAAATGTGAAATCCAAGCCTCATCGCTTATATTAGGGAAATCAATGATATCTTTTATTGAGAGAAGTGACCAAAAAGTTTTGGTATCTTTAATTTCTAATGCAGCAACAATTTTAGTCCATTTGGCTAGTGCGAACTCAGATTTTTTTTCCAGGAGCATGTTCTTAAAAGCTTTTTTCATTTCAAAATAAGTCTTCCAGAGACCTTGAGAGTTGGTAATATAGGCTTCTTTTAGACAAGTTCTAAGTTCTTTCTTATAGTTAATGCAATCTTTATCAAACCAGTTATATTTATTTGAAGGTTTGTTGCTGAACTGAGGGTCTAAAAAAGAAGAAAATAAATCCTGGATAGTCTTATAATAACAATCATTATCCTCCAGGGGCATCAAATTTTGGTTAGCCACAGGTTCAAGAATAACTGGGTTATTTTCAAATACTGCTAATAGATCCTCCCTATTTTTATCACTTATATAAACTCTTTTGGCATAGATAGTCTTATCAATACTAATAAGAGGACTAATATCATTATTTCTAGGATTCATGTACATCTCTAAAACTATTGGGAAGTGGTCACTTTCTGAGCGAGGTACAACTGTAAAAGAGGCAACTTCATTTAACATTTCAACGGAAACTAGAGAATAGTCGATTACGCTCCTACCCCTTTTGGAGCTAAAGGTAAAGTTTCCTGGAATATCCGGCCACATTGAGCCATTCAAAAATGAGAGGTTAAATTCTAAAACCAATTGTAAGAGTTTTCCTCCCGCTTTATTAATAATGATGTCCTTTGAATTCCTCCCTATTCTCAATGGAAGAGGGGCGTCTTCAGCTAGATTTGAGACATAGTGTTTATAGAGAGCTGTATTATCTGATCCAATTCGAGCATTGGTGTCTCCCATTACAATCAGGGGGATATTTGGGGATTTACTACGTATTAAATACAACTCTTCAGAGACTATATTCCAACCATAATCTGGTCTAATTTCTAACTCTAAGGGAGGAAAATATATATTTAAAAGAAGAATTTCCCTGTAAACAATGGAAAATGATAATAGTTGTGCATACTGTCCAATATTTCTGATATAATTGATTTTAAGGTTAGAGGACTGTTTGATACCACAGATCAAACCAGCTTTAGGGCGACCTTTTGTTGACATTTTAGTAGCAGGTAAATTATAAGTAATAAAATTAGGAATATTTAAAGGTTTAAGAGACCAGGTTTCCTGCAGAAGTATTATATCATAAGACTCAAGAAAATTTATAAAATCAGAATCAGCTAATTTACATGAGAGTCCAGCTACATTCCAGGACATAATAGAGAGAGTTTGGAGAGATCTTTGATTTAAGGGTGCTAGTGAGGTATGCATGGTGCATTCCGGATGTCACACCAAGTTCCTCTGATTCTTACTATTAGCCCTTTCACCGGGTTCAGATAGTTCAGATGCTAATTCGATGATGTTGAAAGATGTATTCAGTATGCTCACATTTGAGGAGGGTGGAATGCTAAGATTGCAACCTGGCGCACCCATGCTGGGGACTTTATTTGGGGAGCCCAATTCAGTCTCCTTTAATTCTCTCATTTTATCCCATGCTAATGTAGTGACCAGGTTTGCCTCTGAGATGGGTTGCATGCGAGCTGGGTTATAGGAGGGGCATTTCGATTCCAAGATCTGAGAGGATGGATTCATCTCCGCAACAACCAATTGGCGTGGGGTGATGGAGGGTTTCCCGACCCATAAATCCAGCTCGTGACGATAGAAGCATGAAGCCTGATCTGGGACATAATCAGATATGTTTTGGTTGTGTGGTCCCAGTTGGTCCTTCGTCAGCTTTGTCAGACAAGAACGAAGGTTATTCAGTCTATAGAGTATTTTGTTCTGAGTTTCTTGGGGGAGAGCGCAGTAGGAGTTAATTAAGTTATTTTCAAAACTATCGAACCCGTTACCTTGGCTCGCCTCATATAAAGTCCCAGGAGAGTCTGGTCTTAGAAGATCATTAGTAAGTAACTCTGGATGGTGATTAGGCGAGTCCTCATTGGCTTTTATATCAATTAAAGTGTGGTATTCAGCCTTTTGATGAGGTGCTGCAGTCGAGGATTCAGGACTGGGGAATAGTGGGATAGGAGAGGCCTCATTCCTAAAGTATCTTGATATTCTTACACCACTTGTCTTTAGGTGTTCTCTGTGTTTATATATCAGTTTTGCCAATCTCCGATCATGGAATGTAACCACCGCCCTGGCAAGCAAGCCATCAAAATATAGATATTCCACTTTGTCCAACTCCGAGGGATTACTCAAAGTACCTGGCATGTATGCCTTAAGGAAGTTCAGTAAATGGACTTTGCGATCCTCTTGTGATATAAATCCTGGAGGCTTAGGATAGCTTGAAAAAACAAGCTTGTTTTGAAGCAACACCAGCTTCCAGTTCTTATTTGTTGGAATGCTCTCCTTATTGGATTTGGAGTTGTCTATGGTTAAAACGTAGGACCATGGGTCTTGGGGCAATAAATCTTGCTTAGGGCTTGGTGGTGGAGCATGCGCTGAAGGTTTTAGACAATCCAGAGCTTTATCAGCACAGACGTTTGGGGGCAAATCCTGTTTAACTGACTTCTTGGCTAAAGACTTCACCAGGTTCCCTCTAGTCCCAGAGGCTGTTGTGCTCTCAAGTAGGTTAAAAAGCTTTTTAAAAACCATTTTTTTATAATGCACTGACTTAATTTTTTTTATGTTTTTACTTTTTTTAACATTCTTTACAACTATGGGTCTTCTTTTACAAGCATTAGCTCTGCAGGCTTTCTTACCCTTCCTTAATGGGCCACTCCTACAGAGGGTGGAGGCGAGGCCATGGTTACTTTCTGATTCTGCAGGCATTCCGACGGGTTTTCTCCAGAAAGTTTTACAGGAGTCAGCCATGATGGTAAGAATTTTTGTGCAAATGTCCAGGTAGGACTTTATGGATTCAATGTCCTCAGTAAGGAGCACCAGCCATTTGATGATTGAGAGACCCTCTTCATTTGTCTCATGGGAATGAGGATAAGAGTCTTTCGAAGGTTTATTGTTTCCCGAGGCCAATTCCGAAATTTGTTTTAACATTAGTTCCTCCATTTTTTGATCTAACGATGGTTCGGGGGGAACTTGGGATTTGCCTTTCAGTTTCGGGGATGCCTCATCGGCTGTATCGAGGATGTTTTGTGTTGCTTCCAATATATTCAGGCTTTTATCACTGCTTTTAGTACACTCCTTTCTTTGCATAACCAGTCCTTCACTATGGCTGTAAGAGAGATTGGTAGGAGAGAGTAGAATTTCTCTTCCCTTCTTGTTCTTGTTCTCACTCATTTCAGTCGTTTCCTCATTTGTTCCACATTTTGCTTTGTTCATGTAGAAGCGAGTGATTTTTGTTTGCGCATTCTTTAGAGTGGTTCTTTTAAAGGTGGGTCTTACAGCCTTCAGAGAAAAGCCTGAGGTTTTGCAACCACTTCTGGTCATCACCATTGTTTCTTTAAAGTTGTAAATTATTTCTTTATTGTTGTAATAAACACGCTACAATGCTCAGCTGCATTAAAAGTTCACAGCAGGTTTCCTTCAGCTGTTAGCCTTCCTTATCACTTAAAACAATGATAAAACACTCAGTGTATCTTCTTAAAAAGTTACTTTTTTAAAAAAAGTTAGTAGGGGGAAAGAAACAATGGCCGCTAGGGCAACTCACTTTCCTTTTTCCGCTCTGCATATAGCTTTGCGTCTGTGCTGATTTCGGCTGTCAGCTGAACTCCACGAAATTTTTCTCTCCGGGTTCTCCTTGTTGCTCCGAGACTTCACTTTATGCTCCAGATTTCTTTAACTTGAGAGCAAGGTGCTTTCTCTGCGAGCTTGGGGCATCGCTATTCGGAGGTAGAAAGTGGCTTCCCTCGACCCACTGCTCCGCCCCGCCGTTCTCCAGTCAAACAATAAAACAATAAAACAATAAACTAAAAACAAAGCGAGGAGGTAATAAAACAGCTAGTAAAACGTTAAAACTCGGCGCCTTCTTCATCGGTGACCCCTTTGGCTTCTAGGAGAAAGGTGAAACGGGAGGCGTACGCTTCCCAGTCTCCAGATGCTGGGTTGAACGGCGAGAAGCTGCTGTCGGTTGCCATTCTGAGTTCCTTGTGTCCCGGAGCTGAAGCCTGGATACACGGTGTGAGGCAGCGGTGCGGCAGGTGGCGGTACTGCGGTGCTGTGTGTGGCAGTCAGCTCAGCGGGATCCCATCCTCGTCGCCAGTGAAATATACTCAGAGTCGCAAAGTGATTCCATGCTCTTTATTCAGCTCATAGTGGTGAGGAGGAATGAATGAAAGGTATCAAGGTATCTGCTTTATATACATTATTTACACAATGGGCTGCACATGATTGGCTAATTCCGGAATTCTACTGTAAGCCAATCAGGTTGTGGATTCACTTCTATCTGGAGCATGATTGGGTGGTTCCTGCCAACCAATCATACTGCTGCATTGTTCTAGGACCAGTCAGACTGCTGCATTCTGAATCCTATTGTTCTAGGACCAATCAGACTGCTGCCTTTTGGATCCTATTGTTCTAGGACCAATCAGACTGCTGCAGTTTGGATCCTATTCAACTCAGTACATAACAGTGACACAGCCAGTTATGTGGAAGGGAGGAGGAGGAGGGTGGGGAGGTCACAAGGGAGGAAAGAGCTCTGCACCTCAGCTCGGAATTATTTTGGAAGACTGGAGGGGAACAGAGGAAACCTTTCTTCCCTTTCAGTCTTTTCTCTCCCCCCCCCTCCTTTTTCCTCCCCCCCCCTTTTTTAAGAATATGCTATACGGAATTCCCGAGGGGGAAATTCGCTACGGATCTTGCCTTCCCCAGAAACCCCTCCACATAGCTAGGGCGCGAGACAATGAGCTCGAGAAAGCCCTTTCCTTCCCCTGTCGCACCAAGCACCACATCTTTTTTTATGAAGAAAAGACCCTGCTTCCCTCTTTCTGGTATGAAAGCGTATCAATATGAACGGGGACTTGGGCATGAACTCTGTAATTACATACTGCTGCATATAGCCTAATCAAAAGCATCGGATTTGGACAGCTAGCCAATAGCGGATAGCGGCCTCTAGTGGACAGAATCTTTCTTGTGCCGCTGCCTGTTTCCGTTCTGCAGAGCAGCGGAGCTTTGCCAGCTTGACTGAGCTCGTGAGTGGCCGCCTGCTGAGAGAACAATGGACTCAGTCCATCAAAAGCCCATGAACTGGTTTCTATTGCCAAAAGTGATCCTTTGTTGCAAGAAATCTGTCAAGCCACTTCCCTCATGGACTGCTGGCTTAGGAAAAGCCCCTCACTTCAGAAAATCCTCGAAAATCAACCTCCTGCATCAATTTCCTCCATTCCAACGCCATTCTTGCCCTTAAGGAAAGGACTCTTTCCCCCTCTATCTCCCGCCATAATCCCTCAAGCGTGAGGACACGTGTACACCCAGGGAAGTGCCCAAAGGTGACAATTACTGAGCAGTTAGTTGGCCAAAAGGGACGCGAGTGGCGCTGTGGGTAAAACCTCAGCGCCTAGGACTTGCCGATCGTCAGGTCGGCGGTTCGAATCCCCACGGCGGGGTGCGCTCCCGTTGTTCGGTCCCAGTGCCTGCCAACCTAGCAGTTCGAAAGCACCCCCGGGTGCAAGTAGATAAATAGGGACCACTTACTAGCGGGAAGGTAAACGGCGTTTGCGTGTGCTGCGCTGGCTCACCAGAGCAGCTTCGTCACGCTGGCCACGTGACCCGGAAGTGTCTCCGGACAGCGCTGGCCCCCGGCCTCTTAAGTGAGATGGGCGCACAACCCCAGAGTCGGACACGACTGGCCCGTACGGGCAGGGGTACCTTTCCCTTTACCTTTTTTAGTTGGCCAAAGAAACCAAGAGCCCATCCCCAGACTTGCCCCAGGGTATGGATGTGCAGGAGGGACGCGGGTGGCGCTGCGGTCTAAACCACAGAGCCTAGGGTTGCCGATCAGAAGGTCGGCAGTTCGAATCCCCGCGACGGGCTGAGCTCCTGTTGCTCGGTCCCTGCTCCTGCCAACCTAGCAGTTCGAAAGCACGTCCAAGTGCAAGTAGATCAATAGGTGCCGCTCCGGCGGGAAGGTAAACGGCGTTTCCGTGCGCAGCTCTGGTTCGCCAGAAGCGGCTTAGTCCTGCTGGCCACATGACCCGGAAGCTGCACGCCGGCTACCTCGGCCAATAAAGCGAGATGAGCGCTGCAACCCCGAGTCGGTCACGACTGGACCTAATGGTCAGGGCTCCCTTTACCTTTAGCTTTACTTAAGAGGTGCCTGGACATGCTTACCTGTGTTAAGCTTGTACTGAGTGAGAAGTCTGGACATGTTTGCCTATGGCCTGTCCACCGTCCCTCAGACCTGTGGGAATGTTCAGGGATGCAGGAGAGGATATATTGTCTGATTATATCCTTATCCAACTGGTCTTAACAAGTTCCACAATTTAGCAGAGTAACATTCCCGTCTTCTAAAATTGGCAGTGGATGCGTTTGCTCAGGCTCGCTAAAGCCTCTATAATAACTCTTCTGGTATTTCCCCCTTATTCCCTCATAAAAGATAAGACATGACACAGTCTTCTATAAAAGTATAAAAAGAGTTTACTCACATTCTGTTCACAATCGGATCCCAGAAGGCAGACTTAGCTTAGAAAAGTAACATACACTTGAAAACTATTCCATAAGAAGACAGTCCCTTTGTCCTCTCTTGGCTAGAGGCCAAGAGGGCATCTTCGGCTAAGCAGATGTTGCTTCTTCGATGCATGTGGTGAAAGAGAGAGAGAGATGGCTGCCCTGCCCTGTGCTTTTGTCGTTACCTGCACAGGTGAGGCCACACCCACCTTTAGTCACATGTAGAGGAAGTTTGTCCCAGCCCAGAAGGAAACAGGAAGTTTACCTGCTGGCTGGACAAACATTCCTCCCCATGTGTAAACATGTGCACTCTAGGGATATTGTACTTGACTGCTCTTGTGTTTCACATCCCACAAGAGCATGTGGTGGGCCGGACTATATTTTGAAAAAATATAGTAGCCTCACACCCCGGAATTTTCCTCATCAATGCCAACTCACCCATAGAGGCAGAATAGGAAGCCAGCCCTCCAGGACTTGCTCCTCTGCTGTAAACATAGTTAAAGTTGAGCTGCAGCTAGTAAGACCAAGCACTGGGCGCCTCTCACAGAATCAAAGGCTAAATTTGGATCGAGTGCTTCTCTCCAGAATCTCTTTCCAGGATTATGGCTTCACATGCCTCCTTCTAATAGCAAATTCATCTGGGGAGACCCGATAGATGGCGGCCAAACACATGGAAAGCACATTTGGTGGTGGGGAATAAGAGGGTGCTGCTCCACAAACCTTAAAAAGCACCCTCTCCAATGGCATGGCACTTGGATGACCCTGTGGTTCTACCCCTGGGGCTGAGGGTGATGAAACAATTCCTGAGACAGCTAAAGTGCTGGTGGTGAAAAACCCACGTCAAATGAGACCAAACACGGGTTAGAGCTCAACCAAGTTAGAGCCTACCAAGTGGCGATAGCGACGGTGAGGAGGACCATTGTTGCTGGATCTGTTGGTGAAAACAGTACCAGGAGACTCTTTCAGGTGGTTCATAGTCTAACAGAACCACCTTTGCCATCAGGGTCTGATACAGAGTCCAAGATCTCCTGTAATGACTCCTGTCATGAGTTTTTCTGCAGATAAAAAGAGGTAGACTCCAGCAAGGTAGGAGGGTGCCAGAGCTCTGCCTAGTCAGAGACATAGGACGGCTTGCCAGTTCCCGGGGCCACGTGGAGGAGGGGGTAGGAGGGAGGGAAACAGACGGAGTATGCATGCGCATTCGACTGCCGAATGGCATCCACATCACCCAGGGGATCACAGCCACAGAGATAAGAAAAGAAGAGCCAACCCATTGTCTGGAGAGGTCACTTACCTGATCGCATGGACAAGCCGTTGTCATCGGACCCCAGTGATGGAAGCGTGCAGCTGTATTGAGGCAGCACCAGGTGCTGAAATTGTGCACCTCTAACAATTTTGTGCCTGGGGCAACTGCCCCTGTGCCCCGCAGCCCACTATGCCACTGGGTCTAGTCAAGTAAAGTGAAGTTGATCCTCCACTGTGGGTTACTTTTGTTCAAAGCAAGATTCCTCTGGAGGGAGAGGATGTTGCAAAGTAAGTCAGAGGCAAAGCAGCCCCAAGCCAGGTTCTGTGTTTGCACACATGATTTGCAGTGAGCCAAGGGCTGAATTGCTGCTGTTGTTTCATAGCCCAGAACAGCAGGTGTAGGCGAAAGGTCTAAAGTTAGACAACCAGGTCTTGGTCAAGGCATCCGCTGACCAGCAGGCCATAGAGAAGAGGAACATCAGCATTTCAACTCTGAGCCAAAAGTTTGGCTTTTGCTATTTTTGGTCACCCTTGGTCATGAGCCAAGTGTGATTCTTGAACTGTGAATGCTGACTTTGCCAAATCCATACAGGCCCTTTTCATCTCTCATGCTCAGGAAGTCGCAGCCACAGCTCAGGAGAGGATTTTTCATTTGCTCCTTTTCCATGGGGTGGGGAAAACTCAACACTTTTAATCTTGTCTTATTTTTATGCAAATTGCGTGGTCCAAAACAAGGAGAGTTATATCTGCACCCTCTCTTTAGCACAGATGGCCTGCAGGAGAAGTTCCTGTCCTTAAAAGTAAAACTGAACTTTTTTGGCAGTGCAACTGCAGGGAAGGCATTGTCTGCCACGTTTGCATTGAAGGCAGAGCTTGGGGGGGGGGCAGGAATGTTCAGCAGAGGGCAACCAAAATTATCAAGGGGCTGGAGCAACTCCCAGATAGACCAAATGGAGCAAACAGCACGTAGACCTAGTGGTGGGAGGAAAAAATCCTTAAATAAGAGACACGGGGGAATGATTAATGGACTTCAATGTCTGTACACTAATGCGCAAAGCATGGGAAATAAACAAGATGAGCTTGAGCTCTTGGTACAGCAAACTAAATATGACATAATAGGCATCACTGAAACCTGGTGGGATAAGTCCCACGATTGGAATGTAATAATGGAGGGATACAATCTATTTCAGAGAAACAGACCAGACAAGAAAGGAGGAGGAGTGGCGTTATATGTCAGGGATGTGTATACCTGTGAAGAGATCCAAGATTTAGAACCTCAAAGCCAAAGTGAGAGCATTTGGGTCAAAATTAAGGGAGAGAAGAATAACAGTGACCTCATTGTGAGAGTTTACTATAGATCCCCAAGCCAAACGGAGGACATAGATGATGCCTTCCTGGAACAGATGGCCAAGCATGCAAAAGGAAGGGAGATAGTAATAATGGGGGACTTCAATTACCCGGATATTTGTTGGATGTCAAACTCAGCCAAGAGCATAAGGTCAAACAGATTCCTCACTGGCCTTGCAGACAACTTCATTGTCCAGAAAGTGGGAGAAGCAACAAGAGGAACAGCCATTTTAGATCTGGTCCTAACCAATGTTGATGACCTGGTTAGTGGGGTAGAAGTGGAAGGATCATTAGGCGCGAGTGATCATGCTCTTCTGAAGTTTACTATACAGCGGAAAGGAGCAGCCAAGCATACTAGGACTCAATTTCTTGACTTTAAGAAAGCCGACTTCATAAAACTTAGGGAAGTGCTGGGTGAGATCCCATGGACAGTAATACTAAAAGGAAAGGGAGTTCATGATGGCTGGGAGTTTGTTAAGAGGGAGATAGTAAAAGCACAACTTCAGGCAATACCAATGAGACGGAAACATGGAAGGTGCCTAAAAAAGGCAGGGTGGCTATCTAAAGAACTTTTAACTGAGTTAAGATTTAAAAAGGATGTGTACAAAAAATGGAAAAGGGGGGAAACCACCAAAGAGGAATTCAAACAAATAGCCAGCACGTGTAGACACAAAGTCAGAAAAGCTAAAGCACAGAATGAACTCAGGCTTGCTAGAGAGGTTAAAAGCAACAAAAAAGGCTTTTATGGGTATGTTCGTAGCAAAAGGAAGAACAAAGAAACAGTGGGGTCACTCAGAGGAGAAGATGGTGAAATGCAAACAGGGGACACAGAAAGGGCTGAACTCCTCAATGCCTTCTTTGCCTCAGTCTTCTCCGATAAAGAAAACAATGCCCGACCTGAAGAATTTGGAGCAAATGATTCAGCAGAGGAAACACAGCCCAGAATAACTAAGGAGATAGTACAAGAATACTTGGCTAGTTTAGATGTATTCAAGTCTCCAGGGCCAGATGAACTGCATCCAAGAGTATTAAAAGAACTGGCAGATGTGATCTCAGAACCACTGGCAGTCATCTTTGAGAATTCCTGGAGAACAGGCGAAGTCCCGGCAGACTGGAGGAGGGCAAATGTTGTCCCTATTTTCAAAAAGGGGAAAAGAGAGGACCCAAATAATTACCGCCCAGTCAGTCTGACATCAATACCAGGGAAGATTCTGGAGCAGATCATTAAGCAAACAGTCTGTGAGCACCTAGAAAGGAATGCTGTGATCACCAATAGTCAGCATGGATTTCTGGAAAATAAGTCATGTCAGACTAACCTGATCTCGTTTTTTGACAGAATTACAAGCCTGGTAGATGAAGGGAACACAGTGGATGTAGCCTACCTTGATTTCAGCAAGGCATTTGACAAGGTGCCCCATGATATTCTTGTAAAGAAGCTGGTAAAATGCGGTCTTGACTATGCTACCACTCAGTGGATTTGTAACTGGCTGACTGACCGAACCCAAAGGGTGCTCATCAATGGTTCCTCTTCATCCTGGAGAAGAGTGACTAGTGGGGTGCCACAGGGTTCTGTCTTATTCAACATCTTTATCAACGACTTGGATGAAGGACTCAAGGGCATCCTGATTAAATTTGCAGATGACACCAAACTGGGAGGGGTGGCTAACACCCCAGAGGACAGGATCACACTTCAAAACGACCTTGACAGATTAGAGAACTGGGCCAAAACAAACAAGATGAATTTTAACAGGGAGAAATGTAAAGTATTGCACTTGGGCAAAAAAAATGAGAGGCACAAATACAAGATGGGTGACACCTGGCTTGAGAGCAGTACATGTGAAAAGGATCTAGGAGTCTTGGTTGACCACAAACTTGACATGAGCCAACAGTGTGACGCGGCAGCTAAAAAAGCCAATGCAATTCTGGGCTGCATCAATAGGAGTATAGCATCTAGATCAAGGGAAGTAATAGTGCCACTGTATTCTGCTCTGGTCAGACCTCACCTGGAGTACTGTGTCCAGTTCTGGGCACCACAGTTCAAGAAGGACACTGACAAACTGCAACGTGTCCAGAGGAGGGCAACCAAAATGGTCAAAGGCCTGGAAACGATGCCTTATGAGGAACGGCTAAGGGAGCTGGGCATGTTTAGCCTGGAGAAGAGGAGGTTAAGGGGTGATATGATAGCCATGTTCAAATATATAAAAGGATGTCACATAGAGGAGGGAGAAAGGTTGTTTTCTGCTGCTCCAGAGAAGCGGACACGGAGCAATGGTTCCAAACTACAAGAAAGAAGATTCCACCTAAACATTAGGAAGAACTTCCTGACAGTAAGAGCTGTTCAACAGTGGAATTTGCTGCCAAGGAGTGTGGTGGAGTCTCCTTCTTTGGAGGTCTTTAAGCAGAGGCTTGACAACCATATGTCAGGAGTGCTCTGATGGTGTTTCCTGCTTGGCAGGGGGTTGGACTCAATGGCCCTTGTGGTCTCTTCCAACTCTATGATTCTATGATTCTATGATTCAGATGAGAAGCTAAAACATTTGGGGCTTTCTAGTTTAGGGGGGAAATGAGTAAGGGAGGACACGGTCAGGGGTACACGCATAGTGTAGAGAAAGTGGAATGCGATAAGTTTTTCATCCCTCCATAATTCCAGAACCCAATGGGGCCACCCAGTTGTGGGTTACTGGGTGGTTGTTGTTTTTATTTTGATTACAGTCGTACCTTGGAAGTTGAATGGAATCAGTTCCGGGAGCCAAAACGTTCAAGAACTAAGCTGTTTGAAAACGAGGGTACAAGAGCAAAAGAAGAGGACAGCCTGAGGCACTGCCAGCCCGAGCTGGGAAAAGAGCTGGGCGGGGTCGCCACTGCCATGCCCCTTTCCCCAGCTCGGGTTGGCAGGGGCCATGACGGGCAGAGCAGCCCAATCCCGAGCCACCTGAGCCCGAGACCCCAACAGCTCCCCCTCAACCTGGACATTTCCTTTAAAATGTAAAAAATCGCCCAGATAGGCATGTTGGTCCCCCAAAAGAGGACATGTCCGGGTTTCCCCAGTCATATGGCAACCCTAAATTGTGGTGGAAGATGACCCTGAAAATACTGGCAAAGCCTTGTATGGTACGGCATGGAAAGGGGAACTAGAATAAAGGACTGAAGGGGCTGCATTAGTGAGGTTGTTAGAGCAAGTTTCCTTGGAATGAGGCTCAGCGGAGACTGTGGTGTCTTTTTGATATATGGTTTATTCACACACATATACAACCTGAACCGAAGATGGAGAGGCTCACAGCATTAATGCCCCAGAAGGTCTTGCTTCTTCCAGTTACAGCCTTCGAATCAAGAAGAAATCAGGCATGGCTCTCTCTCTGTGACTTCTGCAACTTCCAGCCCAGCTCTCTCACACAACTCTGACCTTTTCCTTTCTCATTCCCAGCCAGGCGAGGGAGGAGGCCCACCCTCATTTGCCCTCTGGCACAGAGCAACCACAAGGTACATAGGTGGCAACTATGACCCTTTCTTGGTTAATTCAACAATGGAATCCTCCATTAGATTTTCACCCTGGCAGACTAGCTCCTCAACTCACAAGGCTGAGGGACTAGGCAAGACCAAGGCTATTTCAAAACCAGTTTTTAGGTGCATTTAGCTTTGTGTTCTATAGCTTTTAGCCCAATATTGATTGATGGGGAATGTGTGGGAATGTTCTGGGGTGCAGGAGAGGATATATTGTGAGATTATATCCTAATCCAACTTGTGCTAACAAGTTCCCAAAATATCAGCAGAGTTTATAACATTCCCCCTTTTAAGTTCGCAACGGTAACGTCTGCACAGGTTCGCTAGAACCTCTATAATAATTACTCTGGTAATTTCCCCCTTTTGATCCCTCTTAAAATACAAGACAGGACACAGTCTTTATAAAAGTATAAAAGAGTTTACTCACGTTCTGTTCACAATATGATCCCAGAAGGCAGACAGGCTTAAAAAGGTAAAATACATTTAGAATCTATCTTATAGGAAGATAGTCCTATCCTCCTCTCTTGGCTGAGAGCCAAGAGGGCATCCTGCGTCTTCAAAAGATGAAGATGAGAGAGGCAAGAGGCAAGAGAGAGAGATGGCTGCCTGCCCTGTGCTTTTATCATTTACCTGCACAGGTGAGGCCACACCCACCTCTGGTCACATGCGGAGGAAGTCCGTCCCAGGAAGTTTACCTGCTTGCTGGACAGACATCCCTCCCCATGTTCTAACATGTACACTCTAGGAATGTTGTCATTGACTGCTCCTGTGTTTTACATCCCACAGAATGGAGGCTTATTTTGGGATGGTTTGTGGTGCACAGTCCTGTCTTGTCTTGTCCTCTTGTATGTGTATGTGTGTGTGTTTTCCAAGTGCTTTTTGCTTGTTCACCGGGATCCTTCAGAAGGAAGAGACAAAAGAGGAGTAGTGACATTTTCCTGCAGGTACCATCTTATCGGGGGTCCCTTCTCTGCTATCTTTTCAATGCCTTCTTCCTCTTCCTCTTTCAAGAAGCCTTCTAAGGAGAGATTTTTCTTAGTCTGCTTCTGTGTAGGAACTGTTTTTGGATGTTTTGGTTGTTTAACTGTTGTGTCTTTGCTGCCCTGGACTCCTTTGGGAGGAAGGGTGGGATATAAGGATGCCGAGTAGTGCCTCCTGCCCATACCTGAAGGTTTTGTGGAGGCGCCATAGCCTCAGTGTGTCAGCACCTGCATTGCATGCAGAAGGTCCCAGGTGCAGTCCCTAGCACCTGCAGTTAGAAGCTCAATGTAGGTAGGAGCCTCTCTCTGCCCAAGACCTTGGAGAGCTTCTGCCACTCAGGCTGGAAGTGGGCAATACTGGGCTAAATGGATCAATCAGGTTTAGGATCAGGGACTTCCTTCTCTTAAATGAGCTACCTTCCCAGGTGGATGAGCCCCACTGCTCTTCACTTCCCTCTACAGCAGGGGGAGAAACCACCTTCTTGACTGTTGGACCACCTAGTGGTCTCATCTGCTCAATTGGCCGGAGCCTGGCTGTCAGGGCTGATTCAGCTGCAGTTCAGCATCAAAACTCAGAGATGAGCAGTAAGGTGGACTCTTTCTTCAGAGAGACATAACCCGGCAGAGAAACTCCACAGGCAGGACTAGCCCCAGTTGCCAGAAAGGAGGATCTTAGCCTCCTCCTAAGGTAGGGCTATCAGACATCAACAGCTTCTGGGTCTTCCTTTAAGAAGCTCAACAATTTGGGGGTCTTCCTAAAAATAGCTCCACAGCTTTCGGGGTGTCTTGGTTTCTACTTTTAGAAATATGGCATCCCTAGCCTAAGGCTCCTCCCCTGTCGGCTGACTTCCCAACAGTCGTGGAGGGGCTCTCTGTGCCTTTTGTTCTGCTCCATGTAATGCCTCCCTTGTTCCTGGGGACAGAGGAGGAGGGGAGAAGGGAACAGTGGACATGGCAGGTGCCTGGGGATCTGTTGCAGCCTCAGCCTCCACCTCCTCCTCCTCCTCTTCCTCCTCCTCAGCTGCCTCAGTCTCACTTAAACCTGTTGCTTGTTTAGCCTCCAAGCCATCTGCTCCCCCTTCTTCTTCTTCTTCTTCTTCTGACCTGTCTCCTGCATCCCACCAGCAGTCTCCTGGCTTGGAGCCTTCCCACTTTGATGCTTCCCGGGGGGGTTCCCTGACTGTAGCCTCCCACCATTCCTCCTCCTCTAGCCAGTACCCGACACTAGCTTTGCATGCAGGGGAAGCCCCTAACTCACTGAGGGTTTGAGACCCATCAACTCCCCTCACCTGGTTAGCCTGCCAGTTGAAGCCATTCCTGGGGTGTGGCTGCTGCTGCAGGCTGACAGTTTCTAAGAGCCGCAGGTGAGAGCTGTAGTGACCAAAGGTGGACAAACTACCCCAGAAGGAGCACAACGTGCCCCCCACCAGAGGTACTACCCCTCCCCTCGCAACCTTGAGTCATGAAGGACAGAGAGTGGAGAGTTGAATGTGTGTAGAAACCAGCCTTCCTTAGGAAAACAAAGTTTACATTCATCACTCCACCCACTTTCACCTGTGGCCCCTTCCACCACAGGCACACGGCCCCTGGGAGGTTTCCCAGAGGAGAATATGGCCCTTAAGACTGAAAAAGAGTCCCCAACTCCAAACTAGTGATTAACTGCCGTTGATGGCTCCAGCTGGATGTTGAAATCTCCCTCTAAGCTCCTTCTCAGATCCATGTTCCCTTTCAACAACTGGCTTCCTCCTGCAGGTCAGACAGTCCCCTCAGTACAAGGACCCATTGTTTCTCCATGTGCATTTTCAGCAGCCTCCCATGTGACTGCCAGTGATATCATTTTTCCCATCCTCAGATTTTGCCCCACCCCCAGCAGCCTAAAATTCTCATTAGCTTATATCTAAAAAGGAAATAAGACATCTCCAGCTGAGCAAGACCTGGTATTTTCCCCTCTTCAGATAGCTCTGGATCTTCAGCTGCGGAGGGGAAATGCCCACGGTCCTTTCAAAATTTCCAATGTATTCATAGGAACATCACCTGTCTTGGCAAAAAGGAAGGAACAAATGTCTCAGATGCAAGCCCTTTAATCTGGAATTGCTATTCTTAACTCCATGTGGCTGGGGTATTCTGGGGCTTCTGTACCTTGAACTAATAATTTCTTGTTTGCATGTTCTACCCCAGCTGCGGCTCCCAGTTCAGTTCAGCAGGGGGATTAATTATGCGTTGTCAGTTGATTTGTCAGGGTCTGTTCCATACATGCCGGGTGGATAAAACGACTAATTCATGTCATGTCTAACTGGTTTGAGCGAAAGGCTTCTCAGAAGCTAGGGCATGTCATAAAATACGGCAATGTACAAAAGCGGGTGGAGGGTGGACATTAAAATCAGTCCAAAGAATTCAAATGTCTGGGTGCTCAGGAAATGTTTAAATGATAGCACAGACCTGTTGGCATAGAAAAGGTCTTCAAGAAATGCCTGAAAATCAGCATTTCATTACAGATCAGCCTTCTCGTGGATTCAGTCACTTGTGCAGACAGCTCAACTTCTGCAACCAATGACCTCCTGCAGAGTGTAGCCACAAAAGAGAGTTTTGGGAGGACTGGAGGACAGGCTTGCAGTTCATTCAGGGCAGAAGCAATGGGAGAAGGGCCATAGCTTAGTGGTAAAGCAGCTGCTTACATGCAGAAGCTCTCCGGTTCAATCTGTTGTATCTCCAGCTAGAATGTCCTCTGTCTGAAACCCTGGAGAGTTTTTGCCATCCATTGTGGACAAGACTGAGCTAGATAGAGCCATAGTGGGACTCCGTATAAGGCAGCCTCCTATTGTCCCAGCAACAAGCCTTTGCCACGCACAGAGGACTCCTTAAAGACATGAAATAAATAAAGCTGCCCTGGAAAGGGATGCTGAACATGAGCCAGAATTAGACAGCCCTGGGACAACAAAACACTCGGACACAGTGCCTTTAAAGCACGGACCTGGGCCTAGGAAGCATGGGGCACCAGGTACCTGTGGCTGAGCCTTGAGAGACTGCTGTCCAAGGTGCTGAAGGGATTGAATACAAAGATGCAACTGTTAGCATGTCAAGGGGCATGATGGTGCTTTGAATGCATAAAGCAGATGCGGCCTAACTTGCACAGTTGCAGAATGAACTGAATTGAGCTGGAAGAAGCAGGACTACATGGGATGTAGAACGCTATACAGGAAATGGCTCTGGGTGGCCCACTGGGAGAGGCACACGATGCAAAAAGTGGCAGTTACAACCCATTCATGGGAAACAGAGCTCTGAAATCCTGGAGAGCAGCTGCTGGCTGTGGCAGACCATAGAGAACTAGATGGCCCAGTGGTCTCACTGGGTTTTCAAGCCAGAACACAGCTTCAGCGTCCCCAGGGCAAACCAATTTTTAATTCCCCAAACTCTTACTAATCAGAGTTTCCTTTTTAAAGCGACAGTAGTTCAAAGCATTGACTAGGGGCTTTTCAAAGTTCAAAGGCACTTTGGATGCCTTGACTTGCAATCCTTACAACGACCCTGCAGAGCAGTTCAGTGTTATCTTGAGTTGCAGAATAGCGAGGCGCGATGCCGAGGCGGGCGCAGGGTGGCCCACCTATGGAGTTCATGGTAGGGGGACCTAATGAGGCCAAACTCCGTCTTTTGCTCTTCTTTCAGCTGTGTCTTGGCTCTGTGCTCGCAAGTGTTCTAGTGACTTTCAGGTAACTTGGAAAGCATGGTAATGATGTCTTGGTTCTGAAGAATGATATTTCCCCCAGTCTGACTTAGTTATCCTGGTGATGATTCAGCTAGATGTTGTACACGCTGACCATATTCCAGAAGGGGTTTGTTGTCTTGGCCTTGCTTTGGCTTACTGAGATCTGTCTTCTCCCTATAGGTGCTCATTCTAAAATGGATAATTGTAACGTTTGACTTCATTGATCAGAAGGAAAATATGAATGCTCTCTATGGTTTCTTCTTCCGCTTCTTAGAATATGAGAAATTGGTAAGATAAAAAGGAATGCGTTATTTTGAAGGAACTTGCTTTTATTCTGACATTAACCCAAATCAAACAATAAAGAGTACTTTCCGACCACACAACAGGACACCATGTGAAAAGTGGGGCCTTAAAAATACCTCTCCCATTTCCTTCCTTTTCCTGTCTTGTTCCTTCCCAATGGGCGCCGGTCGCAGCGCCCCCCGGGGGCACGGCATGTTCAGGCAGGCAGGCAGCTATCCGATGTCGATCCCGCCCGTTCCTCCCTCCACCCCCCTCAAAGACAGCCGCGCAGGCAGCTATCCGATGGAGGGAGGGGGGAAATCCTGTTCTGCATAGCTATCAATTCGGGTGTGCATACTTATGCGAAAAGAAAACTAATTTATTTTAGAGCTTGTATTTGTGTGTATTCATGGTATCATTTGTAGACCCAGTAGATGGCAGTGTGGTGTGGAGAGTGTTTTTGGCAGCTCGTGAAAGGATAGAGGGTGGAACGTTGACCGTTCAAAGGCACTATAAGCAATATATATATATATATCTCTCGCCACATTTTCCTAGCTACGTTTTCCCATAAAAGTATACACTCGAATACATTTGAATCAAAAACATTTGGAACAAGTGATTGTTACATTTAGGGAACATTCTCTAGGCGATGAGATTGGGGGGAAATACAAAAACCCATTTGGATACATTTGGATACATTTAGAAAAGTACAGCATTTTGAGGAAAAATACATTTGAGTCGAAAAATACATTCAGATCCATTCTTAAAGTCAATGAGAAATATACAGCGAAAAACGATCCATTCCCCAAGGCACCGTTGACCTTCTTGTAGGGTGTGAAGGCAGAATACGATCTATTTGATATTGGTAGGGTCCAGCAATGCTGGAGAGTGGCCAATTCCTCTGACTAAGGCTTGATTCCGACACCTTCTCCTTCATTCCCCTCTCTGACCCTGACTCTCTTATGACACAGGGACCATCCCAGAGTGTGGGCACAACTTCTGCCGGTCCGGCCTGATCCAGTGCAGCGGGGCAAAAAGGAGGCTGGCTTCCTGTCCTCAAGGCCGAGTTGGAGTCCAGAGAAGGAGCCTCGTCCGCAGTCGACAATTGGCTACCTTTGTCGAAGTAGCCAAGAATCTCAGTCTTCAAGAGGGAAAGGAGGAAGGAGGAAAAGGAGGAGTCTGTGAGAAGCACCAGGAGCCCCTGAAACTCTTTAGCAAGGAGGATGAAGCCCCCATCTGTGTGGTTTGGGGCAGATCCAAGAAGCACCAACACCACAAGGTGATTCCTCTGGAAGAGGCTGTCGAGGAATACAAGGTACCTTGAGGGGGAGAAATAGCTGTGTATTGTTGTTGGCAGGTTATCTTCTTAATTCTCAGATCCAAAGTAGGCATTGTATTAATTGGTGGTTGTTTATTACCTTAGAAGCAGCCAAGGGGAAGCCTGAGGGCTGCTGGGATGGCTGGGAGGAGGGAGTCAAAGTCTTTCTCTCTGCCAGGGGGGCCAAGGGATCTTCCCTTGAAATACAGCAGCTTCATGGGACCATGGCAGGGAGAGAAAGGGTTAACCTCATCCACATCCGCCAGCAAGGTTGCTTTGTACATATTTAGAACACTACAAATGTGAATTGCACATACACAACTAAGTCCATGTCTCCTTTGGCTAGCAGGATGCCTCCTCAATACCCTGCCAAGCAGATATTTATTTATTTATTTTATTTATTTATTTATTTACAGCTATTAGCCCATAAAATATGTACAAACATAAAAACACAGGGACATAAAAACAGATATATCCGACATTGAAGGGTGGGTCATTGAGCAAAGCCAAGTGACAACTTGGGGCCAGGAGAGCTCCAAGGGACGGATCACAGAAAAGGAAAACTGAAGACGAACTCCGACATGCACTCTCATCATAACAGTCCAATTAGTTTTGATGTTGTTGTTGTTTTTTGGTGGTTTTTGAGTGTGAGATAACCGCATTCAGAAATCTCGCCACCTGCAGAGTTACAGAAGGATCTGTATCCTGCAAAAGCAGTGCGGCGTGTGACTCAACAGGCCTGCCAACCAAGCGCAGTAAAGCAGGACCCAGGAATTTAGCCCTGGCTATGCTATGTAGGGGACAGTTGAACATTATATGTGAAAGAGATTCAACAGTTTCCCCGTCACACACGCATAGCGGAGACACCAAACCCTTGGAAAATCTGTGGTTCAGCAGGTTCGATGGAAAGACATTGAACCTTGCACGAATAAATGCACGTCGGTGTGGTACTGATGAAAGAGATGACATGTATGATGGAAGGCCAAGTGGTGGGGTTATTCCGTGATACCTGGGGGAGCAGACACCACCACCCCTGGCGAGGTTGTGTTGATTTTCAATGTCCGCTAATCTTTGCTCAATAAGGCTTTTGGCTGAGCGTAAGTTCATCTTTAAGGAGTCCGCTGGGGAAATTCCGATGCTCAGAAGTTTGGCATGGATTTTTCCCACCCACGGATTGACAAAGACGTCCCGCCAGAGGCACTGAAAAAGGTAATGGTCGGGAAGCCTGTGCCAGCTGGACAGCCAATAGCCAAAGACTCGCTTCCAGATGACAGTCTCCAATGATGCAATCCTTAACTCCAGACGTATGGCTGCGTTGCTCACACACATGGGGAGTTTCAGAAGGCGACGGAGAAACTGATTCTGCAATGTCCCCAGTGATGTTAAATTGGACCCTGGGGCCCAGAGCGGGGCAGCATAACAGAGGGTGGAAACCACTTTTGCGTGGTATACCTTCAATGCAGAAGGGATGTGAGAGGCTCCGTCGGCCGCAAGAAATTGGAGTAGAGTATAAAGTATTGTTTTCCCTTTGTTTAGTAAATACTGTATCTGTGGCTTCCAGCTTAGATTGTAATGAAAAAAGACTCCCAGGTATTTAAATTTGAAAACCTGTTCTAATTGGACTCCATCTAACTTCCAGCTGTAAGTTTTCCGAGACCTGGTAAAGACCAGGACTTTAGATTTCCCATGATTAATTGTCAGATGGTTAAGTTTGCAATAAGCCGCAAAAATCTTTAGAGCTCTGCATAAACCAACTCTAGAGTAGGAAAGGATCGCTGCATCGTCGGCATATAGGAGCAAAGGGCAGCGAAAATCAGCTAGGCGGGGGGCATGAATGTTGGCTTGAGACTCGTTCAGAAAGAGCTTCATATCGCTAATAAACAGGTTGAAGAGGAGTGGGGCCAAAATGCAGCCTTGGTGCACACCTCTATTTATTGGGACCTCGTTGGATAGGTTTCCCGCCGGTGTGAGTCTCACTCTAGCCGACGACCCATGGTGTAATTGGGTTATAAGCCATAACAGCCTTCTATCTATGCCCCATCTCTCTAATTTCTTCCATAGGCAATTTCTCGGGATACTGTCGAAGGCAGCCTTTAGGTCTATAAAAGCGACACATAGGCGCCCCCGACTCGGGGCAGAATATTTTCTGGCAAGATGATACATGATTACCATATGGTCAGAGGTCGAGTAATTGTTCCTAAAGCCCGCTTGCTCATGGCCAATCAAATTTGAGTCGTTTGCCCAATGGGACAGCTTGGACAGCAAAAATTTTGCATAGATTTTCCCGATGATAGACAAAAGGCTGATGTTCCGATAGTTCTCCGGGTCAGCAGGGGGACCCTTTTTATGGACTGGCACGATCACGGCCTCCTTCCATGACCTAGGGATAAGCCCCGTAGAATTAATTGCATCAAAGACTTTGGCCAGAATTTCAGCCCACCACCTCGGTTGCGCAACAATAGCCTCAGCAGGGACTAGATCCGGCCCGGGGGCTTTGCCCGTTTTCAGATCTAATATCAAGTCCATTATCAGGTCTGGGTCAGTGGAGGGCCACAAAGGTAGATGGTCGGCTCGGAGTTCCGTGGATGAGTTGGATTCCTCTGCCAAGGAGAAATATTTACTCAAGAATTGTTCCCATGTGGGCGCGGGGATAATCGTCAGTGGGTACTTCCTTCCTCTTTTGTTTATCAGAGCCCAAAATTCCTGTGGTCTGCGGGATCTCGAGGCCGCAATCAAGGCTCACCAACGTTTTTGATACCACTCGCGTTTGGCCAGCTTTAAAGTCTGTTTGTATGCTCTTTTGGCTTGTAAATAGGAAGATGGTAGAGCCTGAGCATTAGAGTTTTTGTATTCATTATAGATGGAACGAAGAAGGGATCTTGCTTGTTTGCAAGAGGTGTTAAACCAAGGGGCCCTAGCACTGCAATGCGCCACTTTCGCCTTTTGAGGAGGTGGTGTAAAAAAAGTGGTAAGGTTTGTTATAAGAAGGTTAAAAAGTTTCAAAACCGAATTGGAATCTTGTAAATCAGTAGTTATTTGAGGTAAGTAGGCGTTGATTTCCCTATGGAAGAAAACCTGGTATTTTTGGGCCACAGCCTCCGACCATTTGATCCCTCTTATTTTGATCGATGATGAGGTTTCCAGAAGGACTGAGTGTTTATTGTCATTCTGGCACCGGAACAATGACAGAGTGGTCACTATTGGGAGGTGATCACTGAAATGTTGGTTTTCAACTTGGAAGGAAAGTACATTAACGGCCAGATTTGCGGAGATCAAGAGGTAATCGATAACACTGTTAGATGTTAGTCCCAGGTGAGTGAACTTCCCCGGTATATCGGGGGGGAAGGTGCCGTTCAAAAATACTAGATTCAGGCGAATGGCCATTTGGTAAGGGGTCACTCCTGCTTTGTTTACTCTGTTGTCCTTTGAAGTTCTAATTCTGGCATGTTCCAAGTCAAAATTGTCCAAACATGGGGGAGTCCACCATTTGGACTTGGTTAGTAAGTCCCAATTTGTGGCAATACGAGCATTAAAGTCTCCCCCAATTAAGGAGTACGAGTTAGGGCATTTAGTATGACATGACAGTAGGTGATTTTCAAATGATTCCCATCTCCAATCAAGATCAGGCGCTGAGCCTTCGGGGGGGGGGAGATAAACATTAGTAATTAGTAATGAGGACTTCCCTTCTGTGATCAGTCCAGATAGAGCAAAAGGCGGGGAAGCCCGTACCAGAGTGAATTTGGCGCGAAGTTGGAGTGAAATCCCAATCAAAAGGCCCCCTTTGGGGCGACCACCTTTCAAAGAAGGGGAGGCCGGAAGTGTTAGAAGATCAAAGCCATCTATGGTAATCTCTTCCTCATCCCATGTTTCTTGGAATAGAATGATTTTAAATGAATTTATGTACTTCCTGAATTCAGGGTCTGATTTTTTGGTTCTCCAACCAGCAATGTTCCAGCTAAGTATTGATAATGTCGAGTCCTTGTGCTGTCCCGGTAATTGTCACTTTGAGTTGTTTAATGGGTTCTTGGAGGTAGAACGAGGACCCATAAGGAAATCGGTAATTTTAGTTTGTGCGGATAAGGTCTTCTTCTGTGTTAATTGTATCGATGATTTGGTAACATTAACAGGCAGGAAGGGCTTTGCCGGGAAGGAAGAATTAGGCAAAGTTGGTGAGGTCGGATGCTGTTCATTGAGGTGAGTAGTAACAAGTCTTTGATGGGCTACACTAGTAGATCCGTCAGAATTATCAGTCTTAACCAGGGTAGCGCTAAGAGGTGTTCCAGCCATCACTTGTAGTTGCTGCGCAGATGGAGAGGAATTATCACGCAGATGTATTAAAGGACATGAACGTGAGGATGGTGCATGCATAGTCATTTCCTGGTGATCTTCAGGCAGGGTAGATTCTAGCTCAGGCATTGAGGCAAAGGAGTCATCAACTTCCATATTTTGATTGGGCATAAGGTCTGAGACGGGAGTATTGAGTTTATCGACTTCCTCCACGGTAGAATGGTGCTGTTGATCAACAGGTGACTGCTGATTCAGATCAGTAGGGGGTAACAAGGTAACAGGTTGAGAAATTATCAGGGCATTTGATGGAGACGCCATGTGGGACGTGGAGCGCCTGCTCACCTCTCTCATCGGTATAGAGGGGTCCCCTTGCGATAGAAGTCTTTGTTTGAGTAGATCCAATCTATCGAGAATAGCCTGCTGTTCTTCTGAAGGGAGTTTTCCATAAGAGGAGATAAGATTTCTCTCTTCAGGGATATTCCAATCTCCGCTTGCAATTGGATCATTCCTCAACGTAACTAGATGGGCACTTGGGGTCGCAGGTGGAACAGGGGATACCCGGCTAGGTGTTTTTCCCGTTATTATAGGAACAGAAGAAGGAAACGAGCGTTCATTGCCAGTTAAGATGTTGGCAAAAAGAGGTTTAACACTCGTGTCCTTAAAGACTCTTGTTGTTACAATCTCCCAGGGTGCCAGCCGATCTTTTTGTCTTGCAAGAAGATGTGGGGTCCTTGCAGACTGGAAGGAGAGCATAAATTTCCTTGGCCAGGGCGTGGCATTTAGGGGTGCTACAGATATAAGATCTATCTGGAAAAAAGGAATATATTTTTTTTTAATAAATTTTTTATTGGTTTTTCAACACATATTAAAAGACAATACAACACAATACATAAACAAACAAACATATAAACACGTATAATTTCTTAACCTTTTTTCCTTAAACCTTCTTTCAACGACTTCCCCATACCTCCCCTTTCTGCATCCCTGTTTTAAATCTTTCCAGCAACCCCTAATTTCAATTACTTATAACACTTTCTTTAAATCTTTTTTTCTCATATCCAATTGTTTGTCACTGCAATTCTATTTTGCATTACCCAAGACATTTTAACACTCATTAATTTTACAACAGTTCTTAAGATAAACTTTAAATTTCTTCCAATCTTCTTCCACCGTCTCTTTCCCTTGGTCACGGATTCTGCCAGTCATCTCAGCCAGTCCCATGTAGTCTATCACCTTGGTCTGCCATTCTTCCAGTGTGGGTAGCTCTTGTGTCTTCCAATACTTTGCTAAAAGAACTCTTGCTGCTGTTGTAGCATACATAAAAAACGTCCTATCTTTCCTTGACACCAATTGGCCTACCATGCCCAGGAGGAAGGCTTCTGGTTTCTTCACGAATGTGCATTTAAGCACTTTTTTCATTTCATTATAAATCATTTCCCAGAAGACCTTGATCCTTGGGCACGTCCACCAAAGGTGGTAGAAAGTACCTTCAGTTTCCTTACATTTCCAACATTTATTATTGGGCGTATGATAGATTTTTGCAAGCTTGACTGGGGTCATGTACCACCTATAGATCATTTTCATAATGTTCTCTCTTAAGGCAGTACATGCCGTAAACTTTATACCGGTAGTCCATAACTGTTCCCAGTCAGCAAACATAATGTCATGACCAATGTCTTGTGCCCATTTAATCATAGCTGATTTAACCGTCTCATCCTGTGTATTCCATTTCAACAGCAAGTTATACATTCTTGACAGATTCTTAGTATTGGGTTCCAATAGCTCTGTTTCTAATTTTGACCTCTCCACCTGGAAGCCAATTTTCCTGTCCAATTTGAAAACTTCATTTATCTGGTAATAATGAAGCCAGTCTCTTACTTTGGACTTCAATTTCTCATAACTCTGCAATTTCACTTTTCCCTCCTCATGTTCTATAATTTCCCAATATTTTGGCCATTTGGATTCCATATTAAGTTTTTTCACTTCCTTGGCTTCCATTGGTGACAACCACCTAGGGGTTTTATTTTCCAACAAATCTTTGTACCGAATCCAAACATTGTATAGTGCTTTCCTAACAATATGGTTTTTGAAACCTTGGTGGATTTTAACCTTGTCATACCATATATATGCATGCCAGCCAAATCTGTTATTGAACCCTTCCAAATCCAAAATGTCTTTTTGCCACCTCTTGAAACAATCCATTTTATCCAAAATCTGCAATGTTTGAAACAAAAACAACATTCTCGGCAAGACATTCATCTTAATAACAGCGATTCGGCCTAACAAGGAAAGTCTCAAATTTGACCATACTTCTAAATCTTTCTTAACTTCTGACCAACATTTCTCATAGTTATCTTTAAATAAATTCACATTCTTAGATGTCAAATTAATCCCCAGGTATTTCACCTTCTTTGCTACCATTAAACCAGTTTCACTCTGGAACTTCTCTCTTTCAGCAACTGTTAGGTTTTTATCCAATACTTTCGTTTTCTGTTTGTTCAACTTAAATCCTGCTACTTGACCAAATGCTTGTATTAACTCTAAAACTCTTCTCGTACTAGTGTCTGGCTCTTGTAAAGTTAATACTAGGTCATCTGCAAACGCTCTCAATTTATATTGTTTAGCTCCGACCTGAATCCCTTTAACCAGCTGGTCCCCTCTGATCATGTTTAATAAAACCTCCAAGACAGATATAAAAAGTAATGGGGATATTGGGCACCCCTGTCGTGTCCCTTTTTCAATAGCAAATTCTTCTGTTACCACATTATTTACAATCAGTTTTGCTTTTTGTTCAGAATAAATTGCACCTATACTGTGATGGGATGGTGAGCTGCTTGTGCGTAAAATCCTGATCCCTCAGAGTTTGGCTAAGTCCCCAAACCTCTGTCTGTGATGGAGCTCCTTAAGCATGGCTCCATCAATCGCTCGTTGAATCGGACAGTGGGCGTTTACGGAACTTCTTCCAGCATAAAAGCTCCTTAACGGAAACGCGTCTTCTGGACTCTCGGCGTGACAGTTTCCGCCGAGGAGTGGGTGTCCCTACGGGAGGTCCTGAAACCTCCCCACTGTTCTCGCTTGAAGTGTCTCTGAGCCCTCCCTCCGACTCACTTTCCCTTGGAACTCCACTTCTCCCCCTGCTGGTCCCCTCCTCCGCTGAGTGGTCTCTCTCACCCTCCATGAGCCCTTTCACCTCCTTCGTCTCAGATGACAGTTCCCTGACATCCACCTCCCCTCCAGGGCCCCCTTCACGCCCTTCCCTCCCCTCCTCTGCGGGAGGCGAGGGAGCAAAACCCCTGAAGGAACCTCCCTCATCTTCCGAAGTTTCGAACACTTCCCTCCACCTTTTGCTGTTTCCGGTTTCCAAGTACTCCTCCTCCTCGGAGTCTGTACCTCCTTCCAACTCCGATTCCCTGAATCCCTCCAGTTCCTCCTCATCGTCGGTGGTGCCAAAGTACTCCCTCCGGAACCTCGCTACTGGCTGAGGTTTCCTGGGGAACCTTTGGTGGAACGTTTTGATCAAGATCTCGTCATGAACCTCCTCTGCCTTCACCCAGGTGTTTTCCGACTCCGGTTCCCCTTCCCACGTGACCAAATACTCCACCTGATTACCCTTCCACCTGGAGTCGATGATTTCCGCCACATAGTTGCGGCTTTCCCTTTCTTCTATGGCTGGCCCCCGTGTGGATACCCCTTCACCTTCCCCCCTGTATGGTGACAGTAATGACCTGTGGAATACTGGGTGCAGTTTCATGTGGTTCGGTAACCGGAGTCTGAAAGCCACTGGGTTGACCTGTTGGATGACCTCAAATGGTCCCAATCTTTTGGGTCTCAATTTCTTGCAACCCCCCTTGAACGGCAATCCTTGGGTTGATAGCCAGACCCGACTCCCCACCCTAATTGTTTCACCTTCCCTTCTGCTCTTGTCTGCCTGCCTCTTATATTCTTCTTTGGCCCTTTCTAAGTTGTGTTGGAGTTGACGATGGATCGCTTCCATTTCTTCTACAAAAAGTTCAGCGGCCGGAACACTCCATCTCTCTCCTCCTTCCCCTGGAAACGCCCTGGGGTGGCACCCATAATTAGCCAAAAAGGGGCTCATCCCGGTGGACACATTCTCTGCATTATTGTAAGCAAATTCCGCTAGTGCCAACTTTTCGACCCAATCGTTTTCTCTGTCATTGACATAACACCTCAGGTATTGTTGAAGGATACCGTTTGCCCTCTCCGCCTGCCCATTGGTCTCAGGGTGCCTGGCAGTCGAAAAGTTGACCTCTACGTGCAACAGGCTCATAAGTTTCCTCCAGAATCTGGACGTGAACTGTTTCCCTCTGTCGGAAACCACCCTCAAGGGGGCGCCATGCAGCCTAAAAATATGTTCTACAAACAATTTCGCTGTCTCTTCCGCCGTGACTGCATTTGAGCAAGCTACAAAGTGACCCATCTTAGTTAACAGGTCTACTACAACTAGTATGGCGGTTTTCCCCTGGGATTTGGGCAGATCAGTCATAAAATCTATCGACACCGCCTCCCACGGTCGTTCTGGTGTGGGTAACGGTTCTAATAACCCCGCTGGTGCCCGCCTTTCTCCTTTGGCTCTCTGGCATTGGTCACACCTTCTCACATACTCCCGTACATCCTCCCTCACCTTGGGCCACCAAAACTCCCTGGTCACCAACCACATGGTCTTGTGTTGCCCAAAATGCCCTGCTGTGGGATTGTCGTGCAGCTGTTTGAGTACTCTCCCCCTCAATTCCCCTTCGGGTATATATAGCGCCCCTTTGTAATACAATGCCCCGTTTCTTTCTTCAAAACCTCCGGGGTCTTCTCCCTCTCTCCTTAAACCTCTGAGCTTATCCTGGGCGTACTCATCATTTACCGTTCCCTCTACCAGTTCTCTTTGCCCCACCCAGGCCGCACCACACACCCAGTGGTCCTCTGGGATAATATGTCTCTCTTCTGGCGCTCCCTCCCCCTCCAAATATTCAGGTTTGCGAGAGAGAGCGTCCGCTCTGATGTTTTCTGGACCTGGCACATAGCAGATTTCAAAATGGAATTTGGAGAACTCCTGGGCCCATCTCACTTGTCGTTGGTTGAGCACTCATGCCGTTCTCCAATACTCCAAATTCTTGTGGTCCGTACACACTTGCACCTTATGCTGTGCGCCAATTAGTAAGTGTCTCCATCTCCGGAACGCTTCGTGAATGGCGAGTAGTTCTCGGTCATACACCGTGTAGTTCCTCTCGGATTTGTTCAGCTTACGCGAAAAGAAGGCACACGGTCTCCATTCCGACTTATTGCTCCCTGGCTGAAGCAGCACCGCCCCCACCGCCCGGTCTGAGGCATCAGTTTCCACTCTCATGGGTTTTTGTAAATCCACATGCAGGAGCTGTTCTTCCGAAGCGAATGCCTTTTTCAATTCCTCAAAAGCGTGCTCCGCCTCCGCCGTCCAAACGAATTTCTTCTTGCTGCTTAGACAGTCCATGATGGGAGCCGTTAAGTGGGCAAAATTCTTGATGAATTTACGGTAAAAGTTCCCAAACCCTAAGAACCTTTGCACATCTTTTTTCGTTTTCGGTGTCTTCCATTCCAGCACCGCCTGGACCTTGCCTGGATCCATGGCTAATCCCTTGTCTGATAAGCGGTACCCCAGGAATTCCACCTCCTTGGTGTGGAACTGACACTTCTCCAATTTCACCCACAACTGGTTTGCTTGCAGCTGGCTCAGCACTTCCCTGACATCCTTTACATGCTGCTCCTCATTCTCTGAATATATCAGCACGTCATCGAGGAAGGCCACGCAATTCTTGTAGAGCAAAGGTCCCAGTACATGGTTCATGAGCGATTGAAAACAGGCGGAGCCTGCTTGTAATCCAAAGGGCATAACGAGATATTCGAAAGCCCCTAGGGGGGTGAACATCGTTGTCTTCCATTCATCCCCCTTCTTTATTCGTATCAGGTTGTATGCTCCTCTCAGGTCCAGTTTCGTGAATATCTTTCCCTTCCTCACCCTGGTCAAAATGTCATCAATCCTGGGCATGGGGAAAGTCACTGGTTCTGACACGGCATTAGTCCACGACCAATCTCGGTTTATCCGTGTTTTTTTTGTCCACAAAAAACACTGGGCTGCCCCCCACCGCTCTGGACTCTCTGATGAAACCTCTCTTCAGGTTTTTGTCAATAAACTCCCTCAACTCCTGCATTTCCCTGTCTGACATGGCGTACAGCTTGCCCACGGGGAGCTGGGCCCCAGGGACCAGGTTAATTTGGCAGTCAAAGTCTCTATGCGGTGGTAGTTTATCTGCTTCCCTTTCGCTGAAGACCTTGCTCAGGTCAGCGTATTGTTTGGGCACCTTCCCTTTGTCCGCCACTTCCGTCCCTGCTAGGGAGGCTTTTGCCCCTTCTGGCACCTTTCCCTCTTTGCAGTGTTCCAGGCAATGTGCTGACCCAAAGGAGACCACTCTCTGATGCCAGCCCACTAGCGGATCATGCAACGCTAGCCAGCTCATTCCCAAAATGACTGGCGCCCCTCCCAGGGTGGCTACATTGAACGCTATCCTTTCGGTGTGCCTTGCCACCCTCATAACCATTGGGACGGTCTGTAGGCTAACTTCTCCCCCCAACAGCTCCCTCCCATCGATCGTGGTGACCTGCAGGGGGTTGCTTAAAGGGAGTGTCTGTATCTGGTGTTCAGCTGCAAACTCCTTGCTCATAAAATTACAGGAGCTGCCTGAGTCCAACAGCGCCTTGGTCTTTAGTGGGTATCCGTTTGCCAGCTCTAGCAACACCTCTATTACTAGGGCTGGTCTTGGAGGTTCCGGAGTGGGCACCTTTACTGCTCCTTGGCCTGTCTGCAGTGCCCTGACAGTGGCAGACAGGCGTTGGCTTTTACTGGCTCCAGGACTTCCTCCTCCTTCCCCCCAACAGCTCCCGCCATCCCTTGCCATTCCTTTCTTTGCGGGCAGACTCTGGCAAAGTGACCTGGCTGCTGGCAGAGATAACATTTCTTGGCGCTCTTTCCCTCCTTCTTCCTCCCTTCACTGGGATTTGAAACTGCGCGCGCGCGCGCTGTTCCAACTTCCATCGGCTCTCCGGGCGGGAAACTTGGTTCTGGAATCTCTGGAATGCGGAAATCCCTCCAACGCTCTCCTTTCCCCTCCCGCTTCTCCAAGGCTCTTGCCTCCTGGCGCGCTCCAATGGTCAGCGCTGATTTGGTCAGCTGGTCCATAGACTCCGCCCTGGGCGCCCGGGAAAGTTCGTCTTTCACCGCCGAAGAAAGCCCCTCTTCAAAGAGCATTTGAATGGGTTCCGCCGATAGGTCCCACCCCAATTTATGTATCAACATTGTAAACTCAGTCCAGTACTCACGAACCGATCGGCTCCCCTGTTTGCAAGCCATCAATTGTCTGCGCACCAGTCCCTGTTCAATCTCGCTGGAAAACATCAAATCCATGGCGCGAAAAAACTTCCTCGCGTCCTTCAGCATGTCACTATTCCCTGCCATCAGGGGCCGGACCCAGTCTCTCGCCCCTCCTTCGAGATGGCCAATCACAAACGCCACTCGCGATGCCTCATCGGGAAAGTCGTTAAACTGCAGTTCGAGAGCATACTGCATCTCTGTCCTAAAGGCTTGGTAGTTCCTGGGGTCCCCCCCAAACTTCTGCACCATTCCTGGCATCTTTCTTGCTAGTGTAGCGCTTTTTGCCTTTTCTGCATCCTGCGCCCTCCTTTCTTCTAGCCTCGCTGTTTGCATTGCTAGCTGGAGTTCCAACACTCTGTACCTTTCTTCCAGACTTGGACTTTCTCCAGCTCCTGCTGCTCCTCCGGCTCCGGCTGGGTTGCTCATGATGCCTCTCTGCACAAGCTGCTTTCAGGGACTGTCCGATTGCTGTGATGGGATGGTGAGCTGCTTGTGCGCCCTCACCATCTGAGCCCTCTGAGCCCTCCCTCCGACTCACTTTCCCTTGGAACTCCACTTCTCCCCCTGCTGGTCCCCTCCTCCGCTGAGTGGTCTCTCTCACCCTCCATGAGCCCTTTCACCTCCTTCGTCTCAGATGACAGTTCCCTGACATATACCATTCTCAAAGCCTTGGCCTACCCCCATCCCTTGGAGATTCTTTTTCATAAAACTCCAAGAAATATTGTCAAAGGCTTTCTCCGCATCCACAAATATTAATACTGCCTTAGTATTAATATTAACTTCCAGCAACTCCATAATATCTATTATGTTTCTCACATTGTCTGACAAATGTCTTCCTGGAAGAAAGCCCGCTTGGTCTTTATGAATCTCCCCCACCAAAACTCTCTTCAATCTTTTTGCCAAAATGTCTGCAAAAATTTTGTAATCCACATTAAGTAATGATATAGGGCGGTAGTTCTTAACCTGATTCTTCTCAGTCTCTGACTTTGGTATAAGTGTAATATACGCTTCTTTCCACGATTCCGGTGCCTTCTTCCCCTCTAAAATTTCGTTGCAGACCTCCTTCAACGGTTGTATAAGCCATTCTTTCAAAGCTTTGTAGTATCTGGAGGTCAGTCCATCAGGTCCTGGAGATTTTCCCAATTGCATATTTTGAATGGCTCCCTCAATTTCTTGATCAGTTATCTTCTGGTTCAAAATCACTTTACTTTGTTCGGAAATTTTTTGTAATCCATATTTTTAAAGAAATTCTTCTATTTCTTTCTCATTCACCGGCCCTTGTGCATAAAGTCTCCTGAAATAACTCTGAAAACAATTTCTAATCTCATTTGGTTTATAAATGTTCTTTCCCTCCACTTCTAAATTTGTAACCGTATTCTGTTTTTGTCTCTTCTTCAGTTGCCATGCCAGGAGTTTCCCACATTTATCTGCCGATTCAAATGTCTTTTGTCTCATTTGTTTTATTTTCCATTCTATCTCTTGATTCATCAGTTCCATATATTGTCTCTGGTAGAACTTAATTTCTCTCAAAATTTCATGTGACTTTGGTTTAGATCTCAATCTTTTTTCTCCTTCTTTTATCTTTTCCAAGATCTTATCCTTCTTCTCATTCTGTCTCTTCCTTTTTATGGCATTCTGTTGTATTAAAAATCCTCGCATGACGGCTTTACTTGCGTCCCAAATTACTCTTTTTTCCACTTCTGTTCTCAGATTTATCTCAAAGTAGTCCTTTACCTCTTTCTGGGCCTTTTTATACACCTCTTCATCTCTAAACAGGGAGTCATTCATCCTCCATCTAAAGGAACCAGCTGTTGTTGGGTTCATCTCCATCTTTACAGCATTATGGTCGGAGCAAGTCTTTGGGCAGATTTCCACTTTCTTAATCTTTGATGCCATCCCACTAGTTACCCATATTTGGTCAATTCTAGTCCAAGTCATTTTTGCCTCAGAAAAGAAAGTTCCCTCTCTCTCAAGAGGGTTCCTTGTTCTCCAAATGTCAATCAGGTTCATATTGTCAGTCATTTCAAAAAAGGTCTTAGGTAGTCTCCCATCCTTGGAGATCACCTGTCTTTGTGCTTTGTCCATATTTGTAGAAACCACTCCATTCATGTCTCCCATTAAAATTACATTGTAATCCAAAAAGTCCATTAATGTCTCATGCAATTTCTTAAAAAATTCTGACTTCCCTTCATTCGGTGCGTAAACTCCTATTATCAATAATTTTTCTCCTTGAACTTGAATTTCAATTGCCAAATATCTTCCTTGTTCATCTTTAAATATTAATTTAGGGGCCAACTTTTCCTTTGCGTAAATCACCACTCCTCTTTTCTTCACTTTATCCGATGAAATAAATTCTTGTCCTAATCTTTTGTTAATAAGTAATTTTCGGTGTACTCTAGTCACGTGGGTTTCTTGTAAGCAAATCAAGTCCAATTGTTCTTTTTTTAAAATATGGAAAACTTCCCTTCTTTTCCTAGGCAAATTGAGTCCGTTACAATTCCAACTTAGAATTTGCAGAGACATCTTGTTGTTTATTTAGTTGCTCCTCCAGCTGCTCCAAGCAAATCCTCTTCTGTTGGTATTTTAGCCCCAAAGGATAGGTTTGAAATGTCTGGTAAATCTTCTAGGTCCGTAGGTTCCACCGTTTCCTTCAAAAGGTCCTCCTCGTTCCTTGTCAAAAATTGTTCTTTATCTTGCACTGTTTTTATCTTTATTTTCTTTCCTTTATAGTTGAAAGACAGGCCTTGCGGGAACTCCCATCTGAATGGTATGTTGTTCTTCCTCAATAGGGTGACCAAATCCTTGTAGTAGGTCCTCACTTCCAAGATATATTTAGGAATATCTTTAAAAATCTGCACACGAGAATCTTCAATCTCAAGGGCTCTTTGAAAATGTAAATTTAATATCTTATCTCTCTCCTCCTGAGATCTCAGAGTTATCAAGCAGTCTCTTGGGCTCTTTCTGTTCTGTCTCCTACCCAGTCTGAAAGCAGTTGTTATCTTGAATTCCTCCTCTTTCAAGCTGTCCTGCCAAAAATCCAGAAATTCTTTTGTGAGATAGTCTATCAAATTGTCCTTTGCACTTTCTGGAATCAATCTTAATCTCAAATTTCTACTTTTCCTCTGTAGTTCCAATAAAGACAGGGCAGCATCATGTTCTTCCAGCTTTTTACAGACTGGTACTAACTTTTCCTGTGCATTTCCTGCAGAAATTTTTGCTTCCTCTGCAGAGGTTTTTGCCTCCTCTGCGATCTTTCTAGTTATCTCATTTTCTTGGACTAATTTATTTATTGTCTCTGTATTCAAGTCCAATTTTGTTGATAATTCAGTCAACTGTTTGGAATTTTCAGTGCTCTGCTTTGTGAGCACTTCCAGAGTTTCATTTATTTTGACTAATGCCTTTGTTATTGTCACTGTATCCATGGAGAGGGTTGTAGCAGCTGCAGTTGGATTTGTAATTGAGCCTCTTCTTTTCTGATCAACTTTACTCTTAGCCCTTGTTATTCTCTCTTCTGTTGGGCCACTCATATCCCAAGGTCGTTCCCACGGGAATTACTTTCAGATGGAAAATTCCACAAGCCTGTCCCTTACAGTAAAAATAATAACTGTTTTCCTGCAGCCTCTAGAGGGAGCAGTTCAAAGTTCCAAATACAAAAGTTCCCTTCAGAGGTAACAAAAGTAACAACCAATTGTCCAATATTTTCCAAGTAATATCAAATTGTATCTTTCCAAAGTGCCAAACTTGTAGCAAGTAAGGTCTTTACTTATTGTCAAAAAGCAAAGCTCCAACTTTGTAGCAAGTCTCTGATGACAGTTCTCAATCCCGGTGACTCACTTTCCAAGCAGTCCTCCCCAAGGGTTCAAAACGGCAGAAATTTCCCCTTCTATACTTCTTCCATGCAGGTAAGACAAATCACAAATCTTCCCCCCCTGCCCCTGCCTGCTAAGGGGGGGATTTGAGTCCAATGTCTGAGTCCGTCAATTTTAAAGCTGCTTCCTGTCAAATTGCAGCTTCCTATTTCGTTGCTTTGGTTACATGCAGTCCGAGGAAGGCAGACTTCCTTATTTTTTGCCTTCTCCGTTTTCAGCCAATTTCTGAATATTTTTCTTTTAAAGTTGTTGTTCAGTCTTACTCACGGATAGTCCAATTAAATTCCAAATGTCAGGAAGGAATCGGCGCTCTCCGTCAATGGCGACGCGGCTTCACTCCACGGGCTGGGTAGCAGCTCTCAGCACCGCGCTCCCCGATGCCGCTCCGGAGCCTTTAAAAAGGCTCCTTTGCAGTGAGGGGGGGCGCTTAAGGTGCCCACCGAGCCTCCTTGCTCTCAGGCTTCTGCGCCTGAGATTTTAGGGGTCCCCGCTTCGCCGTAGCGGTCAGACCCGAACTCGCGAAGCAGCCTCCCTGAGCGGAGCTCAACGGGAGGCGGCCATTAGACGCTGGCGCCGACCGGAAGTCTCCTGGAAAAAAGGAATATTTAACAAATCACGAAGGTACCCTTTAGCCATCCTCAGGTTATTCCACCTAAGACTGGGGGCGTCACGGGAAAAAATGGATAAACATATTTTGTTAGGTTGAAAAATCAAAGATTGCTTATTCCTTTGGAGCAGTGGCAGCCTGCATCTTAGGCCCTTAAGGAGAGATTTCTGATCAAGTTGTCTCTTTAAGGCACTTACAAGCTGCACAGGAGATTGATGCAAATTAGATAGCTCAGTTGAGGAAGGTAGATGAGCCAGAAGGGCCCGCGAAAGTTTGTTCAATGACAAAGAAATCCCCTCCAATTCCTTGAAAATGAAGCTTA
This sequence comes from Podarcis filfolensis, assembly GCF_964270895.1. NCBI lineage: Eukaryota > Metazoa > Chordata > Lepidosauria > Squamata > Lacertidae > Podarcis > Podarcis filfolensis. The sequence goes on from NC_139619.1 coordinate 12,557,056, forward strand.
AAGTCCTGATTACCAGTTGTATTTGATCAGGTACTAAATCATGGGCAGTTTGCCCTAATGCTTCCCGTTTCAGTGACGGAGGGGTAATTAAGGTGTCAGGGAGGAGGGCTTCCCTATGGCTTCCATCCCCCGCTGAATCAGCTAGCTTTTCCAACTCTCCTTGATCATACAGAGGCCAGAAGCGGTTGAATGTTTCGACCGCAGAAACAATTACTTGCTCCGTTTTGCTGTTATTGTTAGTAGATGGTGGGGGAGATTCAAGCTTTGACTGCTTTGCTCTTGGAGGTGAACAACCTTTCTCAGCAGATCTTGGTCGCTTGCCATGACCCATTTGTCGCTGTCTCACTGACTACGGAGGTTCAAAGTAGAGGTAAACGGAGACAAAAGAGAACTTATCTTTTATGGCCGCAACTCCTCTGCTACTCCTCCACTGCTCAGCATAACCCAATCTTCAAGGCGGCGTTACTAATCAGCAGAAGGTTTGAATATCCTTGTTGATACGTATATTGGCCAACCATAGAAGTAAAACGATTAAAACTTCTATCAGAGGTAAAATGATTTAAAAGTCTAATAAAAACAGCTAAAAAGACGGCTGTAAAAGGCTATAAAAGGTTTGTAATCCGGAGGGTTCATGAAGGAGAAGTTGTTACAGCCGCCATCTTCGGGCGTCTCCTCCGATCAAGCAGATAGCAGCAAGGGGTCAGCTGCAAGGGGGTGGGGACTGGGGGCTCCTTTTCCCTTCTGGGGTACCTCAGAGCCCATATAGAGTCCTTTTGTAGCTTCTCTATCGGTAGGAGAAAATAACAGAGGCCAACCAGAGAATATTGAGAAGCAAAGCAGCTAGTAAGCCAGATCTTTATTAACTGTTGCAACAGGGTGCTCACCCCCCCCACGCAGGAGGGAGGAGGAGACCCCAAACCAAGTCCTTATATAGACATTTGAAATTGCCCACCTGGAGCCCAAGACCACCCCTCCATACATCATACATACATCACAGAAGGGGCGGCCTACAACAGACTCCTGTCTGGCAGGAAACCTGTTGATGGGTTTACCTGGCTGTTCATGGGTTTACCTGGATATTCTTTTGTGATGATAACTACTTACGGTATTTATGTATGTGTTCTGTACTTTTTCCCCCCTCCAGTAAATTACTTTGCTATTATAGCAAGGCCACTGGACCCAAGAAGCCAGTATAATATTCATCTCCTCTCTTTGTGTCTCAATCAAAGCTGAGTTTTCCCTTTTCTTATCAGGGAGAGATCTGTCGCCGCCTGGAGATTCGGAGGAAAGAGAGAGGGGAAATTCTGGCCTATCAAGCAGACCTAGACAAAGAAAGCAAAGACCTCCTTGGAAGTGTCACTCTTGTTACTAGTGAGGGAACAAGCACTTCAAGAAGCTGAGGAGGGAGGGGAAAATCTGCCCATTTCAACTTCTCCCCATTTCTCCTTTTTCCATATTGGTTTGTTAATTATTTATTATTCTGAAAATGAATCAAATGCTAGGGTGGCTACCTTCTCGTATAAATAGTTTGATAGGTGCTTTACCCTCATAAATACATTTTTTTGTGAACATTACCTGGCTGGGTCAACCTTGAGAAATTCAGAGGTGTGAATTTCAAAAGATTGCTGTTTTGGTCTCCATAGTTTTTCCAAGAATTGCGAATTAGGTAAGTTCACCTTTGAATGCAGCTAAATGGAGTTTATTTCCCATTGTTGTTTATTATGTGAAAAGCAGTCAAGGAGAAGCCTGAGGACTTGTGAGCTGAGAGGGTGGAAGCAGTTCAATTCAAATGCTAATTCTCTTGCTGATGTTTTGAAGGCTGACCATCTTCCTCACTCAGACCTCCTCAGAACCGGAGAGGCTGAAGACTGTGGAGAAGTTGAGACAACTGCGCCAGTTCCTGGAAGAAGAAGAAGAAGAAAAGCGTCTGCTGAATCATGTGGAAGAGGTGGAGAAGGAGATTGCAGGGAGAAGGGATGAGCAGCTGGCCAGACTCTGCAGGAAACTCTCCTCTCTTGAGAGGATCATCCAGGTGATGGAGGAAAAGGGTCAGCAGCCAGCGAGTGAACTGCTGCAGGTAAGACGGCTCCAGGAAAAGGCTGCCTCCCATCCTTTCTGTGCCCCTTTCAGGTACGCAAGGAGTGTAGGGGCTCAGTTGACGGAGCCTCGAGTCAGCTTTGTAATGGACAGGAACACCCCAGAGACCTGGGATGCTGAACTCACCTGAAGGCCGACTAGAGATTCTTCAGTCTTCTTGAGGGAAGGGGAGGGGATTTTCTGCTCCTTGCTGATGATTTGCCTCCGAGTGCCTTCCCGCTGGGCAATGCTGCCTTCCTGCCCTGCCCTGGGCTTCGCCAAGGATGCAGTCAGGCCTCCTTCTGACATGAGCCAGTCTCTTCACCAAGCTTCTCTTCCCGTTCCCTCCACAACTTCTGGGTGGATCCCCTTCCCCATAGATCCTGATCGGCCCAAAATGGTGCTCGGTCACAGTGACCAAAGAGCAAGACAGAGGGACTCATCCAGACTGCACCACCTTCTCCACTCACAATCCCATATGGCCAGGCGTACAAGTGCTTCTGAACGCCCTCTTTAAGGAGGCTGAGAAGGCTGACATACTGGCAAAGGCAGGAGAAGCCCTATTACGGAATGTTTGCCAGATGTCCCCGTCTCCCGGGGACAGTCCCCGGATTTACAAATCTATCCCCAACAAAATCCGTCCCCGGAATGTCCCCGGATTTCATATAAGGCCCCCAGATTTATATTTTAAGTGTTGTAGATTTATTAGTAGGGAAGGAATGTTGCGTGATTGGTTCAACGGCACAAGACACATCATATGGGGACTTCCGGCGAGGCAAAATGGCGGGTGCCATGGCAATGAGCAGCTCCTGAAGCCAGCCAGAGCCAAGTGCACTACCAGGCTGGCTCCGGGCTGCTGAGACTGCCGCCTGCGCTGCCACTGCTGAGGGGGAACCAGGGATGCCCGGCGCGTCAACTGGGGCTCTTTCTTACTCCAGCCTTGGCGTGCAGATCCCGGGTTCAGCCCCAGATCTCTGGAGCGGAAAGGCTCTTGGGCGTGAATATGAAAGGCAGCACCTGTCAGAATAGGCCAGTACAGATGAACGTGACTACTGGTTTGCTCCCTCGGCATCCCAGAACTGTGAAGGTTGCCTCAACTGTTGAGCAACACAGCTAAGGAAGAAGGAGTGGAGTGTCTCCGGGGGGAGCATAGCTCCCATTCCCTTCCAAACACAGAGACAGGACAGTGTGGTGGCACCCAGGGAATAGTTGCAGCAGCTGGATGGCTGGCTGAAAAACACACCATTGCACTCTTTTTGAATGGGATTCAATCTGAATCAGCCAGTTAGTGAAGTTGGTGTTCCTGTGCAACAAACCCACTACAAAATTGCTCTTCCCCGCACACTTCCAGGTCCCTCCAGCTGGGCTTTTTGAGTGTGATGGGTTTTTCTCACTCCAGAGTAGTTTGTGTTTAAGCTGAAGGTCACCAGGAAAGCAAGGGAGACTAAAAAAATTGCATTTGTTAATATAGTAAGGTTTTAATAACTCTAATAATGACTAACTGTGTGGAAATGACTGGAAAAAGAAAAAAAGGAAAATCAAGGCTTTCGACTCTTGGTTTCCTGGAAGAAGATCAAAAGACTCCCCTGGACTAGAAGAGACATTTCATTAACAACTGGAGAAATGCCAAAGAACTTTGGATATCTGCTTGGGAAGTTTCTGATGCAGTATTAATTTAACAAGGAGCCAGGAGTGAAACCGAAAGTAGACTGACCAGCTAGCTGAATCCAATTATATTGCTATGGGGTGGGGGAAAATCTCTAACATTTTACTTTTCAATACTTGTATTTTCAGGGTGAATTGAATGTGGGGGGGGGGTGGAGGAGAGGCAGAAAGAAGAGCTAACTTCTCCGTGGCTGGGGGCGCAATCTGGACGGTTCTGCCGGGGCGCAAGATCACCTAACTACTGCTCTGCGCCTCTGGACCAGGGGTGGATGGTGCTCATTGGGACTGGGAGGGTGGAAGGCAAGGAGGCCAACAGTAGGTGGCGCCAGAGCCAAGGAGTGGCAGAGCAAATGCGTTCTGTATCTGAGATGGAGTGGGAAGGGGCTGGCGGCCACCGCAGCCATCCCTTGTCTGCCCTCATGGACCGGCCAGAATCCACTGGGCAAATGCTCATCTTGCCAGAGTCTGGGTCTTCTGCTGTTGCTCTCTCAGAAACCGTGCCCAGGTGGGATGTTTCGTTTTCATAGAACCATAGAATCATAGAGTTGGAAGAGACCACAAGGGCCATCGAGTCCAACCCCCTGCCAAGCAGGAAACACCATCAGAGCACTCCTGACATATGGTTGTCAAGCCTCTGCTTAAAGACCTGCAAAGAAGGAGACTCCACCACACTCCTTGGCAGCAAATTCCACTGTCAAACAGCTCTTACTGTCAGGAAGTTCTTCCTAATGTTTAGGTGGAATCCTCTTTCTTGTAGTTTGGAACCATTGCTCCGTGTCCGCTTCTCTGGAGCAGCAGAAAACAACCTTTCTCCCTCCTCTATGTGACATCCTTTTATATATTTGAAGCTGCTTCATCCCTGAGGAAGTTGGAGGTGACGCAACTGCTGCATCTCTGACGTGGGAAGGTTTGGAGGTATTTCAAATTCCCCCCTTCTCCCTTGGCTCCCTGGAAAGAAGGCATCTTTACATTCTGAGCACATTTCACAGGCCAGGAGCCAAGCACCCCTTCCTGAGGGGGAGAAGAGGCCCAGAAAAGATGAGCCCTTCCCAGCCCAAAGGCGTTCCCCTGAGATTCAGCTTCTGGGCTATGGCTAACCAGGCTAGGAGCAGGAATATTGGGAGCGGGAAGGAACTGATGTCATCTGCCAGAGCAGCTGGCTAATTGAAGGGAATGAGGTGATAACAAGGCTTTCAAATCTGAACTCTTGTTTGCGGCTGATTAGCATAGAGGGAGGCGGAGAACAAGGGCAATCGGAAGCAGAATGGTTTAATTAGCTCATTCTCCTCCTAGCACATCGTCTTCATTCAACTCTGGCTGTTGAATGAATGCTTTCTTATAATCATTCTTATGTTTAAGTGGGCTTTGGCCTCCTTCCAGACAGCAGCTTGAAAGGGAAGCAGAGGAAAGCTCAAATGATGACAGAAGGCAGGGGCATCCAACAACCCAGAGTTTTGGTTTGGATGTGACACTTTGAGAATTCCCCAAGCCATCCCGAAGCCCCCATTTCACTCTGGTCCATCTGAGTATCTCCTTTCCACCCATGCCTCCCCTCCCCCCAAATATTCACAATTAAGAAATCAGAAAACAACCCCCACCTCTCTTTCGACAGAACTAGATGGAATGATCAGGCATAGCAACTCCTGCAGAGAGGATAAAACCAAAATGTTTCCAAGGGACACATTTATCAAACAAGATATCTGCCCATAGCTCAGTCAGTAGAGTGTGAGACTCTGCATCTCAGGGTCGTGGGTTTGAGCCCCACGTTGGGCAAAATATTCCTGCATTGCAGGGGGTAGACTAGATGACTCTCTTTTTTATAATATATTTATTAAGGTTTTAGGAATTTATATAAAATAGAAAAAAACAGAACAAAAAAAAAAAACCAAGAACAATAAAAATACATACAAACCAAACAGAACACATACAACACAAGTATAATTTCAATCCCTTATATTCATAAAACTTACTTTCCCGACCTCCTCATACCTCCCCTTTCTGTATTCCATTCTCTAATTAAGTCAATTCAGCAAATCCTTCCCCTAATTTCTGTATAATTTTTAACCTTTCTTTTCTTAATCACATAATCATTACAGCTTTTAACCACTTAATTTCTGAATCAACATCGTTCTAGCCTTCAATAATTTTACAATGTTTCTTAAGATAGTCCTTAAATTTCTTCCAATCTTCTTCCGCCGTCTCTTTTCCCTGGTCTCGGATTCTGCCGGTCATTTCTGCCAGTCCCATATAGTCTATAACTTTCATCTGCCATTCTTCCACGGTGGGTAAATCTTGTGTTTTCCAAAACTTTGCGATGAGTATTCTTGCTGCTGTTGTTGCATACATAAAGAAAGTTCTGTCCTTCTTTGACACCAATTGGCCGACCGTGCCCAGGAGAAAGGCCTCTGGTTTCTTCAAGAAGGTATATTTAAATACCTTTTTCATTTCATTATATATCATCTCCCAGAAAGCCTTAATCCTTGGGCACGTCCACCAAAGGTGAAAGAATGTACCTTCATTTTCTTTACACTTCCAACATTTATTATCGGGCAAATGGTAGATTTTTGCAAGCCCCTTTAATTTCCCCTTTACTTTTTATATCGGTCCTGGAGGTTTTGCTGAATATGATTAGAAGGGTTGGTTAAAGGCATACAGGTCGGAGCCAAACAGTATAAATTGAGAGCATTTGCAGATGACCTAGTTTTGACGTTACAGGAGCCAGAATCTAGTACCAAAAGAGTTTTAGAATTAATTCAAGAATTTGGTCAGGTGGCAGGATTTAAATTGAACAAGTCCAACACTAAGGTTTTAGAGAAAAATTTAACATTGTTTGAAAAAGAGAAATTTCAGAATGAAACAGGTTTGACTGTGGTGAAGAAAGTGAAATATCTGGGGATTAATATGACAGCTAAAAATGGGAATTTATTTAAAAATAACTATGAGAAATGCTGGTTAGAAGTGAAAAAAGATCTTGAAATATGGTCAAATTTGAAGCTTTCTTTGATGGGTCGAATTGCAGCTATAAAGATGAATGTATTGCCTAAAATGTTATTTTTGTTTCAAACATTGCAAATTGTGGACAAGATGGATTGTTTTAAGAAGTGGCAGAAAGACATATCTAAATTTGTCTGGCAGGGCAAGAAGCCCAGGATAAAATATAAGATTTTAACTGATGCAAAAGAAAGGGGTGGTTTTGCCCTGCCAGACTTCAAACTTTACTATGAATCAGCAGCATTCTGCTGGTTGAAAGACTGGCTGCTTCTTGAAAACACAGACATTTTGGATTTAGAAGGTTTTAACAACGTTTTTGGATGGCATGCATATTTGTGGTATGACAAGGTTAAAGCACATAAAGCATTTAAAAATCATATTGTTAGGAGATCTTTGTTTAATGTTTGGATCAGATACAAGGATTTATTGGAAAATAAGACCCCAAGGTGGTTGTCACCAATGGAAGCGAAAGCCCAGAAAAAGCTCAATATGGAGGCCAAATGGCCGAAATATTGGGAAATTTTGGAACAAGAAGGAGACAGATTGAAATTGCAGAGCTTTGAGAAACTAAAAAACAAAGTGCGAGACTGGCTTCATTATTTTCAGATAATGGAGGCTTACAATTTGGACAAGAAAATTGGCTTCCAGGTGGAAAAATCTAAACTAGAAACAGAAGTGCTAGAACCTAAAACTAAGATCATGTCAAAAATGTATAACTTGCTGCTGAAATGGAATACACAGGATGAAACGGTTAAGTCAGCTATGATTAAATGGGCACAAGATGTTGGACATAACATCATGTTTGCTGACTGAGAACAGTTATGGACCACCGGTATGAAATTTACGGCATGTAATGCTCTAAGAGAGAATATTATGAAAATGATATACAGGTGGTACATGACCCCAGTCAAGCTTGCAAAAATATACCATTTGCCTGATAATAAATGTTGGAAATGTAAAGAGACTGAAGGTACATTCTTTCACCTTTGGTGGACGTGCCCAAAGATTAAGGCTTTCTGGGAAATGATTTATAATGAAATGAAAAAGGTATTTAAGTATACCTTCTTGAAGAAACCAGAGGCTTTTCTCTTGGGCATAGTCGGCCATTTGGTGCCAAAGAAGGACAGAACTTTCTTTATGTATGCTACAACGGCAGCAAGAATACTTATAGCAAAGCACTGGAAGACGCAAGATCTACCCACTCTGGAAGAATGGCAGATGAAGTTGATTGACTGTATGGGACTGGCAGAAATGACCGGCAGAATCCGCGACCAGGGAGAAGAGTCGGCAGAAGAAGATTGGAAGAAATTTAAGGACTATTTACAGAAATATTGCAAAATTAATGAACTTTGAAAGATGCTGGATTGAACTTATGTGGTCTCTAGCTGTTATGATAAAAAGAACTGGGATTAATATTGTTTAAGTTATAAAATTTTAAAAAGTTGAATGGAAAAAAAGGTGTTAGTTAAAAGGAATGTTAAGAGATTAGGATTTGCTGGATTAACAATTTGAACTAGAAAACAAGAAGGGGAGGTATGAGGAAGTCAAAGAAACATGTTATTGAAAAATTGATATTGAAATTGATTTGTTTTTAATATTTTTCTTTTTCTTTTTGTGTTTGTATAAAATTGGAAAAATTGAATAAATATTTATTAAAAAAAAAAGAAAGTTCTGTCCTTCTTTGACACCAGTTGGCCGACCATACCCAGGAGAAAGGCCTCTGGTTTCTTCAGGAAGGTATATTTAAATACCTTTTGCATTTCATTATAAATCATTTCCCAGAAAGCCTTAATCCTTGGGCATGTCCACCAAAGGTGAAAAAATGTACCTTCAGTCTCTTTACATTTCCAACACTTATTATCAGGCAAGTGGTTAATTTTTGCGAGCTTGACTGGCGTCATGTACCACCTATAAATCATTTTCATAATATTTTCTTCTAAGGCATTACATGCCGTAAATTTTATACCTGTGGTCCACAACCGTTCCCAGTCCTCAAACATAATTGTAATGTGAATTGGGGTTGCTTGTGGGTAAATTCCAAACTGCTCCCAGCTGTTGGGGTAGCTAAATCTTTCCCTGATTTGACAGCCCTTACAAGGCGACTGTCTCAGTCACTGGCAGAATCCGTCAGTGGGCGTTCCCTAAACTTCTTCCAACATAAAAGCTGTTTGACGCCAAGTCTCCTCCTCGCCTCTCTGCGCGGAAGTCTCCTGCGCAGAGTGGGCGTGGCCAGCGGAGGTCCTGGGCTCTCCCCGCTGGACCCTGTGGAAGGGTCTTGGAGCCCTCTCTCCGAAGACCTTCCCTCCTCCCCTTCTTTCCTGGTGTCACGCTTATTTCCTTCCCCAATGGAAGTATTCTCCCTCTCCCTGCTGGTCCCTTCTCCTGCATCATCGGAGAGCCCTACCTCCGCTCTGAGCTCCGATGTCAATTCCCTGACATCCACCTCCCTCCCAGGACCCCCCTCACCTCCTTCCCTTTTCCTTGGCAGTGATGCAGGGAATCCCCTGAAGGAGCTATCCCCATCCCCAGAAGATTCAAACATTGCTCTCCACCGGCTACTATCTCTTCGCACCGGGTAATCTTCCCAGTCCGATTCCTCTCCCTCGGATACCTCTCCTCCCTCCTCTTCGGAGGCAGGAAACCCCATGAAATCTTCTTCCTCATCTGTGGTGCCAAATTGCTCCTCCCAGAACCTCGCTGTTGGTTTGGGCTTCCTTGGGAACCTGCTGTGAAACTCCCCCCGGAGATACTCATCCCTGATGGCTTCCGCAGGAACCCACGTGTTTTCAGACTCGGGTTCCCCCTCCCAAGCCACCAAATACTCCACCTGTCCCCTTTGCCATCTTGAATCGAGTATTTCCGCAGCTTGACTACTAAGTTCCCTTTCCTCTACGTGTGGGTGTGTGGGGACCTCTCTCTCTCGCCTTGGAAATTCCAGTCCCTCCCTATATGGTGAGAGTAAAGACCTATGGAACACCGGGTATAGTTTCATACTGGTCGGCAACTTGAGCCTAAAGGCCACGGGATTAACCTGCTGTGTCACCTCGAAAGGTCCCAGCCGCCTTGGCCGCAACTTCTTGCAACCTCCCTTGAACGGTAACCCTTGTGTTGACAACCACACCCGGTCTCCAACCCGTATGGTTTCCCCTTCCCTACGGTGCTTGTCTGCCTGCCTCTTGTACACTTCCTTGGCCCGTTCCAAGTTCATCTTAAGCTGTTGGTGTAAGGCCTCCATTTCTTCCACAAACTGCTCCGCTGCCGGTACACTCCACCTCCCCTCCCCTTCCCCTGGGAAGGCCCTGGGGTGACACCCATAATTGGCCATGAACGGGCTCATTCCCGTGGACACATGTTCCGCGTTATTGTACGCAAATTCAGCCAGCGCTAGTTTGTCCACCCAATCGTTCTCCCTTTCGTTGACATAGCAGCGTAGGTACTGTTGAAGTATGCTATTAGCTCTTTCTGCTTGTCCGTTGGTCTCTGGGTGTCTGGCCGTCAAGAAGCTTACTTCTACATCCAGCAGGCTCATGAGCTTTCTCCAGAATCTGGAAGTAAATTGCCTGCCTCTGTCGGACAAAACCCTCAAGGGGGCGCCATGCAACCTGAAGACATGACCTACAAACAGCCTAGCTGTTTCCTCTGCCGTCACTGCATGCGAGCAAGCAATAAAATGGCACATTTTGGTCATCAAGTCAGCTACCACCATGACTGCTGTTTTTCCCCTGGACTTGGGTAAATCTGTCATAAAATCAATTGATACCACCTCCCATGGTCTTTCTGGTGTGGGTAAGGGTTCCAGTAACCCCGCGGGTGCTGCCCTCTCCCCTTTCGCACACTGGCAGCGCTCGCACCCCCGTACGTATTCCCTCACATCTTCCCTCACCCTTGGCCACCAGAACTGCCTAGTGACAAGCAACATGGTTTTGTGTTGACCGAAATGTCCCGTCGTGGGGTTGTCATGAAGTTGTTTGAGTATCCTTCTCCTCAAGTCCCCTTCGGGTATGTACAACGCTCCTTTATAGTACAAAGCCCCCTCCTTAACCTCAAATCCCCCCTGATTTTCTCCAGCATCTCGGATCTCCCTGATTTTAGCTTGGGCGTACTGGTCATCCCTCGTCAACCCGGCTAGTTCTTGTCTCCCTACCAACGCTGCACCACACACCCATCGATCCTCGGGTATGACATGGCGTACTTCCGGCACTTCCTCTCCTTCCAAGTACTCAGGTTTGCGAGAAAGAGCATCTGCTCTGATGTTTTCCTTCCCCGGCACGTACCTAATCTCAAACAAAAACTTGGAAAACTCCTGTGCCCATCGCACCTGCCTTTGGTTCAGAACTCGCGCAGTCCTCCAATATTCCAGGTTCTTATGGTCCGTGCACACCTGGATCTTGTGCTGTGCACCTATTAGAAAATGTCTCCAGCGGCGAAAAGCCTCATGGATTGCCAGCAGTTCCCGGTCATACACCGTGTAGTTTTGTTCTGACTTGTTCAGCTTCCTTGAGAAAAAGGCGCACGGCTTCCACTCTCCCCGATTTCCCGGCTGGAGCAATACGGCTCCCACCGCTCTGTCTGATGCGTCTGTCTCCAGCCTCATCGGTTTCTGCAGATCTACGTGTAAGAGTTGCTCTTCTGAAGTGAACACCCTCTTTAGCTTCTCAAAGGACTGCTGAGCCTCTTCCGTCCATTCAAACTTCTTCTTGCTGCTGAGGCAATCGGTTATGGGTGCCGTTAAGTGGGCGAAGTTCTTGATGAACTTCCTGTAGAAGTTTCCAAACCCCAGGAACCTCTTCACGTCCTTCCGATTCTTGGGAGTCTTCCATTCTAGCACTGCCTGCACCTTGCCTGGGTCCATGGCTAAGCCTTTGTCCGACAACCTGTAACCCAGGAACTCCACCTCTCTGGCGTGGAACTGGCATTTCTCCAGTTTGACCCACAGCTGGTGCTCCTGCAGCCTTTTCAGCACTTCCCTGACGTCCTTTACATGCTGCTCTTCGTTCTCTGAGTAGATTAACACGTCGTCCAAGAAAGCCACGCAATTCTTGTACAGTAGGGACCCCAGCACGTGGTGCATGAAAGCTTGAAAACAGGCGGAGCCTGATTGTAGTCCAAAAGGCATAACGAGGTACTCAAAGGCCCCCAGAGGGGTGAACATGGTGGTTTTCCATTCATCCCCCTCCCTCATCCTTATCAAATTGTAAGCCCCCCGAAGGTCCAACTTGGTAAAGACCTTCCCTTTCCTTACTCTGGCCAAAATGTCGTCAAACCTGGGCATTGGGAAGGTCACTGGTTCCGACACAAGGTTTAACCCCCTGTAATCTACGACCAATCTGGGCTCTTTGGAGTCTCTCTTGTCCACAAAGAACACTGGACTACCCCCCACCGCCCTCGATTCTCGTATGAAACCCCTCTTCAGGTTCTTGTCAATAAACCTCCGCAACTCCTGCATCTCCCTGTCCGACATGGCGTACAGCTTACCCACCGGCAGCTGAGCCCCTGGGAGAAGGTTGATCTGACAGTCAAAGGGTCTGTGGGGGGGGGTAGCCTTTCCGCCTCCTTCTCACTGAAGACTTCTTCCAGGTCGGCGTACTGAGGTGGTACTCTCCCCTTTTCTCCTACCGCCAGCCCTGCCACCCTGGCAACTGCCATCCTCTGGGGTTCCTCCCCGTGGCAATGCTCTACGCAGTGGGCTGACCCAAAGGTGACTGTCCGCTGGTGCCATCCTACCACTGGATCGTGCAGTGCCAGCCAACTCATTCCCAGTATGATTGGTGGTCCTGCTAGTGTGGCTACGTGAAAAGCAATTGTCTCAGTGTGTCTGCAAACCCTCATTTTCATGGGAAGGGTTTGGTGGGTCACTTCCCCCCCCAGAAGTTCTCTCCCATCAATGGTCGTTACTTGCAAGGGGTGTGCTAGAGGTACCACGGGGAGCTGGTGTTCTAGCGCAAAATCCCTGCTAAAGAAGTTGCAAGAGCTGCCTGAATCCAGCAGCGCCTTCACCTTAATTGGGTGTCCGTTGGGGAGTTCTAGTTCCACCTCTAGGGCTATGGCTGCCCGGGGAGGGTCTGGTTTGGGCACCTTTACTGGTTGCTCGCCTGGCTGCTGTGCCCACTTTTCTGCAGCCAAGCATTCCCGTTTCCCTGCTTTTTATCACCTTCCTCCTCACCTCCCACTGCCCCCACCATTCCTTGCCACGCCTTTTTCTGAGGGCAGACTCTGGCAAAATGTCCCAGCTGCTGGCAAAGAAAACACTTCCTTTTCATCTTTCCCTCCTTCTTGCGAACTTCGCTGCAGTTTGAAACCCCGCGCGCGCTCACTCCTCCAATCTCCATTGGTTCCGCGGGCGGTGCAGGTTGCTCCGGCACGTCCGGAATGCGGTTGTCATACCAACGCTCTGCTCTCCCTTCCCGCCTTTCTAGAGCTCGCGCCTCTTGCCGTACTCCCACAGCAAGCGCCATTTTGGTCAACTGGTCCATCGATTCCGGGCGGGGCGAGCGGGAAAGTTCATCTTTTACCCAAGGGGATAAGCCTTCCTCAAATAACATTTGCACTGGCGGTGACCCTAGTTCCCAACCAAGTTGGTGGATCAGCATCGCAAAACGCGACCAGTACTCTCTCACTGATTGGCTCCCTTGTTTGCACCCCATCAGTTCCTTGCGCGTCACACTCTGCTCCACATCACTCGAGAACATATGGTCCATTGCGCTAAAAAATTTTCTCAAATCCTTCAGGGCAGCATTCTCCGACGCCATTAAGGGTCTGATCCAATCTCTGGCAGCCCCTTCCAGATGCCCTACCACATAAGCCACTCTCTCCCCATCGACCACAAAGTCACCATACTGCAGGTCCAGTGCATACTGCATTTCTGTCTTAAATGCATTATAATCTCTGGGATTCCCCCCAAACTTCTGCACTAGTCCCGGTACCTTCCTTGCGATGGGGGTGGGCTTCCCCTGGGCATCCTGAGTCCGCCTTTCATCCAGCCGCGCCGCTAGTAGGGCCAGTTGCTGCTCCAAATCTCTGTTTCTCTCCTCCAGAGTTGATCCTCCCCTGGCCCCCTCTCCAGCGCCTGTTCCTCTGGTTTGACTCATGATGCTGCTCCTTGCTGCTCTGCCCACAAGCAACTTAGAGGACTGACGGATTGCTGTAATGGGAATTGGGGTTGCTTGTGGGTAAATTCCAAACTGCTCCCAGCTGTTGGGGTAGCTAAACCTTTCCCTGATTTGACAGCCCTTACAAGGCGACTGTCTCAGTCACTGGCAGAATCCGTCAGTGGGCGTTCCCTAAACTTCTTCCAACATAAAAGCTGTTTGACGCCAAGTCTCCTCCTAGCCTCTCTGCGCGGAAGTCTCCTGCGCAGAGTGGGCGTGGCCAGCGGAGGTCCTGGGCTCTCCCCGCTGGACCCTGTGGAAGGGTCTTGGAGCCCTCTCTCCGAAGACCTTCCCTCCTCCCCTTCTTTCCTGGTGTCACGCTTATTTCCTTCCCCAATGGAAGTATTCTCCCTCTCCCTGCTGGTCCCTTCTCCTGCATCATCGGAGAGCCCTACCTCCGCTCTGAGCTCCGATGTCAGTTCCCTGACAATGGGGGATTTCAATGGAGTGGTTCTACCGAACTTAGATAGATCAACAAAAAAGCAAGAAATGAAGGAAGGTAAATTACCTAGAACCTTCTTTGATTTGGTGGATAATATGGGATTAATTGATGCCTGGAGATTTAAAAACCCTACTATAAAACAGTTTACCTTCTTCTCAAACCCAAACCAGAGTTGGGGGAGAACAGATTATATCTGGATCTCGAAGGAACTGACACAAAGTTTACTTAAATCAGAAATTCTCCCACAAACCATATCAGACCATAATCCAGTATATATGGAGATAAAGGGAAAGGATTCTAGAACATTCAGATGGAGAATGAATGAAAATTTATTTAATGACCAAAAGATAATAAACAAGGCGAAAGAGACAATCAAATAATGTTTCAATTGGAATCTAAACAAAGGAACATCTATAGAAACGGTATGGGATGCAGGAAAGGCCGTTATCAGAGGCTTCCTAATCCAGAAAAATATCCACCTAAAAAAAGAAAAAGAGAAAAAGAAAGAAGAAATTTTATTACATCTTATGGAGAATGAAAGACAGCTAACTATTAAACCAGGAGATGAAATAATAAAACAAAATATAAAGATGCTACAAGCTCAATTTTCTATGATAGTGAACCAGGAGATTGAATGGAGGATTAAAATGATGAAACAAAAGAACTTTGAATCAGCGAATAAGATAGGGAAATACTTAGCGTGGCAATTAAGAGAAAGGAAAAAACAAAATATGATATGTAAGATAAAGGATGGAGAAAGGACAGTGGAAGATCCAATAGAGATAAAAAAGATATTTCAGAAATACTATAAGGAATTATATAAAAGAGAAAATGAAATAGATAATGAAATAGAAGGTTATTTGGAAAAACATCATTTGCCACAAATGACGACTGAAGAAAGAGAACAATTAAATCAGATCATTACAGAAGAAGAGATCAGGAAAGCAATAAAGAAAATGAAAATAGGAAAAGCACCAGGGCCAGATGGCATATCGGCCAAGTATTACAAAATATTAAGTGACCAACTATCACCAATACTATGTGAAGTTATGAATAACATCTTAAAAGAAGGGAAAATTCCAAATACTTGGAAAGAAGCCTACATTACCTTAATCCCTAAAAAAGATGCGGATGGCCTCGAGGTGAAAAACTACAGGCCGATTTCATTATTAAATAACGATTATAAACTATTTGCCGATGGGCTGGCGGAAAGACTAAAAAAAGTGTTGAATAAAAGAATCCATAAAGACTAAGCGGGTTTCCTACCGGGGAGACAACTAAAAGACAACATAAGAACCGTGATAGATATTATTGAATACTTGGAAAGTAGAATAGATAAGCAGGCAGCGCTGATATTTATAGATGCTGAAAAGGCATTCGATAATATCTCTTGGCGCTTTATGAAGGAAAATTTGAAAATGATGGGGATTGGAGAAGGATTTAGAAAAGGTATTGAAGCTATTTATCAAGAGCAAAAAGCCAAACTTATAATAAACAATAATATATCAGAATCTTTTGATATTGCTAAAGGGACGAGGCAAGGATGTCCTCTGTCTCCCCTGCTATTTATAACAGTGCTGGAAGTATTTAATAAGAAGTTAAGGGAAACAACGGAGGTCAAAGGAGTGAAGGTAGGAAGTAAAGAATATAAAATGAAAGCTTTCGCGGATGACATAGTATTAACATTGGAAGACCCAAAGAATAGTCTGCAAGAAGCATTACAGAAATTAGAAGAGTTCGGCAAAGTGGCAGGTCTTAAACTCAACAAGAACAAGACTAAAATGTTGACAAAAAATATAAGCAAAGAAGATATAGTAGAATTAGAACAAAAAACCGGAATTATGGCAGCAAAGAAGGTGAAATATCTCGGAGTGTGGATTACAGCTAAAAACATAAACTTATATAAAGATAACTATGAAGCTACTTGGAAGAGCATTAAGAAAGATCTAGAAATCTGGGAGAGACTGAAACTTTCTTTTTTGGGGAGGATATCAGTTATCAAAATGAATGTCTTGCCCAGAATGCTATTTTTGTTTCAAACTATTCCAGTAATTAAGGGGCTGAAACAGTGCAAAGAGTGGCAAAGGGCTTTGGCGAGATATATTTGGCAGGGTAGAAGACCACAAATAAAAATGAAAATATTGGTAGATAAAAAAGAGAGAGGAGGTTTCTCATTACCAGATTTGAGTTTATACTATGAAGCGGCGTGTTTAATGTGGGTGAAAGACTGGATAAAACTGGATAAAACTGTTTAATGTGGGTGAAAGACTGGATAAAACTGGAAAATACTGATATTTTGGCTTCGATAACAGGTACGGGTGGCACTCGTACCTGTGGTACGAGAAGGTGAAAGTTCATAGAGGCTTTCTAAATCATATAATTAGAGGACCAATATTTCAAGTTTGGGAAAGAAATAAAGATTTGCTGGAAAAGAAAACACCCTGGTGGATTTCACCAATAGAAGTGCTGACTGTCAAAAAAACTAATATGGAGGGGGGGAAAGCCACTTATGAAGAACTTACCAGGAAAACCGATCAACTTAAACCCTATGAAGATGTAAAGAACTTATTTACAGGGTGGTTGCAATACCACCAGGTAAACAACTTGCTAAAAGAAGACAAAAAGAAATTAGGATTTAAAGATAAAAAATCTAAATTTAATGTGTGTAAAGGGAATTGGGGTTGCTCGTGCGTAAGGGGGCTGCTGCTCTAGGCAACGTTGTCTGGCTAAACCTTTCCCTGGCTGGACAGCCCTTTCTCCGTGGCTGTGTCAGTCACTGGCAGAATCCGTCAGTGGGTGTTTCCTGAACTTCTTCCAACATAAAAGCTGCTTGACGCCAAGTCTCCGCCTAGCCTCCCTGCGTGGAAGTCTTCTGCGCAGAGTGGGCGTGGCCAGCGGAGGTCCTGGGCTCTCCCCGCTGGCCTCTGTGGAAGAGTCTTGGAGCCATGTCTCCGAAATCCTTCCCTGCTCCCCTTTCTTCCTGGTGTCACGCCGATTTCCTTCCCCAAAGGAAGTGTTCTCTCTCTCCCTGCTGGTCCCTTCTCCTGCATCGTTGGGGAGCCTTACCTCCACTCTTGGCTCCGATGGCAGTTCCCTGACAATGTGGAAGCTATAGAAGGTAAAAATAAAACTTTGTCTAGGGTGTATGATCTCTTATTGGATTGGTACACAAAAGACGAAGAGGTGAAGGAGGCTATGACCAAATGGGCCATGGATATTGGTCACAATATTGATTTTGTAATGTGGCATGAATTGTGGAATGTTAATATGAAGTTCACGGCGTGTAAGGCATTGAGGGAGAACCTTTGGAAAATGATTTATAGGTGGTATCTCACGCCAGTGAAGTTAGCTAAGATTTAGAGATTGAAGAATAAGAAATGCTGGAAATGCGGAGAGGTAGAAGGTGACTTCTACCATATGTGGTGGACATGCAGTAAGGTGAAAGGCTTTTGGGAACTGATTTACAATGAGCTTAAAAAAAAATTGAAATATACTTTTCCAAAAAAGCCTGAAGCCTTCCTGCTAGGAATAACTGGCAAAGAAATTTAAAAAGAAGATAAAAATCTATTTTTATATGCCACAACGGCCGCAAGAACCATGTTAGCACAAAACTGGAAAATGGAGGTAATACCTACTATAAGTGACTGGCAAGTCAAGATGATAAACTATGCTGAGCTAGCTAAAATAACAGGAAGATTAAGGGATCAGGACGAACAGAAATTTCATGACAATTGGAACAAATATTTGAGGTATATAAGAACTAATTGTAGAACTTTGACGACACTGGCGGGACTGGAATAACTCTAACAGCGAACGACTAATAAGTAAAGGAGATAAAATACGTGATTCCAGAATTTATCTGATACTTACCAAAGGAGTGGAGGGAAGTCTAAGGCTCGGTGGAGCTTAAAACAACTATGTAATATATGTATGATTCATGGACTGGATATGACACATGTAATTTATGTATTATACTTTGTACTTGTTTATATGTATATATAATGATAAACCAATAAAAACTCATTTGAAGAAAAAAAAGAGAGAAAACTCAAGAAAATACAAACTTCGGGGTTTGTAGATGGTTGTAAAGGTTGCTGAAAGGTTTCTAGTTCACTAGTTGGAAACAGCTTCCAGGCTAGGCAGGACCAAGGTTGCTTTGTAACTGTTCCTGTCTGCCTGCTTGCCATTGTGCATATTTGTAAACCATTTTTGCCAAAATATATACATCTGCAATAGTAGTTTCTGGAAGCAGACCCTGCAAGAGTGCACACTCCATGAAGTCCATATGAAGAGTGTTACGGAATGGAGGGGGAAGCCTTACTCTCGAGTAAGAGACGTAGAGCCCGAGGCGATGACCTCAAGGGAACCCTGCCACACTAGGGCTCCCCTCGCCCCGTCACAACGTTGCAGCAAGCACCGCACAAAAGTCCAAAACCCCTTGAAGAAAGCGCCATTTCTGATCCCGTATCCCGATGCTATACACGATCAATGTATTTGATGAATGAACAATGTATTTGCATGAGGATGCGCTCTAGCCAATCAGATGGCGTTGAATGTAGCCCTTCAGCCAATCGCAGCAATGCCATGGCTCTGCAGAGGCAGCTCAGCTCCAGCTGTTTTGCACGCTCCACTGAGCGCTGACAAGGTGATGACAGCTCCTGCTGCGACAACAACGGACTGAGTCAATCGAAACCTCGTTACCCTGTTAATCCAATCAAAACTAGATGTCGTTTAGTCGTGTCCGACTCTGCGTGACCCCCTGGACCAGAGCACGCCAGGCCCTCCTGTCTTCCACTGCCTCCCGCAGTTTGGTCAAACTCATGCTGGTAGCTTCGAGAACCCGGTCCCACCATCTCGTCCTCTGTCGTCCCCTTCTCCTTGTGCCCTCCATCTTTCCCAGCATCAGGGTCTTTTCCAGGGAGTCTTCTCTTCTCATGAGGTGGCCAAAGTATTGGAGTCTCAGCTTCAGGATCTGTCCTTCCAGTGAGCACTCAGGGCTGATTTCCTTCAGAATGGATAGGTTTGATCTTCTTGCAGTCCATGGGACTCTCAAGAGTCTCCTCCAGCACCAGAATTCAAAAGCATCGATTCTTCGGCGATCAGCCTTCTTTATGGTCCAGCTAGATACAATGTAGCAATGTCAGGCCAGGCCACTTCCAAAAAGAACCGTCTGTATTAAAAAAGCCTAAAAACACTTGGAAATTCATAGAAAACCACTGGTTTCACCAATTCTCTTCATTCCACCACCAGTCTGCTTCGTTGGCCAAGGACTTGGGAACCCCTCAGTCCCTGCCAGAATTCCCCAAGGGGGAGGTCACCTACTCACACGAAGGTACTTTACCCGTAGGTGACAATCGCTGGGCAACAGCTCTCCACCGGACTTACCCAGGCAGCAGACTATGCAAACCAAAGTTCTATTGTCCTCTTACAGTAGGTGCTTAGAATGTACTTGGGTGTCGAGACCCCGCAGCCCCCTCCCCTCGTTGGAAATAACTCACACAAGGACACGGATATTAGGTTTATGTTACTGGGCAAATTTTGGCCACAACTTTATTGAAATTAAAGAATGTGAGCGGTATTGGCTTAGGCATTGATTGGACCTGACTATATCTGACTCCTGCCCATTGTCCAGGAAGTCCCAGTAAGGGTAAGCCACCGGTAGGGGGAGCCCTGTCGATGCGAACCAACTCAAGCTCCCCCTGGTGTTCCCGTCGGGGTCATGTCAAGGCCTTAGCCCCCCAGCCGGGCTTCAGACTAGATCAACACCCCCGGATTCCGTTCTCGGGGTTCAATTCCTCTTTGAACCTGTTGCACAATCAACTTTGGTCTCCGCTATTTGCTCCGCTTGGTGGCTGGCCTCCTTCTTTGTTCCGCAGGCTCTGAGCAGCCTCCCACCTGGATTTTTCCGTAACAACAGAAACTCGACTAACCCTCTTGAGAGAAGAAAGGTGCCTTTTGCTCCCACTGCAATGTTGTAATCTAAATAAGCACATCTTCCTACAAGTGAATAGTAGCCACCTACCTGGGGGGAAATAAAGTGGTATGCTGAGAGACATGGTTACGGTGGAGAGCAAATCTGTGTTCAACAATCCAAACGTCCCGAGAGAAACCAGATGGCAGCTTTTTTTTACTGTGTCCACAGAACTCAATGAAAGCCATCCAATGGTTTGGGTCAGGTGAAGTAGAAGCATGTTGAAATCTGCAGACGGCACAAAGTTCAGCGGCAGTAAATCAGAAAGAGGGGCAGTCCTTAAACAGCTGAAGAGAAGGGGATAAACCTCAACTGAGCATCCAACTATTAACATCCTGACGGTAAGGACCTTACCCAACCCTAGTCACATGTAAACACCATTTTAAAGTATGGCTTGATGAGCTAAAAGATGAAGAGGAGTACCCATTCAGAAGCACATCATATTGGAAACAATGCAGTTCAGTACTAACACTCAGATATGCACCAGCTTTATTCCCAGTTCGTGATCCAGCAAGAGACAAACGTACTGGAGCTTCTTTGCTGCATTGGGGCATAAGCACTGAGCCCTATCTTTGTTCTTACCTTTATTCAAACGGGTCAAGGCTTCTTCAATGGAAAGTCGGTCATCTTCTGTCTCTTCTGGTTTGTTTACTACCAGTAGCAGGCAAAGCTTGTTCTGGCACCTTAGAATTCTCGTGTCTCTTCATTTTTTTCTTATTCCAGGAAAGAAACACAAGACAAGGTCAGCTTTTTCTTTCTTTTCTTTTGCTAGTATTTTCCTGTCCTCCGATAATCAAGTTTGGGACAGAAAAGGAATGGAGAGCTTTGTTGTTGTTGTTTAGTCATGTCCGACTCTGCGTGACCCCCTGGACCAGAGCACGCCAGGCACTCCTGTCTTCCACTAACAGGTAACCTACCAGACAGGAGGTAAACAACGCACTCAGATGTCTGTTGTAGACCGCCCTTTCTGTGATGTAGGTACGATGTATCTGGGGGGTGGTCTTGAGCTACACCCCTTTCTGTGATGTAGGTACGATGTATCTGGGGGGTGGTCTTGTGCTACACCCCTTTCTGTGATGTAGGTACGATGTATCTGGGGGGTGGTCTTGAGCTACACCCCTTCTGTGATGTAGGTATGATGTGTCTAGGGGTGGCCTTGGACTCCAGGGCGGGCAATTTAAGATGTCTCTATAAGGGCAGGCACATCTTTGTTGTGGGTCCTCCTCCTCCTCCTGCCTGTGGGGGGAGCACCCTGTTGCAACAGTTCAATAAAGATCACGCTTACTAGCTGCTTTGCTTCTCAATCTTCTCTGCTTGGCCTCTGTTATTTTCTCCGACCGATGGAGAACCTACAAAGGACTCTAGAAGGGCTCTTGTGTTCCCCATAAGGGAATAAGGGCAGATTTTTGCTTATTACAATATGCAGGAGTGGGCTGCAGAAGACGGAGTTTGGCCTCATTAGGTCCCCCTACCATGAACTCCTTAGGTGGGCCACCCTGCGCCCGCCTCGGCATCGCGCCTCGCTATTCTGCAACTCGAGATAACACTGAACTGGTCTGCAGGGTTGTTGTAAGGATTGCAAGTCAAGGCATCCGAAGTGCCTTTGAACATTGAAAAGCCCCTAGTCAATGCTTTGAACTACTGTCGCTTTAAAAAGGAAACTCTGATTAGTAAGAGTTTGGGGAATTAAAAATGGGTTTGTCCTGGGGTCGCTGAAGCTGTGTTCTGGCTTGAAAACCCAGTGAGACCACTGGGCCATCTAGTTCTCTATGGTCTGCCACAGCCAGCAGCTGCTCTCCAGGATTTCAGAGCTCAGTTTCCCATGAATGGGTTGGAACTGCCGCTTTTTGCATCATGTGCCTCTCCCAGTGGGCCACCCAGAGCCATTTCCTGTATAGCGTTCTACATCCCATGTAGTCCTGCTTCTTCCAGCTCAATTCAGTTCATTCTGCAACTGTGCAAGTTAGGCCGCATCTGCTTTATGCATTCAAAGCACCATCATGCGCCTTGACATGCTAACAGTTGCATCTTTGTATTCAATCCCTTCAGCACCTTGGACAGCAGTCTCTCAAGGCTCAACCTGGTGCCCCATACTTCCTAGGCCCAGGTCCGTGCTTTAAAGGCACTGTGTCCGAGTGTTTTGTTGTCCCAGGGCTGTCTAATTCTGACTCATGTTCAGCATCCCTTTCCAGGGCAGCTTTATTTATTTCATGTCTTTAAGGAGTCCTCTGTGCGTGGCAAAGGCTTGTTGCTGGGACAATAGGAGGCTGCCTTATACGGAGTCCCACTATGGCTCTATCTAGCTCAGTCTTGTCCACAATGGATGGCAAAAACTCTCCAGGGTTTCAGACAGAGGACATTCTAGCTGGAGATACAACAGATTGAACCGGAGAGCTTCTGCATGTAAGCAGCTGCTTTACCACTAAGCTATGGCCCTTCTGCCATTGCTTCTGCCCTGAATGAACTGCAAGCCTGTCCTCCAGTCCTCCCAAAACTCTCTTTTGTGGCTACACTCTGCAGGAGGTCATTGGTTGCAGAAGTTGAGCTGTCTGCACAAGTGACTGAATCAGTGAGAAGGCTGATCTGGAATGAAATGCTGACTTTCAGGCATCTCTTGAAGACCTTTTTTATGCCAACAGCTCTGTGCTATCATTTAAACATTTCTTGAGCACCCAGACATTTGAATTCTTTGCACTGATTTTAATGTCCACCCTCCACCCGCTTTTGTACATTGCTGTCTTTTATGACATGCCCTAGCTTCTGAGAAGCCTTTCGCTCAAACCAGTTAGACATGACATGAATTAGTCGTTTTATCCACCCGGCATGTATGGAACAGACCCTGACAAATCAACTGACAACGCACAATTAATCCCCCTGCTGAACTGAACTGGGAGCCGCAGCTGGGGTAGAACATGCAAACAAGAAATTATTAGTTCAAGGTACAGAAGCCCCAGAACACCCCAGCCACATGGAGTTAAGAATAGCAATTCCAGATTAAAGGGCTTGCATCTGAGACATTTGTTCCTTCCTTTTTGCCAAGACAGGTGATGTTCCTACGAATACATGGGAAATTTTGAAAGGACCGTGGGCACCTTTGGTCACTACAGCTCTCACCTGCGGCTCTTAGAAACTGTCAGCCTCGGACTTCCGGGTTGGCGCCTCTGGTAATGGCGGAATTCCTCTGATCGGGAGAAATTTGCCCCGTGGGAATTTGGGTCTGGCCGTCACGGCGAAGGCGGAGACCCGTTAAAAATCACAGGCGGGTGAAGCCTGTGAACGTGGGATTCAGCAGGCACCTTTTGCGCCTCCCCTACTCGCGGGGAAACCCGATTTCGGGGATCCGGAGCGACGTGGGGTGAGCGGCGCGGTGATTTGAATCGTCTGCTTTTTCCACGGAGCGAAGCCGCATAGCTGTTGCCGGAGAGCGCTGACTTTTTCCTGTGGACAATTTGACTCTAAAGTAACTACCCGTGAGTAGAGCTGAATCGGAAGAATTGGATTTTTAAACGTCTAATTTGGCATCGTAACGGGGAGGTTCAATACAGGAAGTCCGCCTTCGCCTTTTGTAAATAGACTGAAGCAATGAGGCTGCAAGCTGAAGTCTTGAAAAGCGTATTGTAAAGGACTAAATTTCCATCGGTAAAGAACATTAAACCCCCCCTTGGAGGCAGGAGAAGAGGGGGGGAAGTTGTGAACTGAATATGCCTGCGGGAGAGAGCGAAGAGAGTTAAAATACCGCTGCTCAGACCCTGGGAACGGGCTGCTAGCAGGACTGACTTTTTTTGGAATGTTCACTGACAGCGATTAGAACGTTCATTGACAGCTAGCTAATATGAGAAATACATTGTTTCTACTGTCTCCTTCTGCTTTCAAAAAGGAGCAAAAGTAACCGAAAATTGAAACTAACCTCATTGTTTGAGCTGTGTCTAAAAAAGGACATTACTTACTAATATAAACAGAAACTGTTTCCCTCTAGAGGAAGCCTCTGAAACTGCTACAAGAGTTGGGCTGGGGGAATTTCCAGCTGCAAGATAAAAAGCTGTGAGACTCTGGGACTGACCTTTTTTTTTTTATATATATATTAATTTTTATTGATTTTCCAACATATATCAAAACACAACACAACTGACAGTACACAAACAAACAAACATACAAACACGTATAATTTCATATCCTCTTTTTCTTAAACCTTGTTTCAACGACTTCCCCGTACCTCCCTTTTCTGCATCCCTGTTTTAAACTTTTCCAGCAACCCCTAATTTCAATTACTTATAATTCACTTTCTTTAATCCTTTTTCTCTTACCCAATTATTTGTCACTGCAATTCTGTTTTACATTACCCATAACATTTTAACACTCATTAATTTTACAACAGTTCTTAAGATAAATTTTAAATTTCTTCCAATCTTCTTCCACCGTCTCTTTCCCTTGGTCACGGATTCTGCCAGTCATCTCAGCCAGTCCCATATAGTCTATCACCTTCGTCTGCCACTCTTCCAGCGTGGGTAGTTCTTGCGTCTTCCAATACTTTGTTAAAAGAACTCTTGCTGCTGTTGTAGCATACATAAAAAACGTCCTATCTTTCCTTGACACCAATTGGCCAACCATGCCCAGGAGGAAGGCCTCTGGTTTCTTATGAAAAGTACACTTAAGTACTTTCTTAATTTCGTTATAGATCATTTCCCAGAAGGCCTTGATCCTTGGGCACGTCCACCAAAGGTGGTAGAAAGTACCTTCAGTTTCCTTACATTTCCAGCATTTATTATTGGGCGTATGATAGATTTTTGCAAGCTTGACTGGGGTTATGTACCACCTGTACATCATTTTCATAATGTTCTCTCTTAAGGCATTACATGCCGTGAATTTTATACCGGTAGTCCATAACTGTTCCCAGTCAGCAAACATAATGTCATGACCAATGTCTTGTGCCCATTTAATCATAGCTGATTTAACCATCTCATCTTGTGTATTCCATTTCAACAGCAAGTTATACATTCTTGACAAATTCTTAGTATTGGGTTCCAACAATTCAATTTCTAATTTTGATCTCTCCACCTGAAAGCCGATTTTCCTGTCCTGTTTGAAAACTTCATTTATCTGATAATAATGAAGCCAGTCTCTTACTTTAGACTTCAGTTTCTCGTAACTCTGCAATTTCACTTTTCCCTCTTCTTGTTCTATGATTTCCCAGTATTTTGGCCATTTAGATTCCATATTAAGTTTTTTCACTTCCTTAGCTTCCATTGGTGACAACCACCTAGGGGTTTTGTTCTCCAACAAATCTTTATACCGAATCCAAACATTATATAATGCTTTCCTAACAATATGGTTTTTAAAACCTTTGTGAATTTTTACCTTGTCATACCATATATATGCATGCCAACCAAACCTATTGTTAAACCCTTCCAGATCCAAAATGTCTGTGTTCTCAAGAAGTAGCCAGTTTTTCAGCCAGCAAAAAGCCGCTGATTCATAATACAGTTTTAAGTCCGGCAGGGCAAACCCCCCTCTTTCTTTTGCATCAGTTAATATCTTAAATTTTATTCTGGGCTTTTTGCCCTGCCAGACAAATCTAGATATGTCTTTCTGCCACCTCTTGAAACAATCCATCTTGTCCACAATCTGCAGTGTTTGAAACAAAAACAACATTTTCCGCAAAACATTCATCTTGATAACAGCAATTCGGCCTAACAAGGAAAGTCTCAAATTTGACCATATTTCTAGATCTTTCTTAACTTCTGTCCAACATTTCTCATAATTGTCTTTGAATAAGTTCACATTCTTAGATGTTAAATTAATCCCCAGGTATTTCACTTTCTTTGCTACCATTAATCCAGTTTCACTATAAAACCTCTCTCTTTCAGCAACTGTTAGATTTTTCTCCAATACTTTCGTTTTCTGTTTATTCAGCTTAAAACCTGCTACTTGACGAAATACTTGTATTAGCTCTAAGACTCTTTTTGTACTAGTGTCTGGCTCTTGTAAAGTTAGTACTAAGTCATCTGCAAAGGCTCTCAGTTTATATTGTTTAGCTCCGACCTGAATCCCTTTAACCAGCTGGTCCCCTCTGACCATGTTTAATAAGACCTCCAGGACAGATATAAAAAGTAATGGGGACATTGGGCACCCCTGTCGTGTCCCTTTTTCAATAGCAAATTCTTCTGTAACCACATTATTTACAATTAATTTTGCTTTTTGTTCAGAATAAATTGCACCTATACCGTTCTCAAAACCTTGGCCTACCCCCATCCCTTCAAGATTCTTCTTCATAAAACTCCAAGAGATATTGTCAAAGGCTTTCTCCGCGTCCACAAATATTAATACTGCCTTAGTATTAATATTAGCTTCTAATAGCTCCATAATGTCAATTATATTTCTCACATTGTCAGATAAGTGTCTTCCTGGAAGAAAACCTGCCTGGTCTTTATGAATCTCACCCACCAAAACTCTCTTCAATCTTTTTGCCAAAATGTCTGCAAAAATTTTGTAATCCACATTAAGTAATGATATAGGGCGGTAGTTCTTGATCTGGTTCTTCTCAGTCTCAGATTTTGGTATAAGTGTAATATACGCTTCTTTCCACGATTCAGGTGCCTTCTTCCCTTCTAAAATTTCATTACAGACTTCCTTCAGCGGTTGTATCAACCATTCTCTCAATGCTTTGTAGTATCTGGAAGTCAATCCATCTGGTCCTGGAGATTTTACCAATTGCATATTTTGAATGGCTCCCTCTATTTCTTGCTCAGTTATCTTCTGGTTCAATATCATTTTACTTTGTTCAGAAATTTTTTGTAATCCATATTTTTTAAGAAATTCTTCTATCTCTTTTTCATTCACCGGCCCTTGTGCATAAAGTCTCCTGAAATAACTCTGAAAACAGTTTCTAATCTCATTTGGTTTATAAATGTTCTTTCCTTCAACTTCTAGGCTTGTAACCATATTCAGTTTTTGTCTCTTCTTCAATTGCCATGCCAGAAGTTTCCCACATTTGTCTGCCGATTCAAATGTCTTTTGTCTCATTTGTTTTATTTTCCATTCTATCTCCTGATTCATCAGTTCCATATATTGCCTCTGATAAAACTTAATTTCTCTCAAAATTTCATGTGACTTTGGCTTTGATCTCAGTTTTTTTTCTCCTTCTTTTATCCTTTCCAAAATCTTATCCTTCTTCTCATTCTGTCTCTTCCTTTTTATAGCATTCTGTTGTATTAAGAATCCTCGCATGACGGCTTTACTTGCGTCCCAAATTACTCTTTTCTCCACCTCTGTTCTCAGATTTATCTCAAAATAGTCCTTCACCGCTTTCTGGGCCTTTTTGTACACCTCTTCATCTCTAAATAGGGAGTCATTCATCCTCCATCTGAAGGAGCCAGCTGTTGTTAAGTTCATCTCCATCTTTACAGCATTATGGTCGGAGCAAGTCTTTGGGCAGATTTCCACTTTCTTTATCTTTGGTGCCATCCCACTAGTTACCCATATTTGGTCAATTCTGGTCCAGGTCATTTTTGCTTCAGAGAAGAAAGTTCCCGCCCTCTCAAGAGGGTTCCTTGTTCTCCAAATGTCAATCAGGTTCATGTTATCTGTCATTTCAAAAAAAGTCTTTGGTAGTCTCCCATCCTTGGAGACTACCTGTCTTTGTGCTTTATCCATGTTTGTAGAGACCACTCCATTCTTATCTCCCATCAAAATTACATTGTAATCCAAATAGTCCATTAATGTCTCATGCAATTTCTTAAAGAATTCTGACTTCCCTTCATTTGGAGCGTAAATTCCTATTATCAATAATTTTTCTCCTTGAACTTGAATTTCAATTGCCAAATATCTTCCTTGTTCATCTTTAAAAATTAATTTAGGGGCCAACTTTTCCTTTGCGTAGATCACCACTCCTCTTTTCTTCACTTTGTCTGATGAAATAAATTCCTGTCCTAATCTTTTATTAATAAGTAATTTTCGATGTACTCTAGTCACGTGGGTTTCTTGCAAACAAATCAAGTCCAATTGTTCTTTTTTTAAAATATGAAAAACCTCACGCCTTTTTCTGGGAAGATTTAGTCCATTACAGTTCCAACTTAGAAATTGCAGAGACATCTTGTTATTTACTTAATTGTTCCCCCGACTGCTCCAAGCAGTTCTTCTCCTGTTGGTGTTTTAAGCCCAAAAGATAAATTTGAAATATCTGGTACTTCCTCTAGATTTGTAGGTTCCACCACTTCCTTCAGAAGGTCCTCCTCGTTCCTTTCCAGAAATTGTTCTTTGTCTTGCACTGTTTTTATTTTAATTTTCTTTCCTTTGTAGTTAAAAGACAAGCCTTGTGGAAACTCCCATCTAAATAGTATTTTATTCTTTCTCAGCAGAGTGACCAAGTCCTTGTAATGAGCTCTCACTTCCAAAATATATTTAGGAATGTCTTTGTATATCTGCACATAGGAATCTTCAATCTCCAGAGTTCTTTGAAAATGTAAATTTAGTATTTTATCCCTCTCCTCCTTAGATCTTAAAGTTATCAAACAGTCCCTTGGACTCTTTCTATTTTGTCTCCTGCCCAGTCTAAAGGCGGTTACTATCTTGAATTCCTCCTCTTTCAAATTATCCTGCCAAAATTCCAAAAACTCTTTTGTAAGGAAGTCTATCAAGTTATCCTTTTCACTTTCTGGAATCAATCTCAGTCTCAGATTCCTATCTTTTCTCTGTAGTTCCAATAAAGACAGGGCCGCCTCATGTTCATCCAGCTTTTTGCAGACTGGTACTAACTTTTCCTGTGTAGTTTCTGCAGAAATTTTTGCCTCCTCAGCAATCTTTCGGGTTACATCATTTTCTTGAATTAATTTATTTATTGTCTCTGTATTTAAATCTAATTTTGTTGTCAGCTCTGTCAGCTGTTTGGAGTTCTCTGTGCTCTGCTTTGTCAGAGCTTCCAAAGCCTCATTTATTTTGACTAGTGCCTGTGTCACTGGCTCCATAGATAAAGTTGTAACTACGCCTGCTGCAGCTGAACCTGATATTGAGCCCCTTTTTCTCTGTGCAGCTTTACTTTTGGCTCTTGTTGTTATCTCTTCTGCTGGGCCACTCATGTCCCAAGGTCTTTCCCACGGGAATTACTTTCAAATGGAAAACTCCACCAGCTTGTTCTTTACAGTGTAATTAATAACTGTTTCCCTACAACCCTCTAGAGGGAGCAGTCCAAAGTTCAAAATACAAAGAAACAAGGATTCCCTTCAAAAGTAGCAACCAATTTTCCAATATGTTTCCAATAATAGTACTGTCAATTTGTAACTTTTCCAGAGTCCCAAACTTGTAACAAATAAAGTCCTCACTTTGTAATAAAAAGGCAAAGCACCAACTTTGTAGCAAGTCTCTAATGACAATTCTCAGTCCCGGTGGCTCACTTTCCAGGCAGTCCTTCCCAAGGGTTTAAAACGGTAGAAAACTCCACTTCTATACTTCTTTCATGCAGGTAGTACAAATCAAAGTCTCCCCCCCCCCCGCTCCTGCCTGCTGAGGGGGAGGTTTAAATCCAATGTCTGAGTCAGTCAGTTTTAAAGCTGTTTTCTGTCAAATTGCAGCTTTGTATTTCGTTGCTTTAGCTATCATGCAGTCTGGGGAAGGCAGACTTCCTTACTTTTTGCCTTCTCCGTTTTCAGCCAATTTTCAGGTATTCTTTTAAAGTTGTTGTTCAGTCTTACTCACGGATAATCCAATTAGGTTCCAAATGTCAGGAAGGAATCGGCGCTCTCCGTCAATGGCGACGCGGCTTCACTCCACGGGCTGGGTAGCGACTCTCAGCACCGCGCTCACCCGATGCCGCTCCGGAGGCTTTAAAAAGGCTCGTTTGCAGTAAGGGGGGGGCGCTTAAGGTGCCCGCCGAGTCTCCATGCTCACAGGCTTCCGCGCCTGTGATTTTAGGGGTCCCCGCTTTGCCGTAGCGGTCAGACCCGAACTCGTGGAGCAGTCTCCCTGAGCGGAGCTCAGGGGGGGACCGCCATTGAGCGCTGGCGCCGACCGGAAGTCGACTCTGGGACTGACCTTGAATCGATTAAGTGTTATGGCAAAAGTATCAGCATACACAAAATCAAGAGAAATGTCGACAGAAGAAGCCTTAGTGGATGCATTAAGTAAGATAAATGATTCACTGGAACAGCTTAACAAGAAGGTGGATGTGGCAACTACTAAAATTGATTTAAATACAGAAAGTATAAATAATTTGGGACAAAAGGTGAACATCAATACAGAAACCATCCAGAAATTGATACAGGAATCTACTCCGACATGGCAGACTGTGGAGGAAGCTAGGGAGAAAGTTGTTGCTGCTGAATGTAAAGTAACACAATTGGAGAGAGAGAGAGTCCCAGCCTTACAGATGCAACTTGTTGACCATAAGTTGATGTCTGCTATGACTGAATTTAAAGAAAATCAGATGAATTTGTGGATCAGAGCCCTACCTGAACTGGAGAAGGAAAGTTTGATACATTTCCTCACACAGGAATTTGCTGATTTTTGGGACTTGGACTTGGGTCAAGAAGAGATTAAAATTGTGAGGGCCTTCAGACTTGGAAGAGGAGGGGGAAAAAAGAAGAACAGAATAAGAGACTGTTGGCACTACCAGAAGAACCTAGAAGAACAACAGTTAAGAGTGGAAATTTTTAAAGACGTCCCGAAATACCTTTTGGATCTTAGGTCTAACTACGGAGATTTGGTTGTCCTGTCGAGAAGGAATAAAATCATCTTTAGGTGGGAGTTTCCCCAAGGTCTACTCTTTAGCCTCAAAGGAAGGAAAATAAAAATAAGATCAGCAGAAGACAAACTAAAGTTTTTATATAAATATGAAGAAGACCTGCAGAAGGGACTTGGAAAAGAGCTAAGAGCATCGGACAGAAGATCACCAGGTTGATGGACTATAGGTAACTGGCGGAAATAACTGGCAGAATCCGAGACCAGGGAGAAGAGACGGTGGAAGAAGACTGGAAAAAGTTCAAAGACTATTTATAGAAATATTGTAAAATTAATGAGTGTTAGAAAAATGTTGGAATGAACTTATCTGGCTTTAGTAGAAATGTTATAAGGAATTAAGTACAAATAGATTATTAGAGTATTAAAGGGAAAATAAGGTTAAAATATGTTAAGATAATTATACGACAGAAAACAGAGGAAGATGGAAGGGAATTGCTGAAACAATTAATAGAAGTGGAATACAAAAAGGGAGGTGTGAGGAGGTCGTTGAAATAAGTGAATGAAAGATAAGATTTTGAAATTGTATGATGTGTGTATGATGTGTTTTAAACTGTTTTGTCTTGTTTTGTTTAGTTTATTGTATTAGTGTTGTGTAATGTTTTTATATTGTATTGTATTGTATTGTTTTTTTTCTTTCTTTTTTTCTCTTTTCTTTCCTTCTTTGTAGTGTTTAAAAGTAATAAATATTATTATTTTTTAAAAAAAATAGAAACTGTCAGCCTGCAGCAGCAGCCACACCCCAGGAATGGCTTCAACTGGTGGGCTAACCAGGTGAGGGGTGTTGATGGGTCTCAAACCCTCAGTGAGTTAGGGGCTTCCCCTGTACACAAAGCTATTGTCGGGTACTGGCTAGAGGAGGAGGAATGGTGGGAGGCTACAGCCAGGGAACCCCCCCCCCCGGGAAGCATCAAAGTGGGAAGGCTCCAAGCCAGGAGACTGCTGGTGGGATGCAGGAGACAGGTCAGAAGAAGAAGAAGAAGAAGAAGAAGGGGGAGCAGATGGGTTTGTTTGCTAAACAAGCAGCAGGTTTAAGGGAGACTGAGGCAGCTGAGGAGGAGGAAGAGGAGGAGGTGGAGGCTGAGGCTGCAACAGATCCCCAGGCACCTGCCATGTCCACTGTTCCCTTCTCCCCTCCTCCTCTGTCCCCAGGAACAAGGGAGGCATTACATGGAGCAGAACAAAAGGCACAGAGAGCCCCTCCACGACTGTTGGGAAGTCAGCCGACTGGGGAGGAGCCTTAGGCTAGGGATGCCATATTTCTAAAAGTAGAAACCAAGACACCCCGAAAGCTGTGGAGCTATTTTTAGGAAGACCCCCAAATTGTTGAGCTTCTTAAAGGAAGACCCAGAAGCTGTTGATGTCTGATAGCCCTACCTTAGGAGGAGGCTAAGATCCTCCATTCTGGCAACTGGGGCTAGTCCTGCCTGTGGAGTTTCTCTGTCGGGTTTTGTCTCTCTGAAGAAAGAGTCCACCTTACTGCTCTTCTCTGAGTTTTGATGCTGAACTGCAGCTGAATCAGCCCTGACAGCCAGGCTCCGGCCAATTGAGCAGATGAGACCACTGGGGGTCCAACAGTCAAGAAGGTGGTTTCTCCCCCTGCTGTAGAGGGAAGTGAAGAGCAGTGGGGCTCATCCACCTGGGAAGGTAGCTCATTTAAGAGAAGGAAGTCCCTGATCCTAAACCTGATTGATCCATTTAGCCCAGTATTGCCCACTTCCAGCCTGAGTGGCAGAAGCTCTCCAAGGTCTTGGGCAGAGAGAGGCTCCTACCTACATTGAGCTTCTAACTGCAGGTGCTAGGGACTGCACCTGGGACCTTCTGCATGCAATGCAGGTGCTGACACACTGAGGCTATGGCGCCTCCACAAAACCTTCAGGTATGGGCAGGAGGCACTACTCGGCATCCTTATATCCCACCCTTCCTCCCAAAGGAGTCCAGGGCAGCAAAGACACAACAGTTAAACAACCAAAACATCCAAAAACAGTTCCTACACAGAAGCAGACTAAGAAAAATCTCTCCTTAGAAGGCTTCTTGGAAGAGGAAGAGGAAGAAGGCATTGAAAAGATAGCAGAGAAGGGACCCCCGATAAGATGGTGTGGGAATGTTCAGGGATGCAGGAGGGGAGTGCATTGTTCTCAATGCATTCATTGTTTACATTGCATTTCAGACTCATGGAACCTGCACCTTTTGCTTTAGCAATGTTGCCATCTGCAATCTCAATTTCAGATCCTTCTTCATCATTTATCTCATTTATCTCATTAAAATAGTCCTTTTTATATGAAAAGTGCGAACTGGCACCTGAATCTAAAATCCATTTATTACGTTTACTTTCACGATTCTGGACAGTTAAATTCCTTTCTTGCAGTAACCATGTGCATTCACATTTCCCCTTCTTTTCCCCTTTTGGCTGAAAGGGGTGGGGTTTCTTTGCTTTAGGAGCCCTGCAATTCTTTGCAATGTGTCCTTCTTTGCTACAATTGAAACAAATCACCTTCTTAGGCATCTCTTTCGACTTTGTAAATTGCCTAGATGCATAACTACTGTCCTTGCTTCTAGTATTTCTCACTGGAGATTCAGCTCTATCTCTGCATTCTTCTTTTAAATAACCAATCAAGTCTTTAAAAGTCAGACCTTGTCTATGGTCCATCAAACTTACAAATGCGCTAAAACGTGGTCCAAGTGATGATAACAAAAATGCTATCTTTGTATCTTCATCAAAAGCTTTGGGAGTCAGATCAATTCTTTGAATAATCTCAGTAAACTTGTTGATGTGCTCTGTGAATTCCTCTTTTGAATTCATCCTCAATCTGGTTAATTTACACACCAAGTTTCTGAAGCAGTTTATGCTAGATTCTCCATACACGCGCTCAATATCTCTTAAGATTTGAGATGCATCATCTGTACTATTTATTAAAGATAGCTGCTCATCACGAAGTCCACTCAAAATTATGTGTCTAGCTTCGCTGTTCATGCGTTTCCAAGCACTTATCTTGGCTAAAGCTTCCTCAGATGATCCTGTAGGTTGAGGGTTTAAAGCTTCCAAAATGTGCTTATAATCTAAACATGCTATCAAGCGCTGCTTCCAGTGTATGAAATTGTGTTCATTCAGCACAGGCATTCCTAGCTTTGCATCACTATCAAAAGCTGCTCTAGCCATCTCAAAATCCAAAATTTCTTTTAATTTTAAAATCAAAATCTCAAAATGCAAAACAATTCTTCACTGCCTTGGGTCACTGTGAACTCTGAGGGAAGGGGGGGGTTGCTTAATCCCCACTGCACAATGGAACAAAGGACCATGTGCTTACCAGGAAGTTAACTCAGAAAAATACTACTCAACTCAAAATTACAATCCAATGCAATCCTTCAAAAATAAACAGAAATATGCAATACTGGGCCCATAACCCTTTGTGGGAATGTTCAGGGGTGCAGGAGAGGATATATTGACTAATTATATCCTTATCCAACTTGTGCTAACAAGTTCCCAAAATATCAGCAGAGTTTATAACATTCCCCTTTAAGTTCGCAACGGTAACGTGTGCACAGGTTCGCTAGAACCTCTATAATAATTACTCTGGTAATTTCCCCTTTTGTTCCCTCTTAAAATACAAGACACAACACAGTCTTTATAAAAGTATAAAAGAGTTTACTCACGTTCTGTTCACAATATGATCCCAGAAGGCAGACAGGCTTAAAAAGGTAAAATACATTTAGAATCTATCTTATAGGAAGATAGTCCTTTCCTCCTCTCTTGGCTGAGAGCCAAGAGGGCATACTGCTTCTTCGAAAGATGGAGATGAGAGAGAGAGAATGGCTGCCTGCCCTGTGCTTTTATCATTTACCTGCACAGGTGAGGCCACACCCACCTCTGGTCACATGCGGAGGAAGTCCATCCCCAGGAAGTTTACCTGTTTGTTGGACAGACATCCCTCCCCATGTTCTAACATGTACACTCTAGGAATGTTGTCATTGACTGCTGCAGTGTTTTACATCCCACAGATGGTACCTGCAGGAAGCCGTCATCTGCAGAGCAGAGCCATCCATTGGGTATATAAGGGGTGATATGATTTTTCAGGTGCCTTAGCCTCAACCAATACCTCAAACTATCAATCAACCTCCTCAGTCTCCTTTATGCTTCTGATGAAATAGGCTATGCCTGCATAAGTTTTTGTTATGTTGTCCTAAAATGCCACTACTCTTTTGTCTCGTCCTTCCTTCAAGGATCCCGGTGAACAAGCAAAAAGCCCTTGAAACACACACACACTCACGAGGACAAGACAAGACAGGGCTGTGCACCACAAACCATCCCAAAATAAGCCTCCATTCCCCAACAATCAATATTGGGCTAAAAGCTATAGAACACAAAGCTAAATGCACCTAAAAACTGGTTTAGAAATAGCCTTGGTCTTGCCTAGTCCCTCAGCCTTGTGAGTTTGGGAGCTAGTCTGCCAGGGTGAAAATCTAATGGAGGATTCCATTGTTGAATTAACCAAGCAAGGGTCATAGTTGCCACCTATGTACCTTGTGGTTGCTCTGTGCCAGAGGGCAAATGAGGGTGGGCCTCCTCCCTCGCCTGGCTGGGAATGAGAAAGGGAAAGGTCAGAGTTGTGTGAGAGAGCTGGGCTGGAAGTTGGCAGAAGTCACAGAGAGAGAGCCATGCCTGATTTCTTCTTGATTCGAAGGCTGTAACTGGAAGAAGCAAGACCTTCTGGGGCATTAATGCTGTGAGCCTCTCCATCTTCAGTTCAGGTTGTATATGTGTGTGAATAAACCATATATCAAAAAGACACCACAGTCTCCGCTGAGCCTCATTCCAAGGAAACTTGCTCTAACAACCTCACTAATGCAGCCCCTTCAGTCCTTTATTCTAGTTCCCCTTTCCATGCCGTACCATACAAGGCTTTGCCAGTATTTTCAGGGTCATCTTCCACCACAATTTAGGGTTGCCATATGTCTGGGGAAACCCGGACATGTCCTCTTTTGGGGGACCAACATGCCTATCTGGGCGATTTTTTACATTTTAAAGGAAATGTCCAGGTTGAGGGGGAGTTGTTGGGGTCTCGGGCTCAGGTGGCTCGGGATTGGGCTGCTCTGCCCGTCATGGCCCCTGCCAGCCCGAGCTGGGGAAAGGGGCATGGCAGTGCCGACCCCGCCCACCTCTTTTCCCAGCTCGGGGTGGCAGTGCCTCAGGCTGTCCTCTTTTATTGCTCTTGTACCTTCGTTTTCAAACAGCTTAGTTCTTGAACGTTTTGGCTCCCGGAACTGATTCCATTCAACTTCCAAGGTACGACTGTAATCAAAATAAAAACAACAACCACCCAGTAACCCACAATTGGATGGCCCCATTGGGTTCTGGAATTATGGAGGGATGAAAAACTGATCGCATTCCATTTTCTGTACACTATGTGTGTACCCCTGACCGTGTCCTCCCTTACTCATTTCCCCCCTAAACTAGAAAGCCCCAAATGTTTTAGCTTCTCATCTGGGAGTTGCTCCAGCCCCTTGATAATTTTGGTTGCCCTCTGTTGAACATTCCTGCCCCCCCAAGCTCTGCCTTCAACTGCAAACGTGGCAGACAATGCCTTCCCAAAAAAGTTCAGTTTTACTTTTAAGGACAGGAAATTCTCCTGCAGGCCATCTGTGCTAAAGAGAGGGTGCAGATATAACTCTCCTTGTTTTGGACCACCCAATTTGCATAAAAATAAGACAAGATTAAAAGTGTTGAGTTTTCCCCACCCCATGGAAAAGGAGCAAATGAAAAATCCTCTCCTGAGCTGTGGCTGCGACTTCCTGAGCATGAGAGATGAAAAGGGCCTGTATGGATTTGGCAAAGTCAGCATTCAGAGTTCGAGAATCACACTTGGCTCATGACCAAGGGTGTCCAAAAATAGCAAAAGCCAAACTTTTGGCTCAGAGTTGAAATGCTGACGTTCCTTCAGAACATTCATCTTAATAACAGCAATTCGGCCTAACAAGGAAAGTCTCAAATTTGACCATATTTCTAGATCTTTCTTAACTTCTGTCCAACATTTCTCATAATTGTCTTTAAATAAGTTCACATTCTTAGATGACAAATTAATCCCCAGGTATTTCACTTTCTTTGCTACCATTAATCCGGTTTCACTATGAAACCTCTCTCTTTCAGCAACTGTTAGATTTTTCTCCAATACTTTCGTTTTCTGTTTATTCAACTTAAAACCTGCTACTTGACCAAATATTTGTATTAGCTCTAAAACTCTTTTTGTACTAGTGTCTGGCTCTTGTAAAGTTAATACTAGGTCATCTGCAAATGCTCTCAGTTTATATTGTTTAGCTCCGACCTGAATCCCTTTAACCAGCTGGTCCCCTCTGATCGTGTTTAATAAAACCTCCAAGACAGATATAAAAAGGAATGGGGACATTGGGCACCCCTGTCGTGTCCCTTTTTCAATAGCAAATTCTTCAGTAACCACATTATTTACAATTAATTTTGCTTTTTGTTCAGAATAAATTGCACCTATACCATTCTCAAAACCTTGGCCTACCCCCATCCCTTCAAGATTCTTCTTCATAAAACTCCAAGAGATGTTGTCAAAGGCTTTCTCCGCGTCCACAAATATTAATACTGCCTTAGTATTGATATTAGCTTCTAATAGTTCCATAATGTCTATTATATTTCTCACATTGTCAGATAAATGTCTTCCTGGAAGAAAGCCAGCCTGATCTTTATGAATCTCTCCCACCAAAACTCTCTTCAGTCTTTTTGCCAAAATGTCTGCAAAAATTTTGTAATCCACATTAAGTAGTGATATAGGGCGGTAGTTCTTAATCTGGTTCTTCTCAGTCTCAGATTTTGGTATAAGTGTAATATACGCTTCTTTCCACGATTCGGGTGCCTTCTTATAAATGTTCTTTCCTTCAACTTCTAGGCTTGTAACCATATTCAGTTTTTGTCTCTTCTTCAATTGCCATGCCAGAAGTTTCCCACATTTGTCTGCCGATTCAAATGTCTTTTGTCTCATTTGTTTTATTTTCCATTCTATCTCCTGATTCATCAGTTCCATATACTGCCTCTGATAAAACTTAATTTCTCTCAAAATTTCATGTGACTTTGGCTTTGATCTCAGTTTTTTTCTCCTTCTTTTCTCCTTTCCAGAATCTTATCCTTCTTCTCATTCTGTCTCTTCCTTTTTATAGCATTCTGCTGTATTAAAAATCCTCGCATAACGGCTTTACTTGCGTCCCAAATTACTCTTTTCTCCACCTCTGTTCTCAGATTTATCTCAAAGTAGTCCTTCACCGCTTTCTGGGCCTTTTTGTACACCTCTTCATCTCTAAATAGGGAGTCATTCATCCTCCATCTGAAGGAGCCAGCTGTTGTTAAGTTCATCTCCAACTTTACAGCATTATGGTCGGAGCAAGTCTTTGGGCAGATTTCCACTTTCTTTATGTAAAGATTGAATATA
The DNA here is from genome assembly GCF_964270895.1 of Podarcis filfolensis. Classification (NCBI taxonomy): domain Eukaryota; kingdom Metazoa; phylum Chordata; class Lepidosauria; order Squamata; family Lacertidae; genus Podarcis; species Podarcis filfolensis. The sequence goes on from NC_139619.1 coordinate 12,595,519, forward strand.
TGGGACTGGCTGAGATGACTGGCAGAATCCGTGACCAAGGGAAAGAGACGGTGGAAGAAGATTGGAAGAAATTTATAGTTTATCTTAAGAACTGTTGTAAAATTAATGAGTGCTAAAATGTCATGGGTAATGTAAAACAGAATTGCAGTGACAAATAACTGGGTAAGAGAAAAAGGATTAAAGAAAGTGAATTATAAGTAATTGAAATTAGGGGTTGCTGGAAAAGTTTAAAACAGGGATGCAGAAAAGGGAGGTATGGGGAAGTCGTTGAAATAAGGTTTAAGAAAAAGAGGTTATGAAATTATACGTGTGTCAGGGAACTGTCATCGGAAGAACCGGTGGTGCAAGGGCTCCCAGAGGTTGAGAGAGACTTATCAGCGGAGGAGGGAACCAGCAGGGGGAGAGAAAGAGCTCCAAGGGAAAGCGAGTCAGAAGAATGGCTCAGAGACAATTCCAGCGAGAACAGCGAGGAGGTTTCAGGACCTCCTATAGGGACACCCACTCCTCGCCGGAAACTGTCACGTAGATAGTCCAGAAGACGTGTTTCCGTTAAGGAGCTGTTATGCTGGAAGAAATTCCGTAAACGCCCACTGTCGGATTCTGCCAGCGACTGACGGAGCCATGCTTATGGAGATCCGTTACAGACAGTGGTTTGTGGACTTAGCCAAACACTGAGGGACTAGGAACTTTACGCACAAGCAGCTCAACATCCCATCACAGCAATCCGACAGTCTCTGAAAGCAGCTTGTGCAGAGAGGCATCATGAGCAACCCAGCCGGAACCGGAGAAGCAGGAGGAGCTGGAGCCGGTCCAAGCCTGGAAGAAAGGTACCGGGTGTTGGAGGTCCAGCTAGCGCTGCAAACGGCGAGGCTCGATGAGAGGAGGGCTCAGGATGCAGAAAAGGCAAAGGCCCCCCCACAAGCAAGAAAGATGCCAGGATTGGTGCAGAAGTTTGGGGGGGATCCCAGGAACTATCAAGCCTTTAGGACAGAGATGCAGTATGCTCTTAATCTGCAGTTTGATGACTTTCCCGACGAGGAATCGCAAGTGGCGTTTGTGGTTAGCCATCTCGAAGGGGGGGCGAGAGACTGGGTTAGACCCCTGATGGCAGGGCATAATGAAGTCTTGAAAGACGCACGGAAGTTTTTTCGTGCCATGGACCTGATGTTTTCCAGCGACATTGAACAGGGAGTGGTGCGCAGACAGTTGATGGCTTGTAAACAGGGGAGCCGATCTGTCCGTGAGTACTGGACTGAGTTTACTATGTTGATACACAAATTGGGGTGGGATCTGTCAGCGGAACCCATTCAAATGCTTTTTGAAGAGGGACTTTCTTCGGCTGTGAAAGACGAACTTTCCCGGGCGCCCAGGGCGGAGTCTATGGACCAGCTGACCAAATCAGCGCTGACCATTGGAGCATGCCAGGAGGCTAGAGCCTTGGAGAAGCGGGAAGGGAAAGGGGAGCGTTGGAGGGATTTCCGCATTCCAGAGATTCCGGAGCCAACTTTCCCGCCCGCAGAGCCGATGGAAGTTGGAACAGCGCGCGCGCGGGCAGTTTCAAATCCCAGTGAAGGGCGGAAGAAGGAGGGGAAGAGCCCCAAGAAATGTTATCTCTGCCAGCAGCCAGGTCATTTTGCCAGAGTCTGTCCACAAAGAAAGGAATGGCAAGGGATGGCAGGAGCTGTTGGGGGGAAGGAGGAGGAAGGGCAGGACCAAGTAAAAGCCAACGCCTGACTGCCACCATCAGGGCACAGCAGTCAGGCCAAGGAGCAGTAAAAGTGCCCACGCCGGAACCTCCGAGACCAGCCCTAGTGATAGAGGTGTTGCTAGAGCTGCCAAATGGACATCCCTTAAAGATAAGGGCGCTATTGGACTCAGGCAGCTCCTGTAATTTTATGAGCAAGGAGTTTGCAGCAGAACACCAGATACAGACAATCCCTTTAAGCAACCCCTTGCAGGTGACCACGATCGATGGGAGAGAGCTGTTGGGAGGAGAAGTCAGCTTACAGACCGTCCCAATGGTAATGAGGGTAGCCAGGCACACCGAAAGAATAGCGTTCAATGTGGCCACCTTGGGAGGGGCTCCCATTATTTTGGGGATGAGCTGGCTAGCGTTGCATGATCCGCTAGTGGGCTGGCATCAGAGAGTGGTCTCCTTTGGGTCAGCACATTGCCTAGAACATTGCAAAGAGGGCAAGGCTCCGGAAGGGGCAAAGGCCTTTCTAGCAGGAACAGAAGTAACGGACAAAGGAAAGGTGCCCAAACAATACGCTGACCTGAGCAATGTCTTCAGCGAAAGGGAAGCAGACAAACTACCACCGCATAGACCCTTTGACTGCCAGATCAATCTAGTCCCTGGAGCCCAGCTCCCTGTGGGCAAGCTGTATGCCATGTCAGACAGGGAAATGCAGGAGTTGAGGGAGTTTATTGACAAAAACCTGAAGAGAGGTTTCATCAGAGAGTCCAGAGCGGTGGGGGGCAGCCCAGTGTTTTTTGTGGACAAAAAAAACACGGATAAACCTAGACTTGTAGTGGACTTCCGAAGCATAAATGCAGTGTCGGAACCAGTGGCTTTCCCCATGCCCAGGATTGATGACATTTTGACCCGGGTGAGGAAGGGAAAAATTTCCACTAAACTGGACCTAAGGGGGGCATACAACCTGATACGGATAAGGAAGGGGGATGAATGGAAGACAACAATGTTCACCCCTCTAGGGGCTTTCAAATATCTCGTTATGCCCTTTGGATTACAAGCAGGCTCAGCATGTTTTCAATCGTTCATGAACCACGTCCTGGGACCTCTGCTCTACAAGAATTGTGTGGCCTTCCTAGATGACGTATTAGTCTATTCAGAGAATGAGGAGCAGCATGTAAAGGACGTCAGAGAAGTGTTGAGCCGACTGCAAGCAAACCAACTGTGGGTGAAATTAGAGAAGTGTCAGTTTCACACCAAGGAGGTGGAATTCCTGGGGTACCGCTTGTCAGACAAGGGATTAGCCATGGATCCAGGCAAGGTCCAGGCGGTACTGGAATGGAAGACACCGAAAACGAAAAAAGATGTGCAAAGATTCTTAGGGTTTGGGAACTTTTATCGGAAATTCATCAAGAACTTTGCCCATTTAACGGCTCCCATCACGGACTGTCTCAGCAGCAAGAAGAAATTTGTTTGGACGGCAGAAGCGGAGCAAGCATTCGAAGAATTGAAAAAGGCCTTCGCTTCGGAAGAACAGCTCCTGCACGTGGATTTACAAAAACCCATGAGAGTGGAAACTGACGCATCAGACCGGGCGGTGGGGGGCGGTGCTTCTTCAGCCGGGGAAGGATAAGTCGGAGTGGAGACCGTGTGCCTTCTTCTCGCGGAAGTTAAACAAATCCCCTGGGTGATGTGGATGCCATTAGGCAGTCGAATGCGCATGCATACTCCGTCTGTTTCCCTCCCTCCTACCCCCTCCTCCACGTGGCCCCGGGAACTGGCAAGCCATCCTATGTCTCTGACTAGGCAGAGCTCTGGCACCCTCCTACCTTGCTGGAGTCTACCTCTTTTTATCTGCAGAAAAACTCATGACAGGAGTCATTACAGGAGATCTTGGACTCTGTATCAGACCCTGATGGCAAAGGTGGTTCTGTTAGACTATGAACCACCTGAAAGAGTCTCCTGGTACTGTTTTCACCAACAGATCCAGCAACAATGGTCCTCCTCACCGTCGCTATCGCCACTTGGTAGGCTCTAACTTGGTTGAGCTCTAACCCGTGTTTGGTCTCATTTGACGTGGGTTTTTCACCACCAGCACTTTAGCTGTCTCAGGAATTGTTTCATCACCCTCAGCCCCAGGGGTAGAACCACAGGGTCATCCAAGTGCCATGCCATTGGAGAGGGTGCTTTTTAAGGTTTGTGGAGCAGCACCCTCTTATTCCCCACCACCAAATGTGCTTTCCATGTGTTTGGCCGCCGTCTATCGGGTCTCCCCAGATGAATTTGCTATTAGAAGGAGGCATGTGAAGCCATAATTCTGGAAAGAGATTCTGGAGAGAAGCACTCGACCCAATTTTAGCCTTTGATTCTGTGAGAGGCGCCCAGTGCTTGGTCTTACTAGCTGCAGCTCAACTTTAACTATGTTTACAGCAGAAGGCGAGATCCCTAGCGAATTTCCCCCTCGGAAATTCCGTATAGCATATTCTTAAAAAAGGAAAAAAAGGAAAAAGGAGGGGGGGGGGAGAAAAGACTGAAAGGGAAGAAAGGTTACTTCTGTTCCCCTCCACTCTTCCAAAATAATTCCGAGCTGAGGTGCAGAGCTCTTTCCTCCCCTGTGACCTCCCCACCCTCCTCCTCCTCCCTTCCACATAACTGGCTGTGTCACCTTGCCTGCCAATCATACCTCCCTTTGAACTGAAGCAGATTTCCATCCCTGTTTGTGCCAGTTCTGAAGTCTAAAAGCCGAGGACCTAAATCAGCCAAAGGAAAATGATACCCTTCCTACCCACGCAAAAATGCAACTTTCATTGGTCTGTTTGCTACTGGACGTGGTCGACAAGCTTGGCCAAAGGGGTTTGTTTTTTTCTTTTGTTTTAAGAAGCGAAGCAATAGCTCATTTGCTTGCTAGTGTGGGAGTCTGCAATTCTTGGTGTTCCAGGGCTTTTTGCAAGTTGGAGTTGCCTCCAGTCCAACCCGGATGTAAGAACAGTCCTTCTGGATTAGACCAATGGATGATCTAGTCCAGCACCTAGTTCCCCATAGTTGCCCAGCAGAGGCTCACAACAAGCCCATAAGCAGGACCTGAGTGCAATGGCCCTCTCCCACTCATATTCCCAAGCAGGGCCGGACCTCTGATGAGCCAGAGTGAGGCAGCTGCCTCAGGCAGCCGATGCTGAGGTGAGGGGACTGAGCTGGGAGTGGCCTGTGGCCTGGCCTGTACCCCTATGATAGCTGACTGCTCTCAAGTGCAGGGAAAGCTCCTGTCCTTTCCAAAGTACTTGGAAGAAGATTCAACAGTCAATCCAATTGGCTTCGGTACAGGAAAGATTTTGGGGTGTTTTACTGTTTTGGATGTTTCAATTTGCTGGCAGCGCCCAGAATGGCTGGGGCAACCCAGTCCGATGGACAGCATAGAAATCTCAACGTTGAATTTGTCTGATTTCCTTTCAGAGCCATTCAAGTTGTTACTTTTCAGCACCTATGGGTGTAGTGGCATCTGGACCATGGACCTCTCAGCTGGTGACTTGTGGGAGTCAGTCTGCAGCTCACCACACCTCAGCCAGTGGGATGTATCACCAGAGATTACAGAACCCCAGCCGAGTCTTCAGAGATGTCGTGCTCTCAGCAGAACAGCTTCTTCCAGAGCAGTGGCGGAGCAGGGTGGGGGCGGTCCGCACTGGGTGTCATCCTGCGGGGGGGGGGGGGGACACATTCACTGTAGGCTTGGGAGCTGGGGGTTGTGGGTGGGCGCTCCCGGCTGGAGGAGGCAGGCAGGGGAGAGGATGGGAAGGAGGCAGGTGAGCAAAGAACGGAGGGGGGCAGGAAGGGAGAGGAAGGAAGCGGGATCGGTGGGTGCGCCTTTCATTCTGCCTGGAAGACCAGCGCCTACAGCTGGACTATCAAGTGGATTGAAAGGGTCACTTTGGGGGCAGCGCTGCAAATGCAGAAGGGATCTTGGCCGGTTTCTAAAAAGGGAAAGTGAGTTTCCCTCTGACAAACGCTTTCTGCCTCCCCTCTGCAAAGCTCCACATGTTTCCGCCCCACCCTGTCCTCAGCCAACCCCCCACTTAGAAGCCACTCTTGTGTTATTGACTTCTGTGTGCTTGTGTATCTGTGTCTCCCGTGTGGGGTTCCTCTCTGCGTAAAGTCTTCAAGTTGTGCCTGTGTGCGCCTGACAAATCTGCCCCATTGCCTTTCCCTCGTCAAAATTTATCTTTCCCCCCACCTCCAGTCTCCGTTGTTGTGTGTCCTGGCTGAGAGGAAAAACAGAAGGCGGGGGGCCATCGGTCAGGGATAGTCTACTTGAGATTCCTGCATTGCCCCAGGGGGTTGGCTTGATGACCCTCAGGGGTCCCTTCCAGCTCCACTCTTCTCTGGTGCAGGCTTGTGCAGAGTTTTAGGTACAAGTTGGGTGCAAGGGGTGCAGCCCATCTTATGCACCGCCGGCTCGGGAAGAAGTCCCACTGATCATGATGAGACTCGCAGGCGAGTAGATTGCTGCTGTGCAAGCCTGCTGTTGAAATCAATGTTTTCCTTTTCAGAGCATGGTGAAATCCCCATGACTAAAACCTCCCCTTCTGTAGTTTCTGTCAGGAGTTCAGCCTACACTCGAGTAGCACCTTGGCAGAGACACGTGCCCGACTGGCATGTTCCCTCCCTCCTGGTCGATCGTTTGGGAGCTTCATAAGCTTTCTTCATCCCGAACATCACAGCGAACGATGCCAAGTGACACTGGCACACTTAGGGATCTGCAGAGTTTGTGCATCATGCGTGACAGACCTCAGCAACTCAGCATTTTGGCTAATCGACTTTATTTACATATCAACACACACACGGAGCACTGCAACATGGCTCCCTCTCTCTCGGGCATCAGACAGCAAAGAGAAAAAGAACAAAGGGCAATAGTCCCACTTCGCGGAACACAGGAACACAAACATCCTGTCGCCGTCACTTCCCACTCTGTGGAGTCAAAACATAGACAACAATCCCATGACTGCAATCATGGAGCTGGAATTCTCACAGTTTCAAGCGCTACCACAGGTTCCGCAGAATATCTCTACTGCATTGTTTAGTGTGGCAGCACCTGCCCTTTGGAACTCCCCGCCTCTTGCAACAAAGCACGTGCCTTTGCTAGACGCTTTTCAGGCACCTGCTAAAAGCATTCTTGTTGAGGCAAGCATACCTAGAAGCTTAGGAAGTTGAAGTAATTTTCATCTCTTTTAATATTTTAGCTTTTGTATGTTTTAAAGTAGGATTGTTAATTTTTCTTGATTTGACTGCTGTGGTGGTTTTTGGTTTTTTGTTTTGGTAAACCACTTTGCAGGCTTTTTAAAATAAATTTTATTAAATAAAGAAGCAATAGTAAAGGGAAAGGGACCCATGACCATTTGGTCCAGTCGTGACCGACTCTGGGGTTGCGGCGGTCGTCTCGCTTTCCTGGCCGAGGGAGCCGGTGTACAGCTTCCAGGTTATGTTGCTAGCATGACTAAGCCACTTCTGGAGAACCAGAAGAGTAGCGCACGAAAACGCCATTTATCTTCCCGCCGGAGCGGTACCTATTTATCTACTTGCACTTTGACGTGCTTTCGAACAAAGAAGCAATACATAGAACTAATAATAGAAATATATACGAAAATATATACTCCCCCTCCCCACATTTTCTTTATTTTTCCTTCTCCTCCTCCTGCTGCTGCTCCTCCTCCTCCTCATGTTCCTCACCTGAAGGAAAAGCCAAAGAACTACCATTAAAATTGGTGCCTGGTATGTGCAACTGTATGCTGTATTTTTATTCTTTTTGGCAAGAAAATGGGCACACAAGGAGGCAGCAAACCTTTGTGCCCTTCAGAGGCACATGCACAGTCTGCTGCTGGCCTCTGGTCTCCTGCGCATGGGGTGGGGGTGGGGGGGAAGCCACCCCTTCCACGCAGCGAAGGCGACCCTGGCATGGCTACCAGCTGCCCACAAAGGCGCACTGAACTGGGCTCCAGACTGTGGTGGGACTCCCCTAAGCCCCAGCCAACATGGCCAGGGCTCATCATGGATGATGGGACTTGAAACCCAACATCATTGGGAGGGAGGACCATGTGAAGACAGGATTCTCAAAAATACCTCTGGCTTGTGGCTCCTGGAGTGTTTCTGGCAACGCCTGGAGTTTCTCTTCAAGCTCCCGGAGCTTCACACGCAATGCTTGAGTTTTCTTAAGTACTGTTTCAGCTCCATGCCACACCTCAGCCAAAAGAACTGCTTTAATTCAGAAAAAGAATGGAGCATCTGTGCATGTCATTCCGGTCAAGTTGCACCAAAGTGGGACTTGTTCATCTGAGCTCCACAGGCTGTTTTTTTTTAATTGTTTGACTGGGGTTGTTTGTTGGCTTTTCTTTAATTTGGGGCAAGGCCTTTTTATGTGCCCTATTAATCCCCAAGAGCTAGCACTGTAAATCAGTTTTAAGGGAGTCTTAGAAGCACAGCTGCCGCCACCCCCCAACACCATCAGCAGTTACACATAAAGGCTTTTAAAACTTATTTAATATCTTTTTTAAAAAGTTAACCTTGTAATTCCTATATTATTTTAAACACTTTGAAATACCGTATTTTTCGCCCCATAGGGCGCACGGGCCCATAAGGCGCACCTAGTTTTTTTGGGGGGAAATAAAGAAAAAAAATTATTTCCCCCCCAGGCGCGAGGCTGGGGCGGGGGAAGCCTGAGCTTCCCCCGACCCCAGCGCCCGGAACAGGCTGCTCTGCAGAAGCCGGGGGAGGTCTCCCGCGGCTTGCGCAGAGCTACCCGAAGCCCCGGCGTGACTGCTGAGTGCACCGGGGCTTCGTGATAGGAGGCAGCTCTGCGCAAGCCGGGGGAGGGCTCCCGCGGCTTGCGCAGAACTACCCGAAGCCCCGGAGCGACTGCTGAGCACGCCGGGGCTTCGAGATAAGAGGCAGCTCTGCGCAAGCCGGGGGAGGGCTCCCGCGGCTTGCGCAGAGCTACCCGAAGCCCGGGCGCGTCTGCTTAGTGCGCCCTGGCTTCGGGGTGCAGGCAGCTCTGCGCAAGCCGGGGGAGCCCGGCGGGAACTCCCGCGGGCTCCCAAGGCTTGCGAATAGCTTCCTGAAGCCTGGAGAGCGAGAGGGGTCGTGCGCACCGACTCCTCTCGCTCTCCAGGCTTCAGCGAAAGCCTGCACTCGCCCCATAGGACGCACACACATTTCCCCATCATTTTTGGAGGGGAAAAAGTGAGTCCTATAGGGCGAAAAATACGGTACTTTCAAAAATTCTGCTTTTTAACATTTATGTAAATGATGTAATAAAGGAACCCAAATGGCCAGATATTTCCCTGTTTCAGTTTTATCCCATAATGTATCCATTTTGCTACATGCCAACGATACGGTGTTGATAGCACAAACGCAAGTGGGTATGAGGCGATTACTAAAGAACTTTGTCGTAACAAAGATTTGAATACAAATTATTCCAAGACAAAAGCCATAGTATTGGGGGCACAGCCCAGGAAGCAGAAATGGCTCCTAAATGGACAAGCCATTGAACAAGCCAGGCATTTCAACTACAGTGCTACCTCTGGTTGCGAACGGGATCCGTTCCAGAGCCCCGTTCACATCATTGGCAGAACGCAACCCGCGTCTGCGCGCGTGCGTGGGTCGCGATTTGCCGCTTCTGCGCATGCGCGTGACGTCATTCTGAGCGTCTGCACATACGCGAGCAGCGAACCCTGGAAGTAACCCATTCCATTACTTCCGGGTCGCCGCGGGAGGCAACCTGAGAAGACGTAACCTGAACCGAGCGGAATAAGAGGAATGACTGTATTTGAGGATTTGCTTCTCTGATAGGAGTACTGGGTCTCATCAGATGACAGCGTCGGCCTTGAAGGCATCAAGATCTGCACAAGCAATTCTTAGCTTTACCAGAACTGAAGGCGGCAATGGGATTGCCTCTGCTCCAAGAAGATATACAGTGGTACATCGTAAGTCAAACGGAATCCATTCCAGAAGTCCGTTTGTCTTCCAAAACATTCGGAAACCAAGGCGCGGCTTCCGATTGGCTGCAGGAGCTTCCTGCACTCAATCCGAAGACATGGAAGCCCCGTCGGACATTTGGGCTCCAAAGAACATTCACAAACCGGAACACTCACTTCCGGGTTTGTGGCGTTCAGGAGCCAAAACATTCGAGTTGCAAGGCGTTTGGGATCCAAGGTACGACTGTATTGGTAAGGCGCCCCCACAGGTAACATGGGGGGGGGAGAATGATAGGAGGGGATCGGGAGAGACAGGGAAGCCCGGAGGGAACGCCCCACCTAGCCCAGCTCCGACCCCAAGCCAATATCACCAGCGGCTGGAGCAAAAGAGCAGAGGAACCGCGCACCGGGGACCGGCTGGGGGCTAGAAGAACGCGGCGTGGACCCTCCCCTGCCAGTGCAGGGGGGCACAGCAAAAACCATGCTTTATGTTATGGAGTTTATTTTCAGTCCATTTCTTATCCGTATTTTAAAACCCTATGAACCCAGGTAGGTGGCCTGAACCATTGGAGCCCATTTCCTGGAACCGCCGCCTCAGCCCCGATCTAGGGACCCGACACCAAGCCCTGGGGGTCCCACAGGAGAATTAAAACTGCCCCTTTTTCTTGTTCCCTTCTCTCTCTCTCTCTCTCTCTCTCTCTCTCTCTCTCTCTCTCTCTCTTTCTCTCCCTCCTTCTTTAGTGATACACACAACCCTCCCGTTTTTATTAATACATTATTATTCATTATTCATCCATTTATATTCACTTCTTTTTTAAAAAAAGTTTTTTCTAATTTCTCATTAAAGAATTCTATATATATATCTACTTTTCCATCCTCACTCCCCCCTTTTTCTATTTACTTATTACAATGGGTTTTTCCCCCCTTCTCTTTTCTGAACAAACAAAACAACCATTTTCAGTAGGATTTTTTGTGTTTTCTTTTTCTTTTTCTTTCTTTCTTCTTTTTCTCTCTATCTCTTTTCTCTTTTCCTTATCTTTTCTTTTCCATCTTGTCTTTTGTCTCACACTATAACTTGAATCACCACAGTGACTTTTGATTTTTAAATAGAATTCCATTAGCCTTTACATTTTTAACTTTGGACTCTTATCTGCAAACTCCCAACCCCACCTCCCCACCTTAACACTGGGAGGGCCATGTCCCCGGAATTTGTGAAGACAGGATTCTCAAAAATACCTCTTCCTTGCGGATCCTGGAGTATTGCAGGCAACGGCTGGAGGTTTTCTACAGGCTCCTGGACCTTCATAGGCAATGCTTGATCATCCTTAAGTACTGTTTCCGCCCCCGTCTTAGGGCTATTGGGTGCCTTCTTCAGTATTTCAACATCCTGGAGAGGACAGACACTTCCTGCTAGACATTTACTCCAGACATTTACAGAAGGCACAGAGGCACTGGCTGAAGAAGTTGGGAATGAGCAGACAGTGCTTTTGCTGAGAAGGAGCTCCACCCCAGGGTGCTAAAGAGCTCTTTCCCTAGCCTGCAGGTGCCAGAAGGCCAAGCGCTGGTGTTGCAGTGGTGGTACTTCAGAGGAGTATGAGAAAAGGCTGCTCTGGATTCTGGGTATATAAATGGCCTTGCCTGAAGCTGTGGATTGTGCTCTGCATTAGCAGAGAGGCTCTACTTAGTTGCAAATGAAGCACATTTCAGTTCTTATAGAAACCGGTGTTTCCATGCATGCTTGTTCAGGAACTCTGTGAACTAGACAGCCGCTGTTTTAAACTGGCCCTTTTTCTGGCAGGTTAAACGATTAAAGTTGACTTGATTAACTTCATCCGCCAACTACCCTTCTAAGCAACCAGAGCAATTACAAATCAAAGGCTCTCCAACCGTGCGCTATCCCTATCTGCAAGCAAGCTCTCCCACAAAGTGTTCTATGAGACACATGAGCCAAATCGCCGAGGAGACAGTTTTTTAGCTGCCTGTCATTCATACACTTTATACGGAAAGGATTTCAGGGGCAGATGCTCTTTTTCTGCATGGAGGGTGGGGGTTTCCAAAGGAGCACTATTCAGACCTGCATTCATGGCTTATGAGTCGTAGCCGTGTGACAACTGCACCTCATGCTGATGTGTTGAAGGGCTGATGTTGCACTTCCAGGTAGAAGAGCTTGTTGGCATTATTTTAGGCTCTGTGTCAATTGACTTTGTGACATGATGGGGGGGGGGAGTTCTTATTTTTAGAGTATTTACCTGCAACATATTATGTGGGAATCTCAAGGTATTTTACAACTAGGTCAGAAAATAGGCAAACATTGAAATGCAGCAGAATAAACAGGCCTACAGTAAAAAAATATCCTTCAAAGCCCATATTGGCTGGCAGCAGCATCCCCCCAAGTCCATGATGGATAAACACTTTCCCCACATGGAGCAGAATTGCACCCATGTTGGCAAAGGCCTCCTTTCTAGAAGGGGGAGCAGAGGCTGCCCCCACCCACTGCTCTCTTCTCCCAGGCATCTGAAGAGACAAACGGCTCCCCTTCTCTACCTGTGTGCCACAAGCCTGAATTGCAAGACAGTTCCCACTTTGGGGCAACAGGGAACAAACATGCAGAGGACGAGTTCTGAGGCTCCCCCAACAAAGCCATTTCCCTGGGCCCACCTGCCAGCCTGCTGCTGGCTGGCTGCCCACCCACAGGAAAACGGCACGATTCTCCCCACCAAGAGGACATAACAAGAAGATGGGGACTATAACATAGGACTTCCTAACTTGTGAGTTCTGATGAGCCGCTGCTGCTTCCCCAGTTTAAATGATGGTGGCTCAGGTGAGCCATTAAGCTAGAAGGAGGAAAAGGACCGACCCCGGGATGGGCTGTCTGCCTTCCTTTTGCCTTCCACCTCACGACATCCTTCCCCAGCCTGGTGCACTCCAGGTGTTCTGGGGCTCCATCTCTCACCAGGCCCAGGCGGTATGGCCAGGGGTCAGGGATGGGGGCAGTTGTCCAAAGCAGCTGGAGAGACTCAAGGAGGGCATTGCAGCCTCAAAGCCCTTTCCCTACCTCTCAATCTGGACTTACCTGGCCTTGCCCCTGGCCGCCTTTAGCCAGATCAGCTGTGCTCGGAGCTGGGACAGACCCCTCTGGAGACTTAGAGGTAGAGGAAACAGCCTGGGTCCCCTGGAGAGCACTCCCAAAGGAGATGCCCTCAAAGCTGATCATACTTTTCCTACTCCCAGACTGCAGGCTAGAGAACGTCGCTGCACACTGGTGACCCGTTCCCTGGGAAGAAGAAACCTCATCCAGAGATGGGAGGGAAGCACTTTGGCCAGTGCCATGGGGCCTTTCTTCGGAAAGCTGCTCGGGGACCTGCAATGGAGCACTGCCCAAGGAGGAGGAAATGTGGGAGGCCTGCTGGGAAGGCTGCTGGGACCCCGACTCTTCCTGGCTAAGGGAAGCAGCTCTTCCAGTGGTATCTCTGGGAACAGAGGGCATCAAAGTGAGCTGGAAATGGACTTCCGGTCAGCGCCAACGCTAATGGCCGCCTCCTGCTGAGCTCTGCTCAGGGAGGCTTCTTCACGAGTTCGGGTCTGATCGCTACGGCGAAGCGGGGACCCCTAAAATCTCAGGCGCGGAAGCCTGAGAGCAAGGAGGCTCGGTGGGCACCTTAAGCGCCCCCCCTTACTGCAAAGGAGTCTTTTTAAAGGCTCCGGAGCGGCATCGGGGAGCGTGGTGCTGAGAGCCGCTACCCAGCCCGTGGAGTGAAGCCGCGTTGCCATTGACGGAGAGCGCCGATTCCTTCCTGACATTTGGAACTTAAATTGGACTACCGTGAGTAAGATTGAACAACAAATCTAAAAGGAAACAATTTGAAATTGGCTGAAAACGGAGAAGGCAAAAAGTAAGGAAGTCTGCCTTCCTCGGACTGCATGTAAATAAAGCAACGGACAGGAAGCTGCAATTTGACAGAAAGCAGCCTTTAAATTGACGGACCCTGACATTGGACTTAAATCCCCCCCTTAGCAGGCAGGGGCAGGGGGGGAAGATTGAGGATTTGTTTTACCTGCATGAAAGAAGCTTAGAAGGGGAAAGTTCTGCCGTTTTAAACCCTTGGGGAGGACTGCCTGGAAAGTGAGTCACCGGGAAGGAGAGCTGTCATTAGAGACTAGCAACAAAGTTGGGCTCTTACATCTGTGCAACAAGTAAAGACCTTATTGGATACAAATTGGGCACTCTGGAAAGATACAATTTGATACCATTTGGAAAATATTGGAATAGGCTGTTATTTTTGTTACTTTTGAAGGGAACCTTTAGTTCTTTGTACTTGGAACTTTGTGCGACTCCCTCTAGAGGCTGCAGGAAAATAGCTACGACTCTCACTGTGGGAAACAGGCTTGTGGAATTTCCCATTTGAAAGCAATTCCCGTGGGAAAGACCTTGGGATATGAGTGGGCCAATAGAAGAGAGGATAACGAGAGCTAAGAGCAAAGTTGACCATAAGAGAAGGGCCTCAGTAACAAATCCAATTGTGGCTGCTACAACTTCTCCCATGGATACTGTGGCAGTGGCAAATGCACTTGTTAAAATAAATGAATCTTTGGAAGCTCTCACAAAGCAAAGCACTGAAAATTCTAAACAACTGACTGAACTGTCAACAAAAATAGATAAAAACACAGAGACAATAAATAAATTAGTCCAAGAAAGTGAGGCAACTAGAAAGATTGCAGAGGAAGCGAAAACTTCTGCAGAGGAAGCAAAAGTGTCTGCAGGAACCACACAGGAAAAGTTGGTGCCAATCTGTAAAAAGTTAGAAGAACATGATGCTGCCCTGTCTTTACTGGAATTACAGAGGAAAAGTAGAAATTTGAGACTAAGATTGATTCCAGAAAATGAAAAGGACAATTTGATAGAATATCTTACAAAAGAATTTCTGGAATTTTGGCAGGATAGCTTGAAAGAAGAGGAATTTAAGATAATAACTGCTTTCAGACTGGGCAGGAAACAAAATAGAAAGAGCCCTAGAGACTGTTTAATAACTCTGAGATCTCAGGAGGAGAGGGACAAGATATTAAATTTACATTTTCAAAGAGCTCTTGAGATTGAAGACTTTCGTGTGCAGATTTTGAAAGATATCCCTAAATATATCTTGGAAGTGAGGACCTACTACAAGGACTTGGTCACCTTACTGAGAAAGAACAATATAACATTCAGATGGGAGTTCCCGCAAGGCCTGTCTTTCAACTACAAAGGAAAGAAAATTAAGATAAAAACAGTGCAAGACAAAGAACAATTTTTGGCAAGGAATGAGGAGGACCTCTGGAAGGAAACGGTGGACACTACAGACTTAGCAGAAATACCAGACATCTCAAACTTATCTTTTGGAATTAAAACACCAACAGAAGAAGGTCTGCTTGGAGCAGTTGGAGGAGTAGCAAAGTAAACAACAAGATGTCTCTGCAAATTTTAAGCTGGAATTGTAATGGACTGAATCTCCCCAGAAAAAGGAGGGAGGTGTTTCATATTTTAAAAAAAAGAACAATTGGACTTGATTTGTCTACAAGAAACCCACGTGACCAGAGTGCACCGAAAATTACTTATTAATAAAAGATTAGGACAAGAATTTATTTCATCTGATAAAGTGAAGAAAAGAGGAGTGGTGATTTATGCAAAGGAAAAGTTGGTTCCCAAATTAATATTTAAAGATGAACAAGGAAGATATTTGGCAATTGAAATTCAAGTTCAAGGAGAAAAATTATTAATAATAGGAGTTTACGCACCGAACGAAGGGAAGTCAGAATTTTTTAAGAAATTGCATGAGACATTAATGGACTATTTGGATTATAATGTAATTTTAATGGGAGATATGAACGGAGTCGTCTCTACAAATATGGACAAAGCACAAAGACAGGTGGTCTCCAAGGATGGGAGACTACCTAAGACCTTTTTTGAAATGACTGACAATATGAATTTGATTGATATTTGGAGAACAAGGAACCCTCTTGAGAGAGAGGGAACTTTCTTCTCTGAGGCAAAAATGACTTGGACTAGAATTGACCAAATATGGGTAACTAGTGGGATGGCATCAAAGATTAAAAAAGTGGAAATCTGCCCAAAGACTTGTTCCGACCATAACGCTGTAAAGATGGAGATGAACCCAACAACAGCTGGTTCCTTTAGATGGAGGATGAATGACTCCCTGTTTAGAGATGAAGAGGTGTACCAAAAGGCCCAGAAAGTGGTAAAGGACTATTTTGAGATAAATCTGAGAACAGAAGTGGAAAAAAGAGTAATTTGGGACGCAAGTAAAGCCGTCATGCGAGGATTTTTAATACAACAGAATGCCATAAAAAGGAAGAGACAGAATGAGCAAAAGGACAAGATTTTGGAAAAGATAAAAGAAGGAGAAAAAAGATTGAGATCCAAACCAAAGTCACATGAAATTTTGAGAGAAATTAAGTTTTACCAGAGACAATATATGGAACTGATGAACCAAGAGATAGAATGGAAAATAAAACAAATGAGACAAAAGACATTTGAATCGGCAGATAAATGTGGGAAACTCTTGGCATGGCAATTGAAGAAGAGACAAAAACAGAATACGGTCACAAACTTAGAAGTGGAGGGAAAGAACATTTACAAACCAAATGAGATTAGAAACTGTTTTCAGAGCTATTTCAGGAGACTTTATGCACAGGGGCCGGTGAATGAAATAGAAATAGAAGAATTTCTTAAAAAGTATGGATTACAAAAAATTTCTGAACAAAGTAGAGTGATCTTGAACCAGAAGATAACTGATCAAGAAATTGAGGGAGCCATTCAAAATATGCAATTGGGAAAATCTCCAGGACCTGATGGACTGACCTCCAGATACTACAAAGCTCTGAAAGAATGGCTTATACAACTGTTGAAGGAGGTCTGTAATGAAATTTTAGAGGGGAGGAAGGCACCTGAATCGTGGAAAGAAGCTTATATTACACTTATACCAAAGACAGAGACTGAAAAGAACCAGGTTAAGAACTACCGCCCAATATCATTACTCAATGTGGATTACAAAATTTTTGCAGACATTTTGGCAAAAAGATTGAAGAAAGTTTTGGTGGGGGAGATTCATAAAGACCAAGCGGGCTTTCTTCCAGGAAGACATTTGTCAGATAATGTGAGAAATATAATAGACATTATGGAATTACTGGAAGTTAATATTAATACTAAGGCAGTTTTAATATTTGTGGATGCGGAGAAAGCCTTTGACAATATTTCTTGGAATTTTATGAAAAAGAATCTCCAAGGGATGGGGGTAGGCCAAGGTTTTGAAAATGGTATAAGTGCAATTTATTCTGAACAAAAAGCAAAATTGATTGTAAATAATGTGGTTACAGAAGAATTTGCTATTGAGAAAGGGACACGACAGGGGTGCCCAATATCCCCATTACTTTTTATATCGGTCCTGGAGGTCTTATTAAACATGATTAGAGAGGACCAGCTGGTTAAGGGGGTTCAGGTCGGAGCTAAACAGTATAAACTGAGAGCATTTGCAGATGATCTAGTTTTAACCTTGCAAGAGCCAGACACTAGTACGAAAAGAGTTTTAGAACTAATACAAGTATTTGGTCAAGTAGCAGGCTTTAAGCTGAACAAACAGAAAACGAAAGTACTGGACAAAAATTTAACAGCTGTTGAAAGGGAGAAGTTTCAGAGTGAAACTGGTTTAACGGTAGCAAAGAAGGTGAAATACCTGGGGATTAATTTGACATCTAAGAATGTGAACTTATTTAAAGATAATTATGAGAAATGTTGGACAGAAGTTAAGAAAGATCTAGAAATATGGTCAAATTTAAGACTCTCCTTGTTGGGCCGAATTGCTGTTATTAAGATGAATGTCTTGCCGAGAATGTTGTTTTTGTTTCAAACATTGCAGATTTTGGACAAAATGGATTGTTTCAAGAGGTGGCAAAAAGATATATCTAGATTTGTCTGGCAGGGCAAAAAGCCCAGAATAAAATTTAAGATATTAACTGATGCGAAAGAAAGAGGGGGGTTTGCCCTGCCGGACTTGAAGTTGTATTATGAATCAGCGGCATTTTGCTGGCTGAAAAACTGGCTGCTTCTTGAAAACACAGACATTTTGGATTTGGAAGGGTTCAATAACAGATTTGGCTGGCATGCATATTTATGGTACGACAAGGTAAAAATCCATCAAGGTTTCAAAAACCATATTGTCAGGAAAGCATTATATAATGTTTGGACTCGATATAAAGATTTGTTGGAAAACAAAACCCCCAGGTCGTTGTCACCAATGGAAGCTAAGGAAGTGAAAAAACTTAATATGGAATCCAAATGGCCAAAATATTGGGAAATTATAGAGTATGAGGAGGGAAAAGTGAAATTGCAGAGCTATGAGAAATTGAAGTCTAAAGTAAGAGACTGGCTTCATTACTATCAAATAAATGAAGTCTTTAAACAAGACAGGAAAATTGGCTTCCAGGTGGAGAGGTCAAAATTAGAAACAGAGCTGCTGGAACCCAATACTAAGAATCTGTCAAGAATGTATAACTTGCTGTTGAAATGGAATGCACAGGATGAGACGGTTAAATCAGCTATGATTAAATGGGCACAAGACATTGGTCATAACATTATGTTTGCTGACTGGGAACAGTTATGGACCACCGGTATAAAGTTCACGGCATGTAATGCCTTAAGAGAGAACATTATGAAAATGATATATAGGTGGTACATGACCCCAGTCAAGCTGGCAAAAATTTACCACACGCCCAATAACAAATGTTGGAAATGTAAGGAAACGGAAGGTACCTTTTACCACCTTTGGTGGACGTGCCTAGGATCAAGGTCTTCTGGGAAATGATTTATAATGAAATGAAAAAGGTGCTTAAATGCACTTTCGCGAAGAAACCAGAAGCCTTCCTCCTGGGCATGGTAGGTCAATTGGTGTCAAGGAAAGATAAGACGTTTTTTATGTATGCTACAACAGCAGCAAGAGTACTCTTAGCAAAGTATTGGAAGACACAAGAGCTACCCACACTGGAAGAATGGCAGACGAAGGTGATCGACTACATGGGACTGGCGGAGATGACTGGCAGAATCCGTGACCAAGGGAAAGAGACGGTGGAAGAAGACTGGAAGAAATTTAAAGTTTATCTTAAGAATTGTTGTAAAATTAATGAATGTTAAAATGTCTTGGGTAATGTAAAATAGAATTGCAATGACAAACAATTGGATAAGGAAAAAAAGAGTTAAAGAATGAGCTATAAGAAGTTGAAATTAGGGGTTGCTGGATTGATTTAAAACAGGGATGCAGAAAGGGGAGGTATGGGGAAGTCGCTGAAAGAAGGTTTTATGAAAGAAAGATCAAGAAATTATACGTGTTTATATGTTTGTTTGTTTATGTATTGTGTTGTATTGTCTTTTAATATGTGTTGAAAAATTAATAAAAAATTTATAAAAAAAAAAACAAAGTGAGCTGGAAATGAGAAGGCTCAGCCAGGTGGGAGTCGGAGGTCTCTGGGGTCGCACCCAGGGATTCGTTGGGCGAACTTTTCTTCTCCATTCTGTGGACACGAAGGCAAGTCTTCTGACCACTGTACCAGCTGGTTTCAAAGGCTATTTTTTATGAAAGCTTGAAAAACAAAGAAAACACAATATACAGAAATCAGCGTTAGATATCAAGCATTTTGAAAACATAAAAATGAAAAGAAACAGAAGACGAAAAGCTTTCTTCTTTGTTGCAAAGTAATTCCCAAGAATAAGCCCAGAGTAGGTAGGCCTTTTTACTCCTGGGGAAATCACCGGCAATTTCATGCCAAATGCAGCAGAGGGAAGGGGCACAGGAGCTGCTATGAAACAGACGATCCTCCAATCACAGCTGTTTGATGCAGGGATGGAATCAATCCTTTTGCTTCAGTAAAAACCTCAAGGGTCGTAGGTTGTGGTTAAATGAACTGGATGGTGTTACGAAGGATCTCAAAATGAAACACCGTTTTTCAATTTGAAAACTGTTGAATGATCTTTACCTATCCTGGGAACAGTACACCGCAGTGGTGGGCAGTTCCACAGACCCTCCTCCTCTGCTCAAAATGCATTCAGACCCATCTTTGCGCGGGGAAGATCCAGACAAAAGGAGTCTGTTTTCAAAGTACCCGCGGAGGGGTTTACACGGCTCCATCCTCTTGCCTCCCCCGCCCCCCGATCACTGTTTCACTCCGGAAGGCGTCTCAGACCTGGGTGGAGCAGCCACAAATGACAGGCAAAGAGACAAGGTCCTGCCCAGATTCAGGCTTCCTCATGATCGTGTGGAATCTGTACACGTTTCTGTTGGCGCTTCCACTAGTGATTGATCTGTACAGGATCGGACTTCATTTCAGCCAACCACATCCTTCCTCTTCCCCCTCCCTCTTCCCCCGACAGCATACTAGAGTTCATATGGATTTCAAAGCATGCTTTGAGAACTTGTATGCTTAGCTTTAAACTCCACAAAATTAGCCTATGGCTAGGATGCTATTTATCAAAGTCTGTGCCCATTAAAATATGGTCAGATACAAGTATGCTTTCCCCCTTGTTATACAATTATTATTTTTAAAATTGCATTCAACCATTTACTATTTAAACAGCTTATACACCACTTGACTATAATCATCTCTGAAGTGACACACGAGAAATACATTGCAGAAAAAGTTAACATTGATGACATCAGACTTCCGTGAAAAAGATCTGCTGGAATAAAAAAAGGATTCGGTAGGTGCTGGGTGCTCTGCCTGATGCTCTCAACTGACAAGATGTAGGTGTGGTTGAATCAAATGGGAACAGTGACCACAGTGCTATCAAATTCAACATACACAGTATGGAAGTGGACAATTGCTAAGGAAATCCAGAACAGTCACATTTGACTTCAAAAGAGGAGACTTCCTTTTTTTTTTTTAAAATACATTTTTATTGATTTTCCAACATATATTAAAACACAATACAACTAACAACACATAAACAGACAAACATATAAACAGGTATAATTTCATAACCTCTTTTTCTTAGACCTTATTTCAACGACTTCCCCATACCTCCCTTTTCTGCATCCCTGTTTTAAACTTTTCCAGCAAAGCGTGTTCTCCTTCAGGGAGAGCACGTGTTGCGGTGGGGTCTACTGAGCCACCCCCTTTGTTGCTGGGTAAGTTCTCCAAGATGGCCAGGGGGCATTGATTGGATTGCCGAGTTGCTGGGGGAAAAGTTATGTTGCAATTTTGGTGGGAGGGGTAAAAGGTTTAAATACTCTGCACGCAGCTTTCTACTTTCTCTTTTGCTGCGTGCAACGGATCAGACACAGCGGAAGAGACTGGTTGTATTCAGCATTTATCCCTTCCCTATAACCCTCCTTTAATTGCCTATCTCTGCCTTTTAATTTTATTTTACTTTAATTTAATTATTAGTTTAACCCCATTGGACCCCTCTTTTAATTTAGCGGCTTCTGCCGCCTCTTGGTGGGGCTGGGATCGCCGGGAGGGGGGGGAATTGTTGGCCTTCCCTAGTGGGCTTTGGGATAGGCCGCGGCCATTGGCCCCATACAGAATTGGGGCTTCCCTTCCGTTTGTCAGGGCTCTGCCAGCCCCGTGCCCTCTGCTCTTAATTTTGGCTGCTCCGGCCGTCTTTTTAGGAAGCCTACGGCCCGATCCTCGGCCGGGGCTCCTTTTAGCCTGCTTTAACTGCAGCGGGTCTGGAGCACCGTTTGGGGAGCGTTAGCCTCAGTGCCGCCGATCAGCTGTACGGCGGCTGCAGTGGGGTTTCTGGGGTTGCCTGGGTGCGGGGACCTTGCTGCCGCCTTTGGGGGGCCTGGAGTGAGTCCCGCGATCCCTCCCTTACCCCTGGGCGACTCACCTTTTCTGGGCACCATTTTGTCTGGCTTCCTTGGGGCTTTGCCTTGCCCACGGGGCCTTTTTTCAGCAGGCCGGGACAGTTGCGGCCTTTTGGCTGGTGCCCGGGCAGGGGTGGTGCTGTCCCGATTATTTCGGGGCGCTGCGTTCAGCCCGTTTTGGCGGGAGCGCCATTTTGCTGCATCATTGCCCCACAGTGGCCTCCAGTGGCCGTTCTCGGTAACTGCAGCTAGTTTTATTGTGCATTTCTATTTGTTTGCCTCTGCTGCCACCTTCTGGTGGCTGGTGTTACTGCACCCCTTTTGTAAAATAAATAAAATCTGATTTAATTTTATTTAATTAATTTAGTTCCTTTAGTACCTTGTATTGAGTTGAGTTAATTGTTCTTGGTTCTGTTGTGTGGGCATACGTTTGGGTGACGTGCTTTTGCATCTTGGGGCTATTTCATTTATTAAAATTTTGTTTTATTTTAATTGTATTCAATTTTAGTTTTCTTTGGTTTTCCTTTTCTTTCTCAAGCAGGCATGGCCCCGAAAAAGGCTGCAAAAAGGCCTGCTGCTACCCGGACTTCAAAGCGGCCAATAAAAGGCCCTTCTCAGGCATTGCGATCTGGTGCACCCAGTCAGGCAGAGGACAGCCTTGGATCCCTAGTCGCCAGGATGGCTGGTGATCCAGCAGCTTTAACACGTCTTGCAACTGAGGTGGACGGCCTCATTCGGTGATGCTCAACGCAGTCCTCTGCCCCAGGGGGGCCAGTTTCCACAGCTGGCCCATCTTCGCCTGCATCTTCATCTTCTAGTGAAGATGGGGGAGAGGCATTAGTTGCTGGGGTTTCAGTGCGGGCTTCTCAGCCATCACCGCCCCCGGTCTTACCTGTTGCGCAGGTTGGTTCACGGGGGCTGAGACGTACCACACGCCGTTCGGCTGGGAGGCGGACCCTTATGGCATCTCCCACCTGGGTGGTTTCGCCTACTCAGTTTACTGCGGATGCATTGTCAGGGCCTAGTCATTCACGTAGGGTCTCTTCTCAGTCTGTTCCAGGTACTTCACAGCAGGCAGTAGACTCGGAGTCCTCGGCTGAGGATAGTCTTCCTACTCCTGTGAGAACATCATCTGGGGGGCATCGTCGCCACAAGAAGAGTGCCAAGAAGCGTGCCAAGAGGAGGAAGGCTGACACTTCATCTTCTTCTTCTTCCGGTACGTCTTCGAGTTCTGATGACGAGACAGTGGCCTCTTTAGATCTTTACTGGGGTTTTGGTGAAGAGGCCGGGGGGTTTCCCAAATGGATTTGGGAACGGAGGGCCAATTCGCACCGAGCAAGGTATGGTGCGGTCCAGGATTGCCGTGATGGCGTGCTGGTGCCTGAGGTGAAAGTCTCCACTAATTCTGTGAGGGACATCATACCTGGGGCTCATTTGTCAACTAAGTTGCGGGCTAGAATTTTAAACGGCCGCTATGTGGATATATTTAAATTAGCACCCCCGCCCACAAGTCCTGATTCTCAGGAGAGGGACGATGCTTCCAAAAAACGTGCTGGGTCTAAGAAAATAGAGAAGACGTTCGAGCAGTGGCTTGATGGCTTCCAGGTTTTTGCTGGGATCGTAGTAATGGCTTATCCACGCAGAGCCCATCACTTGATGGTCTATTTGTCCATTGTGCGCTCTGCTTTCACTATGGCAGGACAATTGGCTGCGATAGCGTATGATGTAAATTTTAGACGCAGGGCAGCCAAGATTTCTTCGGCTCGCTGGGATCGTAAGGATTTGGATGTGTGGACCACCTATGTGGTTCCACACATTGAAAAGAAAGCCATGGAACAGCAGAAGCCGAAGGTGGGTCCATTCAGACCCACACGCAAATTTACTTGCTGGGATTTTAACAAGGGTTCCTGTCAGCGCCAGAACTGTAAATTTTCCCATGTGTGTGACAAGTGTGCCGGGGGTCATCCTGCTTCCACTTGTTTGGGCGGTCGGCGGCCCTTTCGTGGTGGAAAAGGGGGCTCCCAGCAGCCCCCAAAGGCCGCTACTCCCGCCTCCACCTCTGGAACAGGGAAGTAGTGCTTTGACAGTCTTGGCATATACTCCAGTGCGTTTGTCGGCACTAATTCCTTGGTTGCAGGCTTACCCTAAAAAGGAGGCTGCAACTTATTTGCGTGAAGGTTTTTCTGTAGGTTTTCGGATTCCTGTAGCCACGGCTCCCGAGGCACAGAATCCCCTTAATCAAAAGTCAGTTCGTGAAAGGCCAGAAGTGGCGCACAAGAAGATTGAGAAAGAGGTGGCCTTACGTCGTATGGCTGGCCCTTTCTCAGATCCCCCTTTCCCTAACTTACACATATCTCCACTGGGTATTGTTCCCAAGAAAGCTCCGGGGGAATTTCGCCTGATTCATAATTTATCTCATCCTCATGGCACATCAGTAAATGATGTTATTCCTCCGGAGCTTTGTTCAGTGAAGTATGCTTCTCTTGATCAGGCGATCAAGATGATCAGGAAATTTGGCCCAGGCGCTTTGCTAGCAAAATGCGATATAGAATCTGCATTTCGCTTGCTACCAATTCATCCAGAGGATTATTGGTTGCTAGGTTTTCAGTTTGAGGGAAAGTTTTATGTTGACAAGGCTATGCCTATGGGATGCTCAATAGCATGTTCCGCTTTTGAGTGTTTTAGCACCTTTTTGGAATGGGCTTTGCGTGTAAAAACCGGCCTGGTAGGTGTTTCGCATTATCTCGATGATTTTTTACTGGCTTCTGCACATGACACTGGCGATTGTGTGGTATTGCTGAGAGCCTTTGCTTCCCTTATGGAAGAATTTGGGGTACCGTTGGCAGCTGATAAGACTGAGGGCCCATCTACCCAATTGACCTACTTGGGTATCCAATTGGATACTGTGTCGCAAACCTCTAGCCTTCCACTCGATAAAATACTTACCCTCCGGAATGTCATACAGGAGCTGCTTCCTTTAAAGAAGGTTACTTTGCGACAACTGCAATCCTTGCTGGGTCACTTGAACTTCGCATGTAGGGTGGTGGCTCCTGGCCGCCCATTTTGTTCACGCTTGGCTAGGCTTACAGCAGGTTTAAGGGCCCCACATCACAGGGTGCGTATGTCCGCACGGGTTCGTGAGGACCTCCGGATTTGGTTAGAATTCTTGGAAGAATTTAATGGCGTGTCTTTGTGGCAGGATGTTTTGAACCTCCACAATGATTTTCAAGTGCACTCGGATGCTGCGGGTTCACTGGGTTTTGGTATCTATTGGAAAGGTAGATGGTGCGCTAGGCGCTGGCCATCTGCTTGGCAGGGGCAAGCGATCACGCGGGACCTAACGTTTCTTGAGTTTTTTCCCATTGCAGTAGCTGTGCATTTATGGGTCGACGAGTTCAGGGACCACCAAGTTTGTTTCTGGTCCGACAATCAGGCTGTTGTGAACGTGCTGGCAAAACAGTCATCTTGCTCCCCCAGGGTATCGGCCCTGTTGCGGGCATTCGTTTTGCATTGTTTGAAATTTAATATTGTATTTTCTGCACGTTTCATCCCTGGGATATCTAACGAGATTGCTGATGCTCTGTCCCGTTTTCAGATGGAGCGATTCAGGTCCCTGGCTCCAGAGTCTCGGGCGCGTCCGGAGTATTTCCCGGAGCATCTCTGGAACCTTGGCAGCAATTAGTATTGCAGGGAGTAGCCGCCTCCATTTCTTCATCCACTTTGGGGTCTTATAAAAGAGCATGGACTGACTTCTTAAATTTTACCCAGTCAGTCGCAGGCAACATATCTTCCCCTCCCTCCACTTCTCAAGTGCTACAGTATTTGGCACATATGTTTCAGCTGGGCCGAGCTGCTAGGACGCTGCGGATTCATTCTGCAGCAATTTCCTTTTTTAGTAAATCATTTTTCAACAAGGATCCTTGTGCCAAGTTTGTAGTGCGCAGGGCCTTGGAAGGTTGGGGTCGTCTTGCTCCCCCTAGCAAGGCAGTTAGGCAGCCTATCACTTTTGAGTTGCTGAGTAGAATGCGTGCCAAATTAAGGGTCGTTTGTTGGTCCAAGTATGAGGCCCGCCTTTTTTCGGCGGCCTTTTCAATTGCATTCTTTGCCGCGTTACGGGTGGGGGAAGTGGTCATGGAGGCTAGGCGAGATGGTGGTTCCAGGGGACTGCTGCTTCAGGATGTATGTTTATCCCCTGTGGAAGCGAGAATCGTGGTGCGTAACTCGAAAACGGACCAATTGGGTCGGGGGGCAGTTATAAGGCTCCCCGTAACTGGGGAGCCGGGTCCTTGCCCGGTTAAGGATTTGAGGAAATTCTTAGCAGTGAGGCCCTCTGGGGGGGATCCACTGTTCATTCATGAAAATGGTCGTCCCTTGGCACGGCATCAGTTTTCCAAGGTAATGCGTAAGGTTATTTCTGCTTGTGGGGTCCCGGCTTATGGTTTTGCACCCCATTCCTTTCGCATTGGTGCTGCTACAACAGCAGCCCATTGGGGTTTGTCGGCCCACAGGATTAAGGACTTGGGCCGGTGGAAGTCTGATGCGTTCAAGGGTTATGTGCGGAAGAGATGTTGAATTATTGTATTGATGTGTGCTTGTTCTCCACCCTGTAGGTCTCGCTCCAGTCCATATCTGGATTGTGGGGCACAGCATCGTTCACTGGGCTGGCATCAGAGCGAGGCAGTCTGGAAGGGGACCGGATCTTGGCTTCCCACAGCACGTACAGGTGTCGTGGATATCCAGACGGGGAATGCGGTGGAGTGAATTCATCCCAATAATTAAGCGGAGGGTGATTTCACATGGTCCCCCTTTGGCGATTGTGGTGCAGTTGGGGGAGAATGATATAGCAAAGGTTGATTGCTATACTTTGCGCTCCACAATTCAAAGAGACTTGGGGGAGTTGGTGACCTTAATACCTACCGTTAAAATATTTTGGTCACAATTGCTGCAAAGGAGCAATTGGCAGGGCATTTCTCAACCCAAGGCTGCTGAAAGGGCCAGGAAGCGTATTAATTCCGTAGTGAGCAAAAGGGTAACGGAATTGGGTGGGTTGGTGATTTACCACCCAGATATTACCTTCAAGGCTCTGGCCCTTTACCGCAATGATGGGGTACATCTTTCCGAGCTGGGGAATGATGTCTGGTTGGATGCGGTAATTGAAGGGTTGAAGAATGGGTTGGGATTGTGAGTGGTTGGCGGCGAGCATAAAGGGCTCGATTGGCGGTTAGGCATTGGTTATAAATCTGGTGGAGGAGGGGTTAGGATAGGCTGGGCCTGCCCCTCCATGGTTGCTGCGGAAAGGGAATTCCGTTAAAGGAATCCTGGGGCTTGCCATCTTTTCGTCCAATCCCTGGAATGGGACTAGGGCCGGCAAGCCTTCGGGGAGCAGGCGGGTGAGAGTTGAGGGTCTGTGTCTCAGCTCCAATTCTTCCCGACTTGCTTTCCCCCGCACTGTCTTTCGGTGGTGCCCGGAAGTCAGTTCTGTCCCCAGGCGGGGGGACAGATAGTCTTAACCAATGCCTAAACAACCACTCACAGTTTGTATTTTAATAAAGTTGTGGCCAAAATCATGCCAAAAATCTTAAACAAAAAATTACGTGTCCGTTGTGAGTTATTTTGGGGGGTGGATTGGGGACCTCAACACGCAACCCCTGATTTCAATTACTTATAATTCACTTTCTTTAATCTTTTTTCTCTTACCCAATTATTTGTCACTGCAATTCTGTTTTACATTACCCATGACATTTTAGCACTCATTAATTTTACAACAGTTCTTAAGATAAACTTTAAATTTCTTCCAATCTTCTTCCACCGTCTCTTTCCCTTGGTCACGGATTCTGCCAGTCATCTCAGCCAGTCCCATATAGTCTATCACCTTCGTCTGCCACTCTTCCAGCGTGGGTAGTTCTTGTGTCTTCCAATACTTTGCTAAAAGAACTCTTGCTGCTGTTGTAGCGTACATAAAGAACGTCCTATCTTTCCTTGACACCAATTGGCCCACCATGCCCAGGAGAAAGGCCTCTGGTTTCTTGTGAAAGGTACACTTAAGTACCTTCTTAATTTCATTATAGATAATTTCCCAGAAGACCTTGATCCTTGGGCACGTCCACCAAAGGTGGTAGAAAGTACCTTCAGTTTCATTACATTTCCAGCATTTATTATTGGGCGTAGGATAAATTTTTGCAAGCTTGACTGGGGTCATGTACCACCTATAAATCATTTTCATAATGTTCTCTCTTAAGGCATTACATGCCGTAAACTTTACACCGGTAGTCCATAACTGTTCCCAGTCAGCAAACATAATGTCATGACTAATGTCTTGTGCCCATTTAATCATAGCTGATTTAACCATCTCATCCTGTGTATTCCATTTCAACAGCAAGTTATACATTCTTGACAAATTCTTAGTATTGGGTTCCAACAATTCTGTTTCTAATTTTGATCTCTCCACCTGGAAACCAATTTTCCTGTCCTGTTTGAAAACTTCATTTATCTGGTAATAATGAAGCCAGTCTCTTACTTTAGACTTCAATTTCTCATAGCTCTGCAATTTCACTTTTCCCTCCTCTTGTTCTATAATTTCCCAGTATTTTGGCCATTTAGATTCCATATTAAGTTTTTTCACTTCCTTAGCTTCCATTGGTGACAACCACCTAGGGGTTTTGTTTTCCAACAAATCTTTATACCGAATCCAAACATTATATAGTGCTTTCCTAACAATATGGTTTTTGAAACCTTGGTGAATTTTAACCTTGTCATACCATATATATGCATGCCAGCCAAACCTATTATTGAACCCTTCCAGATCCAAAATGTCTGTGTTTTCAAGAAGCAGCCAGCAAAAAGCCGCTGATTCATAATACAATTTTAAGTCCGGCAGGGCAAACCCCCCTCTTTCTTTTGCATCAGTTAATATCTTAAATTTTATTCTGGGCTTTTTGCCCTGCCAGACAAATCTAGATATGTCTTTCTGCCACCTCTTGAAACAATCCATTTTCTCCACAATCTGCAATGTTTGAAACAAAAACAACATTCTCGGCAAAACATTCATCTTAATAACAGCAATTCGGCCTAACAAGGAAAGTCTCAAATTTGACCATATTTCTAAATCTTTCTTAACTTCTGTCCAACATTTCTCATAATTGTCTTTAAATAAGTTCACATTCTTAGATGTCAAATTAATCCCCAGGTATTTCACTTTCTTTGCTACCATTAAACCAGTTTCACTATGAAACTTCTCTCTTTCAGCAACTGTTAGATTTTTATCCAGTACTTTTGTTTTCTGTTTATTCAACTTAAAACCTGCTACTTGACCAAATACTTGTATTAGCTCTAAAACTCTTTTCGTACTAGTGTCTGGCTCTTGTAAAGTTAATACTAGATCATCTGCAAATGCTCTCAATTTGTATTGTTTAGCTCCGACCTGAATCCCTTTAACCTGCTGGTCCCCTCTGATCATGTTTAATAAAACCTCCAAGACAGATATAAAAAGTAATGGGGATATTGGGCACCCCTGTCGTGTCCCTTTTTCAATAGCAAATTCTTCAGTAACCACGTTATTTACAATCAGTTTTGCTTTTTGTTCAGAATAAATTGCACCTATACCATTCTCAAAACCTTGGCCTACCCCCATCCCTTCAAGATGCTTTTTCATAAAGCTCCAAGAGATATTGTCAAAGGCTTTCTCCGCGTCCACAAATATTAATACTGCCTTAGTATTAATATTGGCTTCTAATAATTCCATAATATCTATTATGTTTCTCACATTGTCAGATAAATGCCTTCCTGGAAGAAAGCCCGCCTGGTCTTTATGAATCTCTCCCACCCAAACTCTTTTCAATCTTTTTGCCAAAATGTCTGCAAAAATTTTGTAATCCACATTAAGTAATGATATAGGGCGATAGTTCTTAATCTGATTCTTCTCAGTCTCCGATTTTGGTATAAGTGTAATATACGCTTCTTTCCACGATTCGGGTGCCTTCTTCCCCTCTAAAATTTCAATACAGACCTCCTTCAACGGTTGTATAAGCCATTCTTTCAAAGCTTTGTAGTATCTGGAGGTCAATCCATCTGGTCCTGGAGATTTTCCCAATTGCATATTTTGAATGGCTCCCTCGATTTCTTGCTCAGTTATCTTCTGATTCAAAATCACTTTACTTTGTTCAGAAATTTTTTGTAATCCATATTTTTTAAGAAATTCTTCTATCTCTTTTTCATTCACCGGCCCTTGTGCATAAAGTCTCTTGAAATAACTCTGAAAACAGTTTCTAATCTCATTTGGTTTATAAATGTTCTTTCCTTCAACTTCTAGGCTTGTAACCATATTCAATTTTTGTCTCTTCTTCAATTGCCATGCCAGAAGTTTCCCACATTTGTCTGCCGATTCAAATGTCTTTTGTCTCATTTGTTTTATTTTCCATTCTATCTCCTGATTCATCAGTTCCATATATTGCCTCTGGTAAAACTTGATTTCTCTCAAAATTTCATATGACTTTGGCTTTGATCTCAGTTTTTTTTTCTCCTTCTTTTATCCTTTCCAGAATCTTATCCTTCTTCTCATTCTGTCTCTTCCTTTTTATAGCATTCTGTTGTATTAAAAATCCTCGCATAACGGCTTTACTTGCATCCCAAATTACTCTTTTCTCCACCTCTGTTCTCAGATTTATCTCAAAATAGTCCTTCACCGCTTTCTGGGCCTTTTTGTACACCTCTTCATCTCTAAATAGGGAGTCATTCATCCTCCATCTGAAGGAGCCAGCTGTTGTTAAGTTCATCTCCATCTTTACAGCATTATGGTCGGAGCAAGTCTTTGGGCAGATTTCCACTTTCTTTATCTTTGGTGCCATCCCACTAGTTACCCATGTTTGGTCAATTCTGGTCCAAGTCATTTTTGCTTCAGAGAAGAAAGTTCCCTCCCTCTCAAGAGGGTTCCTTGTTCTCCAAATGTCAATCAGGTTCATGTTATCTGTCATTTCAAAAAAAGTCTTTGGTAGTCTCCCATCCTTGGAGACTACCTGTCTTTGTGCTTTATCCATATTTGTAGAGACCACTCCATTCATATCTCCCATCAAAATTACATTGTAATCCAAATAGTCCATTAATGTCTCATGCAATTTCTTAAAGAATTCTGACTTCCCTTCATTTGGAGCGTAAATTCCTATTATCAATAATTTTTCTCCTTGAACTTGAATTTCAATTGCCAAATATCTTCCTTGTTCATCTTTAAAAATTAATTTAGGGGCCAACTTTTCCTTTGCGTAGATCACCACTCCTCTTTTCTTCACCTTGTCTGACGAAATAAATTCCTGTCCTAATCTTTTATTAATAAGTAATTTTCGATGTACTCTGGTCACGTGGGTTTCTTGCAAACAAATCAAGTCCAATTGTTCTTTTTTTAAAATATGAAAAACCTCACGCCTTTTTCTGGGAAGATTTAGTCCATTACAGTTCCAACTTAGAAATTGCAGAGACATCTTGTTATTTACTTAATTGTTCCCCCGACTGCTCCAAGCAGTTCTTCTCCTGTTGGTGTTTTAAGCCCAAAAGATAAGTTTGAGATATCTGGTACTTCCACTAGATTTGTAGGTTCCACCACTTCCTTCAGAAGGTCCTCCTCGTTCCTTTCCAGAAATTGTTCTTTGTCTTGCACTGTTTTTATTTTAATTTTCTTTCCTTTGTAGTTAAAAGACAAGCCTTGTGGAAACTCCCATCTAAATAGTATGTTATTCTTTCTCAGCAGAGTGACCAAGTCCTTGTAATGAGCTCTCACTTCCAAGATATATTTAGGAATGTCTTTGTATATCTGCACATGGGAATCTTCAATCTCCAAAGTTCTTTGAAAATGTAAATTTAGTATTTTATCCCTCTCCTCCTTAGATCTTAAAGTTATCAAACAGTCCCTTGGACTCTTTCTATTTTGTCTCCTGCCCAGTCTAAAGGCGGTTACTATCTTGAATTCCTCCTCTTTCAAATTATCCTGCCAAAATTCCAAAAACTCTTTTGTAAGAAAGTCTATCAAGTTATCCTTTTCACTTTCTGGAATCAATCTCAGTCTCAAATTCCTATCTTTTCTCTGTAGTTCCAATAAAGACAGGGCCGCTTCATGTTCCTCCAGCTTTTTGCAGACTGGTACTAACTTTTCCTGTGTAGTTTCTGCAGAAGTTTTTGCCTCCTCAGCAATCTTTCGGGTTACATCATTTTCTTGAACTAATTTATTTATTGTCTCTGTATTTAAATCTAATTTTGTTGTCAGCTCTGTCAGCTGTTTGGAGTTCTCTGTGCTCTGCTTTGTGAGAGCTTCCAAAGCCTCGTTTATTTTAACTAGTGCCTGTGTCACTGGCTCCATAGATAAAGTTGTAACTGCGCCTGCTGCAGCTGAACCTGATATTGAGCCCCTTTTTCTCTGTGCAGCTTTACTTTTAGCTCTTGTTGTTATCTCTTCTACTGGGCCACTCATGTCCCAAGGTCTTTCCCACGGGAATTACTTTCAAATGGAAAACTCCACCAGCCTGTTCTTTACAGTGAAAATAATAACTGTTTCCCTACAACCCTCTAGAGGGAGCAGTCCAAAGTTCAAAATACAAAGAAACAAGGATTCCCTTCAAAAGTAGCAACCAATTTTCCAATATGTTTCCGATAGTAATACTGTCAATTTGTAACTTTCCAGAGTCCCAAACTTATAACAAATAAAGTCCTCACTTTGTAGCCAAAAAGGCAAAGCACCAACTTTGTAGCAAGTCTCTAATGACAATTCTCAGTCCCGGTGGCTCACTTTCCAGGCAGTCCTTCCCAAGGGTTTAAAACGGCAGAAAACTCCACTTCTATACTTCTTTCATGCAGGTAGTACAAATCAAAGTCTCCCCCCCCCTGCTCCTGCCTGCTGAGGGGGAGGTTTAAATCCAGTGTCTGAGTCAGTCAGTTTTGAAGCTGTTTTCTGTCAAATTGCAGCTTTGTATTTCGTTGCTTTAGCTATCATGCAGTCCGGGGAAGTCAGGCTTCCTTACTTTTTGCCCTCTCCGTTTTCAGCCAATTTTCGGGTATTCTTTTAAAGTTGTTGTTCAGTCTTACTCACGGATAATCCAATTAGGTTCCAAATGTCAGGAAGGAATCGGCGCTCTCCGCCAATGGCGACGCGGCTTCACTCCACGGGCTGGGTTGCGACTCTCAGCACCGCGCTCACCCGATGCCGCTCCGGAGCCTTTAAAAAGGCTCCTTTGCAGTAAGGGGGGGCGCTTAAGGTGCCCGCCGAGTCTCCGTGCTCTCAGGCTTCCGCGCCTGTGATTTTAGGGGTCCTCGCTTCGCCGTAGCGGTCAGACCCGTACTCGTGGAGCAGTCTCCCTGAGCGGAGCTCAGCGGGAGACCGCCATTGAGCGCTGGCGCCGACCAGAAGTCAAAAAGAGGAGACTTCCTCAAAATGAGGGAATGGGTAAAAAGGAAGTTGAAGGGGGAAAGTCAAGGATGGTGAGCCCTTCTGTGCTCCAGAGGGCCTGGGTGGCCTCATTCCCCTCTTGTTCTGAGCACTGCAGAGGGAGGCAAACATGTCCTTCCTGGGGGCTGGTCCCTGCCCGCCCTGTTCCTGGAGGGCAGCAGGAGGAGGGGGCTGCTGCTCACCATGGGGGCTTGAGAGTGTGTGAGCAGACTTTGTCATGGGAGGAGGCAGGCCTTGCAGAGGAGGAATGCTGGGGGCAGGCATTCAAACTCAGCCCTGAAGCTCACTGGGTGACCCTGGGCCAGGCACTCACGCTCAGCCTAACCTACCTCAAAAGGTTGCTGTGAGGATAAAATGGGGGGGGGGAGAGAACTCTGCACACCAACTTGACCTCCTTGCAGGAAATGGGGGCTATAAATGTAATTGTGTTATTTGTACCCCACCCACCTCACTGGGTTTCCCCAGCCTCTCTGAGCGGCTTCCAACACATATTAAAACAACAAATATTCAAAGCCTCCTTATAAAGGGCTGCCTTCCAGAGGTTTGATAGTTGCTCATCTCCTTGTCACCTGTAGGGAGGGCGTTCCACAGAGAGTCTGCCACCACCAGGAAGGCCCTCCCTCTGCCTGGTTCCCTGCAACCTCGCTTCTCGCGGGGAGGGAACCACCAGAAGACCCTCAGAGGAGGACCTCCGGGCTGAAGGATGGGGGTGGAGATGCTCCTTCAGGTATCCTGCACTGAGCTTCCTGACCTAACATTTGCCTCGCTTAACATAATTAATTAGGAAGTGAAGTTTTCCTCTTCCATTCAAAGTCAAAGTCAAAGTTTATTAGATTTGTGAGGTCCATGCCTTTACACAAAATACCATAAAACATTATTAAAAGATAAACAATAAAATTATAAAAATAAGCTAAAATTCATGCCATGCTGTCCCAGCAAGGAAACTACCCAAAAAACCTCGCCATTCCGGAAAGAAGATACAGCAACAGGTTAGGAGAGCAATGGGAGGAACCTCACCATTTCCTCTAGGAACCATACCCTAGTTTTCATAGCCTTCACCACAAAGACCGCTACCACATGAGAAATCCGTGGATCAGCGTCCACCAGTAAAAACTTTACTTGGTCCTCAGGGTTGGCTATTGATTTGGGAATAGTTTGTAACATCGCATCCCTGAAGGCCGAATAGATGGGACAATACAACATGTAATGTGTGAGATCCTCTTTGGTTCTCATATGACAAGGACATATACGCTGCTCTACTGGGATTTTTGCATATCTGCCTGACAAATAGGCCGTAGGAATGGTTTGAAAACGGGCCATGGTGAAAGCTCTCCGAAGGGTGGGGTTGGTGATAGTCGCCAAATAATTGGCACAGGTTTTGACTGATTTCAGTCGGGGAAACCAGTGGGAGGACCCTGGGTTCTGTATTTTTGTGATATCTAACAGAGCGTCTCTCTCCAGGATCCATTCCCGAACTTTGTCCGGGCTCCACAGTTTGAGAATATTAAACTCCGGTAGGGTGTATCTAAACAGGATCTCAGATAGGTTTTGACGCCAAGTGGTGTTCTTTTGAAGAGATACAAAGGCTTGTTTGGCCAATAAGGTGTTTGAAGTGTTTGCAAGGTTGATGTAAAATCGTAGGAATCTTAAGTGGGCCCTGGCAGACACAGAGGGTAATCCAACTTCCACCCTCAAGAAAGCTGCTGGTGTTCCTTGAGGAAGGCCTAGAATCCTCTTGAGGTAATAATTTTGCAAAATTTCAAGCCGTTCCAACAGCCTCTGGTTCCACCCCCAGAGTTCTATCCCATATAACATCTGGGGAATAGCTTTCCCAACAAAAGCTCTTAATGCCGGGATCACCAATTGTCCTCCCCGGGTATGGAAGAAACTAAGCAGGACACCAATTGTTCTTCGTGTTAGGATGGTTACAGCCTTAAAGTGGGCTAGCCAACTAGATGTAGCCTGAAATGTAACACCCAGATATTTAAAAAAGGGGCACTGTTCAATCACATGTTCATCTAAAGACCATCTAAAGGTGTGGCGAGCTCTAGTAAACACCACAATTTTTGTTTTGTCATAGTTTATCTTTAGTGAGTTATGAGAGCAGTAGGCTGCGATCCCCTCCAGCATGCTGCGTAAGCCTCTTCGGGTGAGTGCCATTAAAGCCATGTCATCGGCGTATAGCAATATATTCAAACGTTTACCTTCAATGGCTGGAGCCGATGACTTGTATTTTGCCATGTACTGAACAATGTCGTTTATATAAAAGTTAAAAAGAAATGGGGCTAGGAGGCATCCCTGTTTGACCCCTTTCCCCAATGGCAGTGGGTCCGTAAGAGTTCCCAATGGCCCAGTTCTGATTTTGACTGTAGTATCTGTGTGTAACTCTCTGAGGATATGGTCAATCACACTTGCACCACGAGGGCCGATAAAAGAAAAGAAACCTCCTGACCTATCCATGTAGGTACCATGCAGGTTGTACAAATTATGCTTAAAGGCAATCTCCAGTAATGTATTACCTGCCTTATTCAGGACCTTATCATCAGAACTCCAAGGAATAAACCAGTCCGCCTCTGGTAAAAACTGGGTTTTGGAGCCATACGAATTGATGTCGCTGCCTATCCTAGCATTAAAGTCACCTGCCAGCAGGATGTTCCAGTCAGGAAATTCTATTTTGGCCTTCTCCAAGCATGACTCCAAATCTTCCCAGATTTGTATTGTCTGAGAGGAAGTACACACGGGGGGAATATAAACGTTGAAACATAGAAAATCTCCTCCTGTGTTATTGGAGATAAGTAAAATCTGAAAATTGTTGCTCTTCATCCACTGCAGTTGTCGCACCCTGAACCCCTGCTCTATAGGGATAAAAGTGACCAAACCGCCGCTAGGTCGGCCACGGTTATTTAGTTTTTTCGCGGGGGTAGCAAAAGCCACATAGCCCTGTAAGTAAGGGAGATGAGAGTCTAGGCACCAGGTCTCTTGTAAACAAATAATCTGGAATTTTGAGAGGAAATCCAGAAAATCGGCATCGCCCTGCTTAGACAGCCAGCCCGCCACATTCCACGACAAGATGTGGAAATATGGTGATGAGGGGAACAAAGGTAGACTCCTCCGTTTGTTCTTTAGCATGATGGAATGAATGTTTTTGTAGAGGTGGAGTGAGCTGTTAAAATCATTTGTGGTAGGTGCTAACCTAGTAAGTTTTGTTTCCCTGGCACAGTGTCCCCTCGCTGTGTCTGTCTTTCAATCCTCCACCTGAATGTCATCTAAGGATCCTGAGGCGTCCACAAAGATTGCACCGTTCCTACTCATCGGCATGGCAAGATCTACCTGGTGTGTTGTTGTTTGAGGTATTAAGGGTTGTGTGGGAGAACCCACTTCTTCGGGGGACAGGAACCGACACTGCATCCAGTCATCGTTGGATAGGGGCTTTGTTGTGTTAGTAGCAAAGTTAAATTCCAAAGGAGCAGAAAAGCCTTGGGGGAGTAAGGATTATTTGATGGTTTGTAACCTAGCTATTAACGCATCCTGGGACTGATGAATCTGCTCAAGGGAGGCTAAAAAGAACTGCTCCTTTTCGTTTAAGATATCTTTTTTGGGTTCGTTGGAAGGGAGTAAAATTTTTTGGAGCTTAGCCTTCTGTTTGGAAATTTTGACTGCCTCCGGTTGGACTTGTTTGTAGTTTTCAGAAGCCATTTCCAATTCTGTGCGCAGACTAGTAGGCTTACGTGTTCCTAAGAGGGATGTTGGAACGCCGGACTCTTCGAATAGGCGGGTCACCAACAGGCCAGCCCTCTGGAGCCTGCCCCTCTTGTCCAAGATTTGTTTAGTTACCGACCAATCCTTAAAGGTCACCACAACTCTGTTTTGGGCCTTATCAAAAGGAAGAAATTTCACGCTGACAATGTTTTCTGCTGGAATAATGCCCCTGATGACTAAGTCAATTTTCTTAAGTATATAAATTCTCTGTTGTGCAGGTGTGGAAAGGCCTCCATGCTTGAAAAGAGGGAGGAGGACTAGTTTATGTTTAATTAAAATTAAGTTCTGGCTCTTTCGTACTCCCTTCTGGGGAGTTTCTTGCTTTGGATCTGGAGTTCTCTTTAGTTTTCCACTAGAGGGCAGCGATTGTTTTACTAGCCTTGGAGGGCTAGCCACCTGATGTTTATTTAAAGTGTTTGGGCTTTGGCTCTTGTTTGGCGTTGTTGTGCTGGGGTTCTTTGTGCTTGAGTTCTCTAGAATCTTGAATAACTTTGAGAAATTCATTTTCCCAGACCGAGAGGGCAGCTTAGCCTTTCGACCCATTTTCACATTCTTCAGCTTCTTCTTGTGCATTGAACTCTTTCCCTTTAAGGAAGGTTTCCTAGTGGCCAATACTTTTCCTTGGACTAGTTTGGCTCTGCTTGTTTTCCTTTCTTTAATGTTGGGCTGGGTTTTATTTCCATTTGGCTTGTTGCTGGCTTCTTTGTGAAAGTGGCAGTCCTCTTTCCTCCTGATTAGTTCAATCAGGGAGGTGAGCAAACCCAAACATTCTGAAAGAAAGTTTTTAATTGGCCCCAGTTCTTTAATTAGCTGAGTTTGATGTTCTTCCAACAGATCTTTGTACAGCCCTGTCATTATGTAATTGTAGCTGCCCAGGTCTAGATGTCGAACTCTTGTGTCGTTCGGCCACTCCTCCACCTCAGTCGGGGCAGGAGACCCCCCCCTTTCCTCTAAGCATAGATTGATGAGTAGATTCTTTTGACTTGATTTCTGGGTTTCCCAGTTGAGGCTCCTGTTCCGGTCGGGCCTTAAGGGCTGTATTTTCTAAAGTTGCCTGCTTTAACTCGGTTGCCAGGTCGACTCCTTTTCCTCCTCTTCCCTCTGCTTCTATGCCCCTTCCGAACGAAGTACGGTCGACAGACCATTCGTGCGGATGCAGGCTCTCTGTGTTTTTTATTTCCTCTACTTTTGGTTTAAAATAATATGAAATTTTTGCCTGCTTTTTCTTTGGGGCAGGGGGTTCAACAGCTTGTGCTTGAGCTAGAGGAATCCCCAGTTCTTTATAATTCTGTCTTGTAAGTACCATTTGAGTTATCTTCTCTAGCCGTGTGCTAGGGCCTTATTCAAAAGGAGCTCAGAGGTTATAGTTGGCCTCAAATAGCCTCAAAATAGCACTGAATGGCCTTGGAAAGTTTGAATGGCTTCCACGGGATTACAAAGGGCAGATAAAAAAAAAGCTCAGGAGAGGAGAGAGGGGAGGTTTAAAAATACCTCCTGGTAGCTCCCGGATTCTTTATCAGGCTAAGCTTTGATTTTTCTGAGTGTCTTTCTGTATTATTGTTATTATTCTGTAAAAAGCTCCTACTCACTCTGTTGAGGCTCACAGGAGACTTACTGCCGGCGCCATCTTCCAAGGTCTCAAGCAGTACAGGAAGTAAGAACGTGCAAAAAGGAGTACTACTTCTAGAATTCCCAACTCCTGACATAAAAAAGCACAAAGGTTGCCTTTTCTTGACCATCAATCACCTGCGCAAAGTCCCTACGCCACCCCCTATTGTGCTTCAATACAGCCCCATCGGTCAGGCCGGACACTGAGGTCCAGCGCTGAGGGTCTTCTGGTGGTTCCCTCATTGCGAGAAGTGAAGTTACAGGGAACCAGGCAGAGGGCTTCTCGGTAGTGGCGCCCGCCCTGTGGAACGCCCTCCCACCAGATGCCAAAGAAATAAACAAGTATATGACATTTAGAAGACATCTGAAGGCTGCCCTGTTTAGGGAAGCTTTTAATGACTGATGTTTTAATGTATTTTTAATCTTTTGCTGGAAGCCGCCCAGAGTGGCTAGGGAAACCCAGCCAGATGGGCCGGGTAGAAATAAATTTAAAAATATAATTATTAAATTATTATACACGTTAGAAACAGAATTTGAAGGGGCAGTCTTTTCTGGCATTGCCAAATGAAGCTGCTGACCCATTTCTAAGTCCTAAAATCCACAATTTCTCTGAATGCCTGAAAAACCCAGTGGTGCAGGACCTCCTAGCATGCCATCTGCTGGGGAACATTTCCTAGCACTTGGCTGGGAGCTGCTGCAGCGCTATAGTCAGGAAAGGCTTTCTGTATATTGGTAAGTCCCAACAGTTGAATAGAAACCTTCAAAAACAATGTATGTATTTGTATCTCAGATGTTTTAAGCTATTTCACATGTCCACCAAGCACGAGAAAATGTCCCTTCATCTTCTTGACATTTCCAACAAATATTTGGTATGTTTTCATGTATTCTAAATAACTTCTCGGAAGTTAGATACCAACAATACTTAAATATATATATATATATTTAAAAGTCAATTTTAAGTCATAACTCAATTCTTATTTTAACTCTTTAGTCCACATATGTTACCACTATTCCAACTGTACAATATAACCAAAAAAAGAGAAAATCCTGCCTCTTTAATCATGCACTTTTTAATCTGTTCCTCTTCCATTTAGGATTTCAACAAAAGTTTGTACATTTTTGATATCACATGATGTGCACAATTGTATCTCAAAACCCGTCTTCCACTCTTCCATACCCCAAGTCTTCATTTCCAACTAGAATCTCTCAATCAATCAATCAATCATTTATTTGTATGTTGCCTTTCCAAATTTCAAACCATGTGCAAGGCAGCTTACAAAAAAAATAAAATATTCCATAACTGCAAACATAACAAAACTAGTCGTAAACAATGAACAAAATATCAAAAAGTACACAACAAAATTGGAAAAAAAAATCCACATAAATAATAAGATTCCACGTAAATCATATAATCCAAACTAAAGAGATAAAAAATTAACATCAGCAACAGCAAACCCCCCCCCCTCCCGGAAAAAGAACCCATAAACAACACCCCAAGCCTCTTTTATTAAGTGTAAAAGAGAAACCCCTTGTTTAAATTTTACAATCTCCCCATTTCCACTTTAAGAACTCTCAGTAGATTAACCATTTCTCTTTATCCGTCAGCCTTTTGTCTATAAAAAGTGTCTTCTGGTGAAACCCAAAATAGAGTCTTTGTGTATAAACTAACTTTATATCTATTTTCAGATTCTTAATACGCCACGCACGTCTAATACAGTGGTTCTCAAGGTGCGCATTTACTCTGACTTGATCTACCACAAATATCCAAGCCATCTAACCCTGAAATCCTAACCTTCTAATTCCAAGTCTCTTCTTTCTCAATATCCCCATTCCGTTAACCGCACCAAGCAACAAGCTGTAAAATGCAAGTTTAAAACGCAAGCTTTCCTTTGCATCTCGCAGAACTTTAAATGTAATTTGTGGGTTTTTTCACCTGTCCTCCAAACTTCGGTCTTTTTGCCATCCTTTAAATGGGAAATCAGTAGTCAAGCCATGCTTTTTGGTAAAACGTTCGTCTGGATCCTGGAAGTCCTACCAGAGATGGGAGGTTCTGCTAGTACCAGCCACTTCTCCTTCTGCAAGCAGCGCCACCCGAATTCCCCCCTGGGATGAGCCGCTAAACTGAGCCGCCGGAGAAAGACTGGGGCGGGCGGCAACGTCGGGGTGGGTGGGGGTTGCCAGGAGCAGCACGATGTCCCTCCAACCCCCGGCTTCCACTCTCCAGGCAGGCGCCCAACGTGGCCAGCTGGCACTCCAGCCTTGGCGTGCAGATCCCGGGTTCAGCCCCAGTTCCAGGTTCTGATACTGAGGGAGAAAACATCGCTCTGCACATTTCCCACATCATGCATACTTCTATGATGTCTCCACTTTCCCCCCTCTCACAAAGCCCCAAAGCCTCCTACATTGTAAGCCTTCCTTACAGGGGAATCATCAGAACCACCTGTGCTGCAGAGCTTCTGGCTGAAAGGCGACTCAGGAGATTTGCAATGACTGCTGCAATGCACCCCTAATGATTCAGATTGTATCATTATAGCCTTATTGTGTTTATTTGTTGTTGATATATTAAATTTGTATAATCTTAGAAGCGGTGTGGCTGTGAGTACCATGAAGGGAGCCTGCACTTTGTGATTTGCCAGGGCACTACTGCAGGTTAGGAAGGAGGAAGAGGCAAAGATCCTTTCCCCAGTAAAACATGTTTGCACCCAGGGTGTTTCCAGACTGTCAGTATTTTGTGGAAGGGATTCAGGTCCAGCCGAGAACTTCAGCTTTTCCAATGAGAATGGATTAAAGCACTCTGACCATTTTCTTAGTAGAGTCTAACCACTGTTGTAAGTTTTGGGTAAGCAAGACATGAACGCAAAACAAACAAGTGGTCGTCTCCTCCGGAGGAACCCCTGCACTGTAAATATATTGACAGCACACTTCCAGGTCTTTGGCATCAGCATCCCAGAACTGTGAAGGTTGCCTCAACTGTTGAGCAACACAGCTAAGGAAGAAGGAGTGGAGTGTCTCCGGGGGGAGCATAGCTCCCATTCCCTTCCAAACACACAGACAGGACAGTGTGGTGGCACCCAGGGAATAGTTGCAGCAGCCGGATGGCTGGCTGAAACACACACCATTGCAATCTTTTTGCCTGGGATTCAATCTGAATCAGCCAGTTAGTGAACTTGGTGCTCCTGTGCAACAAAGCCACTACAAAATTGCTCTTCCCTGCACACTTCCAGGTCCCTCCAGCCGGGGGTTTTTGAGTGTGATGGGTTTTTCTCACTCCAGAGCAGTTTGTCTTTAAGCTGAAGGTCTCCAGGAAAGCAAGGGAGACTAAAAAAATTGCACTCTTGCTTTCCTGGAAGAAGATCAAAAGACTCCCCTGGACTAGAAGAAACATCTCATTAACAACTGCAGAAATGCCAAAGAAATTTGGATATCTGCTTGGGAGCTTTCTGATGCAGTATTAATTTAACAAGGAGCCAGGAGTGAAACTGAAAGTAGACTGACCAGCTAGCTGAATCCAATTATATTGCTATGGGGGGGGGGGGGGAGTGGAAACCTCTAACATTTTACTTTTCAATACTTGTACTTCCAGGGTGAATTGAATGGGGGGGGGGAAGGAGAGGCAGAAAGAAGAGCTAACTTGTCCGTGGCTAGGGGGCGCAATCTGGACGGTTCTGCCGGGGCGCAAGATCACCTAACTACTGCTCTGCGCCTCTGGACCAGGGGTGGATGGTGCTCATTGGGACTGGGAGGGTGGAAGGCAAGGAGGCCAACAGTAGGTGGCGCCAGAGCCAAGGAGTGGCTGAGCAAATGCGTTCTGTATCTGAGATGGAGTGGGAAGGGGCTGGCGGCCACAGCAGTCATCCCCTGTCTGCCCTCATGGACCGGCCAGAATCCACTGGGCAAATGCTCATCTTGCCAGAGTCTGGGTCTTCTGCTGTTGCTCTCTCAGAAACCGTGCCCAGGTGGGATGTTTCGTTTTTCGTAGCTGCTTCATCCCTGAGGAAGTTGGAGGTGACGCAACTCCTGCATCTCTGACGTGGGAAGGTTTGGGGGTATAACAAATTTCCCCCTTCTCCCTTGGCTCCCTGGAAAGAAGGCATCTTTACATTTTGAGCGCATTTCACAGGCCACGAGCCAAGCACCCCTTCCGGAGGGGGAGAAGAGGCCCAGAAAAGATGAGCCCTTCTCAGCCCAAAGGCGTTCCCCTGAGATTCAGCTTCCGGGCTATGGCTAACCAAGCTAGGAGCAGGAATATTGGGAGCGGGAAGGAACTGATGTCATCTGCCAGAGCAGCTGGCTAATTGAAGGGAATGAGGTGATAACAAGGCTTTCAAATCTGAACTCTTGTTTGCGGCTGATTAGGATAGAGGGAGGTGGAGAACACGGGCAATCGGAAGCAGACTCTGGGTAGTTGGTTCCTTCTCTTTGTTCGGGTTCCTACGTCACACCAGCAGTTTAAATGGCAACACTCCTTTGCAAGATTGTCCGCCTTTTTAATTGTTTGTTATGGAAAATCAATAAAATGATAAGTTGCCCCTGCCGAAGGGTTGCATGACATCTAGCTGAAGACTTTTTGTGCTAAAAGTTGAAGCTATTCTTGGTTGTGTGTGTGTGTGTGTGTGTGTGTGTCCGTCCATGTGGCCGCTGTGTATTCAACATTCCACCCTTCCAAAGCATCCTAAGAACCTTAGTTTTCCTTTCACAGTGCTACGATTCCCAGCACCCTTAACAAACCATTGTTCCCAGGACTTTTTGGGTGTGGGTGGGAGGAGATGTGCGTTACGTGTGCGGTGTGCAGGCATCTCCAAGCACATGTGTGTGGGGATTCAAGACTAACTCTTATGCTTTTCTTCCTTAGACCCGCTTGACGTTGAACGAGAGGTTCTCTGGGTTGAGGAACACACGCCATTTCACAGTGAAGCAGAACACGGGCCAAATGGTCACTCTGCCATTGCATTCGGTGAAATCAGACTGGATTTGCAAAGGAGCTTGCCCCTGAAGCCAGTTGGTTGCCTGCCTGTGGCTGGCTGGCGGCTTGGCACCGGCAAAACACAAAGAGACAGCCCCATGCAACCTCACACCCAAAGATTTCTGCCCATGCTTCAGACATGCAGCCCTAAGAGCAGCTCTGACTCCCACTCTAGGCCCCTCTGCCCCAGTCTTCCTCCTGATGTAGGCTACAGGATCTGGGAAGTCTGATCCAGCTATGAGGTGTGGTTCCATATGGCCGTTAGTACTGTTCTGCTTTTGCCAGAGAGCCACCTGGTAAGGAAGATCTCCAAGCATGCTTCCTAGGGGGTCCTCTTTAATCCTCAGATGTGTCCACAAAGGCATGATCCAGCACCCTCATGCCACAGCTGCCTCTGGAGTGACCCTCCCTCCGGTAAGAGGCATGCCTCACAGCTGAGTGCCTGGTTGTTTGTGTAGGGCGAAGGCTGGGAATCTTGTGGGCTCCCAGATATTGCCAGATCCAATGGCCTTCTGCCTCAGCCAGCATGGCCGACGGTCAGGGGTGATGGAATCCAACAACATCTAGAGGGCCACACAATTCCCCATCCCTGGTCTAGTGAATTTGAGGTTCTTGGTTTCTCTCCCTCTGCCCCCTTTTGCCTGGAAAAGCACTTTGGCAGATTCCTTTGGAGGATTTGGGTGTGACAAGCTGTAGCAGCGCACTGAATAAAACAACTCTGAGAAGCTGAAACACCGGGCTGTTTTCTTTTCTAATAAAAATATTCACTGTGCAGTTCACAGGCACAAAACACAATGTTGATATTGTCCAGGAAA
The DNA here is from genome assembly GCF_964270895.1 of Podarcis filfolensis. NCBI lineage: Eukaryota > Metazoa > Chordata > Lepidosauria > Squamata > Lacertidae > Podarcis > Podarcis filfolensis. The sequence continues at coordinate 12,639,586 of NC_139619.1, forward strand.
TGGGTTTTCAGTTGGAGGGCATGGGTTGCGTGAGAGCATGTTGTGTGGGATAACCAGTCTCATATAACCAACATGCTTCAGTCTAATTAGTGCGTGAAGGGGTTAACACCATAGAGTAAGCTGTCCTGCCATCTTAGCCATGTCTCTTCCCCTTACCTTGGGAGTGAGTTCTGATCTATTCTGGTATTCACTTCTTCAGCGTTTAATGTACTGTAGGTTTTTCCTGATTTTATGGTTTTATCTTTCTGTAAACGGCTTTGATGTTTCTTACAATCTGGTGTGTATAAATTTTATGAAATAAATCAATAATTTTGAATAAATAAATAAATAAATAGGAAGATGTAAAACCATAACCTCCGAAATGAAAGCTACTGTGCCTCCAGACGGATGTTTTTGCCTGGAGGGGGGCCGTATTCTGCAATGTGCTATCGATGCAATAATAGTGCAGCTTTCTAATGGCCTGTCCACGCAAACATCATTCTGCTTTCTCAGTTGCTCTGCAATGCTTCGCCAGGGTTACCACATCATGGCCCCCTGGGGGTGCGCTCCTGTGTTGTAGCTCAGCAAAAGCAGGACAAAATTCCTCTAGTATGGCTCACAGTGAGGGCTGCTGAGAGTTGGGAGAGATCTCGGAGGCCAAAGAGTTTGCTTTTCTGCTCAGTACAGGGGATCTTGCCAGCTCTTCACCCCTGACTGGCCGAAGATGCCCATCTCTCATCCATGCAGCTCCACAGCGTGCCTGGATGATGACTCAGATGGAGCTGGACACACCATTCCTGAAGGATGCAATAATCTTGCAATTGTGGTGGACCAATTACATGTCATTTTGCTTTGCAAGTTGTTCTGCGATGCGTCCCCTGTGCTACTATATTATTATCAGCCAGAGGGGCCCTCTTGAGCTATAAAGTGCAACTTAAGTGGGACAATTCCCCCCCATAACATTTAGATGGATTTAGGGGAGTGCAACGGGTTTGGTCACACTGGCGTGAAGCCTTGCGGGCCCCACAGGGGACACCGCAACTATGATGTTGAATAGACGTTGAGAGGCGTGGGGCACTGAATTTTGGCATCGTTCAGGGCTCCCCTGGAATTTGAGATGCCATGGTTCACCACTGAAGAACATTTGTGGTATGAAAAAGGTACCTGGTTTCAGCTGGAAGTTAGGGGGCACTGGTTGGAAGGGTTGGAGTATGTCTGTCCCGAAAGCTTTGCAGGCACGAACAGTACTGAATACAGTCTTGCAGATAACTGCCCTCCTACTGTCATGAATAGAAACAATCTGTTTTACAGAGGCTGTTTAGCTTGCTCTTTTTACCCCTTTACTAGACAGCATTTCTGTGCTGTTTTCAGAGTGGGGAATGCCCATTCCTTCATGGCCAGCATGGAAACACAGAAGGCTAGCCATTTAGGAGGTTTGCAAAGAGGACAAGGGTGTTACGGAGTAATCTTCTAGCAAACAAGCTTGGCACAGCAGATCTGAGAGGTGGTTTTCTGCTCCCGGAAAGCCAGCCTGGAAACCAGGTTGCCAGGTGAAGGAAGAAGGGAGAGATCAACCAACTCACTTGCCTTCAAAGAATTTCTGGTTGCCTGTGGCTACTGGGATAGTGCTTAGATATCAGGCTGGCTGACACATCTTAAAAAATACAAGGAAAAAGCTTTTTCTCTTTCATTAGCAAAGCTCCTTTGGGGCCCAGAATAGCTAAGCTGAGGAAGAAGTGGCTGGTATTACTTGTTTGTTCTTGGTCCTGATCTTGCCTGCCCTTGCACACTCTGGTTGTCTTTGCATATTTAACCAGCACGTCTGTTCCGATTGGAGTCCTATTCCTGCAGTTCCACATCCTTCTCTTTGGCACTTGGGCATTCGGTTCCAGGAGCTGGACCTGAGCACAGAGGCTTTCTTCTACTTGGACTCGACAAAGGAGCAAGAGTGGCTGACAGCTGTGGAAAAGGCTTTGCGTTCCAAATCCAAGTACAAGAAAGTAAGTCAAACCCCACCCATTTCTTCAGCAGCCAGACAGCTGTCAGGAGCTGGAGTGAGGAGGAGGAGGAGGAGGTCAGCAAGAAAAAACACCTGGTGTCAGTGATGTTTTATTCAAAAGAAGCCAACATTCTTTATTCAAAGAAACCCAAACCATGCAGGCCTCGTGATCACAGAAACTTTTCCCAACAGGTCTTGCCCCAGTGAGGTAGTTGTGAAGGCTGAAGGTTGCTACCCTCCCACCACTCTCTGAAGTCTCCTCCTCCCCCTGGTCCTTCCCAAGCAACCTGAGACTCTGACACCTTGCCTGTCTTTGCTCCCTCCTCTTAATTTCTCTGTGTTCTGGGAGACCAGCAGGGAGGGGAGCTGATCACAGCAGGGTGGGGAGACCCCCTGGCTTCTTCAGCAGCCTGCCTGATCTCTGCCTCTTGACCCCCGCCTCCAGCCTCCACTTCTGCCTCGGATTCTGGACTGCTGTTTGCCACAGAATCTTCCTGCCCTCCTGCCTCTTCAGTTTCCAACACCTCCTCTTGCTCACAGTCTGCTCCCTCTTCTCCCTCGGACGACCCCCCACCAGTTCCCTGGCTCTGAGCCTTCTTCCCTTGGGGGATCCCCAGTTGGTGCCACCTGCCACTCCTATCTGCATCCAGCCGGCCCAGGACAGCAAGCAATGAACAGAGCTGGTAGACATCCCAGTACCTTGCATCTTCTAGGTGCAGCTGGTGCTCATCTTTGTCAGAAAGGACCAGCTCAGCCGCATCAAGGAAGTGATGAGGGAGACAGTGGGCACAGGCATCATGGGGAAGATGGGGAGTAGACCCTGACAGCGGAATTCCCTACGTCGATCTATCTGTTTTTCTAATCTCTGCCAACCAGTTTCCCCCTCTTTCCCGCTTGCTCACTAACAGCCATCTTTGCTCCGCCCCTGCAGGGTAACAAGGGGTGTGTGGCCGTGAGGCTTGTCTGCAACAATACCAGCTTCTGCATCATCAATTCCCAACTTGCTGCCCACGTGGAAGACTTTGGGCGCCGAAACGAGGATTACAAAGATATCTGTGCCCAGATGAGCTTCCTGCCCCCTGACCAGGGTCTGCCGCAGCTGACAATCATGAAACACGAGTGCGTTTCGAGGGCTTGGAGGGAGAGAGCCTTGGCTGATGTAACTTGTTGGTCTCCGCTATCTGGAGAAGCAAATTGAGTCATGTTTCTGTAACTTTCCTGCCTGTGTAGCTCAGGGTAGGCAGCATTTGTTCTTGTTTAGTCGTTTAGTCGTGTCCGCCTCTTCGTGACCCCCTGGACCAGAGCACGCCAGGCCCTCCTGTCTTCCACTGCCTCCCGCAGTTTGGTCAAACTCATGCTGGTAGCTTCGAGAACACTGTCCCACCATCTCGTCCTCTGTCGTCGCCTTCTCCTTGTGCCCTCCATCTTTCCCAACATCAGAGTCTTTTCCAGGGAGTCTTCTCTTCTCATGAGGTGGCCAAAGTCTTGGAGCCTCAGCTTCAGGATCTGTCCTTCCAGTGAGCACTCAGGGCTGATTTCCTTCAGAATGGATAGGTTTGATCTTCTTGCAGTCCATGGGACTCTCAAGAGTCTCCTCCAGCACCAGAATTCAAAAGCATCAATTCTTCGGTGAACAGCCTTCTTTATGGCAGGCAGCATAGTGCTCTCCAAATGTTGATAGACCAAAATTCCCATAATTGCTAAGAATTGGCCTTGCTGACTGGGGCTCATGAGAGTTCCACTTCAGCAACACCAGGAGGGTGCAGTGTCGGCGATCCCTGCTGCTGCAGCTGCACCACTAAGGTTTCTACTAGAGCAGCCAGTAGAGAGCAAGATAAACTGAGTGGCAGAGATGTATTAGATTAGATTATAGCAAATGTGGGCAACTTCTCCAGTGATCGGGGTGGGAGTTGCAGTTTGTTAAGGGCAGTAACGTGAAAGCAGAGCGGCCATTTTGCATGGAGAAGGTTCCCGGCTCAGTCACCAGTGTGTGCAGATCGGGCTGGGCATGATCTCTGCCTGAAAGCTGCTGCCAGTCCATGTAGTCCGTCCTGAGCTTGATGGGTCAATGGTCTGCCTCAATATAAGGTAGCTTCCTATGTACTACAGCAGGGTTTGGAGGGCCACAAGAGCCCTGCCCATGAATTCAAGAACCAGGGGAAATTCTAAAAGTCTTTGCTGAAAGGACATCAAAGCAGGGGCCAGGTGAACCTCTTTGGGAGATTATTCTGAAAGGTCAGGTGCCATGACTGAAAAGGCCCTGCCATACTTGAAAGAGCAGGAGTTCCCTGGGAAAGGGCTGCCCCTGCTAAAGATTCTAGTCAGTAGAGAAGCAAAAATAAGTGGGCCTTCTTCTGGTACCCTTTTCCCAAACCTTGAAACACTTGAAAGGCCAAATGGGATGCTCTGAATTGGGCCTGGAAGCAGTTCAAGAGCCAGTCTAGTTCACAGAGCACTAGCCTAATATGATCATACTGCCCAATCCTAGTTATCAGTCTTACTACATATTGCAGGAAGTGGCAGCAGGCTGCCCCCCGACCCCCGACCCCGTGAGCTAGCCTGTAGCTGTGGTTGCTTTGCTTTTTTCCAGCATTGTCATCTGATCACTAAAAATCAGCTTCAGAGACTTCTGACCTACAACCAGGTGAGAGACATCTTTGTGTTATATGTGGTGGTTTAGGATTTTGCCCTGTTTATTTCCTTTGTCTGGGATACCCCAGCCTAGGCTAGAGAAACCACTTTCAGGCAGTTAGGAGCAAAGTGTAGCTATAACATAGGATGACTGCGACTTCTACAAATCCTTTTTAAGGTTGCAGGTTTGTGCAACCTGAATTAGAAGCAAGTCCCAATTAAGTTGGAGGGTTGCCTTGGAATAAGTAGGACTGCTCTGCAGTTTCCCAGTTAGAGGGCTTTCCTAGCTCAGCACACGCTCCAGATGTTGTTGGACTCCCATCAGCCCCAGCATAGCTGCTGTCCAGCAATATCTAAAGGTCTAAGGTTTCCTGCTCTAGGTTTTGCATCTGTCTGGAAAATCTGCGTTGCTCACATGCTCTTATCAGCAGAGACTTCCATTAAGTCCAATTAAATTGCTGGTGCTTTTTGTTTTACATTTTTCTCTCCAAGGTTTGTGTGTTCATCATGTTGAGGACCTTTCTCCCACTTGGCATAAGGATCATTGGTATTTTGTGTTGAAACAGAGGCCTGATTGCTGCACCTTACGGTGGATTTAAACTCTGTGAGCGTAGTCATGCCTTAGCTCTTTGAGAAGGATGCTGCAAGGAAGGCAAGGGGGGGCAGCCTCAGACTTCCAACATATGCAAAACCATCATAAAACATTAAAAACTTCCCTAAAGGCTGTATAGTTACTTATCTCCTTGACACCTTTTGGCATCGCAGGGAACCAGTGAGAGCAGTCCGTCAAAAAATTACTTTTTAAAAACAATGCGTATTTTTATGTTGTGCAGGCACAAAAATATCTTGGGGAACATATAGAACTAGCCAAACTTTTAAAAACTCAATGAAATGTAAACTAAAAAAGAAAGTTACATTGGGGGCGCAAAAATCCTTTAGGAGACAAATAAATGCTTTCCCTTTTTATATTCTTTTGTTAGGATCACTTTCTCTTACCCCCCAGTATCCTGTCACCATCTTCTGTGCAGCTGCTGCTTTGGAGGACTAGAGAGGAAAGCGGGGTGGGGGTGGGAACTGAGTCGCTTCTTTTCCTAATTCTTGAAGTTAAGGTTTCCCCCATACACCTGTGAGAACAGGATGCTGTACTAGATGGGCCATTGGCCTGATCCAGCAGCCTCCTATTGTGTCCTTCTGTTGAATTCTTCACCGTCTTAACTTTTAATTTACAGACAAGCCAACTTGGCTGTGCCAAAGAATGTATCTACCTGACCTCCTCCCATTTTAGGTGAGACGGTGGACATTTCCCTGGATGTGTACATCAGCAAGGAAGAGAAGATTGAGGCTATCTTTGTCCTTCACCTTGACCGTGGCAAGGACTATTTCCTCACCATCAGTGGGAGCCAGTGGCGTAGGGTGGGTTGTCAGCACCCGGGGCAAGGCAAGTAATTTGCGCCCCCTAACCCATGGATTTGCGCCCCCAACCCGTGGATTTGCGCCCCCTATCCCGTGGATTTGCCCTAACCCCCAGATGTTGCGCCCGGTGCGGCCGGCCCCCCCTGCACCCCCCACGCTACGCCACTGGTGGGAGCTACCTACCAAGCTGCTTCGGGACCTCCTTGGAAGCCTTGTGCTGGATGTCTACCCTTCCCACTCTGCTTGCCTGCTTGAAAAACAGCTGCTCTTCCACTCAGAAATGTGGGGGCTGGGGGTCCTCCGCTGCATTCAGCTTCAGCTTCTGTAGCTGTGCATCCGCTTCCTGTGTGCTGTTCATGCCCTTTGTTTGCCTTGACTGAGTCATCCCAGGTTCTGGTCCTCCCACCTGCCCTTTCGCAGGGCCACTGAACCGTGTGCATTTCCCTGCCATCTGCCCAGATACTGTTCAGCCAACGGGCTGTTTCTTTCTCTTCTCAGGGCCTGTGCCATTAACACCCTTGGTTGTCTTTTGCTCTTGCCTTCCTCCTCTGATCTCAAGGAGAAGACAGCTTCCTAGAAAAGGTAACAGTTGGTTTGCTATCCTCTAGATGTTCTTGTAGCGGGCTCAAATCAGGTACAGGCAACGCCCCGTTTACACGGGGGTTGCGTTCCGAGGTACCGTGCGTTTAAATGAAATTGTGTATATTGGGGACAGCATTGGAAAAGCCTGCAAACACCCTCTAAACGTCCGGAAACCCTTTTGAAAGGCCTTTTGAAAACCAGCAGCACTTGCCAGCCTCTCTGCAAAACTCCTTGCTCCAACTCTCCACAGGCCTGAAAGGTCAGTGCCAAAGCTCCTGGGAGGGAGTCGAGATGCTGTTTCCATGCCGCTTTGCCGCTTTTGTGCTCTTGGGGGGGGACATTTTTGCCCCTTCAAGTGCCCCTTCCAGCTTTGCGGCAGTGTGCATGTGCCTCGAAGGCACGTAAATGGAGTTGCCCTTGTCAACGATCAGCAGCTGCTCCATGCAGTGGCAGCTAGTCCCTTAGGGCAAACCAGGCACTACCCCACCAACCTGACTTTCCTCTCAGGCAACCCGCACCTGCCTGCCTTCTGACTCAAATCCAGTCCAGGTGGTGGCTCTAGCTCTCTGCTTTGGTCTCTTCCCTAGTCTCAACATGGCCCTTGTAGAACTCGGCAGAGGAGAACGGAGACGAAACCAGAATTTGCCATCACTGCTTGTAACTGATTTTGCACTGCTCGACTCTGGGTCCGCTTGCGATTGGCAGCCCGGGAGGCAGAAAGCCCAGTCTCATGATGCAGGCGCCAGCCCCCTCTGGCCCCAAGAGCCAGTTTTCTCCTTGTCTCTGTGCTCAGCAACTGCTGCACAGACTATGCCACTCTGGCTTACTCTTACCACCTGAGCACTGGCATTTGGGAAGCGGTAGTGGCTGCTTTGGGGTGGCTCAGGGAAATGTCACTCCTCTCAAAATCAGATAGACTTGGGTGTATTATCCTAGCCACAAGGAGACAGTGGTGACTGTCAATTTGGACAGCTGTAGACATTTAGAATCATGGAGGATATGTTTATCAGTGGCTATTTCTTGCCACTATTATCACAAACCACATGCTTTTGATTACCAGTTTCTGGGGAACATTATGGACAAAGTGCTATTGTCCCCGTGTCCCTATGGACTCCCAAGGGCATGTGGTTGGCCATTGTGGGAACAAAATGCATTGCTCCCCCCTCCTCTCTTTCTCTTTCTCTTGAATGTGGTAGCTTGAGATAGAACTAACCACCCTGAACATTTCTGGAGAGGAAGATGGGAAGGAGGCCGGAGGCATGGTTCACCAGCTGCTGTGTGCTGCATTGCCCATACAAAGTCGTGGGCTGGGGCTCCAGCTGTTGCTCAGTTTCTACCACTGCCTCTGCAACGTGCTCTAGACAAGGGGTGGTGAACATGTGACCCCATCATCTCATCCTGCTGGCTGGGGCTGCAGCCCATCAACCTATGAAGGCCCATCCATGTTCTGTTGCTGTTTTTGTTACTTATTTCCTGCCCTTCACCCTAAGGTCCCAGGGCAGGTTCCAACAATTTAAATAAAATGTTAGAAGAAGAGAAGTTTGGATTTGATATCCCGCTTTATCACTACCCGAAGGAGTCTCAAAGCGGCTAACATTCTCCTTTACCTTCCTCCCCAACAAACACTCTGTGAGGCGAGTGGGGCTGAGAGACTTCAGAGAAGTGTGACTGGCCCAAGGTCACCCAGCAGCTGCATGTGGAGGAGCGGAGACGCGAACCCGGTTCCCCAGATTACGAGTCTATCGCTCTTAACCACTACACCACATTGGCTCTCTAGCCAAACCCCATGTCCACAGCTGCATATTTAGTAAGCTTTTGGGTGAACTGCACATCCGGAGTGGGAGGATTACTAGCTGCATATTAATAGGGGGAGGGGGAGCTTGGATTTGGGGTGCAAGCAATTTGTTTTTTGTTTCCCCACTCGAGATGCTTCCTGTGGCTAGGGCCGGGCGATATGTCAATATAGATATATTTTCAAATCAGCTTGAAGTCTAGATAGTGAGACTGGTTTCATAATTTCTGACCTGGCAATATATTGCGAATCATGATGTGTGTGTGTACTATGCAAAAAACACCATGTGGGGGGAAACTGTGAAGCCAGACAATGCCTCTACATAGCTCCATCTTATTTCAGACATTGTGATATATTGGTGTATTGCAATGTTTAGCTAGTGATATATCACCGTGTTGAAAGCCAGCTATTGCCCAGCCCTAGTTGTGGCCTCAGAGGGCAAGACTTGTCCACCCAGCTGGAGCAAGGAAAGAATGCATACAGGCACACATTCTGTCAGGCTCTCACGCCAGTCCCGCTTGTCATTGGACCTCCAGGAGAAGCAGTTTCTGGATATCGTACCCCAGGATGGTGATGACTCCACTGAGCGGCCAAGGAGATCTGGCTTTTGGTGGACCACCTCTTCAAGAATGCCTGCCACCAGGTGAGCTGAGGGGGACGGTACCATTGAAAGGATGGGTGTGGGCTGGAATCCAGTACCAGTTTTGGGGTGTGCAGGTTCCAAACGTCCCAATTGATTTATATCTTAGCTACCGACTCGCTCTTACAAGCTCCTGCTGTGAGTATAGTGGCACCTTGGTGGAGCGGCAGCGGGTGGGACATCCAGCATATACTATTCCTTAGAGCGGCTCAGAAGAACCCAAGTGTTCCCAACCATTGTCTGTCTACCCCTAGCAAAGCGGCTCTCTAAGACTGGCCACTAGAAGAAGCGGGGAATGATTTCACTCTCCCATTGCCCCAAATCAGGAGAAGGGTAGTAGGAATGCTACTGTGGAAAGCAGGCGGGATACAATTCTCAGCCCTTGTGCCAGCTCTCTTGGTGATGGGCTTCTCTCCATTGTGGCATTCCTCGACCTCACATTATGCACCCCAGGGCTGGATTGTTCTTCATGCTATCCAGGATGTACCTCATCCCTTCCGAATGCATGGGTGATACTCTGCTTCAGGAGGACCTCTTCCAGACCCCGGGCACGCAGGACGAGCTGCAGGAGAGAATTGAGTGCCTGGACACCAGCATTCCCGAGACGATCCGTATCCTCTTTGGGGGACATTGTTGGGGAGCAGGGCTGCTTGGTGGTTTTCTTTCGCTCTTGGCTTGAGTGGACCTCACTTTTATATACCTGGTGGCTTAGGTTCCTAGGCCAGCCCATCCTTAAGGCTCTGAGACACAGCAAACTGAAATGCCCACAGTCAAGTCCAGTCATGCATCCAAACAGCTTCACAGCTTTAACCCCCATTTGAAAACATCAGCCTGGCTAGATAGAGCAGAGGTGGGGAACCTTGACAGGCCCGCAGGCCCCACATCTAGCATCTTACGTGGTGTCAGGTGTGGAGACAAGTAAAGACATGGCTGCAAAGGAGTTTCAAGGGTGCGTTCAATTGTTCTTTGGCAAGCAGGGTTTCTTGACCGCACTTTTGGAGTTGACCACTAGTATTTGTTGTTTGGATTGAAACCATGCCTGCAGAAGGACATTTCCTCGGCAGATCAGCTTTGCAGGCAGCTTCGTCAAGAGGGGAGGTGTGGGATAATTACAGTGGGATGGCTCAGCTGGTAGAGCGTGACACTCTTAATCTCAGGGCTGCGGGTTCAAGGTCCACCTTGCGCCAAAAGGGGGAACTTGCAAGGTGGGCCCAGATGTATAAGGACCAAGCTTCTTGCTTTGGACCAGCCTGGGAAGGAGGCAGGCTGCAGGTAACAGGACAGAACACTTCCCTTGCCAGGCTGTCAATAGCTGGCAGTGACCACTCGGTGGCCGAAGCTCTGCTCATCTTTCTGGAGGCAGTGCCAGAACCGGTCCTTTGCTATGAACTCTATCAGCGCTGCCTTGAGTGCTCACATGACAGCCACCTCTGTCGCCAGGTCGGCCCCAGAGCCCCATCTCTTCCTGGCTGGTCTGTGGTGTGTACAGAAGCATAGAATCAGAAGGGATTTCCAAAGTCATCTAGTCCAAATGTTGCCGCGAGTAACAGGAAATCCACTAAAACATCCCTGAAAGCCAGTAAACCGGCACACTGGCAGGAGGGCTAGTCTGGTCTGGGAAGCCTTGTTAACTGCAGAGGTTGCTGATGTCTCCTTTGATAACCATCCCTCTCGGTTGTGGAGGGGGGTGGGGTGCGCACATGTTGCCTTTTTGCTTTCTGACCAGGACTTGTAACAATAGCCCACCTGTTTCAGTGAACCTTGCTTGAATTTCCAACCCAGGAAGCGGCCATATACTGGGCCATCTAGCTCAGTATTGTCGAAATTGACAAGCAGTGGCTCTCCAGGATTTCAGACAAGGGATGTTCCCTACCCTCCTGGGAGATGCTGGGGGTGGAGCCTGAGACTTTCTGCATGAAAAGCAGGTGGTTTACTGCAGAGCTATGGCCCTTCCCCCAAGATATCTCAGTTGGTAGAGCATAAGACTCTTCATCTCAGTGTCCTGAGTTCGAGTCCCACCTTAGGCATTGCAGGGGGTTCGATTAGTTAACCCTTGTGGTCCCTTCCGACTCTCCAGTTGTATTGTTCCCCAAAGTTCCCAGCAGAGTTCTAGTCCGGTTACCATTTTAAACATTCTTTTTTTTTATGCCAGGTCTAAACCTGCAAACATAACAAGTACACCGTGCTAGTGATCCATGCCCCTCCTCTAGCAAAGCTCTGCACTGAAACTCCAAACCGCCCCTCCCTGTCTTGCAGGTGATCTGCCAGTTGCCGCGGTCGCACCAGAATATGTTCCGCTTCGTGGTGGCTTTCCTACGGGAGCTGCTGAAATACTCTGAGAGCAACAACGTCAATGGCAACATGCTAGGTAAGGCCTGTCTGTCCTGGCTGGGAGCTGGCCTTCCTCCTGCTCCCGCCTCCTTTCATGCAAATGTTTTCGCTTCCCTGCAGCCACCCTCTTCGCCAGCCTCCTGCTACGGCCTCTGCCCAACGTTCTACCGAGTGCCATCGGCTTCCTCCTGGGCTTCCTGCTGGGGGCGGATGACTACGAAAGGTGCCAAGCGTGACTGGAGACGAAGTTGGGAGGGAAGAGGCAAGGCCCAGCCTCTGTTCTCTGGTGCCTGCCCTTCCCCTTGTGCCATCTTGCCATGTGCCAACTCCCTTCCCTGTGCTTCGCCCTTTCCACCTTTTCCTCTTGACTCCTGACACGGTTGCACACTTGGCTTTCCACATGGTTCCAGGGCATTGGCAGCAGGTTCAGGGTGCTTGGGGAGGGACCCTGTTGGAGGACAGTCATTCCCTGCCCATCCTACTACCACCACTGCTGCTCTCAGTCCCTGCGCAGTAGTCCACGCTCTCCCCTTCTGCTGCAGCTGAGCATGTGCTACTCTTGGTGGGTACCAGGCATAAGGATTCCTGGCCTGTCCTGGGATTGCAGGACCTCTTTCTCTGTCCCCCCAGCCTTGATGCTCATCAAGAAGGGGCAGGGCAGCCACTGTGGCCCATGTACGCCTTAGCCTGCTCTCTATAGTTCAGCTATCTGTCCCCATTCTGCCAAGTAGAGTTCTAGGGTGTTCATTCTTCATGAAACACTAAGCACTGCCTAAAGGGACCAGGGAGGAGGAGGGGGCGCAGGCTGGGCAGCAGGAGGGGAGCTGAGGCAGTGGGTACAGCTGGGTTGGGTTGGGCTCCCCACCCGACCCCAAGTTCTGCAACTTTGTCTTTCTGCTTTTCTGTCCTGGGTTCCTGTACTTGGTGCACACACACTCTTAATTTATTGGGAAGCGGTTGTTTCAAAATGAAAGATCCGTTGTGCAGAGATTGTTCTGGTGTTTGGAGGGGAGCTACACTTGCCTTGGCTGGTTTCTCCACTGCTCTGAAGCTCAGCCAGACTTTCCAAATGTAGCCGCCTTGGGCCCTCGCAGCACACATGAGGGAGAGGCTGTGGAGAGGGGGTGCTGCATGGGGCATCAGGTCGTGCAGATACCATGGAATCTGACTTCGCTCTTCACAACAAGGCTTGCAGGTGCAGAAAGAGGGCTACATTGCTTCCCCAAGGTGTTTCTCAATTGCTCTCCTTCCTCATACTGCTTGCAGCTTGCAAGTTTCAGCCCAGCAGCAGCTGGCTGCGAATTATTGCATAGACTCTTGAGGGGAGGTCTGCCCTCCCCTCTCCCCATTAAGCTTTGTCTCCAGGGCTCAGTGGTAGGAGGGAGAACAGAGGCAGAAAAAGAACTGGGCTTGGCTTGAGGGGGTTATGAGAGCATATGTGCACCTGGTGCCAAGGGATAAGGCTGCAGAACTGAGCAGAGCACACTTAAGAGCAGGAGGAGCTGAGCCCTGCTCCCGCCACCACCACCAACAGCAACTCCTAGATGTCCACTTGTTCTTCTCAAGGGAGTCCCCAAAAAGACCAAAGGAGACTGGAGCTCTGAGAGCAGCTATGGAGACTGCAGAGTCTGGATGGGAGCTCTTTTATTATTTATTTTCATTTGAAGTGGGATGGAGTGGAGGCTAGATGGATCACTTTGAGGGGGGGAAGCAGGCGGAGAGCAGTGGAACAGGATTGGGAACTTCCCCCTTCCCCACTGAAATAATCCAACTGGGCACCCTAGGAATTGGCAGGGCCAACCTGCGCATGAGGCGTTGCAAGGCCATTGGCTCAAGGGGGGGCAGATCAAGGTCCATAGAGCACCATGCTTGCAGCCATGCCACTATTGTGACCACGGTCAGGCCCTTGTGAGGGTTTTGCCAACACAACCTGCTCCTCTCCAGCCTCCTTTCCTACAGGAGAAGCAGAGGCAAGGCTCAGGGTGTTTCTAGTCTTCTGGGTTGGCGCCTCTGGCAATGGCGGAGCTCCTCCGATCGGGAGGAACTTGCTCCGTGGAAGGCAGGGTCTGATCGCCACGGCGAAGGCGGAGACCCTCTGAAATCACATGCGGGAGAAGCTTGTGAACTTGGGATTCGGCTGGCACCTTCAGCGCCTCCCCTACTCGCGGGGAAACCCTGTTTTGGGGATCCGGAGCGATGTGGGGTGAGTGGCGCGGTGCTTCGAATTGACTGCTTCTTTCATGGAGTGAAGCCGCATTGCTGTTGCCGGAGAGCGCTGACTTTTTCCTGTGGACAATTGGATTTTAAACAACTACCCGTGAGTAGAATGGAAAATTGGATCTTTAAATATCTTAATTTGGCATCGAAACGGGGAAGGTCTTAAACAGGAAGTCCGCCTTCCCCTTTTGTAAATAGATTGAAGCAAAGACGTTATAAGCTAAAGTCTTTGAAAGCTTTTGGCAAAGGATTAAATTTCCATCGGTTAAAACTACAAAACCCCCCTTGGAAGCAGGAGAAGAGGGGGGAAATTTTGGACTTAGCGAGCCTGCAGGAGAGAGTGAAAAACCAAATTACCACTGCTCCAAACCTGGAAAAGGGCTGCCAGAAAGAGTGAAGTTTTGGGAGAGTCCATTGACTGCGAACAGAACATTTTTGACAGCTAGTTATATAAGAGAAAGATACTGTTTCCATTGTCCTCTTCTGCGTTTAAAAAGGAGGGAAAGTAACTGGAAATTGAAACTATTTTTATGGCTTGAATTGTGTTCGAAAGGATTGATACAAGTGGAGACTGTTTCCCTCTAGAGGGAGTCTTTGAAACTGTCACAGGAGTGCAACTGGGGAATCACCAGCTGCAAGATAAGTAATCGTGAGAACCAGAGATTGACCTTGGACCATTCAAAATGTTGACAGGAGAAGCCATTGTGACGGTATTATGTAAGATAAGCTACTCACTGGAACAGCTTGATAAGAAGACGGATGACATGTCTTTTAAAATTGACAACTTGGATCAAAAAGTGACTAATTGGAGACAAAAAGTGAGCACCAATACAGAAATAATTCAGGACTTGGTACAAGAATCTACTTTGGCAGGACAAATTGTGGAGGAGAAAGAGAAAGCTGTGGTTGTTGAGCCTAAAGTAATACAAGCGGGATCCTCAGCCTTACAGAAGCAAATTGAGGATTACAAGTTGAGGCCTTCTATGATTGAATCTAGAAAAAGCCAGATTTTGAGGATTGGATGCCGGCTTGGACGGAAGAAGGAAAGTTGGAAAGATCCCTCTATGCAGGGATTAACTGACTTTTGGGACATGGACTTGGGTCTGGAGGAGATTGGAGTTCTGGGGGCCTTTGGATTTGGAGGAATTTTGAAACATGTCATAGACCTCAGCTTCAACTATGGAAATTTGGCTGACCTGTCCGGAAGGAATAAAAGCATTGTTAGGTTGGAGTCTTCCCGAGATCTGCTCTTTGGCATTAAAGAATATGAAGAAGACCTGCAGAAGGGACCTGGAAAAGAGTTAAGAGCCTCGGACATAAGATCTCCAGGTTGATGGACTATATGGAATTGACGGAAAGGACTGGCAGAATCCAAAACCAGGGAGAGGAGATGGTGGAAGAAGATTAGAGAATTTAAAGTTTATATATAGAAATACTGTAAAATTAATGAATGATAGAAAAATGGTGGAAAGAAATTTTATGGCCTTAGCAGAAATGTTATAAGGAGTTAAGCATATATAAGTATTTTAGTTTTAATGATAAAAAATATGTTAAGATATTTATAATATGACAGAAAATAGAGAAAGATGGAAAGGATTTGCTGAAACAATTAATAGAAGTGGAATACAAAAAGGGAGGTGAGAGGAAGTCGAGGAAACAAGGGAATGAAAGGTAGAGTATGGAAAAGGTGTGATGTATGTTTTTAAATGGTTATTGTTTTGTTTTGTTTAGGGTTAAGGTGGGTTAGGGTTTTGTTTAGTTTAGTTTAATGTGTTTAGGTTGTGTTTTGTATTGCTTATATATTGTATTGTATTGTTTCTTTTCTATTTTTTGTTTTTTCTCTCTTGTCTTTTTTCTTTTTCTTTTCCTTTTCTGTAATCTTTAAAAGTAATAAATATTATTTTTTTTTAAAAAAAAAAAAAGGCTCAGGGTGTTTCTGCCTCAAGCAAAAACATCCTCAGCTGGTCCTGGCAGTGGACATTAGAAATTGCTTTCGATATGGAAAAGAGTGGAATGCAGGAAAGTGGGGGGAGGGGAGTGTGTTAAAGAAAAAGGGAGGAGTTTTCCAAACTAAAATTGGGGTTGAAGACAGAGCTCTATTGAGTCACAAAAGGGGCTTCTGCCAGCCCAGTGGAATTTCCGGCTCCCCACATCCCAGCGTCTTAAAACACAAGAAGAGCTTGGGGAGTCAATTTTGTGCATAAGGTAGATGTTTGGCATGGTCTGTCCTTGATGTGAAAAGAGGATCCTTTCAATATTTACTTTGGTGAACTACAGCTCCCACAACAACAACTCTGAAGGTGACACAGATGTTCAGAGCGGGGTGCTGATAATGCCAAGGTCATAAGTTTGATCCCTGTATAGGCCAACTGCATTATTCCTGCATTGTAGGGGATGGAACTAGATCAGTGGTTCCTAATTGGCTGATTACTGAGGACCCCTTATTTTTCAAAAGCCACCCCCTACTTTTGAAAAATTTGATAACTCTATGGTAGTTACCTCTGCAAAGCAATTTTTTGAACAAAATGTGGGCTAATAAGCAAAGGATTTTAGGTATACTAAAAACAACAAGACCGCCCATAAAATGTATGCTATTGCCATGCCAAAATGAGAGAAAATTAGTTGGAGGGAGGCAAGGGATGGGGCCACGGACCCCTGATTGGGAATAACGGAACTAGATGGTCCTCGGTGTCCCTTCCAACTCCACAATTCTATGATCCTGTGTCTTAAATACAAACCTCGAGGAATAGTGTGTGGGTGGGTGGGGGGTTCTGTTTGAACTTTCCCAGCCTTTGATTTATTCTGATTTGCGCTTGCGTCCCTACTCCCCACGTGTAGAATTGCTATACGTTTGGATTTTCCTGGACATTCAAGCGTTTCCCGCATGGACACTTGTTTCCAACGGCCAAATCCCGGCAATTCCGGGCGGATGGCAACCCTACCCACTTGTGCCAGATTGCCTGGCATACATTACAAGCATCTAGTCACATCCCAGGGCTAGCCGACCTGACGGGAAGAGTCCGCGATCAGAAGGAGGAGGAGTACCAGGAAGAATGGACAAAATTCAAAGATTATTTAGCTGAATATATCAAGATAACCTAATTGGAAAAGCTTGCAAATACGAGATAGGCTTAGGATTTAAATATGTAAGGATAGGAATTAAGATGTTTCAAGCTAGATTAGAAAGAATGAAAGATGTGAAGTGATCAAGTTAATTTTTTTTTTTTTTTTGAGAAGATTGATTTTGGAAAACTGTTAAAATGAAATACAATGAAATTCAACCAGGGGGATTTGAGGAAGTCACTTAACAATGTTATCAAGATTGGTTTAATTACAATTAGGATGTTTGTTTGTTTGTTTGTTTGTTTGTTTGTTTGTTTGTTTGTCTTAAAAAAAATTTTGGAAAATTAATTTTAAAAACTGAAAAGAAAAACACCATAGATTATCCAGAATCCCAAGCAGCGACATTGTGAAACTTTCATAGGAATAAAAGGTAGGGGGGAAGGAGGCACAATGTCAAGCAGGCAACAGAATAAACCCGAGCACTGTGGGTCTAAAACCGGCCCCTGAATCTCTTGCTCCCCACTCTGCCCTTCTAACAAGAACATTTTTTTGCTTGCTGGATGGCTGTGTGCAATGAGACCTCAGTCACTGAGGAAGGGTGCTGGCCCAGTGGGAGAAGTATGTGCTTGGCATGCAGGCGATCCAGAAATCCATTCAAGAGCAAAATTCCAGTTCTCATGTTTTCTGTCGAAATGGCTAATTTAAAGGGGAATAGCATGGTGCCTTCCACAGAGTCAGACCAAGGAGAAATTCTGTAAGCAAAGGTAGCAGGCTTTGAAAAGCTTATGCAGATAGGAGACTTCCGGGTTAGCGCGAACGGCTAATGGCGGATTCCCTCCGAGCTCCGGAGGGAATCGGCTCTTCAGGAGTTGGGTCTTGCTGCTGTGGCGACGCGGGGACCCTTAGAAATCACAGGCGCGGAAGCCTGTGAACTTGGTGACTCGGCGGGCACCATTTGCGCCCCCCTGACCTGTGAAGAAGCCTTTTTAAAGGCTTCAGAACGGGGGACGGGGTGAGCGGCGCGGTGCTAAGCGTCGACTGCTTCTCCTGGGGAGTGAAGCCGTGAGCCATGGTCGGAGGGCGCTGACTTTTTCCTGTGAACAATCGGACCCTAAAAGTAACAACCCGTGAGTAGTACGGAAATTGGACTTTTTAAGGAAATTTTCTTTGGAATTTGGCACGATCGGGGAAGGCGCAAACAGGAAGTCCGCCTCCCCGCCTTGTAAAAGATCTAAAGCAAGGACTAGTTAACTAAGGTCGAGAGAATTGTTTTTTCGATAAAAGATATTAATTTCACGATTTGGCGATACAAGTATAAGTAATTGTGCTGGAGGATAAGAGTTAATTTTGAGAGTTGAAGTTCCACCCCCCCCCCCCGGACCCGGGAGCGATTCGCGAGAGAGCCTGCTGAGGATATAGAGGAGTTTGACAGCTGTCAAAATTAGCTGTCAAAAAGGAAAAAGAGAACTTTGTTTCTGCTGTCTCTGCTGGATACAGTTGCTGCAACTTGGTTATATTTTGTTGAAAATAAGTAAGAACTGATACAAATTAACCTGACTTTTGGATTTTAACTGGAAAGAATACTAAGTTACCAAATCCCTCTAGAGGGGGATTTGGGACACTACAAGAATGGCTGGAAGAGGGAAAATTCAGGCTGGGCTGGACAGAGTATTTGTTCTCCTGGGAAAGTTACAAGGCCAAATTGATGTTTTGGCTACAAATGTAACAACCTTGAGCTTAAAAGTAAATAACATTACGGAATTTGATAAGGACTTGACTCAGGAAGCCCATGCAGCTGGACAAAAAGAGAACTTTGAGAATCTTGAAAGTGTGGAGAAAGAGATATATGTTGTTTCTGAGGAGAAGGAAGGGGGAGCTGTAATTTTGCAAACGACAAAGGAGAGCCAGAGGCCTGATATCATGCTCACAAAGGGAAACAAGAAATCAAACCAAAGGCCTGACAGGATGACTACAAAGGAAAATAAGTATTGGATGATGAAATTCTGGTTTAAATTGGCGACTGAAGAATGGAGAGATCTCTTTGTGTGGAGACCTGAAGACCTATGGATTACAAATCTGATTAAAGTGGAAGCTGGAGTTTTTGTGACAATTGGACTTTTGGACCTTGCTTTTAAGTATGGAGGTCTGGCTGGAAGAAATATGGATTTTATTGGGACAGAGCTCCTCCGAGATTTGGAGCTTAATATTAAGGACTATCAAAAAAACCGGCAGAGAGGAACTGAGAGAGAATTAAGAGCCTCGGACGTGAGATCTCCAGGCTGATAGAAGATTAAGACTGTTGGATATTTGTTGGGGATCGAAACCGGGAAAGGGGGTGGTGGGGTTTGAGAATCCAAAGGGTGTATAATTATGATTTGTCTTATTTTTTTTTGTTTGGTTATTAATATGAAAATTGGGAAATTCGTGGAATGGAATTTGGGTCGACTTTAGAAAAAGGTTTGTGTATTGAGGTACAAATATTGATGTTTATAAGTTAAAATAAGATAAAAAAATGAATTAAATATAAAAAGGTTAAAAATTGGGGATAGGAACTTGTTGAACAAACAATTTGAATTGGAATACAAGAAGGGGAGGTGTGGGGAAGTCTGGGAAATATGGTAATGAAAATATGGAATTCTAAATTTCATGTGTTTTTAAATCTTTTCTTTTTTTTGCATTTTTTGTTCTTTTCGATTTTTTTGTATTGAATTTGAAAAATCTTAATAAATATTTCATAAAAAAAGAAAAGCTTATGCAGATACACAAGGACACATTGCTAAAAGAAACAAAGGGATTTGGAGGGACCA
Source organism: Podarcis filfolensis (assembly GCF_964270895.1). Lineage (NCBI taxonomy): Eukaryota > Metazoa > Chordata > Lepidosauria > Squamata > Lacertidae > Podarcis > Podarcis filfolensis. The sequence goes on from NC_139619.1 coordinate 12,659,040, forward strand.
TGAGTGAACAGGTAGTACCAGAATGTACAGAATTGTACCTAGAAAAAGGTTACAACTGGATTACCTTTTTGTAAACAACAACAACCCCCAAAATAAAACTCGGAAGCAGCAGGACTCCTTAGGAACTCTTCAAAAAACAAAACACAAAACTGCATATCCCTACCTAGTCACCAAATGTGAGGGGAAACGTAAGCCAGCATCTTACACTGATTTAAATGATAGCCAGATTCTGCAATTTTTTACCAGACCAGAAGTAAAAGCACGGGGCATTAATAAGTTTTTGAAAAATCATGCACTTCATTTGTAGGCAAGGGAAAGCTTTCTGAAATGTACAAAATCTTACTAAGACACACAATCTGTTGAAATGACCAAGCAGCGGACGAGATTCGGGGACAGTGGTGTGCCGCCTGGGGAAATGTTCCTTTCCATTCACCTTAAGCAAAGATGTGGTGACCTTCTGCATCCATAAATAACTTTCAGAAATGTATTTCATTACTTCCCGAAGCTTCTCAATGGGCTACCAAATGACATTTCTTTCTATTTTGGATGAAACTGGGGAAGCAGCTTTAGAAGAAGGGGTTGCTGACATTCACTGGCCTGGAAAACACCTGATGCCAATATGATGGCATAGCGGTGTCCGCAAATTGTGGGTGGTGAATTGCTTGGGTGGCCTCTCTTGAGAAACGTTGCCAGAAAATGTATGAACCTGTTTGTGATAAAAAGTGATTCGTAAAGCTGCAAACAGCAGGTGTCCCAAGGTTAGGGAGAAAACATGGCAACGAAAAAGGGGGGAGATTAGTTCAGGGTCAAGCTGGATGGGTTGTCAAGGAAACAGTGTCCTGCCCATCTTTGTGACATCTCGTGCTGCTTGTAGAAAAGACAGAAGCTACACATCCCCGTCGTGGGATAGTTGGGAGGAGTTGGTTGAGACAGAACTGGGACGGAGAAGCAAGCAAGCAAGCGAGGGACCAACAGGGGAGATAGGTGTAGACTTTGCTTTGCTTTGCTTTCACTTTATCATTTCATTTTCATTTGTATATTTTGTGCACATATTTTCCTGTATATTTTAGACAGAGAGGAGTAGCAATAGGGTTAGAGCCAAGGTTCAGAGTTAGTGTTGTGTGAGCATTTTAAAGCAGTTGAGTTTAAACAGGAGTGGATTTCACCTGAAGAGATGGCCAGCATCGTGAATCTGTAAGTAGGATTTCGTCTGCTTCTTTTTTGTAATCTTCTGGGGCGAGGGCTTGGGGTCCCCCACACGGCCAGCATCCCCATGGAATTTAACCCCTTCCTGAACAGCTTAACTTCTCTTCCCACCCCCCTCCCTTTCCCCGCCTTCCCATTCTCCCTCAAATCTCATTGCAGCTCAGCTGGTTAGAGGGAGCTGCAGATAGCACCAAGGTTGCAGGTTCAATTCCCATAAGGTACAGCTGCATATTCCTGCATTGCAGGGGGTTGGACTAGATGATCCCCAGGGTACCTTCCATGATCATTATTTTGAGATGCTTTTTATTATATTCATAACCCACTTTTCATCCAAGCAGTTCAAGGTGGCATTGATGGCTTGCCTTTCCCCCCATTTTCCCCCTCACAACAAACCTGTTAGGCAGGCTAGGATGAGAGTGACTGGACCCAACATCAAACAGTGCACTTCATGACTGAGTGGGGATTTGCACTCGGATCTCCCAGTTCCTCCTAGTCCAGAATTCTAGCCACTATACACCCCCCCTCTCTCTACCCCTTCTCCGTTTCTCAACTCTTCAGCCATCAACTGAAACAGACAGGGGTTCTGTCAGTCTTCCTGTCAGTCACTCTGGCTCTAAGAGAGTTTTCATTGCATTCTTTGGCTCATCTATGCCTTGATGCTTTGACGACCTTCCTAGCAGCCCCCTTCGCTCTCCAGGCAGGGCTGCTGTCCTAACAGCATTATGCTGAGGGCTCTTTTAAATGCTGGAAATGCTTCCCTTATCTTTCCTTTGCTGGGGGTGGGGGTGGGGGGGGGAGTGTTGGAATCCCCCCCCCCATACATGAGATGCACCACTGTGTTCCAGTGGAGAGCCGTTTGGGCCGTTTCAACTCGGACCCCCCCCCCGGGGGTCACCGCTCAGGGGCGTGCCTTAGGCCCTCACCTCTTCAATATGCGGGGCAGGTGATGGCTCTTCCTCCCCTCTTCCATCTACAGAATAATACCAATACCAATGCCTAACCGCCAATACCCAGAAAGTTGTGACAATTTGCTACGAGGTAGGCGGCGATAAATAGGGCTGGTCACGCTCCCTGAGCCAGCGATTGGCTGTCCAGGGGCTGACGCGGCCGGGGATTCCCTCAGTCGCCCGCAACTCCACCTCCTTTGTAGGCGGAAGTGGCTTTGCTGGATCAGAGGAAAAGCCCATCTAGTCCAAACTCACAAGCAGTAGCCCACTCCTGCTGCTTCTCCTCTAGCTGTGGGCTTCAGAGGTAGAGTGCCTCTGTTCCTGGAAGCTCTATATTGCTATGCTGAGTAATAGTGAGAGATGCTGTTGTTCTCCCCCAACAATTGGTGTAATCTGCTTCCCAGCCCTGCAGGCTACTTGTCCTTGTAGCATCGGCTGCCTGCAAATTTCAGCAACGGAGTAAACATGATGTGAAGAAGTTCCCACCAGCATTCTCAAATGAGTTGATTCAAAGCTCTCCCTCCATCTGCTTTCTCTCCAAGGCCACGATCATCTTGGATAACTCCTTCCTGCTCCTTTCCTTGTTTTTTTTTTAAAAATAAATAAATAAACAAATGATTGAAGATTTCTTAGTTTACAAAAAAAATGTGCCTTGTCTCTTTTTTCAAGTTGTGTTTTCTACAGATCAGTTTCATTTGTTGTGAGACGTTAGTGTTGCATGCAGTGTTGGGTTAGGAAGAACAGAGGGGGAAAGAGGGGGAGGGTGGGGTATGAAATGAAAATCAGCAAAACAAGGATTGCAAATAGAGAATAGAGACTGACCTCTGAGAAGTAGACGTTTCACCTTTTAAGTTGAATTACTGAAATAATAAACTGTTAGGCTACCCGTATTTGTGTTATGGCCAGTGGCGTAGCGTGGGGGGTGCAGGGGGGGCCGGCCGCACCGGGCGCAACATCTGAAGGTTAGGGTTAGGGGGCGCAAATCCACGGGTTAGGGGCACAAATTACTTGCCTTGCCCCGGGTGCTGACAACCCACGCTACGCCACTGGTTATGGCTATGCTGCAAAGACTCCCTGTCTTCTCTTACACACACACACACCCCATTTTGGTTGTAGGCTTCTGTCTCAGGTTTTGAAATGTGTTGAGGAGGGGGCTTTACTGGGTTGTTTTTCACCTTTATTATGCATTTTGTGTTTCTATATTGCGATTTTTATGTTGGAACCAGTGCTTTTTTTCTATTAAAAAAAATGTTTGGGGTACTCTCATTTTGACTCAAGAAAACCACCATTTTATAGTTCAGATCAGGGAAAATAAATGCAGTACAGTAAATGGAGAAAAGTGCAAAGATTCACAAAATGTTTCGGGGTGTGCGTACCCCTGCATCCCCCCAGAAAAAAGCACTGGTTGTAACTGAGACCTGTGGGTATAGGGCGGTATAACAACAACAACAAGGTCTGCCCCTCTCCTTCTCTTCTAGGTTCAGGCGACTGAGGGACATGGCAGCCCGCAAGAAGAAGGGGACCCGCAAAGTCCCCAAGAAGTCCAGGGTTGCTGTGGGCCCACGTGAGCAAATGCTTCCTTTTCATTTTGGAGCGTAAGGAGGGGTGGCCTTAATGCTCTAATCCTCAACTGTGGAAAATAAGTAGAAATGAACTAACCTGCCCCCATGTCCTTTCCTGCTTCTCTTGTTGCAGATGGTTCAGAGACTGGCAGGGTCTGGGCATCGCCTGTGGTTAGTATTTGAGAAAACAGCACAGTACATACGAAATCCCTCACCCTCACCCCCACCCCCCCATCCACCAGTGCTGTTTATACCCCCATTTCGGTGGTCTCAGATGCAGAGAAGCCCTCCTGCCATGAACTGACAGCCTGACTCTTGCCATTTCAGCAACTGGAGAAGGATGAGATGTTGCTCTGCTGCGTGCTGGCCACTTGCTCGGAGGCCCGCCAGAGAGAAAAGGACAGCTTGAGGTACTCCAAAAAGATGGCTGTCAGGGCAATTGCGGTGAGTGAGAGGTTGCATGAGGTATCCAGGGGTGAGGTGGGCAGGAGAGCTGGGGATGGGATTGGGGGGATGCTGGGTAGAAGGAAGGCCTGGCGGGGTCTGGCCAAGAGAAGGGTTGTGCGGGCAATTGGCATTACATTGCCAATTCCTGCACTGAGTTTGGGGTTGGAGGAATCCACCTGATGTCCGTAGGCAACTGACGTTTTCCCCCTCCGCCCTCTGTTCTCTATCAGGATCTCATGGGACGGATTGTGTGCTTTACGCAGCCTGAATTGGTCCTTGCTACGGCACTGGAAGCCCTTTACCAACTGAGGTATACCTGGTTTTTTGAGCTTGACGAGGAGCTGGCGGGGGGGGGGGGGGGGGAGAGGGGAGCAGAATGTGGAAAGGTGTTACCAGACCTTGCCACTTCAGTGAATTCGATTGGAAGAATTGCTTACAATTTCTTGGGTTTCTTGCGTTCAAAAAGCTTTCTTTATGCAGCAACTATTTACAGGATGAGTGGAGATGTGAGAGAGAAAAGAGAAGCTATATTGTCTAGAGATGACTGCAAAATGGCTCAGCTTTTAGGGGTGGGATTAACTAAGACCTAGAGGCTTGCAACCAAGTGCCAGGTAGACTGCCACATAAACAGTGCCCTCGTGTGTTTATTTTAATTTTACCTTTATTCATTTTTACCCTGTAAAATCTATACGCTGCTTGATTGTCAAAAGTGGTTTAAGCTAACACATGCATTCACTAGAAGTTCAAGAGAATGACATGTATTTGATGCTTCCCCCAATATGAGACAGAGTCTAAAAACTTTCCCCTCCTTCTCTCCAGCCTCATGAAGCCCAAATTACCACTGAAGCTCCACAGCCTGATTGTGCATGCAGCCTTTGCGGCAGTCATTGAGGTCAAAACTGAGCCCGACAAGCAGGTAAGTTGTTAGCCTTGAAATTTGACTTCTCTAGTTGTTGTTTCTTCTTCACACGCTTTAAGCACTGCTCCCATTGCTCAACATCTGATCTCTCTTTCCCCTGCTTGGCGCATCCTCTCCCTCATTGCCATTGCCTGCAGGAGTTAGAAGAACGTTACACTCTGATGCTGCGAGGCCTCCTCTGGGAGGCCCCAAGCACTAAGACCCTGAACTTGCTGATGAATGTAAGTATCTTGATGGCCTCAGTGGCTGTTTGACCTAGAAAGCTTTCATGGAGAAGCCGCCACCTAGCAGTGCACCTCTTGGGCCCTTCCCCTCTTGTAAGGCAAGCTGGCCACATGGACGAGCCAGCAAAGGCCCACTTGCCCAGACAGCCAAAGGAGGGCCTTGGATGCAGAGCTACAATTTGGGGCTGGAGGACATTGCCACTTTAGAACAGAAACGGATCTCTCTCTGAGAGTGTAAAGGGCTTCACAGTGGTCTGCCTCTTTCCCCCAGACCAGCCTCCTGATCCTGAGGTCCCCTTTCCTCCCACAGGAACTGAGAGGTTACACAACAAGTGCGATTGCAGCGGAGAGGCAACTGGCAGCCAGTGGCATTAGCTGGCTGATGTCCTGTGCAAGAAGGCTCAGTTGCCTGAAGGTAAGTCTCTCACCTTTGGCACCTTCACAGCCCCAAGAGGCTCCCAGAGTGGCTTGTGAAAGGATTCCCACAGGAGGAATCACAGTCTGGTATCAGGCACACAACACAATGTGTGTCCCTGGGATGCCGGACAAGGCTGGAGACATTTCCTGCCCTCTTCCTTGATCTTACACTTCCACCTCTGCCTAGTAGGCTGCAGGACCCATTGAGGTCGCCTGGGGCAAGGGATTGGGGCCAGGCAATAGAACTCACTCATCCCATGATGGAGGCAAGTCTTCCCTGGCTTGGGTCTGCTTCCATGTTCTCTTGCACCCATTATTTGGGGAGGGTTGAGGATCAGATCATTCATCTGATCCAGTACGGTCTTTTCTGTTCTCTACAGCATGCTCTCGTCCCTCTGGAGCTGGCTCACTTCTGCCCCAAAGAAGGTAACACCCACAGCCTGGGGACATGGGACGCACTTTCCAGACTAAGGAGAGCCCACTCAGTAGCTGCAGCATCCTTGCTTGATGCAGACCTCCTGGGTCATGTGGCTGTGAAATCCTGCCACAGCACAAAGATGGCCAAACTGCAGGCTTGGAAGGAGTCGTTGCCCCCAAAGACAGGATCCATAAAGCCTCCTTGCAAATAGGGTGGAATGGGGGCCAGGTCAATTTGGTGAATCAGTAAATGTGGCAGAATTTCATCTCTCTTCTCCTTCATTCTCTTCCAGATGACATAAGACTTGATGTCAGTTTTGATTATGGGGAGAAGACACAAGTTTCAAGGCTCAGCGATGATGGAGTGGCAATTTTTGCTTGCTGTTTCATTGTGTCTTGTTGCTAATTGTGATCATTGCTGTTGTTTTAGAATTCTTTCCTATGCAATATAACTTTTTTATTGCTTTTAAATTGTTGCTTTTTAAATTGTCCTTGTAAAGGAAAGTGTTCTGCTAATGTTGATTGTATTCTGAATTGCTTCAAGAAGCCTCATAGCAATGAATACTATTAAGAGTAATAGTTATTTTACCTGCCTTAATTATAATAAAGCATTGACATGCATATTTTAAATTAGCGGTTAAGGTCTTAAACTACACATTTTAATAGTTTCAGATCTGTATTCTTTACTGTGTTCTAGCTTATAGATTTTGATTTTAACCTCCATATATATGAGAGCCAGTGTGGTGTAGTGGTTAAGAGCGGTAGTCTCGTTATCTGGGGAACCGGGTTCGTGTCTCCGCTCCTCCACATGCAGCTGCTGGGTGACCTTGGGCCAGTCACACTTCTCTGAAGTCTCTCAGCCCCACTCACCTCACAGAGTGTTTGTTGGGCGGGGGAGGGAAAGGAGAATGTTATAATAATAATAATAATAATAATAATAATAATAATAATAATAATAAATCAATCAAATCCGTTTATTGTGAGGACCATGCCTGTGCACAAACATCAACACTACAATAGTTAAAAATATTAAAATTCATTACATACTATGCCAACAAAACCTTCTTCCCACAGAATAGAAAAGGAGGGAAAACGTGCAACGAGTTAAACAGACGATGAAGGGGTCTTTGCATTGTCGTCCATAAATCTTTCCCTGGCTTTCATGGCCTTCATCACAAAAACCGCTACCACATTGGTAATGCGTGGATTTGCATCAACTAACAAAAATTTTACTCTGTCTTCAGGACTGGTTATAGAATTGGGTATAATTTGCAGCAATGCGTCTCTAAAGCCCGAGTAAATGGGGCAATAGAGGAGGTAATGTGTAAGATCCTCTTTAATTTTCATAAGGCAAGGACATAAACGGTGTTCTACTGGGGTTTTTGTGTATCTACCGGTCAAATAAGCAGTTGGCAATGTTTGGAACCGTGCCATAGTAAAAGCTCTCCGAAGGGTGGGATCAGTGATCTCCACCAAGTAGTTGGCACAGATTTTGACTGCTTTTACTCGAGGGAACCAGTAGGAGAACCCAGAGTTTTTTATCTTAGTGGAGTCCAAAAAGGCGTCTTTTTCAAAGATCCATTCCCGAACTTTATCAGGGCTCCACAATTTGAGAGTGTTAAACTCAGGTAGGTTGTATCTAGATAAAATATCTAGTAGATTTTTATGCCAAGTGCTATTATTTTGTAATGATACAAAGGCTTGTTTAGCCAATAAGGTGTTCGGGGCATCTATGAGGTTGGTGAAAAAACGCAGGAATCTTAAGTGGGCCCTGGCAGACACAGAGGGTAATCCTACTTCCACTCTTAGGAAAGCTGCCGGAGTGCTCTGAGGGAGGCCTAGAATTCTTCTGAGATAAAAATTTTGGAAGATTTCAAGCCGTTCTAACAGCTTCTGATTCCATCTCCAGAGTTCTACTCCGTATAACATCTGGGGAATCACTTTTCCAACAAAAGTTTTTAGTGCCGGGGTCACCATTTGCCCTCCCCTCGAATAAAAAAAGCTGAGCAGAGCACCAATTGTCCTACGTGCTAGAAGGGCTACAGTCTTGAAGTGGGCAAGCCAGCTAGATGTAGCTTGGAAAGTGATACCAAGATATTTAAAGAGAAGACATTGTTCAATTTTGTGTTCATCTAAAGACCATCTGAATGTGTGGCGAGCTCTAGTAAATACCACAATTTTTGTTTTATCATAATTTATCTTTAGAGAGTTTTGGGAACAATAAGCTACGAGCCCCTCCAGCATGCTATGTAGGCCCCTTCGAGTGAGTGCCATGACCGCCATGTCATCAGCATATAGCAGTATATTCAGGTGTTTGCCTTCCAGGGCAGGAGCTGATGGCTTATACTTTGCCATATGTTGAACAATGTCGTTTATATAGAAATTAAAGAGGAACGGCACTAACAAACAGCCCTGTTTAACCCCTTTCCCCAGTGGCAGTGGGTCAGTATAGTTGCCTGACGTCCCAGTTCTAATTTTAACTGTGATGTCTGTATGTAACTCTCTAAGTATTTTGAAAAGTCGTCTATCTATATCTGTGTCATATAGTTTTTGCCATAATTTGTCCCTACAGATTGAGTCAAAAGCGGGTGTAAGATCTACAAAAGCCACAAAAAGTTTGCTCTTATGTGTCTTTGTATACTTATCTATCATTGTCTGTAATACCAAACAATGGCCTATTGTACTATGGCCCTTTCTAAACCCTGCCTGTTCTGGATTAAGCAAGTTAGAGTGGTCAGCCCAGTCAACCAATTTATTTAACAGGTGGCGAGTATAAAGTTTATACACAATGTCCAGGGGACTTATGGGGCGATAGTTTGAGGGGTCTTGGGGGTCGCCCTTCTTATAGATGGGGGCTACCAGGCTCAGTTTCCAATTTTCTGGGATTTTGCATGTATCATTTATTACCGTAAAAAGTTGGGCCAAAAAAGCAGCCCACCACTGGGCATTTAGTTTAAGCACCTCAGGAGGAATCATATCTTCACCGGGAGCTTTGCCATTCTTGAGTGTTTTAATTAGCTGTAAACATTCTAATTCGGTAACAGGATCCCAGCCCATTAATAGATCGTTTTTAAGAGGAGGAAACTGGCTCAGTTTAGGGTTAAGGTTAGGGTTAGGGTTATATAGCCGGGAAAAATGTTGGTACCATAAGTTAGATGAAATACTGTTGGTTACAGTTCTTCCTTACAGGAGGGGTATATGGTTTGTTTTGAGAAGAATGTCTGTACAATTTCCAGAGGGGGTAAGCAGCTGATACGTGTTGAGAAAAATCAGAACAACCTCTTTGTTCTAGAAACACCTCTGGAGGGAGTGGGGAATGCTGGGAAAGCCACCATTCACATTCATGTTTCATGTGCGTGCGTGTGGCACAAGAGATTGGCACATGGGTCTTGTGAGGACATGCAGATGTTATCAGAGTGCACCAAAGGGTGCAAGGTAAGAGAATGTGGTGAAACTCTAAATTGCAGGGCTTGCAAGAAAGCCAAGAATAAGGGATACAGTTATCCCAGGGTGGAGAGAGTAACCACAAAGCCTTTTGAGCTTGTGCACGCAGACCTGTTCGGTCCTATGCCACAGCCGAGTCTGGGCAAAGCCAGGTTTCTGCTGACGCTGACAGATGATTTCACGCAGAACTCTTGGGCGTTCACGCTGAGAACGCGGGAGGACGCAACGCAACTGATCAAGGATTGGGTTGCAGAGGTGGAACTAAGGTTCTCCACCAAGGTGAAGGGGTTCAAGTGTGACCGAGGTTCAGAGGTCACTGGGTCTGCTCTAAAGAGTTTCTTTCGCCAGAGGGGGATACGTCACAAGGTGACATCGCCTCAGGAGAGTGGCGTGGCAGAGCTGAGAAGTAAAGCTCTGGTTCAAGCATCAGAGGTTCTACTGTGTGACTCTGGTTTGCCTCAAAGTTTTTGGGGGGAGGCAGTTGTCAGGGAATCAGGAGCAGGAGCACTGGGGAGAGAGGAATTGGAGAGCGAAGGGGAAGAATCCGAGGGCAGCGTAGGGGAGTATGACAGTGGCCCGAGAGATTCTATGAGCTTCTCCAGCGAATCAGAAGATTCCCAGAAGGGGGCTCCGATGGTCAGGGCAAGGGGGGTCCCAGGGGGGACGCACCAGAAACAAGGAGCCAGAGGGGAACCCCAAAGCAGCAGTGGAGGATCGGGACCAGTTTCCCCACCAGAGCGTAGTGGGGGGGAAGAGTCACATGTGTCAGGGCCAGCGTCTCCTCCGGAGGGGAGGGAGAGTGAGTCAGGGCTGACCACGCCTCAATCGGAGAGTGGGGGAATGGAGGGGAGGTCAGTTGCAGCTAGCCCCCCCGAAGGGGGAAGCAGTGACAGCAGCAGTGAAACGGTTAGGAGGAAAACTGCTGGCTGGGCGCGCGCGCCAAGTTCAAATGTACAGGCGCGCGGGACAGCAGGAGACCCGGATGGGGAACCAGCTCCTAAAGCCCGCCGGAGGGAGGGAGAAGGCTCAGGGGAATCAGCGTCAGAAGAGGCTAGGAAGGGCGAGACCCCGGCGGGCAGGCGGACCCAGAGGAGGAACGAGCAGCGGAAAAGGTGGAGCAAGGCAAGGGTCTTAAATTGGTGTACAGGGGGAGGAGATTCAGAAGGGTCATCAGCGGTCTAAAGCTTGAGACGTGGGGCTGCGCGCTGCGGCTCTGGAAGTAGCCCACTTCGACGGGAACCTGCAGCAATACCCTAACTTTAGAGCCGACATAGTTTACGCGCTCAATTTGCTTCGGAAAGACTTTAGAGATGAGGAAGAGAAAGTGGGATTCATAATGACTCATCTGCATGGGGAAGCTAAAGCGTGGCTGCGGAATTTGTGGCGCGAAAATGACCCCGCCCTCCAAGATTCCGATGCATTTATCAAAGCTATGGACGCTTGTTTTAAATCAACGGTAGATGTGGATGTGGCTCGGAGGGAAATGCATGGGCTGCAGCAAGGGAAAGCCACGGTGAGGCAATATCACTCACGCTTTTTTGCTTTGGTGAACGTGCTGGGTTGGGAAAAGGACTCCATTGCCGTCAGAGACCTGTTCTGGGAGGGGTTAAATGGGGCCGTTAAAGATGAGTTGGCAAGAGGAGAAAGACCCAAAAGCACCCAAGAAGTTGCCCAAAGAGCGCTGGCGATTGGAGTGCGCCTGGAAGAACGCCCTTGGAGCAGGGAGGAAGGATGTAGGGCAAGCACACCAGCCAGGACAACCCCCTTCCTACCCAGAGAGACAGGGCGGGCGCTATCCACCCCTCCACTGGGGAGGGGGGAAGAGCTGATGGAGATAGGTGGTGCCAGGGCTCAGACTGCCAGCAGAGCCCAAACACCGGGAGCAGTCAAGGCGAAAGCTCCTAGAGGGACCAGGAAGTGTTACATCTGCGACAGTGCACAGCACATGGCCAAAGAGTGTCCCCAGAGGCTCCAGAAGCACACTGCAGCCTCAGCAACAGTAAAGGGAACAGGTCAGCAGCCAGAACAGCTGCAGGGGGAAGAAGAAGCCTGGTTGGAAACAGAGCCACTGGGGCCCAACCAGGCAAGTCAGTGAAGCAGTCCCCAGAGATTTTACAGCCCACAGACCCCCTCCCAACCAAACCAGTGGTGCAACTCACTGCATCGCTCCAGCTGCCCAATGGGCTCACCCTGGAAGTACCAATTACCATTGACTCTGGGAGCAACGCAGACTTTGTAGGAGTGGACTTCATCAAGCAACATCGCATAGCACTCCTGCCAGCCACGATGCCCCTAAACGTTGTCACGGTCGATGGCAGGAAGCTACTGGGAGGAGAGGTGGTACAGCAAACACCGCCTATGGTGATGCAAATTGGAAACCACCGCGAAGTCATCAGCTTCAACGTCACTCACCTGTCGGACACGCCCATAGTGTTGGGTATGAGTTGGCTGGATAGGCACAGCCCGGCATTAGCATGGTACCAGCGGCAATTGACCTTCTGCTCCTCCTACTGCGCAGAACACTGCATCCAGACCCGCCAGGAGGAGGAGGGGCAAGAGGATGAACCGCAGTTACACCTAGGCATGGTGCAAGCGGTACCCAACAAGTACAAGGAGTTTTTGGAGGTCTTCTGCGAGAGGGAAGCGGATAAGCTGCCTCCCCACAGGCCTTACGACTGCAAGATTGACCTCCTGCCGGGGGAGACGCTGCCGACTGGAAAACTGTATTCCATGTCTGAGGACGAACTGCAAGAACTCAGGGAGTTCATAGAGCACAACTTGAAGCGGGGATTCATCCAAGAATCCAAAGCAGTGGGGGGCAGTCCCGTGTTTTTCGTGAAGAAGAAGGACACGCCCCAACGCAGACTCATAGTTGATTATAGGCTCATAAATTCCAGGACACAGCCCACAGCATTCCCCATGCCCAAGATCGACGACCTGCTCGCGACGGTGAGGAAGGGACGACTCTTCACCAAGTTGAATCTGCGAGGGTCGTACAACCTTATACGCATGCGGGAGGGCGATGAGTGGAAGACGGCCATGTTTACACCTTTAGGCACCTATGAATATCGCGTAATGCCTTTTGGTCTGCAAAATGGCTCCCATACATTCCAAGCTTTCATGCATCACGTGTTAGCGGGACTCCTCTACAAGAAGTGCGTCTGCTTCCTAGACGACATCCTGGTCTTCTCGGAATCGCAGGAGGCTCACGAGAGGGACGTCAAGGAGGTCCTGCAGAGGCTACGGGAGCACAGACTTTACGCCAAACTAGAGAAGTGCCAGTTCGACATGACGGAGGTGGATTTCCTGGGCTACAAGCTGTCCGACAAGGGACTCGCCATGGACAGCGCCAAGGTCCACGTGGTGTTGGACTGGAAGAGCCCGCGCAATCGGAAGGAGGTCCAGAAGTTCGTCGGCTTCGCCAACTTTTATCGCAAGTTCATCAAAGGGTTCGCGAAGGAGACGGCGGCCATCACGGACACCCTCAGCTCCAAGAAGAAGAAGTTCATCTGGACGGACCAGGCGGAGCAGTCCTTTCGGAGACTCAAGCGTCTCTTCGCGTCCGAAGAACAGCTGCTACATGTAAACCCCAGCAGACCAATGAGGGTTGAGACGGACGCCTCGGACAGAGCGGTGGGGGCCGTCCTGTTGCAGCAAGATCCGCAAAGGGAATGGAGGCCGTGCGCATTCTACTCCAGGAAACTCAGCAAAGCGGAACAGAACTACACCATCTGGGACAGGGAGTTGCTGGCCATTCATGCAGCTTTCAAGGCGTGGTGGCACTTCCTTGTCGGAGCCAGACACACAGTGCAAGTCCGCACGGACCATAAGAACCTGGAGTACTGGCGCACGGCGCGGTTTCTGAACCAGAGACACATCCGCTGGGCGCAGTTTTTTGCGGATTTCGATTTCCGGATAGAATACATCCCGGGAGACAACAACGTCATGGCGGATGCACTCTCCAGGAAACCGCAGTATCTCTAGGAAGCGGCACCGGTGGCGGCCAAACACATTTTCGCACCGAAAGCGTGGGTGTCAGAGCTACCCTAGGTCCCAGCTCACAAAGGACCAACGCTGCTTCGTTGTTAAGTATAAAAGTCTTTATTGAAGTTCAGTTTCACTTCCAGAGCCGCAGCGCGCAGCTCCACGTCTCAAGTGTCAGACCGCTGATGCTCCGTCTGAGTCTCCTCCCCCTTGACACCAATTTAAGATTCTAGCCTTGCTCCACCTTCTCCGCTGCTCCTTCCTCCTCTGGGTCCGCCTGCCCGCCGGGGTTCCGCCCTTTCTAGCCTCTTCTCCCGCTGATTCCCCTGAGCCTTCTCCCTCCCTCCGGCGGGCTTTAGGAGCTGGTTCCCCATCCGGGTCTCCTGCTGTTCCGCGCGCCTGCACATTTGAACTTGGCGCGCGCGCCCAGCCAGCAGCTTTCCTCCTGACCGTTCCACTGCTGCTGTCACTGCTTCGCCCTTCGGGGGGGCTAGCTGCAACTGACCTCCCCTCCGTTGGAGGCGTGGTCAGCCCTGACTCCCTCTCTGGAGGAGACACTGCCCCTGACACATGTGACTCTTCCCCCCCACTACGCTCTGGTGGGGAAACTGGTCCCGATCCTCCACTGCTGCTTTGGGGTTCCCCTCTGGCTCCTTGTTTCTGGTGCGTCCCCCCTGGGACCCCCCTTGCCCTGACCATCGGCGCCCCCTTCTGGGAATCTTCTGATTCACTGGAGAAGCTCATGGAATCTCTCAGGCCACTGTCATACTCCCCTACGCTGCCCTCGGATTCTTCCCCTTCGCTCTCCCAATCCTCTCTCCCCAGTGCTCCTGCTCCTGATTTCCTGACATCCATCCCCCCCTCGAAGCCCCCCTTCCCCCCTCCCCCTCTTCGGGTGTGGGTTCCGGGTGCTCCAGTCCTGTGGGTGTGAGTGCGGGATACCATTCTTCCCCCCTGGTGTGTAGCCGGTCCACTGGATCCGGCCCAACCGCAACGGGCTCGTCGACGTCGATTTCCTCTGCTTCCATCTCTCTGCTGATGTGCTTGAATCCAGGATCCTCCCCCAACACGTCCATGCCCTCCCCTCCCCCGGGTACCTCTGGTGAGACTGCTTGCAAAGGTCCCCGCAGCAGCTCCCTGCGCCACCCCACCTCCGGTTGAGTGTCCCACCAATAGGAGCGGTCTGTGGCAAACCCCGAGAGAGACCCCTCTGAGGAGCTAGTGTCCGGTGTCGTCTCTTCAGCTGACGAAAAACCCTGGAACGTACTGGCTGACAGTGTGGGTGTGAAGAGCCAGTCGTCGAAATACTCTGCCGGCATAGGTCTGTGTGGGAAGAGTGCATGGAACTCGTCTTTAAGATAGTGCTCCTCCACGGCATAGCACGGTACCCACCTGTTGGCACTGGCTGGGGTACCTTCCCTGGCGAGGAGGTATTCCACCCCGTCTTCTCCCCACTTCGAGTCCAAAATCTCCGTGACCTCGTTGAGTGGCGTCGCCCTCCGTGACCCCTCCCTCTTCGGAGATTCGTTAAGTGGGTCTGGCGCGTTCCCTGTCGCCTGAAACCTGTGGGGTTCCCTATAGGGTGTGAGCACTGACCTATGAAAGACTGGGTGCATTCTGGAGCCCTCCGGGAGTGTCAACCGGAAGGCCACTGGATTGATTTGCGCCGCGACCTGGTAAGGTCCCAGCTGCTTGTGCTTGAGCTTCCTCTTAGCTAGCGTCCTGGCCGGCACTGCCTGGGCTGCTAACCAGACCCAGTCCCCCACCTGGATGTCCTCCCCGACCCTCCTGTGCTTTTCTGCCTGCATTTTGTAGGCGTGTTTCGCCAGTTCCAATTGCCTTCGGAGTTGCTCGTGGACCTCCTGTAACTCTGCTGCCAAGTGCTCTGCTCCCCTTGGCTCCCGCTCCCCCTTCGTCTCTAACCCCGGGAAAGTTCTGGGATGCCGCCCATTATTGGCGAAGAACGGTGTCACTCCT
The DNA here is from genome assembly GCF_964270895.1 of Podarcis filfolensis. Classification (NCBI taxonomy): domain Eukaryota; kingdom Metazoa; phylum Chordata; class Lepidosauria; order Squamata; family Lacertidae; genus Podarcis; species Podarcis filfolensis. The sequence continues at coordinate 12,674,584 of NC_139619.1, forward strand.
GTAGACCCGTGCTTCGTGTTGTTGTAGGCAAACTCGGCCAGCGGTAGGTAGTCCACCCAGGTCGAGGGTTGTTGATTGGCGTAGCATCGCAGGTACTGCTGCATGATGGCGTTGACCCTCTCCGCTTGTCCGTTGGTCTGCGGGTGTCGTGCCGACGCTAAGTTGATCTTGACGTTCAGGATGCCCAGCAGCTTCTGCCAGAAGCTCGAGACGAATTGGCAACCCGGGTCGGACAGGATGGACCGCGGCAAGCCGTGAGCTTTGAACACGTGGTCTATGAACAGCTTGGCGGTCTGTTCCGCTGTGGCCACCTTCGCGCACGGAATAAAGTGCGCCATCTTGGTGAACATGTCTACGACCACGAGCACCGCTGTTTTGCCTCGCGAGCTGGGCAGATCTGTGACAAAGTCCAGGGCCACTTTCTCCCACGGTTCGAGCGGCGTCTGTAGGGGTTCTAGTAGACCCGCCGGCTTCCTGTGTACTGGCTTGGCCCTTTGGCAGGTGTCACACCTGGAGACGTAATCCGCGACTTCTCCCCTCACCTTGGGCCACCAAAAGTCTCTGGTTACTAATTCCGCCGTCTTGTCCTTGCCGAAGTGTCCAGTGCTGGGCGCGTCGTGTAGCTGCTGCAAGACTTTCGCGCGGAGGTCGTCTCCGGGCACGTAGAGAGCCCCTCTGCGGATGAGCAGTCTGTCTCGTATCTGGAACTCGTCATCCTTCGCTGTGCCTTTTCGCACCTCCTCCATCTTGGATTGTGCGAACGAATCCGTCTGCAGCGCTCGACGCACCGCGTCCAGGTCCACGGCAGCTGAAGCGCACGCCCACGCTTTCGGTGCGAAAATGTGCTTGGCCGCCACCGGCGCCGCTTTCTCGAGATACTGCGGCTTCCTGGATAGTGCATCCGCCATGACGTTGTTGTCTCCCGGGTTGTATTCTATCCGGAAATCGAAATCCGCAAAGAACTCCGCCCAGCGAATGTGTCTCTGGTTCAGGAACCGCGCCGTGCGCCAGTACTCCAGGTTCTTATGGTCCGTGCGGACTTGCACTGTGTGTCTGGCTCCAACGAGGAAGTGCCGCCACGCCTTGAAAGCTGCATGAATGGCCAGCAACTCCCTGTCCCAGATGGTGTAGTTCTGTTCCGCCTTGCTGAGTTTCCTGGAGTAGAATGCGCACGGCCTCCATTCCCCTTGCGGATCTTGCTGCAACAGGACGGCCCCCACCGCTCTGTCCGAGGCGTCCGTCTCAACCCTCATTGGTCTGCTGGGGTTTACATGTAGCAGCTGTTCTTCTGACGCGAAGAGATGCTTGAGTCTCCGAAAGGACTGCTCCGCCTGGTCCGTCCAGGTGAACTTCTTCTTCTTGGAGCTGAGGGTGTCCGTGATGGCCGCCGTCTCCTTCGCGAACCCTTTGATGAACTTGCGATAAAAGTTGGCGAAGCCGACAAACTTCTGGACCTCCTTCCGATTGCGCGGGTTCTTCCAGTCCAACACCGCGCGGACCTTGGTGCTGTCCATGGCGAGTCCCTTGTCGGACAGCTTGTAGCCCAGGAAATCCACCTCCGTCATGTCGAACTGGCACTTCTCTAATTTGGCGTAAAGTCTGTGCTCCCGTAGCCTCTGCAGGACCTCCTTGACGTCCCTCTCGTGAGCCTCCTGCGATTCCGAGAAGACCAGGATGTCGTCCAGGAAGCAAACGCACTTCTTGTAGAGGAGTCCCGCTAACACGTGATGCATGAAAGCTTGGAAGGTATGGGAGCCATTTTGCAGACCAAAAGGCATTACGCAATATTCATAGGTGCCTAAAGGTGTAAACATGGCTGTCTTCCACTCATCGCCCTCCCGCATGCGTATAAGGTTGTACGCCCCTCGTAGATCCAACTTGGTGAAGATCCGTCCCTTCCTCACCGTCGCGAGCAGGTCGTCGATCTTGGGCATGGGGAATGCTGCGGGCTTTGTTTTGGAATTTATGATCCTATAATCAACTATGAGCCTGCGTTGGGGCGTGTCCTTCTTCTTTACGAAAAACACGGGACTGCCCCCCCACTGCTTTAGATTCTTGGATGAATCCCCGCTTCAAGTTGTGATCTATGAACTCCTTGAGTTCTTGCAGTTCGTCTTCAGACATGGAATACAGTTTCCCAGTCGGCAGCGTCGCTCCCGGCAGGAGGTCAATCTTGCAGTCGTAAGGCCTGTGGGGAGGCAGGTTATCCGCTTCCCTCTCGCAGAAGACCTCCAAAAACTCCTTGTACTTGTTGGGTACCGCTTGCACCATGCCTAGGTGTAACTGCGGTTCATCCTCTTGCCCCTCCTCCTCCTGGCGGGTCTGGATGCAGTGTTCTGCGCAGTAGGAGGAGCAGAAGGTCAATTGCCGCTGGTACCATGCTAATGCCGGGCTGTGCCTATCCAGCCAACTCATACCCAACACTATGGGCGTGTCTGACAGGTGGGTGACGTTGAAGCTGATGACTTCGCGGTGGTTTCCAATTTGCATCACCATCGGTGGTGTTTTCTGTACCACCTCTCCTCCCAGTAGCTTCCTGCCATCGACCGTGACGACGTTTAGGGGAATCGTGGCTGGCATGAGTGCTATGCGATGTTGCTTGATAAAGTCCAGTCCTATAAAGTCTGCGTTGCTCCCAGAGTCAATGGTTATTGGTACTTGCATGGTGTGCCCATTGGGCACCTGGAGCGATGCGGTGAGTTGCACCACTGGTTTGGGTGGGAGGGGGTCTGTGGGCTGTAAAATCTCTGGGGACTGCTTCACTGACTTGCCTGGTTGGGCCCCAGTGGCTCTGTTTCCAACCAGGCATCTTCTTCCCCCTGCGGCTGTTTCGGCTGCTGACTTGTTCCCTTTACTGTTGCTGAGGCTGCAGTGTGCTTCTGGAGCCTCTGGGGACACTCTTTGGCCATGTGCTGAGCACTGTCGCAGATGTACCACTTCGTGGTCCCTCTAGGAGCCTTCGCCTTGACTGCTCCCGGTGTTTGGGCTCTGCTGGCAGTCTGAGCCCTGGCACCACCAATCTCCATCGGCTCTTCTCCCTTTCCCAAAGGAGGCATGGACAGCGCCCGCCCCGCCTCTCTGGGAAAGAAAGGGGTTGTCCTGGCTGGGCTGCTTGCCTTACGTCCTTCCTCCCTGCTCCAAGGGCGTCCTTCCAGGCGCACACCAATCGCCAACGCTCTTTGGGCAACTTCTTGGGTACTTTGCGGTCGTTCCCCTCTTGCCAGCTCATCTTTCACCTCTCCACTTAGCCCCTCCCAGAACAGGTCTCTGACAGCAATAGAGTCCTTCTCCCAGCCCAGCACGTTCAATAAGGCAAAAAAGCGTGAGTGATATTGCCTCACCGTCGCTTTCCCTTGCTGTAGTCCATGCATTTCCCTCCGAGCAACATCTACATCTACCGTAGATTTAAAGCAAGCGTCCATAGCTTTGATAAATGCATCGAAATCTTTGAGGGCGGGGTCTTCTTCGCGCCACAAATTCCGCAGCCACGCTTTTGCTTCCCCATGCAAATGAGTGATTATGAAGCCCACTTTCTCTTCCTCATCTCTAAAGTCCTTCCGAAGCAAATTGAGCGCGTAAACCACGTCAGCTCTGAAGTTAGGGTATTGCTGCAGGTTCCCATCGAAGTGGGCTACTAGGCTGCCCCCCCTCTTCCCGAGGCCAACTCCCTCCGGTTTGGGTCCTGGCAGCCCCTCTTTCCCCCAACGGTCCCACCTGGCCTGCAGATCCCGGCAGAGCGCTACTGCTTCTTCTTCTCTTTTCCTGGATGCTGCTACTTCTGCGTAAAGCGTCGTGACTGCTTCTTGCAGTTCTTTCACCTGGCTCTCTGTAGCCATCTTTGCCTATCTTCGTGAGCTCGCAAAACACCAAGTCTTGCCCCTCGCTGCACCAACTCACGCTGCAAGGTTTTTATGTGAGACGGAGCATACTGTCAGAGCTACCCTAGGTCCCAGCTCACAAAGGACCAACGCTGCTTCGTTGTTAAGTATAAAAGTCTTTATTGAAGTTCAGTTTCACTTCCAGAGCCGCAGCGCGCAGCTCCACGTCTCAAGTGTCAGACCGCTGATGCTCCGTCTGAGTCTCCTCCCCCTTGACACCAATTTAAGATTCTAGCCTTGCTCCACCTTCTCCGCTGCTCCTTCCTCCTCTGGGTCCGCCTGCCCGCCGGGGTTCCGCCCTTTCTAGCCTCTTCTCCCGCTGATTCCCCTGAGCCTTCTCCCTCCCTCTGGCGGGCTTTAGGAGCTGGTTCCCCATCCGGGTCTCCTGCTGTCCCCCGCGCCTGCACATTTGAACTTGGCGCGCGCGCCCAGCCAGCAGCTTTCCTCTTGACCGTTCCACTGCTGCTGTCACTGCTTCGCCCTTCGGGGGGGCTAGCTGCAACTGACCTCCCCTCCGTTGGAGGCGTGGTCAGCCCTGACTCCCTCTCTGGAGGAGACACTGCCCCTGACACATGTGACTCTTCCCCCCCACTACGCTCTGGTGGGGAAACTGGTCCCGATCCTCCACTGCTGCTTTGGGGTTCCCCTCTGGCTCCTTGTTTCTGGTGCGTCCCCCCTGGGACCCCCCTTGCCCTGACCATCGGCGCCCCCTTCTGGGAATCTTCTGATTCGCTGGAGAAGCTCATGGAATCTCTCGGGCCACTGTCATACTCCCCTACGCTGCCCTCGGATTCTTCCCCTTCGCTCTCCCAATCCTCTCTCCCCAGTGCTCCTGCTCCTGATTCCCTGACAGTGGGCGTGCACTTCAGCCGCCGTGGACCTGGACGCGGTGCGTCGAGCGCTGCAGACGGATTCGTTCGCACAATCCAAGATGGAGGTGGTGCGAAGAGGCACAGCGAAGGACGACGAGTTCCAGATACGAGACGGACTGCTCATCCGCAAAGGGGCTCTCTACGTACCCGGAGACGACCTCTGCGCGAAAGTCCTGCAGCAGTTACACGACGCGCCCAGCGCTGGGCACTTCGGCAAGGACAAAACGGCGGAATTAGTAACCAGAGACTTTTGGTGGCCCAATGTGAGGGGAGAAGTCGCGGATTACGTCTCCAGGTGTGACACCTGCCAAAGGGCCAAGCCAGTACACAGGAAGCCGGCGGGTCTGCTAGAACCCCTACAGACGCCGCTCGAACCGTGGGAGAGAGTGGCCCTGGACTTTGTCACAGATCTGCGGAGAGGGTCAACGCCATCATGCAGCAGTACCTGCGATGCTACGCCAATCAACAACCCTCGACCTGGGTGGACTACCTACCGCTGGCCGAGTTTGCCTACAACAACACGAAGCATGGGTCTACAGGAGTGACACCGTTCTTCGCCAATAATGGGCGGCATCCCAGAACCTTCCCGGGGTTGGAGACAAGGGGGGAGGGGGAGCCAAGGGGAGCAGAGCACTTAGCAGCAGAGTTACAGGAGGTCCACGAGCAACTCTGAAGGCAATTGGAACTGGCGAAACACGCCTACAAAATGCAGGCAGACAAGCACAGGAGAGTCGGGGAGGACATCCAGGTGGGGGACTGGGTCTGGTTAGCAGCCCAGGCAGTGCCGGCCAGGACGCTAGCTAAGAGGAAGCTCAAACACAAGCAGCTGGGGCCTTACCAGGTCGCGGCGCAAATCAATCCAGTGGCCTTCCGGTTGACACTCCCGGAGGGCTCCAGAATGCACCCAGTCTTTCATAGGTCAGTGCTCACACCCTACAGGGCACCCCACAGGTTTCAGGCGCCAGGGAACGCGCCAGACCCACTTAACGAATCTCCAAAGAGGGAGGGGTCACAGAGGGCGACGCCACTCAACGAGGTCACAGAGATTTTAGACTCGAGGTGGGGAGAAGAGGGAGTGGAATATTTCCTCGCCAGGGAAGGTACCCCAGCCAGCGCCAACAGGTGGGTACCGTGCTATGCCGTGGAGGAGCACTACCTCAAAGACGAGTTCCATGCACTCTTCCCACACAGACCTATGCCGGCAGAGTATTTCGACGACTGGCTTTCCACACCCACACTTTCAGCCAGCACGTTCCAGGGTTTTTCATCAGCTGAGCAGACGACGCCGGAAACAAGTTCCTCGGAGGAGTCTCTCTCGGGGTTTGCCACAGACCGCTCCTATTGGTGGGACACTCAGCTGGAGGTGGGGTGGCGCAGGGAGCTGCTGCGGGGACCTTTACACGCAATCTCACCAGAGGTACCCGGGGGAGGGGAGGACATGGACGTGTTGGGGGAGGATCCTGGATTCGAGCACAACAGCAGAGAGATGGAAGCAGAGGAAATCGATGTCGACGAGCCCATTGCGGTTTGGCCGGATCCAGCGGACCGGCTGCAAACCAGGGGGGAAGAATGGTATCCCGCACTCACACCCACAGCACTGGAACACCCGGAACCCACACCCGAAGAGGGGGAGGGGGGAAGGAGGGGCTTCGAGGGGGGGATGGATGTCAGGGAATCAGGAGCAGGAGTACTGGGGAGAGAGGAATTGGAGAGCAAAGGGGAAGAATCCGAGGGCAGCGTAGGGGAGTATGACAGTGGCCCGAGAGATTCTATGAGCTTCTCCAGCGAATCAGAAGATTCCCAGAAGGGGGCTCCGATGGTCAGGGCAAGGGGGGTCCCAGGGGGGACGCACCAGAAACAAGGAGCCAGAGGGGAACCCCAAAGCAGCAGTGGAGGATCGGGACCAGTTTCCCCACCAGAGCATAGTGGGGGGGGGAGAGTCACATGTGTCAGGGCCAGCGTCTCCTCCGGAGGGGAGGGAGAGTGAGTCAGGGCTGACCACGCCTCCATCGGAGAGTGGGGGAATGGAGGGGAGGTCAGTTGCAGCTAGCCCACCCGAAGGGGGAAGCAGTGACAGCAGCAGTGAAACGGTTAGGAGGAAAACTGCTGGCTGGGCGCGCGCGCCAAGTTCAAATGTACAGGCGCGCGGGACAGCAGGAGACCCGGATGGGGAACCAGCTCCTAAAGCCCGCCGGAGGGAGGGAGAAGGCTCAGGGGAATCAGCGTCAGAAGAGGCTAGGAAGGGCGAGACCCCGGCGGGCAGGCGGACCCAGAGGAGGAAGGAGCAGCGGAAAAGGTGGAGCAAGGCGAGGGTCTTAAATTGGTGTACAGGGGGAGGAGATTCAGAAGGGTCATCAGCGGTCTAAAGCTTGAGACGTGGGGCTGCGCGCTGCGGCTCTGGAAGTGAAACTGAACTTCAATAAAGACTTTTGTATTTAACAACAAAGCAGCGTTGGTCCTTTGTGAGCTGGGACCTTGGGCAGCTCTGACAGCAGTAAAGACGGCCAATTTCACGATGAACAGGTGCTACAATTCAGTGGTAGGTGACACCCCATATTTCTTGCTCAACGGACAGAGGCCGCAGGTGCATTTCTTCTGTTCGTTTGGTTGCAGAGCCTTGGTGCCTGTACCAAAGTGTCAGCAGCAAGAGGGTGGTCCAAGGTACCAGGAAATGATCTTCTGTGGGTATGAACCTGCGACAAAGGGGTGGAGATTTGCATGGCCAGAAGGTGATCAGACCAAGCTTCTGATCAGTAAACATGCTGAATTCTTTGAACAGGATGGTAGGGCAAGGCGCAAAGCGAGCCCTGACGTTCACTCAGATTGTCTGTCTGAATCTGAGGAGGAGGGAGAGCCAGGTGATGGTGACCAGGTCACTGATCAGGGTCAGCACCAGGAGAAGGCGTCTCCACAGGTTGTTAAAGGAGTGTCCAAGAGTGAGCCCTCATCTCCTGTTAGAGTAAAGGAGAAAGCTCACAGACAGGTCAAGTCAGAGGGGGAGTCGTCTGATGAAGAAGACGCACTTGCTGGCCCCAGTGGGTCAGAAGAAGCACCCCAGTTTGTGCCCAGGCGGTCATCTCGGGCAACAAAGGGAATTCCACCTGAGAGGTTTCGAGTCACAAATGCGTGGGTTGGTCTCGCACAGTGCGAACCTGAGATTTGTGAGGAGACTCAGCAGGCAGGTGGGAAGGTGTTGAACACTCAGAGGTCTGTAAATGTGTGTTCACAAGTCCTCTCAGAATGTGATACGAGAGGGGGTATGGAGAGAGCCAGAACTCACAGGGTTAAGAAGTTCTGAGTGACGTCTCACATTCTTTGAGGCGTGGCGTAGAACACTGAGAGGGAGTGTTCTTCTACTCTGTCTCACAGAGTGTGTTTCGCTCCGGTACGGAGAGGAGCAAAGAAAATGAGTTCTGTGTCACCGGGAGCTGTAACCTGTTGAACTGTACGAGAATAAAGCTCTTTGTAAGATAAGGAAGAAAGCGTGCGTCAGCCTGATTTATTACGCACACACGGCAACACCGCTTCTGCTTCTAACGCTGTGCATCGCTCTGCTAAGCTGCAGCTGGAAACTGCCCAGAGGGAGCTGAGCAACGCAGGGAAGCGTGTGGACTCCGGGGGCAAGCAAAGCTGCTAATCAATCTCCCAATAATCCCTTTGGGTGAAATTCCCTGAGCAATTATTTCCCAGAACTTTTTGTCGTCCCGCAATTTGATCGCCTTGTCGAGTGCCTCCCACTGTTCCTTTCTATAGAGGGATTTCTTAAGTTTTAGAGTATTTTTATAATGAGAGCGCCACCTGTGCAGGTTTTCCACTGAGGACAGGGTCCCTTCCTGTTTTACCTTATTTTGTAATTTCCTGAGCAAAGATCTTAGATTCCTACAGTCTTTATCGAACCAGGTCCTCGAATTATTTTGTTGTTTGGGAGGGTTGGGGTTCGTGAGTAGTGGGAAGAGCGACTCTGAGACCTGCTGAAATGTTAGAAAGGGGTCAGAATTAGATAAAATACACTGGTCTCTCAAGGCCAGTAGTTCTGATGAATGCAGGTGTAGTTTGATTTTGAGTTCCAGGTCGCTGTTCCATTTACGCCTGCGAAGGGCCAGAGTTGGAGGTGGGTCTGCACAGTGATTGCGGTATTGCGGATCCTCCAAACCACGGGGAATTAGTGAAATTGATATAGGGAGGTGATCACTCTCAGTTCTGTTGAAAGTCCTAAAGCCCTGTGACCTCTCCAAGAGTTTTGGGGAGACCAGGATATAATCAATAACGCTCACACCTCTAGGCCCAAGGAAAGAAAAGAAACCCCCTGACCTGTCCATATGGGTACCATGCAAATTATACAGATTATGTTTAAAGGCAGTCTCCATTAATGTAATGCCTGCCTTATTCAAGACCTTATCATCAGAGGACCAGGGAATAAACCAATCTGCCTCTGGCAGCAACTGAGATTTAGAGCAGTACGTATTAATGTCGTTTCCTATCCTGGCGTTGAAATCACCTGCCAGCAGGATATCCATGCCAGGGAATTCTAGTTCAGCCTTTTCCAAACATAGCTCTAAATCTTCCCAGGTTTGTAGCGACTGGGAAGGGGTGCCTATAGGAGGGATATATATATTAAAGCAAAGGAAATCTCCTCCTTCACTGCTAGAAATAAGTAGGATTTGTAGATTGTTACTCTTCGCCCACTGCTGTTGCCGGACCTTGCACTTTAGCTTGGTGGAAACAAAAGTGACTAAGCCACCACTAGGTCGGCCTCGAGAATTTAGTTTTATCGCAGGGGTAGCAAAAGCTTCGTATCCCTGTAGAGAAGGGACATGGAGATCTAGACACCATGTCTCCTGCAGGCATATAATCTGAAATTTTGTGAGGAAATCCAGAAGGTCGACGTCACCCTGCTTAGATAGCCATCCTGCCACATTCCAAGATAGGATGTTGAAATAGGGCGATGGTGGAAATAGTGGCAGTCAATCTCTTTTCCGGTGGTTTGAAGCTCCTGAGTTAGGCTCCTCCTCCTTCTGCCCTGCTTGGTGGTTCCAGGTTTGAGGTCTCTGGTCCCAAGGTAGATGTGATGGCTTTAACTGAGGGGCCAATTGGTTGATTTGGCCCAGAGGGTCTTTGATGACACCATTGCAAATATCATGATGATCAGCTGATGTATCATGATGTTCAGCTGGTTTATGCAGAGCAAGGGCTTTGCCGACCCATATAGGCTGTACAGGTAGCAGGTCAACAGCTGAGTCTTGTGTCGGTACTGCTAGCGGGTCAAAATTTGACAAATGCTGTGGATCTTGATTACGTATCGGACTTAAAATAATGGAAGCCTCCAATTCCGGCATCGAGGCATATGAGGACGAGAGCATTTCAAACTGGTCTGGCTTGGGTAGTCCAATACCAGGCTCGTTGCACGTAGAGACCAGGGTACCAAGCGGGGGGTGTAGAAAATCAATTAGGTCATTTGCGGGCAGGCTTGCCACTCCCTGAGGGGTAATGTGTCCCGGCTCCATTCCCCCGACTATTTGTTCTTTATGGTACACAGGCCCAGCATCAGCACAAACAGCACCTATCCTGGTGCATAGCGGTGTGCGGGTCAGGTTGGTGAATACCCTTGTAAAATAGATGTACCATTTTCTTGTACATCTTGTAATTTATTATTTATACCCCGCCCATCTGGCTGGGCCTCCCCAGCCACTCTGGGCGGCTTCCATAGAAACCAAAAATACACTAAAATATCACACGTTAAAAACTTCCCTGAACAGGGCTGCCTTAAGATGTCTTCTGAATGTCAGGTAGTTGTTTATCGCTTTGACATCTGCTGGAAGGGTGTTCCACAGGGCGGGCGCCACTACCGAGAAGGCCCTCTGCCTGGTTCCCTGTAGCTTTGCTTCTCGCAATGAGGGAACCGCCAGAAGGCCCTCGGCGCTGGACCTCAGCGTCCGGGCAGAACGATGGGGGTGGAGACGCTCCTTCAGGTATACTGGGCCGAGGCCGTTTAGGGCTTTAAAGGTCAGCACCAACACTATGAATTGTGCTCGGAAACGTACTGGGAGCCAATGTAGGTCTTTCAAGACCGGTATTATATGGTCTCGGCGGCCGCCCCCAGTCACCAGTCTAGCTGCCGCTTTGAGACTCCTTAGGGTAGTGATGAAGCGGGATATCAAATCCCAACTCTTCTTCTTCTTCTTCTTCTACATGTTCTCTATCTCTTTTTTTTCCCATTTCTTTTTATTGAATTTCACTTAGATAACCAAAAGAGAAAACAAATCAACAATTTCAAAAGGGATATCCAAACATAACATAAAAATAACATCAGTTTCCATTACAGTTCTTTGTCTTCACACTTGAATCTTTATATCTTTAAATATTTAAATCTTTCCTCTACACACCTATTGACCTCCATCCCTCCCGATTTCAGGCTTCTTAATATAAATACTTTCTTTTTCCTGCAGCTGATAATTGTTAACGGTTTACACATCATAAGATCTATATCAAACCTGCTATAGTTTTTAAGTTTCTATAATTCCCTTCAATGTATATCATAAATTTATTCCAGTCACTAATAAACTTTGTATTTTTTTGCTAGTTCAGCAAATTCAAATAATTTTATTTGCCAATCTCTAATCGCTGGGGTGTTTGGGCTTTTCCAATTTTGAGCAATTAATATTCTAGCGGCAACTGTAGCATACTGGAATAATGTCTTATCTTCTTTTTTGATTTCATCCCCAATTATTCCTAATAGGAAGGCCTCTGGCCTTTTGGGAAAAGTTTATTTAAATATATTTTTTTAACTCATTATAAATAAGTTCCCAATATTTCTTCATTTCTTCGCATGTCCACCACATATGGTAGAAATTGCCTTCTTTGATTTTACACTTCCAGCAAGCCTTATTTCCTGTTTTATACATTTTCCCTATACATCATCTTTTCCATCTTTTCCAAATTTTCCCTGAGTGTGACACTTGCCGTGAATTTCATTCCACTAGTCTATCTCTGTAGAAGTCCATATTCTGGTTTGTAAGTGTAATAAATTGATTCGTTCATTCAATAAAGCTTCGGTGGTTTTGAAATTCAGTAAATTGTCTCTGCCTCCATTTTTTGGTATTGAGGGAAACGCTCTATAAAATAATCAGAAAACATCAGGGTTGTAGTCAACATCAGTCCTTTCCATAGCAGACCTATTTAAATTGATGGGCACGTGTTGATTTTGACGCATCTCTTCTGAGTAAAACTCAGTTGACTCCTCCTCACAGGATATCATGGAATTGTAGAGTTGGAAGGGACCACAAGAGTCATCTAGTCCACCCCCTGCAATGCAGGAATATTTTGCCCAACGTGGGGCTCCAACCCACGACCCTGAGATGCAGAGTCTCACACTCTACTGACTGAGCTATGGACAGATATCTTGTTTGATAAATGTGTCCCTTGGAAACATTTTGGTTTTATCCTCTCTGCAGGAGTTGCTATGCCTGATCATTCCATCTAGTTCTGTCGAAAGAGAGGTGGGGGTTGTTTTCTGATTTCTTAATTGTGAATATTTGGGGGGAGGGGAGGCATGGGTGGAAAGGAGATACTCAGATGGACCAGAGTGAAATGGGGGCTTCGGGATGGCTTGGGGAATTCTCAAAGTGTCACATCCAAACCAAAACTCTGGGTTGTTGGATGCCCCTGCCTTCTGTCATCATTTGAGTTTTCCTCTGCTTCCCTTTCAAGCTGCTGTCTGGAAGGAGGCCAAAGCCCACTTAAACATAAGAATGATTATAAGAAAGCATTCATTCAACAGCCAGAGTTGAATGAAGACGATGTGCTAGGAGGAGAATGAGCTAATTAAACCATTCTGCAACAAACACACACACACACACACACACACACACACACACACACCAGCATAGCTTCAACGTTTAGCACAAAAAGTCTTCAGCCAGATGTCATGCAACCCTTTGGCAGGGGCAACTTATCATTTTATTGATTTTCCATAACAAACAATTAAAAAGGCGGACAATCTTGCAAAGGAGTGTTGCCATTTAAACTGCTGGTGTGACGTAGGAACCCGAACAAAGAAAAGGAACAAACTACCCAGAGTCTGCTTCCGATTGCCCTTGTTCTCCACCTCCCTCTATGCTAATCAGCCGCAAACAAGAGTTCAGATTTGAAAGCCTTGTTATCACCTCATTCCCTTCAATTAGCCAGCTGCTCTGGCAGATGACATCAGTTCCTTCCCGCTCCCAATATTCCTGCTCCTAGCCTGGTTAGCCATAGCCCAGAAGCTGAATCTCAGGGGAACGCCTTTGGGCTGGGAAGGGCTCATCTTTTCTGGGCCTCTTCTCCCCCTCAGGAAGGGGTGCTTGGCTCCTGGCCTGTGAAATGCGCTCAAAATGTAAAGATGCCTTCTTTCCAGGGAGCCAAGGGAGAAGGGGGGAATTTGAAATACCTCCAAACCTTCCCACGTCAGAGATGCAGGAGTTGCGTCACCTCCAACTTCCTCGGGGACGAAGCAGCTACGAAAAACGAAACATCCCACCTGGGCACGGTTTCTGAGAGAGCAACAGCAGAAGACCCAGTCTCTGGCAAGATGAGCATTTGCCCAGTGGATTCTGGCCGGTCCATGAGGGCAGACGGGATGGCTGCTGTGGCCGCCAGCCCCTTCCCACTCCATCTCAGATACAGAACACATTTGCTCTGCCACTCCTTGGCTCTGGCGCCACCTACTGTTGGCCTCCTTGCCTTCCACCCTCCCAGTCCCAATGAGCACCATCCACCCCTGGTCCAGAGGCGCAGAGCAGTAGTTAGGTGATCTTGCGCCCAGGCAGAACCGTCCAGATTGCGCCCCCAGCCACGGACAAGTTAGCTCTTCTTTCTGCCTCTCCTCCACCCCCCCCCCACATTCAATTCACCCTGGCAGTACAAGTATCAAAAAGTAAAATGTTAGAGGTTTCCCCCAACCCATAGCAATATAATTTGATTCAGCTAGCTGCTCAGTCTACTTTCGGTTTCACTCCTGGCTCCTTGTTAAATTAATACTGCATCAGAAACCCCCCAAGCAGATATCCAAAGTTCTTTGGCATTTCTCCAGTTGTTAATGAGATGTCTCTTCTAGTCCAGGGGAGTCTTTTGATCTTCTTCCAGGAAACCAAGAGTCGAAAGCCTTGATTTCCCTTTTTTTCTTTTTCCAGTCATTTCCACACAGTTAGTCATTATTAGAGTTATTAAAACCTTACTATATTAACAAATGCAATTTTTTTAGTCTCCCTTGCTTTCCTGGTGACCTTCAGCTTAAACACAAACTGCTCTGGAGTGAGAAAAACCCATCACACTCAAAAAGCCCAGCTGGAGGGACCTGGAAGTGTGCGCGGAAGAGCAATTTTGTAGTGGCTTTGTTGCACAGGAGCACCAAGTTCACTAACTGGCTGATTCAGAGTGAATCCCAGGCAAAAAGATTGCAATGGTGTGTGTTTCAGCCAGCCATCCGGCTGCTGCAACTATTCCCTGGGTGCCACCACACTGTCCTGTCTGTGTGTTTGGAAGGGAATGGGAGCTATGCTCCCCCTGGAGACACTCCACTCCTTCTTCCTTAGCTGTGTTGCTCAACAGTTGAGGCAACCTTCACAGTTCTGGGGTGCCAATGCCAAAGACCTGTAAGTGTGCTGTCAATATATTTACAGTGCAGGGGTTCCTCCGGAGGAGACGACCACTTGTTTGTTTTACGTTCATGTCTTGCTTGCCCAAAACTTAACACAGTGGTTAGACTCTACTAAGGGAATGGTCAGAGTGCTTTAATCCATTCTCATTGGAAAAGCTGAAGTTCTGGGCTGGACCTGAATCCCTCCCACAAAATACTGACAGTCTGGAAACACCCTGGGTGCAAACATGTTTTAGTGGGGAAAGGATCTTTGCCTCTTCCTCCTTCCTAACCTGCAGTAGTGCCCTGGCAAATCACAAAGTGCAGGCTCCCTTCATGGTACTCACAGCCACACCACTTTTAAGATTATACAAATTTAATATATCAACAACAAATAAACACAATAAGGCTATAATGATACAATCTGAATCATTAGGGGTGCATTGCAGCAGTCATTGCAAATCTCCTGAGTCGCCTTTCAGCCAGAAGCTCTGCAGCACAGGTGGTTCTGATGATTCCCCTGTAAGGAAGGCTTACAATGTAGGAGGCTTTGGGGCTTTGCGAGAGGGGGGAAAGTGGAGACATCATAGAAGTATGCATGATGTGGGAAAGGTGCAGAGCGATGTTTTCTCTCTCATAATATCAGAACCTGAATCTCTTTAAGAAAGAGGAATGTTGGCAGATTCAGGCCAGACACAGAGTTCCTAGTGACACTGAAATTTCCTCCTTCCAGAGGCACTGAGGGGGATGGCTTTAAGAGAGGATTCGTCAAATTCATGGAGGGTTAGACCATGTTGCACCTCCAGCCGCAGAGGCAGTCTACCTATGCGTACCCGTTGCGGGTGTCCCCAGTGGGGAGAGTGGGGCTGCATTTGGAGTCTGCTTGGGGCTTCCCTTGGACATCTGCTGGGCTGCTGAGAGCTGGACTAGATGGGCCTTGGTCTGATCCTGCAGGGCTGTGACAATAAGAGCCTGGAGTATGGCTGCTTCCCGAGCAATTCAGGGAACAGTAGTGCAGAGTTGCATCTCCCTGGGAAGGGGCACGTGCTCAGCAAAGCTGTCTCTTGCTTCTGGTCCTAAGAGTTGGGGTGGGGACATGGAGGAAAGGGGTGCAGCCTTCTGTAGAGGCCGGAGTCTCTCCCCTGCCTCTCTCTGCCACCTCTGAGGCAGAGAAAGCAAACCAATAGTCACGTTCATCTGTACTGGCTCAGTATGACCTATTCTGACAGATGCTGCCTTTCATATTCACGCCCAAGAGCCTTTCCGCTCCAGAGATCTGGGGCTGAACCCGGGATCTGCACGCCAAGGCTGGAGTAAGAAAGAGCCCTTGCCAGCTGGCCACGTTGGGCGCCTGCCTAGAGAGTGGAAGCCGGGGGTTGGAGGGACATCGTGCTGCTCCTGGCAACCCCCACCCAACCCGACGTCCTCCTCCGCCTGAGTGTATCTTCAGAACAACCCTCTGTGAGGGAGGCTAAGCTGGCCCAAGGACTGGCCCAAGGACTGGCCCAAGGTAGCTCAGCCAGGTTGCCAAGGCATTTAAGCATTTAAGACCGCACATCCTTTCCCCTCAGATGAGAAAGCCGGGATGAGTCATGCTAGCAGCCTGTGGCCTTGATGGGCTTTGAGGCAGCCCAGCCCCCTTGTCTGCAAGCAGGCTGCCTCCTGGGAGGATCGGCATTTTTTTTTCAAGGGACAGAAGCGCACGACTTCCCCCTCCCACTTGCCGCCCACCCCAGTCTTTCTCCGGCGGCTCAGTTTAGTGTGCCAAGCGGCTCATCCCAGGTGGGAAGTAAGAGTTTTGCATAAGTTTTTTAAGCTGATAGACAAGGAATCAGAAGTCTTTTCGTCTTCTGTTTCTTTTCATTTTTATGTTTTCAAAATGCTTGATATCTGACACTGATTTCTGTATATTGTGTTTTCTTTGTTTTTCAAGCTTTCATAAAAAATAGCCTTTGAAACCAGCTGGTACAGTGGTCAGAAGACTTGCCTTCATGTCCACAGAATGGAGAAGAAAAGTTCGTCCAATGAATCCCTGGGTGCGACCACAGAGACCTCCGGCTCCCACCTGGCTGAGCCTTCTCTTTTTTTAATATATATATATATATATATTTGTTAAAGTTTTAAAGGCTACAAAAAGAAAAAATAAAGAACACCATATTAAACAAAAACAAAACATCACATCACAATAATGAGAAAAAAACAAAAAACAATAAAAAAACAGAAAAATAAACACAATTAAAAAAAAACAACACAACAAACCTTCCCATAACTTATCTTTCATTCACTTGTTTCCTTGTCCTCCTCACACCTCCCTTTTTTGTATTCTAGTTCGGTTAGCTATTTCAGCAAATCCTTTCCATCTTTTCCAATTTTTGTCCTTATCTTACTATAATGTAACTTTACTTTCCCTCTTTTCACCAATTAACAGTCTGTTTTTTTCTTAATCCTTTATAACATTTCTGCTAAAACCACATAACTTCATTCCAACATCTTCCTAACATTCCTTAATTTTACAATGTTTCTGTAAATAAACTTTAAATTTCTTCCAGTCTTCTTCCACCAACTCTTCTCCCTGGTCTCGGATTCTGCCGGTCATTTCCGACAATTCCATGTAGTCCATCACCTTCATCTGCCATTCTTCCCGGGTGGGTAGATCATGTGTCTTCCAGTACTTTGCAATAAGTATTCTTGCTGCTGTTGTGGCATACATAAAGAAAGTTCTATCCTTCTTTGGCACCAATTGGCCGACCATGCCCAGGAGAAAGGCCTCTGGTTTCTTCAGGAAGGTATATTTAAATACCTTTTATAAATCATCTCCCAGAAAGTCTTAATCCTTGGGCATGTCCACCAAAGGTGAAAGAATGTACCTTCCGTCTCATTACATTTCCAGCATTTATTTTCGGGCACATGGTAAATTTTTGCAAGCTTGACTGGTGTCATGTACCACCTGTAGATCATTTTCATTAGATTCTCTCTTAAGGCATTACATGGCGTAAACTTCATACCTGTGGTCCATAACTGTTCCCAGTCAGCCATCATAATGTTGTGTCCAACATCTTGTGCCCATTTAATCATAGCAGATTTCACCGTTTCATCCTGGGTGTTCCATTTCAACAGGAAGTTATACATTCTTGACAAGTTCTTAGTTTTGGGATCTAACAGTTCTGTTTCCAATTTTGATTTTTCCACCTGGAAGCCAATTTTTTTATCCAAATTATACGCCTCCATTATTTGATAATAATGAAGCCAGTCTCGCACTCTATTTTTTAGTTTTTCAAAACTCTGCAGTTTTAATCTATCTCCCTCTTGTTCCAAAATTTCCCAATATTTCGGCCAATTGGCCTCCATATTGAGCTTTTTCTGAGCCTTCGCTTCCATCGGTGACAACCACCTTGGGGTTTTATTTTCAAGCAAGTCCTTATATCTTATCCAAACATTAAACAGTGCTTTTCTGACAATATGGTTTTTAAACGCTTTATGTGCTTTGACCTTATCATACCACAAATATGCATGCCACCCAAATACATTGTTGAAACCTTCTAGGTCCAGCACGTCAGTGTTTTCCAGAAGCAGCCATTCTCTCAGCCAGCAAAACACGGCTGATTCATAATAAAGTTTAAAGTCTGGCAGGGCAAATCCATCTCTTTAGCATCGGTTAATATCTTAAATTTTATTCGAGGCTTCTTGCCCTGCCAGACAAATCTGGAAATATCTCTCTGCCACTTCTTGAAGCAATCCATTTTATCCAAAATTTGCAATGTTTGAAACAAAAACAGCATCCTTGGCAATACATTCATTTTTATCGCATCAATTTGGCCTAGCAATGATAGTTTCAGATTTGACCATATTTCTAAATCCTTTTTCACTTCCATCCAACATTTTTCATAGTTATCCTTAAATAAATTCACATTCTTGGCAGTCATATTGACCCCTAGGCATTTCACTTTCTTAACCAGTGTTAATCCTGTCTCCTTCTGTTTTTTTTTTATAATAAATTTTTATTGATTTTACAACATATATTAAAACACAATACAACTGACGACACATAAACAGACAAACATGTAAACACGTATAATTTCTTAACCTCTCTTTCTTGAACCTTGTTTCCACGACTTCCCCATACCTCCCTTTTCTGCATCCCTGTTTTAAACTTTTCCAGCAACCCCTAATTTCAGTACTTGTAATTCAGTTTCTAATCTTTTCCCTCTTACCCAATTATTTATCACTGCAATTCTGTTTTACATTACCCATGACATTTTAGCACTCATTAATTTTACAACAGTTCTTAAGATAAACTTTAAATTTCTTCCAATCTTCTTCCACCGTCTCTTTTCCTTGGTCACGGATTCTGCCAGTCATCTCAGCCAGTCCCATATAGTCTATCACCTTCGTCTGCCACTCTTCCAGCGTGGGTAGTTCTTGTGTCTTCCAATGCTTTGCTAGAAGAACTCTTGCTGCTGTTGTAGCATAAATAAAAAACGTCCTGTCTTTCCTTGACACCAATTGGCCTACCATGCCCAGGAGGAAGGCCTCTGGTTTCTTATGAAAGGTACACTTAAGTACCTTCTTAATTTCATTATAGATCATTTCCCAGAAGGCCTTGATCCTTGGGCACGTCCACCAAAGGTGGTAGAAAGTACCTTCAGTTTCATTACATTTCCAGCATTTATTATTGGGCGTATGATAGATTTTTGCAAGCTTGACTGGGGTCATGTACCACCTGTACATCATTTTCATAATGTTCTCTCTTAAGGCATTACATGCCGTGAATTTTATACCGGTAGTCCATAACTCTTCCCAGTCAGCAAACATGATGTCATGACCAATGTCTTGTGCCCATTTAATCATAGCTGATTTAACCGTCTCATCCTGTGTGTTCCATTTCAACAGCAAGTTATACATTCTTGACAAATTCTTAGTATTGGGTTCCAACAGTTCTGTTTCTAGTTTTGATCTCTCCACCTGGAAACCAATTTTCCTGTCCTGTTTGAAAACTTCATTTATCTGGTAATAATGTAGCCAGTCTCTTACTTTTGACTTCAGTTTCTCATAGCTCTGCAATTTCACTTTTCCCTCCTCATGTTCTATAATTTCCCAATATTTTGGCCATTTAGATTCCATATTAAGTTTTTTCACTTCCTTAGCTTCCATTGGTGACAACCACCTAGGGGTTTTGTTTTCCAACAAATCTTTATACCGAATCCAGACATTATATAGTGCTTTCCTGACAATATGGTTTTTGAAACCTTGGTGAATTTTAACCTTGTCATACCATATATATGCATGCCAGCCAAACCTATTATTGAACCCTTCCAAATCCAAAATGTCTGTGTTTTCAAGAAGCAGCCAGTTTTTCAGCCAGCAAAAAGCCGCTGATTCATAATACAATTTTAAGTCCGGCAGGGCAAACCCCCCTCTTTCTTTTGCATAAGTTAGTATCTTGAATTTTATTCTGGGCTTTTTGCCCTGCCAGACAAATCTAGATATGTCTTTCTGCCACCTCTTGAAACAATCCATTTTATCCACAATCTGCAATGTTTGAAACAAAAACAACATTCTCGGCAAAACATTCATCTTAATAACAGCAATTCGGCCTAACAAGGAAAGTCTCAAATTTGACCATATTTCTAAATCTTTCTTAACTTCTGTCCAACATTTCTCATAATTGTCTTTAAATAAGTTCACATTCTTAGATGTCAAATTAATCCCCAGGTATTTCACTTTCTTTGCTACCATTAAACCAGTTTCACTCTGAAACTTCTCTCTTTCAGCAACTGTTAGATTTTTATCCAGTACTTTCGTTTTCTGTTTGTTTAACTTAAAACCTGCTACTTGACCAAATACTTGTATTAGCTCTAAAACTCTTTTCGTACTAGTGTCTGGCTCTTGTAAAGTTAATATTAGATCATCTGCAAACGCTCTCAGTTTGTATTGTTTAGCTCCGACCTGAATCCCTTTAACCAGCTGGTCCCCTCTGATCATGTTTAATAAAACCTCCAAGACAGATATAAAAAGTAATGGGGACATTGGGCACCCCTGTCGTGTCCCTTTTTCAATAGCAAATTCTTCAGTAACCACATTATTTACAATCAATTTTGCTTTTTGTTCAGAATAAATTGCACCTATACCATTCTCAAAGCCTTGGCCTACCCCCATCCCTTGAAGATTCTTTTTCATAAAGCTCCAAGAGATATTGTCAAAGGCTTTCTCCGCATCCACAAATATTAATACTGCCTTAGTATTAATATTAGCTTCTAATAATTCCATAATATCTATTATGTTTCTCACATTGTCAGATAAATGTCTTCCTGGAAGAAAGCCCACCTGATCTCCATGAATCTCTCCCACCAAAACTCTTTTCAATCTTTTTGCCAAAATGTCTGCAAAAATTTTGTAATCCACATTGAGTAATGATATAGGGTGGTAGTTCTTAATCTGGTTCTTCTCAGTCTCTGATTTTGGTATAAGTGTAATGTACGCTTCTTTCCACGATTCGGGTGCCTTCTTCCCCTCTAAAATTTCATTACAGACCTCCTTCAACGGTTGTATAATCCATTCTTTCAAAGCTTTGTAGTATCTGGAGGTCAATCCATCTGGTCCTGGAGATTTTCCCAATTGCATATTTTGAATGGCTCCCTCAATTTCTTGATCAGTTATCTTCTGGTTCAAAATCACTTTACTTTGTTCAGAAATTTTTTGTAATCCATATTTTTTAAGGAATTCTTCTATCTCTTTTTCATTCACCGGCCCTTGTGCATAAAGTCTCCTGAAATAACTCTGAAAGCAGTTTCTAATCTCATTTGGTTTATAAATGTTCTTTCCCTCAACTTCTAGGTTTGTAACCGTATTCTGTTTTTGTCTCTTCTTCAATTGCCATGCCAGAAGTTTCCCACATTTATCTGCCGATTCAAATGTCTTTTGTCTCATTTGTTTTATTTTCCATTATATCTCCTGATTCATCAGTTCCATATATTGTCTCTGGTAAAACTTGATTTCTCTCAAAATTTCATGTGACTTTGGTTTAGATCTCAATTTTTTTCTCCTTCTTTTATCCTTTCCAAAATCTTATCCTTCTTCTCATTCTGTCTCTTCCTTTTTACAGCATTCTGTTGTATTAAAAATCCTCGCATGACGGCTTAATCCTGTCTCCTTCTGAAACCTCTCTCTCTCAGTCACTGTTAGATTTTTCTCTAAAACCTTCGTTTTCATCTTGTTCAACTTAAATCCCGCTACCTGACCAAATTCTTGAATCAGTTCCAGTACTCTTTTAGTACTAGATTCTGGCTCCTGTAATGTCAATACCAAATCATCTGATTTGGAGATGATCTGGCTGAGCCTTCTCATTTCCAGCTCACTTCGATGCCCTCTGTTCCCAGAGATACCACTGGAAGAGCTGCTTCCCTTAGCCAGGAAGAGTCGGGGTCCCAGCAGCCTTCCCAGCAGGCCTCCCACATTTCTTCCTCCTTGGGCAGTGCTCCATTGCAGGTCCCCGAGCAGCTTTCCGAAGAAAGGCCCCATGGCACTGGCCAAAGTGCTTCCCTCCCATCTCTGGATGAGGTTTCTTCTTCCCAGGGAACGGGTCACCAGTGTGCAGCGACGTTCTCTAGCTTGCAGTCTGGGAGTAGGAAAAGTATGATCAGCTTTGAGGGCATCTCCTTTGGGAGTGCTCTCCAGGGGACCCAGGCTGTTTCCTCTACCTCTAAGTCTCCAGAGGGGTCTGTCCCAGCTCCGAGCACAGCTGATCTGGCTAAAGGCGGCCAGGGGCAAGGCCAGGTAAGTCCAGATTGAGAGGTAGGGAAAGGGCTTTGAGGCTGCAATGCCCTCCTTGAGTCTCTCCAGCTGCTTTGGACAACTGCCCCCATCCCTGACCCCTGGCCATACCGCCTGGGCCTGGTGAGAGATGGAGCCCCAGAACACCTGGAGTGCACCAGGCTGGGGAAGGATGTCGTGAGGTGGAAGGCAAAAGGAAGGCAGACAGCCCATCCCGGGGTCGGTCTTTTCCTGCTGCGTGCCACATTTCCAAAAGGCAGCTTCTAGCTTAATGGCTCACCTGAGCCGCCATCCTTTAAACTGGGGAAGCAGCAGCGGCTCATCAGAACTCACAAGTTAGGAAGTCCTATGTTATAGTCCCCATCTTGTTATGTCCTCTTGGCGGGGAGAATCGTGCCGTTTTCCTGTGGGTGGGCAGCCAGCCAGCAGCAGGCTGGCAGGTGGGCCCAGGGAAATGGCTTTGTTGGGGGAGCCTCAGAACTCGTCCTCTGCATGTTTGTTCCCTGTTGCCCCAAAGTGGGAACTGTCTTGCAATTCAGGCTTGTGGCACACAGGTAGAGAAGGGGAGCCGTTTGTCTCTTCAGATGCCTGGGAGAAGAGAGCAGTGGGTGGGGGCAGCCTCTGCTCCCCCTTCTAGAAAGGAGGCCTTTGCCAACATGGGTGCAATTCTGCTCCATGTGGGGAAAGTGTTTATCCATCATGGACTTGGGGGGATGCTGCTGCCAGCCAATATGGGCTTTGAAGGATATTTTTTTTTACTGTAGGCCTGTTTATTCTGCTGCATTTCAATGTTTACCTATTTTCTAAACTAGCTATAAAGTACCTTGAGATTCCCACATAATAGGTTGCAGGTAAATACTCTAAAAATAAAAACTCCCCCCCCCATCATGTCACAAAGTCAATTGACACAGAGCCTAAAATAATGCCAACGAGCTCTTCTACCTGGAAGTGCAACATCAGCCCTTCAACACATCAGCATGAGGTGCAGTTGTCACACGGCTACGACTCATAAGCCATGAATGCAGGTCTGAATAGTGCTCCTTTGGAAACCCCCACCCTCCATGCAGAAAAAGAGCATCTGCCCCTGAAATCCTTTCCGTATAAAGTGTATGAATGACAGGCAGCTAAAAAGCTGTCTCCTCGGCTATTTGGCTCATGTGTCTCATAGAACACTTTGTGGGAGAGCTTGCTTGCAGATAGGGATAGCGCACGGTTGGAGAGCCTTTGATTTGTAATTGCTCTGGTTGCTTAGAAGGGTAGTTGGCGGATGAAGTTAATCAAGTCAACTTTAATCGTTTAACCTGCCAGAAAAAGGGCCAGTTTAAAACAGCGGCTGTCTAGTTCACAGAGTTCCTGAACAAGCATGCATGGAAACACCGGTTTCTATAATAACTGAAATGTGCTTCATTTGCAACTAAGTAGAGCCTCTCTGCTAATGCAGAGCACAACCCACAGCTTCAGGCAAGGCCATTTATATACCCGGAATCCAGAGCAGCCTTTTCTCATACTCCTCTGAAGTACCACCACTGCAACACCAGCGCTTGGCCTTCTGGCACCTGCAGGCTAGGGAAAGAGCTCTTTAGCGCCCTGGGGTGGAGCTCCTTCTCAGCAAAAGCACTGTCTGCTCATTCCCAACTTCTTCAGCCAGTGCCTCTGTGCCTTCTGTAAATGTCTGGAGTAAATGTCTAGCAGGAAGTGTCTGTCCTCTCCAGGATGTTGAAATACTGAAGAAGGCGCCCAATAGCCCTAAGACGGGGGCGGAAACAGTACTTAATGATGATCAAGCATTGCCTATGAAGGTCCAGGAGCTTGAAGAAAAACTCCAGCTGTTGCCAAAAATACTTCAGGATCCGCAAGGAAGAGGTATTTTTGAGAATCCTGTCTTCACAAATTCCGGGGACATGGCCCTCCCAGTGTTAAGGTGGGGAGGTGGGGTTGGGAGTTTGCAGATAAGAGTCCAAAGTTAAAAATGTAAAGGCTAATGCAATTCTATTTAAAAATCAAAAGTCGCTGTGGTGATTCAAGTTATAGTGTGAGACAAAAGACAAGATGGAAAAGAAAAGATAAGGAAAAGAGAAAAGAGATAGAGGAGGACTTCCGGTCGGCGCCAGCGCTAATGGCCGCCTCCTGCTGAGCTCCGCTCAGGGAGGCTTCTTCACGAGTTCGGGTCTGACCGCTACGGCGAAGCGGGGACCCCTAAAATCTCAGGCGCGGAAGCCTGAGAGCAAGGAGGCTCGGTGGGCACCTTAAGCGCCCCCCCCTTACTGCAAAGGAGTCTTTTTAAAGGCTCCGGAGCGGCATCGGGGAGCGCGGTGCTGAGAGCCGCTACCCAGCCCGTGGAGTGAAGCCGCGTCGCCATTGACGGAGAGCGCCGATTCCTTCCTGACATTTGGAACTTAAATTGGACTACCGTGAGTAAGATTGAACAACAAATCTAAAAGGTAACAATTTGAAATTGGCTGAAAACGGAGAAGGCAAAAAGTAAGGAAGTCTGCCTTCCTCGGACTGCATGTTAACTAAAGCAACGAAATAGGAAGCTGCAATTTGACAGAAAGCAGCCTTTAAAGTGACGGACTCTGACATTGGACTTAAATCCCCCCCTTAGCAGGCAGGGGCAGGGGGGGAAGATTGGTGATTTGTCTTACCTGCATGGAAGAAGCTTAGAAGGGGAAAGTTCTGCCGTTTTAAACCCTTGGGGAGGACTGCTTGGAAAGTGAGCCACCGGGACTGAGAACTGTCATTTGATTTGCTACAAAGTAGGCGCTTTGCCTTGGATAAACTAAAGACACTATTTGTTATAAGTTTGGCACTTTGGAAAGATACAATTTGATATTTTGGAAATTATTGGACAATTGGCTGCTACTTTTGTTTACCTCTGAAGGGAACTTTCGTTTCTTTGTATTTGGAACTTTGTGTTGCTCCATCTAGAGGCTGTAGGAATATAGCCACTATTTTTTTACTGTAAGGAACAGGCTTGTGGAATTTCCCAGCTGAAAGTGATTCTCGTGGGAAAGACCTTGGGATATGAGTGGCCCAACAGAGGAGAGATTAACCAGGGCTAAGAGCAAAGTTGAACAAAAGAGAAGAGGCTCAATCACAAACCCAACTGCACCTGCTTCAACTCCCTCCATGGATACAGTAACAATAACAAAGGCATTGGTTAAAATAAATGAAACTCTGGAAGTCTTAACAAAGCAGAGCACTGAAAACTCCAAACAGTTGAATGAATTATCAACAAAATTGGACCTGAACACAGAGACTATAAATAAATTAGTTCAAGAAAATGAGATAACTAGAAAGATCGCAGAGGAGGCAAAAACTTCGGCAGAGGAGGCAAAAATTTCTGCAGGAAACACACAGGAAAAGATAGTACCAGTCTGTAAAAAGCTGGAAGAACATGATGCTGCCCTGTCTTTAATGGAACTACAGAGGAAAAGTAAAAATTTGAGATTGAGATTTATTCCAGAAAATGAAAAGGACAATTTGATAGACTATCTTACAAAAGAATTTCTGGACTTTTGGCAGGACAGCTTAAAAGAGGAGGAATTTAAGATAACAACTGCTTTCAGACTGGGAAGGAGACAGAACAGAAAGAGCCCAAGAGATTGCCTGATAACCTTGAGATCTCAGGAGGAGAGAGACAAGATATTGAATTTACACTTCCAAACAGCTCTTGAGATTGAAGATTCTCGTGTGCAGATCTTTAAAGATATTCCTAAATATATTTTGGAAGCGAGGACCTTTTACAAGGATTTGGTCACTCTATTGAGAAAGAACAACATACTATTCAGATGGGAGTTCCCACAAGGCCTGTCTTTTAACTACAAAGGAAAGAAAATTAAGATTAAAACAGTGCAAGACAAAGAACAGTTTCTGACAAGGAATGAGGAGGATCTTCTGAAGGGAACGGCGGAACCTACGGACCTTGAGGATTTACCAGATATTTCCAATTTATCTTTTGGAGCTAAAAAATCAACAGAAGATGACCTTCTTGGAGCTGTTGGAGGGGTAACCAAATAAAGAACAAGATGTCTCTGCAATTTCTAAGTTGGAATTGTAATGGCCTCAATCTTCCTAGAAAGAGACGAGAGGTTTTTCATATCTTAAAAAAAGAACAATTGGACTTGATTTGTTTACAAGAAACCCATGTGACTAGAGTACATCGAAAATTACTTATTAACAAAAGATTAGGACAAGAATTCATTTCATCGGACAAAGTGAAGAAAAGAGGAGTGGTGATTTATGCAAAGGAAAAGTTGGCCCCTAAATTAATATTTAAAGATGAACAAGGAAGGTATTTGGCAATTGAAATTCAAGTTCAAGGAGAAAAATTATTGATAATAGGAGTTTATGCACCAAATGAAGGGAAGTCAGAATTTTTTAAGAAATTGCATGAGGCATTAATAGACTTTTTGGATTATAATGTAATTTTAATGGGAGACATGAATGGAGTGGTTTCTACAAATATGGACAAAGCACAAAAACAGGTGATCTCCAAGGATGGGAGATTACCTAAGACCTTTTTTGAAATGACTGACAATATGAACCTGATTGACATCTGGAGAACAAGGAACCCTCTTGAAAGAGAGGGAACTTTCTTCTCTGAAGCAAAAATGACATGGACTAGAATCGACCAAATATGGATAACTAGTGGGATGGCATCAAAGATTAAGAAAGTGGAAATCTGCCCAAAGACTTGCTCCGACCATAATGCTGTAAAGATGGAGATGAACCCAACAACAGCTGGCTCCTTTAGATGGAGGATGAATGACTCTCTATTTAGAGACGAAGAGGTCTATAAAAAGGCCCAGAAAGCGGTAAAGGACTACTTTGAGATAAATCTGAGAACAGAAGTGGAAAAAAGAGTAATTTGGGACGCAAGTAAAGCCGTCATGCGAGGATTTTTAATACAACAGAACGCCATAAAAAGAAAGAGACAGAACGAGAAGAAGGATAAGATCCTGGAAAAGATAAAAGAAGGAGAAAAAAGATTGAGATCTAAACCAAAGTCACATGAAATCTTGAGAGAAATCAAGTTCTACCAGAGACAATATATGGAACTGATGAATCAAGAGATAGAATGGAAAATAAAACAAATGAGACAAAAGACATTTGAATCGGCAGACAAATGTGGGAAATTTTTGGCATGGCAACTAAAGAAGAGACAAAAACAAAATACGGTTACAAATTTAGAAGTGGAAGGAAAAAACATTTATAAACCAAATGAGATCAGAAACTGCTTTCAGAGTTATTTCAGGAGACTTTATGCACAAGGGCCGGTGAATGGAAAAGAAATAGAAGAATTTCTTAAAAAATATGGATTACAAAAAATTTCTGAACAAAGTAAAGTGACTTTGAATCAGAAGATAACTGATCAAGAAATTGAGGGAGCCATTCAAAATATGCAATTGGGAAAATCTCCAGGACCTGATGGACTGACCTCCAGATATTATAAAGCTTTGAAAGAATGGCTTATACAACCGTTGAAGGAGGTCTGTAACGAAATCTTAGAGGGGAAGAAGGCACCCGAATCGTGGAAAGAAGCATATATTACACTTATACCAAAGTTAGAGACTGAGAAGAACCAGGTTAAGAACTACCGCCCTATATCATTACTTAATGTGGATTACAAAATTTTTGCAGACATTTTGGCAAAAAGACTGAAAAAAGTTTTGGTGGGGGAGATTCATAAAGACCAAGCGGGCTTTCTCCCAGGAAGACACTTGTCAGACAATGTGAGAAACATAATAGACATTATGGAGTTACTGGAAGTTAATATTAATACCAAGGCAGTTTTAATATTTGCGGATGCGGAGAAAGCCTTTGACAATATTTCTTGGAATTTTATGAAAAAGAATCTCCAAGGGATGGGGGTAGGCCAAGGTTTTGAAAATGGTATAAGTGCAATTTACTCTGAACAAAAAGCAAAATTGATTGTAAATAATGTGGTTACAGAAGAATTTCCTATTGAGAAAGGGACACGACAGGGATGCCCAATATCCCCACTACTTTTTATATCGGTCCTGGAGGTCTTATTAAACATAATTAGAAAGGACCAGCTGGTTAAAGGGATTCAGGTCGGAGCTAAACAGTATAAACTGAGAGCATTTGCAGATGATCTAGTTTTAACACTACAAGAGCCAGACACTAGTACGAAAAGAGTTTTAGAACTAATACAAGTATTTGGTCAAGTAGCAGGATTTAAGCTGAACAAACAGAAAACGAAAGTATTGGATAAAAATCTAACAGTGGTTGAAAGAGAGAAGTTTCAGAGTGAAACTGGTTTAACGGTAGCAAAGAAGGTGAAATACCTGGGATTAATTTGACATCTAAGAATGTGAACCTATTTAAAGATAACTATGAGAAATGTTGGTCAGAAGTTAAGAAAGATTTAGAAGTATGGTCAAATTTGAGACTTTCCTTGTTAGGCCGAATTGCTGTTATTAAGATGAATGTCTTGCCGAGAATGTTGTTTTTGTTTCAAACATTGCAGATTTTGGACAAAATGGATTGTTTCAAGAGGTGGCAAAAAGATATATCTAGATTTGTCTGGCAGGGCAAAAAGCCCAGAATAAAATTCAAGATACTAACTGATGCAAAAGAAAGAGGGGGGTTTGCCCTGCCGTACTTAAAGTTGTATTATGAATCAGCGGCTTTCTGCTGGCTGAAAAGTTGGCTGCTTCTTGAAAACACAGACATTTTGGATTTGGAAGGGTTCAATAACAGATTTGGCTGGCATGCATATATATGGTATGACAAGGTTAAAACTCATCAAGGTTTCAAAAACCATATTGTTAGGAAAGCATTATATAATGTTTGGATTCGGTACAAAGATTTGTTGGAAAATAAAACCCCCAGGTGGTTGTCACCAATGGAAGCTAAGGAAGTGAAAAAACTTAATATGGAACCCAAATGGCCAAAATATTGGGAAATTATAGAACATGAGGAGGGAAAAGTGAAACTGCAGAGCTATGAGAAATTGAAGTCAAAAGTAAGAGATTGGCTTCATTACTATCAGATAAATGAAGTTTTTAAACTGGACAGGAAAATTGGCTTCCAGGTGGAGAGGTCAAAATTAGAAACAGAGATATTGGAACCCAATACTAAGAATCTGTCAAGAATGTACAACTTGCTGTTGAAATGGAATACACAGGATGAGACGGTTAAATCAGCTATGATTAAATGGGCACAAGACATTGGTCATAACATTATGTTTGCTGACTGGGAACAGTTATGGACCACCGGTATAAAGTTCATGGCATGTAATGCCTTAAGAGAGAACATTATGAAAATGATGTACAGGTGGTACATGACCCCAGTCAAGCTTGCAAAAATTTATCATACGCCCAATAATAAATGTTGGAAATGTAAGGAAACGGAAGGTACTTTCTACCACCTTTGGTGGACGTGCCCAAGGATCAAGGTCTTCTGGGAAATGATTTATAATGAAATGAAAAAGGTGCTTAAATGCACATTCGTGAAGAAACCAGAAGCCTTCCTCCTGGGCATGGTAGGCCAATTGGTGTCAAGGAAAGATAGGACGTTTTTTATGTATGCTACAACAGCAGCAAGAGTACTTTTAGCAAAGTATTGGAAGACACAAGAACTACCCACACTGGAAGAATGGCAGACCAAGGTGATCGACTACATGGGACTGGCGGAGATGACTGGCAGAATCCGTGACCAAGGGAAAGAGACGGTGGAAGAAGACTGGAAGAAATTTAAAGTTTATTTTAAGAATTGTTGTAAAATTATTGAATGTTAAAATGTCTTGGGTAATGCAAAACAGAATTGCAGTGATAAACAATTGGATATGAGAAAAAAGATTTAAAGTGCTATAAGAAATTGAAATTAGGGGTTGCTGGAATGATTTAAAACAGGGATGCAGAAAGGGGAGGTATGGGGAAGTCGCTGAAAGAAAGTTTTAGGAAAGAAAGGTCAAGAAATTATACGTGTTTATATGTTTGTCTGTTTATGTATTGTGTTGTATTGTCTTTAATATGTGTTGAAAAACCAATAAAAAATTTATTTAAAAAAAAAAAGAGAAAAGAGATAGAGAGAAAAAGAAGAAAGAAAGAAAAAGAAAAAGAAAATACAAAAAATCCTACTGAAAATGGTTGGTTTGTTTGTTCAGAAAAGAGAAGGAAAAGAAAAAAAAAATGTAATAAGTAAATAGAAAAAGGGGGGAGTGGGGATGGAAAAGTAGATATATATATAGAATTCTTTAATGAGAAATTAGAAAAAAAAACTTTTTTTAAAAAAGAAGTGAATATAAATGGATGAATAATGAGTAATAATGTATTAATAAAAAAGGGAGGGTTGTGTGTATAACTAAAGAAGAAGGAGGGGAGAGAGAGAGAGAGAAGGGAACAAGAAAAAGGGGCAGTTTTAATTGCCCATGGGACCCCCAGGGCTTGGTGTTGGGTCCCTAGATCAGGGCTGAGGTGGCGGTTCCAGGAAATGGGCTCCAATGGTTCAGGCCGCCTACCTGGGTTCATAGGGCTTTAAAATACTGATAAGAAATGGACTGAAAATAAATTAAATAAAATAAAGCATGGTTTTTGCTGTGCCCCCCTGCACTGGCAGAAGAGGGTCCACACCGCGTTCTTCTAGCCCCCAGCCGGTCCCTGGTGTGAGGCTCCTCTGCTCTTTTGCTCCAACCGCTGGTGATATTGGCTTGGGGTCGGAGCTGGGCTAGGTGGGGCGTTCCCTCCGGGCTTCCCTGTCTCTCCCGATCCCCTCCTATCGTTCTCCCCCCCCCCATGTTACCTGTGGGGGCGCCTTACGAATACAGTCGTACCTTGGATCCCAAACGCCTTGTGACACGAATGTTTTGGCTCCCGAACGCCACAAACCCGGAAGTGAGTGATCCAGTTTGTGAATGTTCTTTGGAGCCCAAATGTCCGCGGCTTCGGATTGAGTGCAGGAAGCTCCTGCAGCCTATCGGAAGCCGCGCCTTGGTTTCCGAATGTTTTGGAAGTGAAACGGACTTCTGGAATGGATTCTGTTTGACTTCCGAGGTACCACTGTATATCTTCTCGGAGCAGGGGCAATCCCATTGCTGCCTTCAGTTCTGGTAAAGCTAAGAATTGCTTGTGTAGATCTTGATGCCTTCAAGGCCGAGGCTGTCATCTGATGAGACCCAGTACTCCTATCAGAGAAGCAAATCCTCAAATACAGTCATTCCTCTTGTTCCGCTCGGCTCAGGTTACGTCTTTTCAGGTTGCATCCTGCGGCGATCCGGAAGTAACGGAACGGGTTACTTCCAGGATTCGCTGCTCGCGCATGCGCAGAAGCGGCAAATCGCGACCCACACGTGCGCAGATGCGGGTTGCGTTCTGCTCATGATGTGAACGGGGCTCCGGAAGGGATCCCGTTCGCAACCAGAGGTACCACTGTAGTTGAAATGCCTGGCTTGTTCAATGGCTTGCCCATTTAGGAGCCATTTCTGCTTCCTGGGCTGTGCCCCCAATACTACGGCTTTTGTCTTGGAATAATTTGTATTCAACTCTTTGTTACGACACAGTCTCCCAAAGTTCTTTAGTAATCGCCTCATACCCATTTGCGTTTGTGCTATCAACACCGTATCGTTGGCATGTAGCAAAATGGATACATTATGGGATAAAACTGAAACAGGGAAATATCTGGCCATTTGGGTTCCTTTATTACATCATTTACATAAAAGTTAAAAAGCAGAATTTTAGAAAGTATTTCAAAGTGTTTAAAATGATTTAGGAATTACAAGGTTAACTTTTTAAAAAAGATATTAAATAAGTTTTAAAAGCCTTTATGTGTAACTGATGATGATGTTGGGGGGTGGCAGCTGTGCTTCTAGGACTCCCTTAAAACTGATTTACAGTGCTGGCTCTTGGGGATTGAAAGGGCACATAAAAAGGCCTTGCCCCAAATTAAAGAAAAACCAACAAACAACCCCAGTCAAACAATTAAAAAAAAACAGCCTGTGGAGCTCAGATGAACAAGTCCCACTTCGGTGCAACTTGACCGGAATGACATGCACAGATACTCCCTTCTTTTTCTCAGTGATAGCAGCTCTTTTGGCTGAGGTGTGGCATGGAGCTGAAACAGTATTTAAGGAAACTCAAACATTCCTTGTGAAGCTCTGGGAGCTTGAAGAGAAACTCCAGGCGTTGCCAGCAACACTCGAAGAGCCGCAAGCCAGAGGTATTTTTGAGAATCCTGTCTTCACATGGCCCTCCCTCCCAATGATGTTGGGTTTCAAGTTCCATCATCCCTGATGAGCGCTGGCCATGTTGGCTGGGGCTTAGGGGAGTCCCACCACAGTCTGGAGCCCAGTTCAGTGCGCCTTTGTGGGCAGCTGGTAGCCATGCCAGGGTCGCCTTCGCTGCGTGGAAGGGGTGGCTTCCCCCCCACCCCCACCCCATGCGCAGGAGACCAGAGGCCAGTAGCAGACTGTGCATGTGCCTCTGAA
This sequence comes from Podarcis filfolensis, assembly GCF_964270895.1. NCBI lineage: Eukaryota > Metazoa > Chordata > Lepidosauria > Squamata > Lacertidae > Podarcis > Podarcis filfolensis. The sequence goes on from NC_139619.1 coordinate 12,707,167, forward strand.
GGGCACAAAGGTTTGCTGCCTCCTTGTGTGCCCATTTTCTTGCCAAAAAGAATAAAAATACAGCATATGGTTGCACATACCAGGCACCAATTTTAATGGTGGTTCTTTGGCTTTTCCTTCAGGTGAGGAACACGAGGAGGAGGAGGAGGAGCAGCAGCAGGAGGAGGAGAAGGAAAAATAAAGAAAATGGGGGGGGGGGAATATATATTCCCCTATATATTTCTATTATTAGTTCTATGTATTGCTTCTTTATTTAATAAAATATATTTTTAAAAGCCTGCAAAGTGGTTTACCAAAACAAAAAACCAAAAACAACCACAGCAGTCAAATCAAGAAAAATTAACAATCCTACTTTAAAACATACAAAAGCTAAAATATTAAAAGAGATGAAAATTACTTCAACTTCCTAAGCTTATAGGTATGCTTGCCTAAACAAGAACGCTTTTAGCAGGTGCCTGAAAAGCGTCTAGCAAAGGCACGTGCTTTGTTGCAAGAGGCGGGGAGTTCCAAAGGGCAGGTGCTGCCACACTAAACCATGCAGTACAGATATTCTGCGGAACCTGTAGGAGTGCTTGAAACTGTGAGAATTCCAGCTCCATGATTGCAGTCATGGGATTGTTGTCTATGTTTTGACTCCACAGAGTGGGAAGTGACGGCGACAGGATGTTTGTGTTCCTGTGTTCCGCGAAGTGGGACTATTGTCCTTTGTTCTTTTTCTCTTTGCTGTCTGATGCTCGAGAGAGAGGGAGCCATGTTGCAGTGCTCCGTGTGTGTGTTGATATGTAAATAAAGCTGATTAGCCAAAATGCTGAGTTGCTGAGGTCTGTCACGCATGATGCACAAACTCTGCGGATCCCTAAGTGTGCCGGTGTCGCTTGGCATCGTTCGCTGTGATGTTCGGGCTGAAGAAAGCTTATGAAGCTCCCAAACGATCGACCAGGAGGGAGGGAACATGCCAGTCGGGCACGTGTCTCTGCCAGGGTGCTACTCGAGTGTAGGCTGAACTCCTGACAGAAACTACGGAATGGGAGGTTTTAGTCATGGGGATTTCACCATGCTCTGAAAAGGAAAACATTGATTTCAACAGCAGGCCTGCACAGCAGCAATGTACTCGCCTGTGAGTCTCATCATGATCAGTGGGACTTCTTCCCGAGCCGGCGGTGCATAAGATGGGCTGCACCCCTTGCACCCAACTTGTACCTAAAACTCTGCACAAGCCTGCACCAGAGAAGAGTGGAGCTGGAAGGGACCCCTGAGGGTCATCAAGCCAACCCCCTGGGGCAATGCAGGAATCTCAAGTAGACTATCCCTGACCGATGGCCCCCCGTCTTCTGTTTTTCCTCTCAGCCAGGACACACAACAATGGAGACTGGAGGTGGGGGGAAAGATAAATTTTGACGAGGGAAAGGCAATGGGGCAGATTTGTCAGGCGCACACAGGCACAGCTTGAAGACTTTACGCAGAGAGGAACCCCACACGGGAGACACAGATACACAAGCACACAGATGTCAATAACCCAAGAGTGGCTTCTAAGTGGGGGGTTGGCTGAGGACAGGGTGGGGCGGAAACATGTGGAGCTTTGCAGAGGGGAGGCAGAAAGCGTTTGTCAGAGGGAAACTCACTTTTCCTTTTTAGAAACCGGCCAAGATCCCTTCTGCATTTGCAGCGCTGCCCCCAAAGTGACCCTTTCAATCCACTTGATAGTCCAGCTGTAGGCGCTGGTCTTCCAGGCAGAATGAAAGGCGCACCCACCGATCCCGCTTCCTTCCTCTCCCCTTCCTGCCCCCCTCCGTTCTTTGCTCACCTGCCTCCTTCCCGTCCTCTCCCCTGCCTGCCTCCTCCAGCCGGGAGCGCCCACCCACGACCCCCAGCTTCCCGAGCCTACAGTGAATGTGTCCCCCCCCCCCGCAGGATGACACCCAGTGCGGACCGTCCCCACCCTGCTCCGCCACTGCTCTGGAAGAAGCTGTTCTGCTGAGAGCACGACATCTCTGAAGACTCGGCTGGGGTTCTGTAATCTCTGGTGATACATCCCACTGGCTGAGGTGTGGTGAGCTGCAGACTGACTCCCACAAGTCACCAGCTGAGAGGTCCATGGTCCAGATGCCACTACACCCATAGGTGCTGAAAAGTAACAACTTGAATGGCTCTGAAAGGAAATCAGACAAATTCAACGTTGAGATTTCTATGCTGTCCATCGGACTGGGTTGCCCCAGCCATTCTGGGTGCTGCCAGCAAATTGAAACATCCAAAACAGTAAAACACCCCAAAATCTTTCCTGTACCGAAGCCAATTGGATTGACTGTTGAATCTTCTTCCAAGTACTTTGGAAAGGACAGGAGCTTTCCCTGCACTTAAGAGCAGTCAGCTAACGTAGGGGTACAGGCCAGGCCACAGGCCACTCCCAGCTCAATCCCCTCACCTCAGCATCGGCCGCCTGAGGCAGCTGCCTCACTCTGGCTCATCAGAGGTCCGGCCCTGCTTGGGAATATGAGTGGGAGAGGGCCATTGCACTCAGGTCCTGCTTATGGGCTTGTTGTGAGCCTCTGCTGGGCAACTATGGGGAACAAGGTGCTGGACTAGATCATCCATTGGTCTAATCCAGAAGGACTGTTCTTACATCCGGGGTGGACTGGAGGCAACTCCAACTTGCAAAAAGCCCTGGAACACCAAGAATTGCAGACTCCCACACTAGCAAGCAAATGAGCTATTGCTTCGCTTCTTAAAACAAAAGAAAAAAACAAACCCACGTCCAGTAGCAAACAGACCAATGAAAGTTGCATTTTTACGTGGGTAGGAAGGGTGTCATTTTCCTTTGGCTGATTTAGGTCCTCGGCTGGGAAATTTTGGAAAAGGAAGGGGACAAATTGAGATTGCAGAGTTTTGAGAAATTAAAAGGGAAGGTGAGAGACTGGTTCCACTACCATCAAATAAATGAAGCGTTTAAACTGGACAGTAAAATTGGCTTCCAGGTGGAAAAATCAAAATTGGAGATAGAACTGTTAGAACCCAGTACTAAGAATTTGTCCAAAATGTACAATTTGCTGCTGAAATGGAATACACAAGATGAAACGGTTAAATCGGTCATGATTAAATGGGCTCAGGACATTGGTCATAATATTTTGTTTGCTGATTGGGAAAAGTTGTGGACCACCGGGATAAAATTTACGGCATGTAATGCCTTAAGAGAAAACATTATGAAAATGATATATAGGTGGTACATAACCCCAGTCAAGCTTGCAAAGATTTACCATGTGCCTGACAACAAATGTTGGAAATGTAAAGAAACTGAAGGTACATTTTTTCATCTTTGGTGGACTTGCCCGAAGATTAAGGCATTCTGGGAAATGATCTATAATGAACTTAAAAAGGTATTTAAATATACTTTCACCAAGAAACCAGAGGCCTTTCTCTTGGGTATTGTCGGCCAAGGGGTGTTAAAGACGGATATAACTTTCTTTATGTATGCTACAACAGCAGCTAGAATACTCATTGCGAAGTACTGGAAGACGCGAGAACTACCCACACTGGAAGAATGGCAGATGAAGGTGATAGACTATATGGGCCTGGCAGAAATGACGAGCAGAATCCGAAACCAGGGAAGAGAAGCAGCGCAAGAAGAATGGAAAAAATTTAAGGACTATTTAAAGAAATATTACAAAGTTAATGAAAGTTAGAATGATGTTGGACTGGAAAGTAAATGGTTACTATTAGCAATGGTTATGACAAGGAGAATAAGGAAGAATAGTCTAAATTTAAATTAAAATAAGGGAAGATTTGCTGAACAATCGATAAGAATTTGGAATACAGAAAGGGGAGGCATGAGGAAGTCAGGGAAGATAGGATATGAAATTAGGATATGAAATGATACATGTTTTTTGTTTTGTTTTTGTTTTTGTATGTTTATGTTTGTTGTATTGTGTCTATATGGAAAAATAAAAATATTATAAAAAAAAAAAAAAAAAGATTTAGGTCCTCGGCTTTTAGACTCCAGAACTGGCACAAACAGGGATGGAACTCTGCTTCAGTTCAAAGGGAGGTATGATTGGCAGGCAAGGTGACTGAAATATACTCAGAATCGCAAAGTGATTTCATGCTCTTTATTCAGCTCATAGTGGTGAGGAGGAATGAATGAAAGTCCCCTCAAGGTATCTGCTTTATATACATTTTTTACACAATGGGCTGCACATGATTGGCTAATTCCGGAATTCTACTGTAAGCCAATCAGGTTGTGGATTCACTTCTATCTGGAGCATGATTGGGTGGTTCCTGCCAACCAATCATACTGCTGCATTGTTCTAGGACCAATCAGACTGCTGCATTCTGAATCCTATTGTTTTAGGACCAATCAGACTGCTGCCTTTTGGATCCTATTGTTCTAGGACCAATCAGACTGCTGCAATTTGGATCCTATTCAACTCAGTACATAACACCCCTCCCCTCTAAGTTCCAGTCCTGCCCGGGAGGTCGCATTCATAGTCCTCAAGGTACGCCGGCGGCCTACGTGTGCGTTGCGGCCTGGGGTGTTCCCTGGTCTGGGGTTCAGGTTCTGGCTCGTGTTCCAAGGATGCTGGCTGTGATGGGGCTGTATGGTCTGGCGCAACCGGCTCGCTCAGTCGTGGTTCTGGTTCCAGTGTCCTTTCGGCCTCACGGGTCCTCTCTGTATTTACTGATTCTGCCTCTCCTGCTTGCCCCTGCTGCTCTATGGGCCTCACTGCCCCACTGTTCCCTTGGGACTCCTCTGACCTGTCCTCCTCCTCCTGGTTTTCTCCCGGGAATCGTCACCGTATCTGGTCGCAGTGGCGGTGCCAGCATTGCCCCCCCATCTGTTAGCACCTCGTACGACACGGGGCCAGTGACCCTGGTGACTGTGGCGGGTACCCATGCAGGGCCTGCTCCAAAATTCTTTGCATACACTGGGTCCTGGGCCTCGAAGGTCCGGGGGTTCCTGCCTTCCCCCACCACTACCTCATCCTGAGCTCTATCGGGGTGAAGGCGGTCCAATCTGATTGCAAGGCGCCGACCCATTAGTAGTTCAACGGGGCTCCGGCCAGTCGTTGAGCTGGGGGTGCTGTGCTGTGCTAGAAGGAATGTGGCAAGGCGGTACTCCCAATCCCCTTGCGTCATGCGGCGAAGGGTGTCCTTGGTGGTCCGCACCATGCGTTCTGCTTGGCCATTGGTGGCAGGGTGGAATGGCGCCGAACGGATGTGGCGGATGGCGTTCTGCGCTGTGAAGGTTTGGAATTCTCCTGACGTAAATGCAGTCCCGTTGTCTGAGACGAGAGTGTCAGGGAGCCCGTGGGTTGCAAACAGCCTGCGTAGTACCCGGATGGCTGCGGACATAGAAGTGGACGGTACCAGTGCGACTTCCAGCCATTTGGTGTAGGAGTCCACCACTATGAAGAATGTTTTCCCCTGAAAGGGGCCAGCAAAGTCCACATGCAGGCGTGACCATGGTGCTCGGGCGGACTCCCAGGACTGGACTGGGGCCCTTGGGGGATCTGGGCAGGATTCTTGGCAGGCCTGGCAGTGTTTGACCCAGGCCTCTATCTCTCCGTCGATCCCCGGCCACCACACGTAACTCCTGGCAAGGGCCTTCATTCTTACTACCCCTGGGTGTGTCTCGTGTAGGGCTGTAAGGACCCTTTTGCGGAGGGGCTGGGGAACAACGACCATGCTTCCCCATAACAGGCACCCCTTGTGGGCCGACAGTTCATGTTTGCGGGTTGTGTAGCCGGTGAATTCTGGCCCGGGGCTGCTGCTGGGCCATCCCCTCCACACCCAGTCCAGGATCCGGGAGATGACCCTATATTTCTTGGAATGGTGTGCAACTTCTTGTGCCTGAATGGGGCGCTCGGGAAGCAGCTCCAGGCTCATAACCTCTTGTGCAGGTGCTGGGTCGGGGCCTGTTTCCGGTAGTGGTAGCCTGCTGAGGGCATCCGCATGGCCCATTGCCTTCGCAGGGCGGTGAATCAGTGCATACTGGTAGCTGGCAAGGAAAACTGACCACCTGAGGACGCGAAGAGACAGCACTTGGGGGGTCTGCTTTTCGGGGGCAAACAAGCCAAGCAACGGCTTGTGGTCAGTCACCACGGTGAAGGGCCGCCCGTACAAGAAATCATGGAATTTTTTTACTCCCTTCACGATTGCCAGACCCTCCTTGTCGATTTGCGAGTAGTTCCGCTCGGTTGCGTTGAGTGTCTGGGAAAAGTATGCCACCGGTACCTCTCTTCCATCCGGGAGTTGGTGTCCCAGGACAGCGCCAATGCCATAGGGTGAGGCGTCGCATGCTAGCACCACCGGCAGCCTCTCGGCGAAGTGTGCCAAGACCGAGTTTGAGACAAGCAAGTCCTTGATTGCCTGGAATGCGGCCTCCTGGCGCTGGCCCCACACCCAAGGGGCCCGCTTGTCCAGGAGTCTGTGTAGGGGCTCCGCTACCGCCACCTTGTGGGGAAGGAAGGAATGGTAAAAGTTCAATAGTCCCAAGAAGGCCTGAAGTTCAGTCTTGTTCTTGGGTGCTGGGGCATCACAAATGGCCCGTACCTTGTCCCCAGTCGGGTGGACCCCTTCTGCGTCCACCATAAATCCCAGAAAGTCCACCTGAGGCACTCCTAGTAGACATTTTTCCCGCTTCACCTTGAGACCCGCCGTCTGGAAACGGTGCAGAACAGTGCGGAGGCGGTCCTCAAACTCCTCGGGTGTGGGCCCGGCAATCAACACATCATCGAAGAAGGGGGTGACACCAGGAATCCCTTTAAGGAGAGAGTCCATTAGATTCTCGAATATGCCTGGTGCCACGCTGACACCGAATTGCAGCCGCTTTACCCTGAACGCTCCTCTGTGCGTCACAATCGTCTGTGCCTCTGCTGTGGCCTCATCTACTGGCAGCTGTTGATATGCTTGGGCCAGGTCCAGCTTGCCAAAAATTTTCGACCCAGCCAGGGTATTAAGGACATGGCTGACCACTGGCACTGGGTATGCATGGGCCGTGAGGGCCTTGTTTATGGTACATTTGTAGTCTGCGCAGATGCGGACCGAACCATTAGGCTTGACGGGTGTGACGATTGGGGTTTCCCAGGGGGCATTAGGCACCGGCTCCAGCACTCCTTGCTCCACGAGTCGGTCCAATTCCTTGTCTATACGGGGTTTCAGGGCGAACGGGACCCAGCGGGCCTTGAGCCTGACCGGTCGTACTGCGGGGTCAAGCTGTAGAGCAATGGGGGGCCCGTATACTGTCCCAATTTCCCATCGTAAACCCCCGGAAATTCCTTGCATATGGCGTCCACGTCCACTTGTAAGGTAGTGTGGTTCACCCCGGTGACAGCTAGCCCCAGTGGTCCAAACCATGCCAATCCCAGTAAGCTAATGTAGGGGCCCTTGACCACAAGCAAGTCCAGTTGCCGCGTCCGCCCTCGGTACTGCACCCTGAAGGTCCCCACCCCCATTGTGGGGACCTTACGTTTCTGGAAGTCCCGGAGGGTGAATGGGGCCGGCCTGAGTTTGGGACCCCCAGTAGGACACAGTTTCCTTAAGGTCCTTGCCGAGATTATGGATAGAGTTGAACCCGTGTCAAGCTCCATGCGGCATGGGGCCCCCTCTATCTGTACCTCTACATAAATTTTCTCTACGTTGGGGTGGGGCAACTGGTATACCTGGAAGTCCGTGAGCTCCGTCGAGTTGCCTTGGTGCTTTGGGCCCCGGAACCTGGGGCTCTTGGATTGGTCATCTGATGCCTGGCGTCGGGTGGGCCGAGCCCGACACACCCGGACGATGTGTCCCAATTTTCTGCACTGCCTGCAATCTGCGTTGCGAAAACGGCAGGTCCTCCTCTCGTGACTTTCTCCACAGCTTGTGCAGTTCCCTCCTTCTCGTCGAGGCAGCTGTGGTATGTGGGCTGCTTGAGTGCGCTGCTGTACTCGGTGCACCTCCTCCCTGTTGGATCCTGAGTCGTCGGTGAGGTCTTCGTGGTGGACCCTCAGTTGGGACGGCTGGCTCGGCTGTGCCTCTTGCGTCGACCTCTCGGCAGCTTCCATTGCCAGGGCCTCCTCCAGAGCGACCTGGAACGTTAGGTTCTTCTTAGCGTAGAGGCGTCGTTGCAGCTTCTCATCCTTCAGGGCACCGACGAGGCGGTCACGAAGCATGTTCTCCAGCTCTGAGAAGTTGCAGAACCGGGCAGCTTGGTGGAGAGAGGTCACAAACCCAGTTATGGTTTCCCCAGGGGCTTGCCGCTTTGCGTAGAAGGCATTTCGACGAGCCACCACTGAGGGCTGTGGCGAAAAGTGCCCCTTCAGCTGTTCCATTATTGTTTTGTATGGAACAGTAGCAACGTCTTCAGGTGCAAGGAGAGCCCGGGCGATTTCAAATGTCTCCTCTCTGCAGACGCTGAAGAATATTGCCCTCTTCTTGGCGCCTTCTTCAATTCAATTCAATTCAAAATCCTTTATTAGGCATATCACACCTCACATTAACCAATAAACATCATATACAGACTGTATAAAATACGGGCTCAGCGAACACAATTTATCCCAGTCCTATTCTTAACTCCAAAAAATAAATCAATGTACATAAATAATATAATACAACACAGCAACATCACCTACCATTAAAACCACTAAGTCTCTTTATCATGGCCCATTCTTTCTTCATGGACAGCACTTAAAAATTCAGCCGCTATTAAAGTAATTTGATCATCACTGTCCGCCAGCAGGTCCTGAACAGTTGGTTGTGTAAAAAACTGTCTATTAAATTTTAGGGCCTCAGATAATTGTCTTCTGGCATAGCTGCCAAAATCACAGGAAAAGAATATATGCTCTAGAGTATCGGGTTCCTGCTTTCTGCATTTACAGAGACGCTCTGATTCTGGTATAGCTAAGTATCTTCCTCTCACTACCGCCGAGGGAAACATGTTAAATCTGGCCAACATAAACAGCCTACACGATTCATGTTTCTTCAGATTTGTCATGTATCCCTTTTGGAAATCTCTACACAAAGGGAGATTTAGGTGGATAGGAGAGCAGGTGCTGCGCTTTGCAACCTCAAGCATGGCGAGAACACTTTTTTCTGTGAGGGTCTTCCTGATAATTTCCCATATATCTTTGGGATCAGAGATTTCAAAATCAGTTAGAGTGAGCCCTATCGAATCCAGTTTTCTCCTACAAATCACTGATAGATTGTAGATTGCCCTATCACTTAAAAGATCGTAAAGTATAGTATTAGGGGATAGGGCTCTATAATGGAGGAAGATCCAATATTTCAAGGTCCTCAGCCATGCCCTTACTGATAAAGGCAGTATTCCCAGCTCACAACATATTGTTTCATATTTTACAGAGTTTGCAAGTCCTAATAATGACCTCAAAAGGGATGCGTGAAATTTATCCAACCTCTTGAGGTCACCTGAAATCCACACTGGTGTGCCGTATAGAAGTTGGGCACAGAGTTTCATGTCAATCACTTGCAATACAGCTGGAATAAATCTGTTTCCTACTGGAGAAAAAAAATAGGATTTAATATGGTGGGCTGTCACTTTGGCCTTAGCTATTGCAGCACATATATGTGTATTCCAATTCATATTATTTTTGAATGTGATTCCCAGATAATTGAAGTGCTTAACTTCCTGTATTAGATGTCCATTAATTATACAGCCTTTTGGGTTCCCTCTCTTTCTGAATTGCATAATCTTTGTCTTATCATAATTAATTTTGAGATTATTGAGAGAGCAGTAGTTTGAGAAACTCTTAAATAATTTTTTTAAACCCAAAACAGAGAGTGAAATAATTACAGCATCATCTGCATAAAGTAATAAAAAGAGTGGGCTATTGTTTAAATAAGGAGTATGAGTGGTTGCGTTTTGAAGAAATAATGGTAGGTCAGATAGAAATAAATTAAATAGGGTAGGGGCCAAGATACAGCCTTGCCTAACTCCTCGATTATTCAGAATAGGACCTGCAAGTCTACCATCTTTTGATACTTTAACATATATTTGGTTATTAGAATGTAAACTTTGAATCAATGTAAGTAGATATGGGTCGATACCAAGGTGTTCTAGTTTAGTCCATAGTTTATTGCGGTCGACCGAATCAAAGGCACTTTTTAAATCCACAAATGCCACAAAGAGTTTTCGTTTACTTCTCATGACATATTTATCCACAAGATGACTTAACACTAGACACTGGTCAAGAGTTGACGAGCCTGCCTTAAAACCAGCCTGCTCTTTACCAGGTAGACCTTTTGTCAGCATCCATTCTTCCAATTTAATAAGCAGAGATTTGGCATAGATTTTACTTATGCATGGTAACAAACTTATAGGCCTGTAGTTCTCTTGGCAATTCCTATCACCTTTTTTAAAGATTGGTACCACTATTGAGTTGTTCCACGACTTAGGTACAAGAGCTGAGTGATAGATAGAATTAAACAGCGGTACAAGTTTATTGGCCCACCATTCTACATCTAATCTCAACAGGTCTATTGGAATGCCATCCATACCAGGTGATTTCCCTTGCTTAAACGAAAAGATTATCCTTTTCATCTCCTCAACAGTAATTTGAAATTGTGTGGTTTTTGCCAGAGAAAATTTAAAATTTTCCTTTTTACAAACTTGGTGATCATAAAAAACGGCAGTAAAATGTGAAATCCAAGCCTCATCGCTTATATTAGGGAAATCAATGATATCTTTTATTGAGAGAAGTGACCAAAAAGTTTTGGTATCTTTAATTTCTAATGCAGCAACAATTTTAGTCCATTTGGCTAGTGCGAACTCAGATTTTTTTTCCAGGAGCATGTTCTTAAAAGCTTTTTTCATTTCAAAATAAGTCTTCCAGAGACCTTGAGAGTTGGTAATATAGGCTTCTTTTAGACAAGTTCTAAGTTCTTTCTTATAGTTAATGCAATCTTTATCAAACCAGTTATATTTATTTGAAGGTTTGTTGCTGAACTGAGGGTCTAAAAAAGAAGAAAATAAATCCTGGATAGTCTTATAATAACAATCATTATCCTCCAGGGGCATCAAATTTTGGTTAGCCACAGGTTCAAGAATAACTGGGTTATTTTCAAATACTGCTAATAGATCCTCCCTATTTTTATCACTTATATAAACTCTTTTGGCATAGATAGTCTTATCAATACTAATAAGAGGACTAATATCATTATTTCTAGGATTCATGTACATCTCTAAAACTATTGGGAAGTGGTCACTTTCTGAGCGAGGTACAACTGTAAAAGAGGCAACTTCATTTAACATTTCAACGGAAACTAGAGAATAGTCGATTACGCTCCTACCCCTTTTGGAGCTAAAGGTAAAGTTTCCTGGAATATCCGGCCACATTGAGCCATTCAAAAATGAGAGGTTAAATTCTAAAACCAATTGTAAGAGTTTTCCTCCCGCTTTATTAATAATGATGTCCTTTGAATTCCTCCCTATTCTCAATGGAAGAGGGGCGTCTTCAGCTAGATTTGAGACATAGTGTTTATAGAGAGCTGTATTATCTGATCCAATTCGAGCATTGGTGTCTCCCATTACAATCAGGGGGATATTTGGGGATTTACTACGTATTAAATACAACTCTTCAGAGACTATATTCCAACCATAATCTGGTCTAATTTCTAACTCTAAGGGAGGAAAATATATATTTAAAAGAAGAATTTCCCTGTAAACAATGGAAAATGATAATAGTTGTGCATACTGTCCAATATTTCTGATATAATTGATTTTAAGGTTAGAGGACTGTTTGATACCACAGATCAAACCAGCTTTAGGGCGACCTTTTGTTGACATTTTAGTAGCAGGTAAATTATAAGTAATAAAATTAGGAATATTTAAAGGTTTAAGAGACCAGGTTTCCTGCAGAAGTATTATATCATAAGACTCAAGAAAATTTATAAAATCAGAATCAGCTAATTTACATGAGAGTCCAGCTACATTCCAGGACATAATAGAGAGAGTTTGGAGAGATCTTTGATTTAAGGGTGCTAGTGAGGTATGCATGGTGCATTCCGGATGTCACACCAAGTTCCTCTGATTCTTACTATTAGCCCTTTCACCGGGTTCAGATAGTTCAGATGCTAATTCGATGATGTTTAAAGATGTATTCAGTATGCTCACATTTGAGGAGGGTGGAATGCTAAGATTGCAACCTGGCGCACCCATGCTGGGGACTTTATTTGGGGAGCCCAATTCAGTCTCCTTTAATTCTCTCATTTTATCCCATGCTAATGTAGTGACCAGGTTTGCCTCTGGGATGGGTTGCATGCGAGCTGGGTTATAGGAGGGGCATTTCGATTCCAAGATCTGAGAGGATGGATTCATCTCCGCAACAACCAATTGGCGTGGGGTGACGGAGGGTTTCCCGACCCATAAATCCAGCTCGTGACGATAGAAGCATGAAGCCTGATCTGGGACATAATCAGATATGTTTTGGTTGTGTGGTCCCAGTTGGTCCTTCGTCAGCTTTGTCAGACAAGAACGAAGGTTATTCAGTCTATAGAGTATTTTGTTCTGAGTTTCTTGGGGGAGAGCGCAGTAGGAGTTAATTAAGTTATTTTCAAAACTATCGAACCCGTTACCTTGGCTCGCCTCATATAAAGTCCCAGGAGAGTCTGGTCTTAGAAGATCATTAGTAAGTAACTCTGGATGGTGATTAGGCGAGTCCTCATTGGCTTTTATATCAATTAAAGTGTGGTATTCAGCCTTTTGATGAGGTGCTGCAGTCGAGGATTCAGGACTGGGGAATAGTGGGATAGGAGAGGCCTCATTCCTAAAGTATCTTGATATTCTTACACCACTTGTCTTTAGGTGTTCTCTGTGTTTATATATCAGTTTTGCCAATCTCCGATCATGGAATGTAACCACCGCCCTGGCAAGCAAGCCATCAAAATATAGATATTCCACTTTGTCCAACTCCGAGGGATTACTCAAAGTACCTGGCATGTATGCCTTAAGGAAGTTCAGTAAATGGACTTTGCGATCCTCTTGTGATATAAATCCTGGAGGCTTAGGATAGCTTGAAAAAACAAGCTTGTTTTGAAGCAACACCAGCTTCCAGTTCTTATTTGTTGGAATGCTCTCCTTATTGGATTTGGAGTTGTCTATGGTTAAAACGTAGGACCATGGGTCTTGGGGCAATAAATCTTGCTTAGGGCTTGGTGGTGGAGCATGCGCTGAAGGTTTTAGACAATCCAGAGCTTTATCAGCACAGACGTTTGGGGGCAAATCCTGTTTAACTGACTTCTTGGCTAAAGACTTCACCAGGTTCCCTCTAGTCCCAGAGGCTGTTGTGCTCTCAAGTAGGTTAAAAAGCTTTTTAAAAACCATTTTTTTATAATGCACTGACTTAATTTTTTTTATGTTTTTACTTTTTTTAACATTCTTTACAACTATGGGTCTTCTTTTACAAGCATTAGCTCTGCAGGCTTTCTTACCCTTCCTTAATGGGCCACTCCTACAGAGGGTGGAGGCGAGGCCATGGTTACTTTCTGATTCTGCAGGCATTCCGACGGGTTTTCTCCAGAAAGTTTTACAGGAGTCAGCCATGATGGTAAGAATTTTTGTGCAAATGTCCAGGTAGGACTTTATGGATTCAATGTCCTCAGTAAGGAGCACCAGCCATTTGATGATTGAGAGACCCTCTTCATTTGTCTCATGGGAATGAGGATAAGAGTCTTTCGAAGGTTTATTGTTTCCCGAGGCCAATTCCGAAATTTGTTTTAACATTAGTTCCTCCATTTTTTGATCTAACGATGGTTCGGGGGGAACTTGGGATTTGCCTTTCAGTTTCGGGGATGCCTCATCGGCTGTATCGAGGATGTTTTGTGTTGCTTCCAATATATTCAGGCTTTTATCACTGCTTTTAGTACACTCCTTTCTTTGCATAACCAGTCCTTCACTATGGCTGTAAGAGAGATTGGTAGGAGAGAGTAGAATTTCTCTTCCCTTCTTGTTCTTGTTCTCACTCATTTCAGTCGTTTCCTCATTTGTTCCACATTTTGCTTTGTTCATGTAGAAGCGAGTGATTTTTGTTTGCGCATTCTTTAGAGTGGTTCTTTTAAAGGTGGGTCTTACAGCCTTCAGAGAAAAGCCTGAGGTTTTGCAACCACTTCTGGTCATCACCATTGTTTCTTTAAAGTTGTAAATTATTTCTTTATTGTTGTAATAAACACGCTACAATGCTCAGCTGCATTAAAAGTTCACAGCAGGTTTCCTTCAGCTGTTAGCCTTCCTTATCACTTAAAACAATGATAAAACACTCAGTGTATCTTCTTAAAAAGTTACTTTTTTAAAAAAAGTTAGTAGGGGGAAAGAAACAATGGCCGCTAGGGCAACTCACTTTCCTTTTTCCGCTCTGCATATAGCTTTGCGTCTGTGCTGATTTCGGCTGTCAGCTGAACTCCACGAAATTTTTCTCTCCGGGTTCTCCTTGTTGCTCCGAGACTTCACTTTATGCTCCAGATTTCTTTAACTTGAGAGCAAGGTGCTTTCTCTGCGAGCTTGGGGCATCGCTATTCGGAGGTAGAAAGTGGCTTCCCTCGACCCACTGCTCCGCCCCGCCGTTCTCCAGTCAAACAATAAAACAATAAAACAATAAACTAAAAACAAAGCGAGGAGGTAATAAAACAGCTAGTAAAACGTTAAAACTCGGCGCCTTCTTCATCGGTGACCCCTTTGGCTTCTAGGAGAAAGGTGAAACGGGAGGCGTACGCTTCCCAGTCTCCAGATGCTGGGTTGAACGGCGAGAAGCTGCTGTCGGTTGCCATTCTGAGTTCCTTGTGTCCCGGAGCTGAAGCCTGGATACACAGTGTGAGGCAGCGGTGCGGCAGGTGGCGGTACTGCGGTGCTGTGTGTGGCAGTCAGCTCAGCGGGATCCCATCCTCGTCGCCAGTGAAATATACTCAGAGTCGCAAAGTGATTCCATGCTCTTTATTCAGCTCATAGTGGTGAGGAGGAATGAATGAAAGGTATCAAGGTATCTGCTTTATATACATTATTTACACAATGGGCTGCACATGATTGGCTAATTCCGGAATTCTACTGTAAGCCAATCAGGTTGTGGATTCACTTCTATCTGGAGCATGATTGGGTGGTTCCTGCCAACCAATCATACTGCTGCATTGTTCTAGGACCAGTCAGACTGCTGCATTCTGAATCCTATTGTTCTAGGACCAATCAGACTGCTGCCTTTTGGATCCTATTGTTCTAGGACCAATCAGACTGCTGCAGTTTGGATCCTATTCAACTCAGTACATAACAGTGACACAGCCAGTTATGTGGAAGGGAGGAGGAGGAGGGTGGGGAGGTCACAAGGGAGGAAAGAGCTCTGCACCTCAGCTCGGAATTATTTTGGAAGACTGGAGGGGAACAGAGGAAACCTTTCTTCCCTTTCAGTCTTTTCTCTCCCCCCCTCCTTTTTTCCTTCCCCCCCCTTTTTTAAGAATATGCTATACGGAATTCCCGAGGGGGAAATTCGCTACGGATCTTGCCTTCCCCAGAAACCCCTCCACATAGCTAGGGCGCGAGACAATGAGCTCGAGAAAGCCCTTTCCTTCCCCTGTCGCACCAAGCACCACATCTTTTTTTATGAAGAAAAGACCCTGCTTCCCTCTTTCTGGTATGAAAGCGTATCAATATGAACGGGGACTTGGGCATGAACTCTGTAATTACATACTGCTGCGTATAGCCCAATCAAAAGCATCGGATTTGGACAGCTAGCCAATAGCGGATAGCGGCCTCTAGTGGACAGAATCTTTCTTGTGCCGCTGCCTGTTTCCGTTCTGCAGAGCAGCGGAGCTTTGCCAGCTTGACTGAGCTCGTGAGTGGCCGCCTGCTGAGAGAACAATGGACTCAGTCCATCAAAAGCCCATGAACTGGTTTCTATTGCCAAAAGTGATCCTTTGTTGCAAGAAATCTGTCAAGCCACTTCCCTTATGGACTGCTGGCTTAGGAAAAGCCCCTCACTTCAGAAAATCCTCGAAAATCAACCTCCTGCATCAATTTCCTCCATTCCAACGCCATTCTTGCCCTTAAGGAAAGGACTCTTTCCCCCTCTATCTCCCGCCATAATCCCTCAAGCGTGAGGACACGTGTACACCCAGGGAAGTGCCCAAAGGTGACAATTACTGAGCAGTTAGTTGGCCAAAAGGGACGCGAGTGGCGCTGTGGGTAAAACCTCAGCGCCTAGGACTTGCCGATCGTCAGGTCGGCGGTTCGAATCCCCACGGCGGGGTGCGCTCCCGTTGTTCGGTCCCAGTGCCTGCCAACCTAGCAGTTCGAAAGCACCCCCGGGTGCAAGTAGATAAATAGGGACCACTTACTAGCGGGAAGGTAAACGGCGTTTGCGTGTGCTGCGCTGGCTCACCAGAGCAGCTTCGTCACGCTGGCCACGTGACCCGGAAGTGTCTCCGGACAGCGCTGGCCCCCGGCCTCTTAAGTGAGATGGGCGCACAACCCCAGAGTCGGACACGACTGGCCCGTACGGGCAGGGGTACCTTTCCCTTTACCTTTTTTAGTTGGCCAAAGAAACCAAGAGCCCATCCCCAGACTTGCCCCAGGGTATGGATGTGCAGGAGGGACGCGGGTGGCGCTGCGGTCTAAACCACAGAGCCTAGGGTTGCCGATCAGAAGGTCGGCAGTTCGAATCCCCGCGACGGGCTGAGCTCCTGTTGCTCGGTCCCTGCTCCTGCCAACCTAGCAGTTCGAAAGCACGTCCAAGTGCAAGTAGATCAATAGGTGCCGCTCCGGCGGGAAGGTAAACGGCGTTTCCGTGCGCAGCTCTGGTTCGCCAGAAGCGGCTTAGTCCTGCTGGCCACATGACCCGGAAGCTGCACGCCGGCTACCTCGGCCAATAAAGCGAGATGAGCGCTGCAACCCCGAGTCGGTCACGACTGGACCTAATGGTCAGGGCTCCCTTTACCTTTAGCTTTACTTAAGAGGTGCCTGGACATGCTTACCTGTGTTAAGCTTGTACTGAGTGAGAAGTCTGGACATGTTTGCCTATGGCCTGTCCACCGTCCCTCAGACCTGTGGGAATGTTCAGGGATGCAGGAGAGGATATATTGTCTGATTATATCCTTATCCAACTGGTCTTAACAAGTTCCACAATTTAGCAGAGTAACATTCCCGTCTTCTAAAATTGGCAGTGGATGCGTTTGCTCAGGCTCGCTAAAGCCTCTATAATAACTCTTCTGGTATTTCCCCCTTATTCCCTCATAAAAGATAAGACATGACACAGTCTTCTATAAAAGTATAAAAAGAGTTTACTCACATTCTGTTCACAATCGGATCCCAGAAGGCAGACTTAGCTTAGAAAAGTAACATACACTTGAAAACTATTCCATAAGAAGACAGTCCCTTTGTCCTCTCTTGGCTAGAGGCCAAGAGGGCATCTTCGGCTAAGCAGATGTTGCTTCTTCGATGCATGTGGTGAAAGAGAGAGAGAGATGGCTGCCCTGCCCTGTGCTTTTGTCGTTACCTGCACAGGTGAGGCCACACCCACCTTTAGTCACATGTAGAGGAAGTTTGTCCCAGCCCAGAAGGAAACAGGAAGTTTACCTGCTGGCTGGACAAACATTCCTCCCCATGTGTAAACATGTGCACTCTAGGGATATTGTACTTGACTGCTCTTGTGTTTCACATCCCACAAGAGCATGTGGTGGGCCGGACTATATTTTGAAAAAATATAGTAGCCTCACACCCCGGAATTTTCCTCATCAATGCCAACTCACCCATAGAGGCAGAATAGGAAGCCAGCCCTCCAGGACTTGCTCCTCTGCTGTAAACATAGTTAAAGTTGAGCTGCAGCTAGTAAGACCAAGCACTGGGCGCCTCTCACAGAATCAAAGGCTAAATTTGGATCGAGTGCTTCTCTCCAGAATCTCTTTCCAGGATGATGGCTTCACATGCCTCCTTCTAATAGCAAATTCATCTGGGGAGACCCGATAGACGGCGGCCAAACACATGGAAAGCACATTTGGTGGTGGGGAATAAGAGGGTGCTGCTCCACAAACCTTAAAAAGCACCCTCTCCAATGGCATGGCACTTGGATGACCCTGTGGTTCTACCCCTGGGGCTGAGGGTGATGAAACAATTCCTGAGACAGCTAAAGTGCTGGTGGTGAAAAACCCACGTCAAATGAGACCAAACACGGGTTAGAGCTCAACCAAGTTAGAGCCTACCAAGTGGCGATAGCGACGGTGAGGAGGACCATTGTTGCTGGATCTGTTGGTGAAAACAGTACCAGGAGACTCTTTCAGGTGGTTCATAGTCTAACAGAACCACCTTTGCCATCAGGGTCTGATACAGAGTCCAAGATCTCCTGTAATGACTCCTGTCATGAGTTTTTCTGCAGATAAAAAGAGGTAGACTCCAGCAAGGTAGGAGGGTGCCAGAGCTCTGCCTAGTCAGAGACATAGGACGGCTTGCCAGTTCCCGGGGCCACGTGGAGGAGGGGGTAGGAGGGAGGGAAACAGATGGAGTATGCATGCGCATTCGACTGCCGAATGGCATCCACATCACCCAGGGGATCACAGCCACAGAGATAAGAAAAGAAGAGCCAACCCATTGTCTGGAGAGGTCACTTACCTGATCGCATGGACAAGCCGTTGTCATCGGACCCCAGTGATGGAAGCGTGCAGCTGTATTGAGGCAGCACCAGGTGCTGAAATTGTGCACCTCTAACAATTTTGTGCCTGGGGCAACTGCCCCTGTGCCCCGCAGCCCACTATGCCACTGGGTCTAGTCAAGTAAAGTGAAGTTGATCCTCCACTGTGGGTTACTTTTGTTCAAAGCAAGATTCCTCTGGAGGGAGAGGATGTTGCAAAGTAAGTCAGAGGCAAAGCAGCCCCAAGCCAGGTTCTGTGTTTGCACACATGATTTGCAGTGAGCCAAGGGCTGAATTGCTGCTGTTGTTTCATAGCCCAGAACAGCAGGTGTAGGCGAAAGGTCTAAAGTTAGACAACCAGGTCTTGGTCAAGGCATCCGCTGACCAGCAGGCCATAGAGAAGAGGAACATCAGCATTTCAACTCTGAGCCAAAAGTTTGGCTTTTGCTATTTTTGGTCACCCTTGGTCATGAGCCAAGTGTGATTCTTGAACTGTGAATGCTGACTTTGCCAAATCCATACAGGCCCTTTTCATCTCTCATGCTCAGGAAGTCGCAGCCACAGCTCAGGAGAGGATTTTTCATTTGCTCCTTTTCCATGGGGTGGGGAAAACTCAACACTTTTAATCTTGTCTTATTTTTATGCAAATTGCGTGGTCCAAAACAAGGAGAGTTATATCTGCACCCTCTCTTTAGCACAGATGGCCTGCAGGAGAAGTTCCTGTCCTTAAAAGTAAAACTGAACTTTTTTGGCAGTGCAACTGCAGGGAAGGCATTGTCTGCCACGTTTGCATTGAAGGCAGAGCTTGGGGGGGGGGCAGGAATGTTCAGCAGAGGGCAACCAAAATTATCAAGGGGCTGGAGCAACTCCCAGATAGACCAAATGGAGCAAACAGCACGTAGACCTAGTGGTGGGAGGAAAAAATCCTTAAATAAGAGACACGGGGGAATGATTAATGGACTTCAATGTCTGTACACTAATGCGCAAAGCATGGGAAATAAACAAGATGAGCTTGAGCTCTTGGTACAGCAAACTAAATATGACATAATAGGCATCACTGAAACCTGGTGGGATAAGTCCCACGATTGGAATGTAATAATGGAGGGATACAATCTATTTCAGAGAAACAGACCAGACAAGAAAGGAGGAGGAGTGGCGTTATATGTCAGGGATGTGTATACCTGTGAAGAGATCCAAGATTTAGAACCTCAAAGCCAAAGTGAGAGCATTTGGGTCAAAATTAAGGGAGAGAAGAATAACAGTGACCTCATTGTGAGAGTTTACTATAGATCCCCAAGCCAAACGGAGGACATAGATGATGCCTTCCTGGAACAGATGGCCAAGCATGCAAAAGGAAGGGAGATAGTAATAATGGGGGACTTCAATTACCCGGATATTTGTTGGATGTCAAACTCAGCCAAGAGCATAAGGTCAAACAGATTCCTCACTGGCCTTGCAGACAACTTCATTGTCCAGAAAGTGGGAGAAGCAACAAGAGGAACAGCCATTTTAGATCTGGTCCTAACCAATGTTGATGACCTGGTTAGTGGGGTAGAAGTGGAAGGATCATTAGGCGCGAGTGATCATGCTCTTCTGAAGTTTACTATACAGCGGAAAGGAGCAGCCAAGCATACTAGGACTCAATTTCTTGACTTTAAGAAAGCCGACTTCATAAAACTTAGGGAAGTGCTGGGTGAGATCCCATGGACAGTAATACTAAAAGGAAAGGGAGTTCATGATGGCTGGGAGTTTGTTAAGAGGGAGATAGTAAAAGCACAACTTCAGGCAATACCAATGAGACGGAAACATGGAAGGTGCCTAAAAAAGGCAGGGTGGCTATCTAAAGAACTTTTAACTGAGTTAAGATTTAAAAAGGATGTGTACAAAAAATGGAAAAGGGGGGAAACCACCAAAGAGGAATTCAAACAAATAGCCAGCACGTGTAGACACAAAGTCAGAAAAGCTAAAGCACAGAATGAACTCAGGCTTGCTAGAGAGGTTAAAAGCAACAAAAAAGGCTTTTATGGGTATGTTCGTAGCAAAAGGAAGAACAAAGAAACAGTGGGGTCACTCAGAGGAGAAGATGGTGAAATGCAAACAGGGGACACAGAAAGGGCTGAACTCCTCAATGCCTTCTTTGCCTCAGTCTTCTCCGATAAAGAAAACAATGCCCGACCTGAAGAATTTGGAGCAAATGATTCAGCAGAGGAAACACAGCCCAGAATAACTAAGGAGATAGTACAAGAATACTTGGCTAGTTTAGATGTATTCAAGTCTCCAGGGCCAGATGAACTGCATCCAAGAGTATTAAAAGAACTGGCAGATGTGATCTCAGAACCACTGGCAGTCATCTTTGAGAATTCCTGGAGAACAGGCGAAGTCCCGGCAGACTGGAGGAGGGCAAATGTTGTCCCTATTTTCAAAAAGGGGAAAAGAGAGGACCCAAATAATTACCGCCCAGTCAGTCTGACATCAATACCAGGGAAGATTCTGGAGCAGATCATTAAGCAAACAGTCTGTGAGCACCTAGAAAGGAATGCTGTGATCACCAATAGTCAGCATGGATTTCTGGAAAATAAGTCATGTCAGACTAACCTGATCTCGTTTTTTGACAGAATTACAAGCCTGGTAGATGAAGGGAACACAGTGGATGTAGCCTACCTTGATTTCAGCAAGGCATTTGACAAGGTGCCCCATGATATTCTTGTAAAGAAGCTGGTAAAATGCGGTCTTGACTATGCTACCACTCAGTGGATTTGTAACTGGCTGACTGACCGAACCCAAAGGGTGCTCATCAATGGTTCCTCTTCATCCTGGAGAAGAGTGACTAGTGGGGTGCCACAGGGTTCTGTCTTATTCAACATCTTTATCAACGACTTGGATGAAGGACTCAAGGGCATCCTGATTAAATTTGCAGATGACACCAAACTGGGAGGGGTGGCTAACACCCCAGAGGACAGGATCACACTTCAAAACGACCTTGACAGATTAGAGAACTGGGCCAAAACAAACAAGATGAATTTTAACAGGGAGAAATGTAAAGTATTGCACTTGGGCAAAAAAAATGAGAGGCACAAATACAAGATGGGTGACACCTGGCTTGAGAGCAGTACATGTGAAAAGGATCTAGGAGTCTTGGTTGACCACAAACTTGACATGAGCCAACAGTGTGACACGGCAGCTAAAAAAGCCAATGCAATTCTGGGCTGCATCAATAGGAGTATAGCATCTAGATCAAGGGAAGTAATAGTGCCACTGTATTCTGCTCTGGTCAGACCTCACCTGGAGTACTGTGTCCAGTTCTGGGCACCACAGTTCAAGAAGGACACTGACAAACTGGAACGTGTCCAGAGGAGGGCAACCAAAATGGTCAAAGGCCTGGAAACGATGCCTTATGAGGAACGGCTAAGGGAGCTGGGCATGTTTAGCCTGGAGAAGAGGAGGTTAAGGGGTGATATGATAGCCATGTTCAAATATATAAAAGGATGTCACATAGAGGAGGGAGAAAGGTTGTTTTCTGCTGCTCCAGAGAAGCGGACACGGAGCAATGGTTCCAAACTACAAGAAAGAAGATTCCACCTAAACATTAGGAAGAACTTCCTGACAGTAAGAGCTGTTCAACAGTGGAATTTGCTGCCAAGGAGTGTGGTGGAGTCTCCTTCTTTGGAGGTCTTTAAGCAGAGGCTTGACAACCATATGTCAGGAGTGCTCTGATGGTGTTTCCTGCTTGGCAGGGGGTTGGACTCAATGGCCCTTGTGGTCTCTTCCAACTCTATGATTCTATGATTCTATGATTCAGATGAGAAGCTAAAACATTTGGGGCTTTCTAGTTTAGGGGGGAAATGAGTAAGGGAGGACACGGTCAGGGGTACACGCATAGTGTAGAGAAAGTGGAATGCGATAAGTTTTTCATCCCTCCATAATTCCAGAACCCAATGGGGCCATCCAGTTGTGGGTTACTGGGTGGTTGTTGTTTTTATTTTGATTACAGTCGTACCTTGGAAGTTGAATGGAATCAGTTCCGGGAGCCAAAACGTTCAAGAACTAAGCTGTTTGAAAACGAGGGTACAAGAGCAAAAGAAGAGGACAGCCTGAGGCACTGCCAGCCCGAGCTGGGAAAAGAGCTGGGCGGGGTCGCCACTGCCATGCCCCTTTCCCCAGCTCGGGTTGGCAGGGGCCATGACGGGCAGAGCAGCCCAATCCCGAGCCACCTGAGCCCGAGACCCCAACAACTCCCCCTCAACCTGGACATTTCCTTTAAAATGTAAAAAATCGCCCAGATAGGCATGTTGGTCCCCCAAAAGAGGACATGTCCGGGTTTCCCCAGTCATATGGCAACCCTAAATTGTGGTGGAAGATGACCCTGAAAATACTGGCAAAGCCTTGTATGGTACGGCATGGAAAGGGGAACTAGAATAAAGGACTGAAGGGGCTGCATTAGTGAGGTTGTTAGAGCAAGTTTCCTTGGAATGAGGCTCAGTGGAGACTGTGGTGTCTTTTTGATATATGGTTTATACACACACATATACAACCTGAACCGAAGATGGAGAGGCTCACAGCATTAATGCCCCAGAAGGTCTTGCTTCTTCCAGTTACAGCCTTCGAATCAAGAAGAAATCAGGCATGGCTCTCTCTCTGTGACTTCTGCAACTTCCAGCCCAGCTCTCTCACACAACTCTGACCTTTTCCTTTCTCATTCCCAGCCAGGCGAGGGAGGAGGCCCACCCTCATTTGCCCTCTGGCACAGAGCAACCACAAGGTACATAGGTGGCAACTATGACCCTTGCTTGGTTAATTCAACAATGGAATCCTCCATTAGATTTTCACCCTTGCAGACTAGCTCCTCAACTCACAAGGCTGAGGGACTAGGCAAGACCAAGGCTATTTCAAAACCAGTTTTTAGGTGCATTTAGCTTTGTGTTCTATAGCTTTTAGCCCAATATTGATTGATGGGGAATGTGTGGGAATGTTCTGGGGTGCAGGAGAGGATATATTGTGAGATTATATCCTAATCCAACTTGTGCTAACAAGTTCCCAAAATATCAGCAGAGTTTATAACATTCCCCCTTTTAAGTTCGCAACGGTAACGTCTGCACAGGTTCGCTAGAACCTCTATAATAATTACTCTGGTAATTTCCCCCTTTTGATCCCTCTTAAAATACAAGACAGGACACAGTCTTTATAAAAGTATAAAAGAGTTTACTCACGTTCTGTTCACAATATGATCCCAGAAGGCAGACAGGCTTAAAAAGGTAAAATACATTTAGAATCTATCTTATAGGAAGATAGTCCTATCCTCCTCTCTTGGCTGAGAGCCAAGAGGGCATCCTGCTTCTTCAAAAGATGAAGATGAGAGAGGCAAGAGGCAAGAGAGAGAGATGGCTGCCTGCCCTGTGCTTTTATCATTTACCTGCACAGGTGAGGCCACACCCACCTCTGGTCACATGCGGAGGAAGTCCGTCCCAGGAAGTTTACCTGCTTGCTGGACAGACATCCCTCCCCATGTTCTAACATGTACACTCTAGGAATGTTGTCATTGACTGCTCCTGTGTTTTACATCCCACAGAATGGAGGCTTATTTTGGGATGGTTTGTGGTGCACAGTCCTGTCTTGTCTTGTCCTCTTGTATGTGTATGTGTGTGTGTTTTCCAAGTGCTTTTTGCTTGTTCACCGGGATCCTTCAGAAGGAAGAGACAAAAGAGGAGTAGTGACATTTTCCTGCAGGTACCATCTTATCGGGGGTCCCTTCTCTGCTATCTTTTCAATGCCTTCTTCCTCTTCCTCTTTCAAGAAGCCTTCTAAGGAGAGATTTTTCTTAGTCTGCTTCTGTGTAGGAACTGTTTTTGGATGTTTTGGTTGTTTAACTGTTGTGTCTTTGCTGCCCTGGACTCCTTTGGGAGGAAGGGTGGGATATAAGGATGCCGAGTAGTGCCTCCTGCCCATACCTGAAGGTTTTGTGGAGGCGCCATAGCCTCAGTGTGTCAGCACCTGCATTGCATGCAGAAGGTCCCAGGTGCAGTCCCTAGCACCTGCAGTTAGAAGCTCAATGTAGGTAGGAGCCTCTCTCTGCCCAAGACCTTGGAGAGCTTCTGCCACTCAGGCTGGAAGTGGGCAATACTGGACTAAATGGATCAATCAGGTTTAGGATCAGGGACTTGCTTCTCTTAAATGAGCTACCTTCCCAGGTGGATGAGCCCCACTGCTCGTCACTTCCCTCTACAGCACGGGCAGAAACCACCTTCTTGACTGTTGGACCACCTAGTGGTCTCATCTGCTCAATTGGCCGGAGCCTGGCTGTCAGGGCTGATTCAGCTGCAGTTCAGCATCAAAACTCAGAGATGAGCAGTAAGGTGGACTCTTTCTTCAGAGAGACATAACCCGGCAGAGAAACTCCACAGGCAGGACTAGCCCCAGTTGCCAGAAAGGAGGATCTTAGCCTCCTCCTAAGGTAGGGCTATCAGACATCAACAGCTTCTGGGTCTTCCTTTAAGAAGCTCAACAATTTGGGGGTCTTCCTAAAAATAGCTCCACAGCTTTCGGGGTGTCTTGGTTTCTACTTTTAGAAATATGGCATCCCTAGCCTAAGGCTCCTCCCCTGTCGGCTGACTTCCCAACAGTCGTGGAGGGGCTCTCTGTGCCTTTTGTTCTGCTCCATGTAATGCCTCCCTTGTTCCTGGGGACAGAGGAGGAGGGGAGAAGGGAACAGTGGACATGGCAGGTGCCTGGGGATCTGTTGCAGCCTCAGCCTCCACCTCCTCCTCCTCCTCTTCCTCCTCCTCAGCTGCCTCAGTCTCACTTAAACCTGTTGCTTGTTTAGCCTCCAAGCCATCTGCTCCCCCTTCTTCTTCTTCTTCTTCTTCTGACCTGTCTCCTGCATCCCACCAGCAGTCTCCTGGCTTGGAGCCTTCCCACTTTGATGCTTCCCGGGGGGGTTCCCTGGCTGTAGCCTCCCACCATTCCTCCTCCTCTAGCCAGTACCCGACACTAGCTTTGCATGCAGGGGAAGCCCCTAACTCACTGAGGGTTTGAGACCCATCAACTCCCCTCACCTGGTTAGCCTGCCAGTTGAAGCCATTCCTGGGGTGTGGCTGCTGCTGCAGGCTGACAGTTTCTAAGAGCCGCAGGTGAGAGCTGTAGTGACCAAAGGTGGACAAACTACCCCAGAAGGAGCACAACGTGCCCCCCACCAGAGGTACTACCCCTCCCCTCGCAACCTTGAGTCATGAAGGACAGAGAGTGGAGAGTTGAATGTGTGTAGAAACCAGCCTTCCTTAGGAAAACAAAGTTTACATTCATCACTCCACCCACTTTCACCTGTGGCCCCTTCCACCACAGGCACACGGCCCCTGGGAGGTTTCCCAGAGGAGAATATGGCCCTTAAGACTGAAAAAGAGTCCCCAACTCCAAACTAGTGATTAACTGCCGTTGATGGCTCCAGCTGGATGTTGAAATCTCCCTCTAAGCTCCTTCTCAGATCCATGTTCCCTTTCAACAACTGGCTTCCTCCTGCAGGTCAGACAGTCCCCTCAGTACAAGGACCCATTGTTTCTCCATGTGCATTTTCAGCAGCCTCCCATGTGACTGCCAGTGATATCATTTTTCCCATCCTCAGATTTTGCCCCACCCCCAGCAGCCTAAAATTCTCATTAGCTTATATCTAAAAAGGAAATAAGACATCTCCAGCTGAGCAAGACCTGGTATTTTCCCCTCTTCAGATAGCTCTGGATCTTCAGCTGCGGAGGGGAAATGCCCACGGTCCTTTCAAAATTTCCAATGTATTCATAGGAACATCACCTGTCTTGGCAAAAAGGAAGGAACAAATGTCTCAGATGCAAGCCCTTTAATCTGGAATTGCTATTCTTAACTCCATGTGGCTGGGGTGTTCTGGGGCTTCTGTACCTTGAACTAATAATTTCTTGTTTGCATGTTCTACCCCAGCTGCGGCTCCCAGTTCAGTTCAGCAGGGGGATTAATTATGCGTTGTCAGTTGATTTGTCAGGGTCTGTTCCATACATGCCGGGTGGATAAAACGACTAATTCATGTCATGTCTAACTGGTTTGAGCGAAAGGCTTCTCAGAAGCTAGGGCATGTCATAAAATACGGCAATGTACAAAAGCGGGTGGAGGGTGGACATTAAAATCAGTCCAAAGAATTCAAATGTCTGGGTGCTCAGGAAATGTTTAAATGATAGCACAGACCTGTTGGCATAGAAAAGGTCTTCAAGAGATGCCTGAAAATCAGCATTTCATTACAGATCAGCCTTCTCGTGGATTCAGTCACTTGTGCAGACAGCTCAACTTCTGCAACCAATGACCTCCTGCAGAGTGTAGCCACAAAAGAGAGTTTTGGGAGGACTGGAGGACAGGCTTGCAGTTCATTCAGGGCAGAAGCAATGGGAGAAGGGCCATAGCTTAGTGGTAAAGCAGCTGCTTACATGCAGAAGCTCTCCGGTTCAATCTGTTGTATCTCCAGCTAGAATGTCCTCTGTCTGAAACCCTGGAGAGTTTTTGCCATCCATTGTGGACAAGACTGAGCTAGATAGAGCCATAGTGGGACTCCGTATAAGGCAGCCTCCTATTGTCCCAGCAACAAGCCTTTGCCACGCACAGAGGACTCCTTAAAGACATGAAATAAATAAAGCTGCCCTGGAAAGGGATGCTGAACATGAGCCAGAATTAGACAGCCCTGGGACAACAAAACACTCGGACACAGTGCCTTTAAAGCACGGACCTGGGCCTAGGAAGCATGGGGCACCAGGTACCTGTGGCTGAGCCTTGAGAGACTGCTGTCCAAGGTGCTGAAGGGATTGAATACAAAGATGCAACTGTTAGCATGTCAAGGGGCATGATGGTGCTTTGAATGCATAAAGCAGATGCGGCCTAACTTGCACAGTTGCAGAATGAACTGAATTGAGCTGGAAGAAGCAGGACTACATGGGATGTAGAACGCTATACAGGAAATGGCTCTGGGTGGCCCACTGGGAGAGGCACACGATGCAAAAAGTGGCATTCATGGGAAACAGAGCTCTGAAATCCTGGAGAGCAGCTGCTGGCTGTGGCAGACCATAGAGAACTAGATGGCCCAGTGGTCTCACTGGGTTTTCAAGCCAGAACACAGCTTCAGCGTCCCCAGGGCAAACCAATTTTTAATTCCCCAAACTCTTACTAATCAGAGTTTCCTTTTTAAAGCGACAGTAGTTCAGAGCATTGACTAGGGGCTTTTCAATGTTCAAAGGCACTTTGGATGCCTTGACTTGCAATCCTTACAACGACCCTGCAGAGCAGTTCAGTGTTATCTTGAGTTGCAGAATAGCGAGGCGCGATGCCGAGGCGGGCGCAGGGTGGCCCACCTATGGAGTTCATGGTAGGGGGACCTAATGAGGCCAAACTCCGTCTTTTGCTCTTCTTTCAGCTGTGTCTTGGCTCTGTGCTCGCAAGTGTTCTAGTGACTTTCAGGTAACTTGGAAAGCATGGTAATGATGTCTTGGTTCTGAAGAATGATATTTCCCCCAGTCTGACTTAGTTATCCTGGTGATGATTCAGCTAGATGTTGTACACGCTGACCATATTCCAGAAGGGGTTTGTTGTCTTGGCCTTGCTTTGGCTTACTGAGATCTGTCTTCTCCCTATAGGTGCTCATTCTAAAATGGATAATTGTAACGTTTGACTTCATTGATCAGAAGGAAAATATGAATGCTCTCTATGGTTTCTTCTTCCGCTTCTTACAATATGAGAAATTGGTAAGATAAAAAGGAATGCGTTATTTTGAAGGAACTTGCTTTTATTCTGACATTAACCCAAATCAAACAATAAAGAGTACTTTCCGACCACACAACAGGACACCATGTGAAAAGTGGGGCCTTAAAAATACCTCTCCCATTTCCTTCCTTTTCCTGTCTTGTTCCTTCCCAATGGGCGCCGGTCGCAGCGCCCCCCGGGGGCACGGCATGTTCAGGCAGGCAGGCAGCTATCCGATGTCGATCCCGCCCGTTCCTCCCTCCACCCCCCTCAAAGACAGCCGCGCAGTCAGCTATCTGATGGAGGGAGGGGGGAAATCCTGTTCTGCATAGCTATCAATTCGGGTGTGCATACTTATGCGAAAAGAAAACTAATTTATTTTAGAGCTTGTATTTGTGTGTATTCATGGTATCATTTGTAGACCCAGTAGATGGCAGTGTGGTGTGGAGAGTGTTTTTGGCAGCTCGTGAAAGGATAGAGGGTGGAACGTTGACCGTTCAAAGGCACTATAAGCAATATATATATATATCTCTCGCCACATTTTCCTAGCTACGTTTTCCCATAAAAGTATACACTCGAATACATTTGAATCAAATACATTTGGAACAAGTGATTGTTACATTTAGGGAACATTCTCTAGGCGATGAGATTGGGGGGAAATACAAAAACCCATTTGGATACATTTGGATACATTTAGAAAAGTACAGCATTTTGAGGAAAAATACATTTGAGTCGAAAAATACATTCAGATCCATTCTTAAAGTCAATGAGAAATATACAGCGAAAAACGATCCATTCCCCAAGGCACCGTTGACCTTCTTGTAGGGTGTGAAGGCAGAATACGATCTATTTGATATTGGTAGGGTCCAGCAATGCTGGAGAGTGGCCAATTCCTCTGACTAAGGCTTGATTCCGACACCTTCTCCTTCATTCCCCTCTCTGACCCTGACTCTCTTATGACACAGGGACCATCCCAGAGTGTGGGCACAACTTCTGCCGGTCCGGCCTGATCCAGTGCAGCGGGGCAAAAAGGAGGCTGGCTTCCTGTCCTCAAGGCCAAGTTGGAGTCCAGAGAAGGAGCCTCGTCCGCAGTCGACAATTGGCTACCTTTGTCGAAGTAGCCAAGAATCTCAGTCTTCAAGAGGGAAAGGAGGAAGGAGGAAAAGGAGGAGTCTGTGAGAAGCACCAGGAGCCCCTGAAACTCTTTAGCAAGGAGGATGAAGCCCCCATCTGTGTGGTTTGGGGCAGATCCAAGAAGCACCAACACCACAAGGTGATTCCTCTGGAAGAGGCTGTCGAGGAATACAAGGTACCTTGAGGGGGAGAAATAGCTGTGTATTGTTGTTGGCAGGTTATCTTCTTAATTCTCAGATCCAAAGTAGGCATTGTATTAATTGGTGGTTGTTTATTACCTTAGAAGCAGCCAAGGGGAAGCCTGAGGGCTGCTGGGATGGCTGGGAGGAGGGAGTCAAAGTCTTTCTCTCTGCCAGGGGGGCCAAGGGATCTTCCCTTGAAATACAGCAGCTTCATGGGACCATGGCAGGGAGAGAAAGGGTTAACCTCATCCACATCCGCCAGCAAGGTTGCTTTGTACATATTTAGAACACTACAAATGTGAATTGCACATACACAACTAAGTCCATGTCTCCTTTGGCTAGCAGGATGCCTCCTCAATACCCTGCCAAGCAGATATTTATTTATTTATTTTATTTATTTATTTATTTACGGCTATTAGCCCATAAAATATGTACAAACATAAAAACACAGGGACATAAAAACAGATATATCCGACATTGAAGGGTGGGTCATTGAGCAAAGCCAAGTGACAACTTGGGGCCAGGAGAGCTCCAAGGGACGGATCACAGAAAAGGAAAACTGAAGACGAACTCCGACATGCACTCTCATCATAACAGTCCGATTAGTTTTGATGTTGTTGTTGTTTTTTGGTGGTTTTTGAGTGTGAGATAACCGCATTCAGAAATCTCGCCACCTGCAGAGTTACAGAAGGATCTGTATCCTGCAAAAGCAGTGCGGCGTGTGACTCAACAGGCCTGCCAACCAAGCGCAGTAAAGCAGGACCCAGGAATTTAGCCCTGGCTATGCTATGTAGGGGACAGTTGAACATTATATGTGAAAGAGATTCAACAGTTTCCCCGTCACACACGCATAGCGGAGACACCAAACCCTTGGAAAATCTGTGGTTCAGCAGGTTCGATGGAAAGACATTGAACCTTGCACGAATAAATGCACGTCGGTGTGGTACTGATGAAAGAGATGACATGTATGATGGAAGGCCAAGTGGTGGGGTTATTCCGTGATACCTGGGGGAGCAGACACCACCACCCCTGGCGAGGTTGTGTTGATTTTCAATGTCCGCTAATCTTTGCTCAATAAGGCTTTTGGCTGAGCGTAAGTTCATCTTTAAGGAGTCCGCTGGGGAAATTCCGATGCTCAGAAGTTTGGCATGGATTTTTCCCACCCACGGATTGACAAAGACGTCCCGCCAGAGGCACTGAAAAAGGTAATGGTCGGGAAGCCTGTGCCAGCTGGACAGCCAATAGCCAAAGACTCGCTTCCAGATGACAGTCTCCAATGATGCAATCCTTAACTCCAGACGTATGGCTGCGTTGCTCACACACATGGGGAGTTTCAGAAGGCGACGGAGAAACTGATTCTGCAATGTCCCCAGTGATGTTAAATTGGACCCTGGGGCCCAGAGCGGGGCAGCATAACAGAGGGTGGAAACCACTTTTGCGTGGTATACCTTCAATGCAGAAGGGATGTGAGAGGCTCCGTCGGCCGCAAGAAATTGGAGTAGAGTATAAAGTATTGTTTTCCCTTTGTTTAGTAAATACTGTATCTGTGGCTTCCAGCTTAGATTGTAATGAAAAAAGACTCCCAGGTATTTAAATTTGAAAACCTGTTCTAATTGGACTCCATCTAACTTCCAGCTGTAAGTTTTCCGAGACCTGGTAAAGACCAGGACTTTAGATTTCCCATGATTAATTGTCAGATGGTTAAGTTTGCAATAAGCCGCAAAAATCTTTAGAGCTCTGCATAAACCAACTCTAGAGTAGGAAAGGATCGCTGCATCGTCGGCATATAGGAGCAAAGGGCAGCGAAAATCAGCTAGGCGGGGGGCATGAATGTTGGCTTGAGACTCGTTCAGAAAGAGCTTCATATCGCTAATAAACAGGTTGAAGAGGAGTGGGGCCAAAATGCAGCCTTGGTGCACACCTCTATTTATTGGGACCTCGTTGGATAGGTTTCCCGCCGGTGTGAGTCTCACTCTAGCCGACGACCCATGGTGTAATTGGGTTATAAGCCATAACAGCCTTCTATCTATGCCCCATCTCTCTAATTTCTTCCATAGGCAATTTCTCGGGATACTGTCGAAGGCAGCCTTTAGGTCTATAAAAGCGACACATAGGCGCCCCCGACTCGGGGCAGAATATTTTCTGGCAAGATGATACATGATTACCATATGGTCAGAGGTCGAGTAATTGTTCCTAAAGCCCGCTTGCTCATGGCCAATCAAATTTGAGTCGTTTGCCCAATGGGACAGCTTGGACAGCAAAAATTTTGCATAGATTTTCCCGATGATAGACAAAAGGCTGATGTTCCGATAGTTCTCCGGGTCAGCAGGGGGACCCTTTTTATGGACTGGCACGATCACGGCCTCCTTCCATGACCTAGGGATAAGCCCCGTAGAATTAATTGCATCAAAGACTTTGGCCAGAATTTCAGCCCACCACCTCGGTTGCGCAACAATAGCCTCAGCAGGGACTAGATCCGGCCCGGGGGCTTTGCCCGTTTTCAGATCTAATATCAAGTCCATTATCAGGTCTGGGTCAGTGGAGGGCCACAAAGGTAGATGGTCGGCTCGGAGTTCCGTGGATGAGTTGGATTCCTCTGCCAAGGAGAAATATTTACTCAAGAATTGTTCCCATGTGGGCGCGGGGATAATCGTCAGTGGGTACTTCCTTCCTCTTTTGTTTATCAGAGCCCAAAATTCCTGTGGTCTGCGGGATCTCGAGGCCGCAATCAAGGCTCACCAACGTTTTTGATACCACTCGCGTTTGGCCAGCTTTAAAGTCTGTTTGTATGCTCTTTTGGCTTGTAAATAGGAAGATGGTAGAGCCTGAGCATTAGAGTTTTTGTATTCATTATAGATGGAACGAAGAAGGGATCTTGCTTGTTTGCAAGAGGTGTTAAACCAAGGGGCCCTAGCACTGCAATGCGCCACTTTCGCCTTTTGAGGAGGTGGTGTAAAAAAAGTGGTAAGGTTTGTTATAAGAAGGTTAAAAAGTTTCAAAACCGAATTGGAATCTTGTAAATCAGTAGTTATTTGAGGTAAGTAGGCGTTGATTTCCCTATGGAAGAAAACCTGGTATTTTTGGGCCACAGCCTCCGACCATTTGATCCCTCTTATTTTGATCGATGATGAGGTTTCCAGAAGGACTGAGTGTTTATTGTCAGTCTGGCACCGGAACAATGACAGAGTGGTCACTATTGGGAGGTGATCACTGAAATGTTGGTTTTCAACTTGGAAGGAAAGTACATTAACGGCCAGATTTGCGGAGATCAAGAGGTAATCGATAACACTGTTAGATGTTAGTCCCAGGTGAGTGAACTTCCCCGGTATATCGGGGGGGAAGGTGCCGTTCAAAAATACTAGATTCAGGCGAATGGCCATTTGGTAAAGGGTCACTCCTGCTTTGTTTACTCTGTTGTCCTTTGAAGTTCTAATTCTGGCATGTTCCAAGTCAAAATTGTCCAAACATGGGGGAGTCCACCATTTGGACTTGGTTAGTAAGTCCCAATTTGTGGCAATACGAGCATTAAAGTCTCCCCCAATTAAGGAGTACGAGTTAGGGCATTTAGTATGACATGACAGTAGGTGATTTTCAAATGATTCCCATCTCCAATCAAGATCAGGCGCTGAGCCTTCGGGGGGGGGGGGGAGATAAACATTAGTAATTAGTAATGAGGACTTCCCTTCTGTGATCAGTCCAGATAGAGCAAAAGGCGGGGAAGCCCGTACCAGAGTGAATTTGGCGCGAAGTTGGAGTGAAATCCCAATCAAAAGGCCCCCTTTGGGGCGACCACCTTTCAAAGAAGGGGAGGCCGGAAGTGTTAGAAGATCAAAGCCATCTATGGTAATCTCTTCCTCATCCCATGTTTCTTGGAATAGAATGATTTTAAATGAATTTATGTACTTCCTGAATTCAGGGTCTGATTTTTTGGTTCTCCAACCAGCAATGTTCCAGCTAAGTATTGATAATGTCGAGTCCTTGTGCTGTCCCGGTAATTGTCACTTTGAGTTGTTTAATGGGTTCTTGGAGGTAGAACGAGGACCCATAAGGAAATCGGTAATTTTAGTTTGTGCGGATAAGGTCTTCTTCTGTGTTAATTGTATCGATGATTTGGTAACATTAACAGGCAGGAAGGGCTTTGCCGGGAAGGAAGAATTAGGCAAAGTTGGTGAGGTCGGATGCTGTTCATTGAGGTGAGTAGTAACAAGTCTTTGATGGGCTACACTAGTAGATCCGTCAGAATTATCAGTCTTAACCAGGGTAGCGCTAAGAGGTGTTCCAGCCATCACTTGTAGTTGCTGCGCAGATGGAGAGGAATTATCACGCAGATGTATTAAAGGACATGAACGTGAGGATGGTGCATGCATAGTCATTTCCTGGTGATCTTCAGGCAGGGTAGATTCTAGCTCAGGCATTGAGGCAAAGGAGTCATCAACTTCCATATTTTGATTGGGCATAAGGTCTGAGACGGGAGTATTGAGTTTATCGACTTCCTCCACGGTAGAATGGTGCTGTTGATCAACAGGTGACTGCTGATTCAGATCAGTAGGGGGTAACAAGGTAACAGGTTGAGAAATTATCAGGGCATTTGATGGAGACGCCATGTGGGACGTGGAGCGCCTGCTCGCCTCTCTCATCGGTATAGAGGGGTCCCCTTGCGATAGAAGTCTTTGTTTGAGTAGATCCAATCTATCGAGAATAGCCTGCTGTTCTTCTGAAGGGAGTTTTCCATAAGAGGAGATAAGATTTCTCTCTTCAGGGATATTCCAATCTCCGCTTGCAATTGGATCATTCCTCAACGTAACTAGATGGGCACTTGGGGTCGCAGGTGGAACAGGGGATACCCGGCTAGGTGTTTTTCCCGTTATTATAGGAACAGAAGAAGGAAACGAGCGTTCATTGCCAGTTAAGATGTTGGCAAAAAGAGGTTTAACACTCGTGTCCTTAAAGACTCTTGTTGTTACAATCTCCCAGGGTGCCAGCCGATCTTTTTGTCTTGCAAGAAGATGTGGGGTCCTTGCAGACTGGAAGGAGAGCATAAATTTCCTTGGCCAGGGCGTGGCATTTAGGGGTGCTACAGATATAAGATCTATCTGGAAAAAAGGAATATTTTTTTTTAAAATAAATTTTTTATTGGTTTTTCAACACATATTAAAAGACAATACAACACAATACATAAACAAACAAACATATAAACACGTATAATTTCTTAACCTTTTTTCCTTAAACCTTCTTTCAACGACTTCCCCATACCTCCCCTTTCTGCATCCCTGTTTTAAATCTTTCCAGCAACCCCTAATTTCAATTACTTATAGCACTTTCTTTAAATCTTTTTTTCTCATATCCAATTGTTTGTCACTGCAATTCTATTTTGCATTACCCAAGACATTTTAACACTCATTAATTTTACAACAGTTCTTAAGATAAACTTTAAATTTCTTCCAATCTTCTTCCACCGTCTCTTTCCCTTGGTCACGGATTCTGCCAGTCATCTCAGCCAGTCCCATGTAGTCTATCACCTTGGTCTGCCATTCTTCCAGTGTGGGTAGCTCTTGTGTCTTCCAATACTTTGCTAAAAGAACTCTTGCTGCTGTTGTAGCATACATAAAAAACGTCCTATCTTTCCTTGACACCAATTGGCCTACCATGCCCAGGAGGAAGGCTTCTGGTTTCTTCACGAATGTGCATTTAAGCACTTTTTTCATTTCATTATAAATCATTTCCCAGAAGACCTTGATCCTTGGGCACGTCCACCAAAGGTGGTAGAAAGTACCTTCAGTTTCCTTACATTTCCAACATTTATTATTGGGCGTATGATAGATTTTTGCAAGCTTGACTGGGGTCATGTACCACCTATAGATCATTTTCATAATGTTCTCTCTTAAGGCAGTACATGCCGTAAACTTTATACCGGTAGTCCATAACTGTTCCCAGTCAGCAAACATAATGTCATGACCAATGTCTTGTGCCCATTTAATCATAGCTGATTTAACCGTCTCATCCTGTGTATTCCATTTCAACAGCAAGTTATACATTCTTGACAGATTCTTAGTATTGGGTTCCAATAGCTCTGTTTCTAATTTTGACCTCTCCACCTGGAAGCCAATTTTCCTGTCCAATTTGAAAACTTCATTTATCTGGTAATAATGAAGCCAGTCTCTTACTTTGGACTTCAATTTCTCATAACTCTGCAATTTCACTTTTCCCTCCTCATGTTCTATAATTTCCCAATATTTTGGCCATTTGGATTCCATATTAAGTTTTTTCACTTCCTTGGCTTCCATTGGTGACAACCACCTAGGGGTTTTATTTTCCAACAAATCTTTGTACCGAATCCAAACATTGTATAGTGCTTTCCTAACAATATGGTTTTTGAAACCTTGGTGGATTTTAACCTTGTCATACCATATATATGCATGCCAGCCAAATCTGTTATTGAACCCTTCCAAATCCAAAATGTCTTTTTGCCACCTCTTGAAACAATCCATTTTATCCAAAATCTGCAATGTTTGAAACAAAAACAACATTCTCGGCAAGACAGTCATCTTAATAACAGCGATTCGGCCTAACAAGGAAAGTCTCAAATTTGACCATACTTCTAAATCTTTCTTAACTTCTGACCAACATTTCTCATAGTTATCTTTAAATAAATTCACATTCTTAGATGTCAAATTAATCCCCAGGTATTTCACCTTCTTTGCTACCATTAAACCAGTTTCACTCTGGAACTTCTCTCTTTCAGCAACTGTTAGGTTTTTATCCAATACTTTCGTTTTCTGTTTGTTCAACTTAAATCCTGCTACTTGACCAAATGCTTGTATTAACTCTAAAACTCTTCTCGTACTAGTGTCTGGCTCTTGTAAAGTTAATACTAGGTCATCTGCAAACGCTCTCAATTTATATTGTTTAGCTCCGACCTGAATCCCTTTAACCAGCTGGTCCCCTCTGATCATGTTTAATAAAACCTCCAAGACAGATATAAAAAGTAATGGGGATATTGGGCACCCCTGTCGTGTCCCTTTTTCAATAGCAAATTCTTCTGTTACCACATTATTTACAATCAGTTTTGCTTTTTGTTCAGAATAAATTGCACCTATACCATTCTCAAAGCCTTGGCCTACCCCCATCCCTTGGAGATTCTTTTTCATAAAACTCCAAGAAATATTGTCAAAGGCTTTCTCCGCATCCACAAATATTAATACTGCCTTAGTATTAATATTAACTTCCAGCAACTCCATAATATCTATTATGTTTCTCACATTGTCTGACAAATGTCTTCCTGGAAGAAAGCCCGCTTGGTCTTTATGAATCTCCCCCACCAAAACTCTCTTCAATCTTTTTGCCAAAATGTCTGCAAAAATTTTGTAATCCACATTAAGTAATGATATAGGGCGGTAGTTCTTAACCTGATTCTTCTCAGTCTCTGACTTTGGTATAAGTGTAATATACGCTTCTTTCCACGATTCCGGTGCCTTCTTCCCCTCTAAAATTTCGTTGCAGACCTCCTTCAACGGTTGTATAAGCCATTCTTTCAAAGCTTTGTAGTATCTGGAGGTCAGTCCATCAGGTCCTGGAGATTTTCCCAATTGCATATTTTGAATGGCTCACTCAATTTCTTGATCAGTTATCTTCTGGTTCAAAATCACTTTACTTTGTTCGGAAATTTTTTGTAATCCATATTTTTTAAGAAATTCTTCTATTTCTTTCTCATTCACCGGCCCTTGTGCATAAAGTCTCCTGAAATAACTCTGAAAACAATTTCTAATCTCATTTGGTTTATAAATGTTCTTTCCCTCCACTTCTAAATTTGTAACCGTATTCTGTTTTTGTCTCTTCTTCAGTTGCCATGCCAGGAGTTTCCCACATTTATCTGCCAATTCAAATGTCTTTTGTCTCATTTGTTTTATTTTCCATTCTATCTCTTGATTCATCAGTTCCATATATTGTCTCTGGTAGAACTTAATTTCTCTCAAAATTTCATGTGACTTTGGTTTAGATCTCAATCTTTTTTCTCCTTCTTTTATCTTTTCCAAGATCTTATCCTTCTTCTCATTCTGTCTCTTCCTTTTTATGGCATTCTGTTGTATTAAAAATCCTCGCATGACGGCTTTACTTGCGTCCCAAATTACTCTTTTTTCCACTTCTGTTCTCAGATTTATCTCAAAGTAGTCCTTTACCTCTTTCTGGGCCTTTTTATACACCTCTTCATCTCTAAACAGGGAGTCATTCATCCTCCATCTAAAGGAACCAGCTGTTGTTGGGTTCATCTCCATCTTTACAGCATTATGGTCGGAGCAAGTCTTTGGGCAGATTTCCACTTT
Source organism: Podarcis filfolensis (assembly GCF_964270895.1). Taxonomy (NCBI): domain Eukaryota; kingdom Metazoa; phylum Chordata; class Lepidosauria; order Squamata; family Lacertidae; genus Podarcis; species Podarcis filfolensis. The sequence goes on from NC_139619.1 coordinate 12,745,126, forward strand.
CTTAATCTTTGATGCCATCCCACTAGTTACCCATATTTGGTCAATTCTAGTCCAAGTCATTTTTGCCTCAGAAAAGAAAGTTCCCTCTCTCTCAAGAGGGTTCCTTGTTCTCCAAATGTCAATCAGGTTCATATTGTCAGTCATTTCAAAAAAGGTCTTAGGTAGTCTCCCATCCTTGGAGATCACCTGTCTTTGTGCTTTGTCCATATTTGTAGAAACCACTCCATTCATGTCTCCCATTAAAATTACATTGTAATCCAAAAAGTCCATTAATGTCTCATGCAATTTCTTAAAAAATTCTGACTTCCCTTCATTCGGTGCGTAAACTCCTATTATCAATAATTTTTCTCCTTGAACTTGAATTTCAATTGCCAAATATCTTCCTTGTTCATCTTTAAATATTAATTTAGGGGCCAACTTTTCCTTTGCGTAAATCACCACTCCTCTTTTCTTCACTTTATCCGATGAAATAAATTCTTGTCCTAATCTTTCGTTAATAAGTAATTTTCGGTGTACTCTAGTCACGTGGGTTTCTTGTAAGCAAATCAAGTCCAATTGTTCTTTTTTTAAAATATGGAAAACTTCCCTTCTTTTCCTAGGCAAATTGAGTCCGTTACAATTCCAACTTAGAATTTGCAGAGACATCTTGTTGTTTATTTAGTTGCTCCTCCAGCTGCTCCAAGCAAATCCTCTTCTGTTGGTATTTTAGCCCCAAAGGATAGGTTTGAAATGTCTGGTAAATCTTCTAGGTCCGTAGGTTCCACCGTTTCCTTCAAAAGGTCCTCCTCGTTCCTTGTCAAAAATTGTTCTTTATCTTGCACTGTTTTTATCTTGATTTTCTTTCCTTTATAGTTGAAAGACAGGCCTTGCGGGAACTCCCATCTGAATGGTATGTTGTTCTTCCTCAATAGGGTGACCAAATCCTTGTAGTAGGTCCTCACTTCCAAGATATATTTAGGAATATCTTTAAAAATCTGCACACGAGAATCTTCAATCTCAAGGGCTCTTTGAAAATGTAAATTTAATATCTTATCTCTCTCCTCCTGAGATCTCAGAGTTATCAAGCAGTCTCTTGGGCTCTTTCTGTTCTGTCTCCTACCCAGTCTGAAAGCAGTTGTTATCTTGAATTCCTCCTCTTTCAAGCTGTCCTGCCAAAAATCCAGAAATTCTTTTGTGAGATAGTCTATCAAATTGTCCTTTGCACTTTCTGGAATCAATCTTAATCTCAAATTTCTACTTTTCCTCTGTAGTTCCAATAAAGACAGGGCAGCATCATGTTCTTCCAGCTTTTTACAGACTGGTACTAACTTTTCCTGTGCATTTCCTGCAGAAATTTTTGCTTCCTCTGCAGAGGTTTTTGCCTCCTCTGCGATCTTTCTAGTTATCTCATTTTCTTGGACTAATTTATTTATTGTCTCTGTATTCAAGTCCAATTTTGTTGATAATTCAGTCAACTGTTTGGAATTTTCAGTGCTCTGCTTTGTGAGCACTTCCAGAGTTTCATTTATTTTGACTAATGCCTTTGTTATTGTCACTGTATCCATGGAGAGGGTTGTAGCAGCTGCAGTTGGATTTGTAATTGAGCCTCTTCTTTTCTGATCAACTTTACTCTTAGCCCTTGTTATTCTCTCTTCTGTTGGGCCACTCATATCCCAAGGTCGTTCCCACGGGAATTACTTTCAGATGGAAAATTCCACAAGCCTGTCCCTTACAGTAAAAATAATAACTGTTTTCCTGCAGCCTCTAGAGGGAGCAGTTCAAAGTTCCAAATACAAAAGTTCCCTTCAGAGGTAACAAAAGTAACAACCAATTGTCCAATATTTTCCAAGTAATATCAAATTGTATCTTTCCAAAGTGCCAAACTTGTAGCAAGTAAGGTCTTTACTTATTGTCAAAAAGCAAAGCTCCAACTTTGTAGCAAGTCTCTGATGACAGTTCTCAATCCCGGTGACTCACTTTCCAAGCAGTCCTCCCCAAGGGTTCAAAACGACAGAAATTTCCCCTTCTATACTTCTTCCATGCAGGTAAGACAAATCACAAATCTTCCCCCCCTGCCCCTGCCTGCTAAGGGGGGGATTTGAGTCCAATGTCTGAGTCCGTCAATTTTAAAGCTGCTTCCTGTCAAATTGCAGCTTCCTATTTCGTTGCTTTGGTTACATGCAGTCCGAGGAAGGCAGACTTCCTTATTTTTTGCCTTCTCCGTTTTCAGCCAATTTCTGAATATTTTTCTTTTAAAGTTGTTGTTCAGTCTTACTCACGGATAGTCCAATTAAATTCCAAATGTCAGGAAGGAATCGGCGCTCTCCGTCAATGGCGACGCGGCTTCACTCCACGGGCTGGGTAGCGGCTCTCAGCACCGCGCTCCCCGATGCCGCTCCGGAGCCTTTAAAAAGGCTCCTTTGCAGTGAGGGGGGGCGCTTAAGGTGCCCACCGAGCCTCCTTGCTCTCAGGCTTCTGCGCCTGAGATTTTAGGGGTCCCTGCTTCGCCGTAGCGGTCAGACCCGAACTCGCGAAGCAGCCTCCCTGAGCGGAGCTCAACGGGAGGCGGCCATTAGACGCTGGCGCCGACCGGAAGTCTCCTGGAAAAAAGGAATATTTAACAAATCACGAAGGTACCCTTTAGCCATCCTCAGGTTATTCCACCTAAGACTGGGGGCGTCACGGGAAAAAATGGATAAACATATTTTGTTAGGTTGAAAAATCAAAGATTGCTTATTCCTTTGGAGCAGTGGCAGCCTGCATCTTAGGCCCTTAAGGAGAGATTTCTGATCAAGTTGTCTCTTTAAGGCACTTACAAGCTGCACAGGAGATTGATGCAAATTAGATAGCTCAGTTGAGGAAGGTAGATGAGCCAGAAGGGCCCGCGAAAGTTTGTTCAATGACAAAGAAATCCCCTCCAATTCCTTGAAAATGAAGCTTAAAGTCCTGATTACCAGTTGTATTTGATCAGGTACTAAATCATGGGCAGTTTGCCCTAATGCTTCCCGTTTCAGTGACGGAGGGGTAATTAAGGTGTCAGGGAGGAGGGCTTCCCTATGGCTTCCATCCCCCGCTGAATCAGCTAGCTTTTCCAACTCTCCTTGATCATACAGAGGCCAGAAGCGGTTGTATGTTTTGACCGCAGAAACAATTACTTGCTACGTTTTGCTGTTATTGTTAGTTGATGGTGGGGGAGATTCAAGCTTTGACTGCTTTACTCTTGGAGGTGAACAACCTTTCTCAGCAGATCTTGGTCGCTTGCCATGACCCATTTGACGCTGTCTCACTGACTACGGAGGTTCGAAGTAGAGGTAAACGGAGATAAAAGAGAACTTATCTTTTATGGCCGCAACTCCTCTGCTGCTACTCCTCCACTGCTCAGCATAACCCAATCTTCAAGGCGGCGTTACTAATCAGCAGAAGGTTTGAATATCCTTGTTGATACGTATATTGGCCAACCATAGAAGTAAAACGATTAAAACTTCTATCAGAGGTAAAATGATTTAAAAGTCTAATAAAAACAGCTAAAAAGACGGCTGTAAAAGGCTATAAAAGGTTTGTAATCCGGAGGGTTCATGAAGGAGAAGTTGTTACAGCCGCCATCTTCGGGCGTCTCCTCCGATCAAGCAGATAGCAGCAAGGGGTCAGCTGCAAGGGGGTGGGGACTGGGGGCTCCTTTTCCCTTCTGGGGTACCTCAGAGCCCATATAGAGTTCTTTTGTAGCTTCTCTATCGGTAGGAGAAAATAACAGAGGCCAACCAGAGAATATTGAGAAGCAAAGCAGCTAGTAAGCCAGATCTTTATTAACTGTTGCAACAGGGTGCTCACCCCCCCCCCACGCAGGAGGGAGGAGGAGACCCCAAACCAAGTCCTTATATAGACATTTGAAATTGCCCACCTGGAGCCCAAGACCACCCCTCCATACATCATACATACATCACAGAAGGGGCGGCCTACAACAGACTCCTGTCTGGCAGGAAACCTGTTGATGGGTTTACCTGGCTGTTCATGGGTTTACCTGGATATTCTTTTGTGATGATAACTACTTACGGTATTTATGTATGTGTTCTGTACTTTTTCCCCCCTCCAGTAAATTACTTTGCTATTATAGCAAGGCCACTGGACCCAAGAAGCCAGTATAATATTCATCTCCTCTCTTTGTGTCTCAATCAAAGCTGAGTTTTCCCTTTTCTTATCAGGGAGAGATCTGTCGCCGCCTGCAGATTCGGAGGAAAGAGAGAGGGGAAATTCTGGCCTATCAAGCAGACCTGGACAAGGAAAGCAAAGACCTCCTTGGAAGTGTCACTCTTGTTACTAGTGAGGGAACAAGCACTTCAAGAAGCTGAGGAGGGAGGGGAAAATCTGCCCATTTCAACTTCTCCCCATTTCTCCTTTTTCCATATCGGTTTGCTATTTATTTATTATTCTGAAAATGAATCAAATGCTAGGGTGGCTACCTTCTCGTATAAATAGTTTGATACGTGCTTTACCCTCATAAATACATTTTTTGTGAACATTACCTGGCTGGGTCAACCTTGAGAAATTCAGAGGTGTGAATTTCAAAAGATTGCTGTTTTGGTCTCCATAGTTTTTCCAAGAATTGCGAATTAGGTAAGTTCACCTTTGAATGCAGCTAAATGGAGTTTATTTCCCATTGTTGTTTATTATGTGAAAAGCAGTCAAGGAGAAGCCTGAGGACTTGTGAGCTGAGAGGGTGGAAGCAGTTCAATTCAAATGCTAATTCTCTTGCTGATGTTTTGAAGGCTGACCATCTTCCTCACTCAGACCTCCTCAGAACCGGAGAGGCTGAAGACTGTGGAGAAGTTGAGACAACTGCGCCAGTTCCTGGAAGAAGAAGAAGAAGAAAAGCGTCTGCTGAATCATGTGGAAGAGGTGGAGAAGGAGATTGCAGGGAGAAGGGATGAGCAGCTGGCCAGACTCTGCAGGAAACTCTCCTCTCTTGAGAGGATCATCCAGGTGATGGAGGAAAAGGGTCAGCAGCCAGCGAGTGAACTGCTGCAGGTAAGACGGCTCCAGGAAAAGGCTGCCTCCCATCCTTTCTGTGCCCCTTTCAGGTACGCAAGGAGTGTAGGGGCTCAGTTGACGGAGCCTCGAGTCAGCTTTGTAATGGACAGGAACACCCCAGAGACCTGGGATGCTGAACTCACCTGAAGGCCGACTAGAGATTCTTCAGTCTTCTTGAGGGAAGGGGAGGGGATTTTCTGCTCCTTGCTGATGATTTGCCTCCGAGTGCCTTCCCGCTGGGCAATGCTGCCTTCCTGCCCTGCCCTGGGCTTCGCCAAGGATGCAGTCAGGCCTCCTTCTGACATGAGCCAGTCTCTTCACCAAGCTTCTCTTCCCGTTCCCTCCACAACTTCTGGGTGGATCCCCTTCCCCATAGATCCTGATCGGCCCAAAATGGTGCTCGGTCACAGTGACCAAAGAGCAAGACAGAGGGACTCATCCAGACTGCACCACCTTCTCCACTCACAATCCCATATGGCCAGGCGTACAAGTGCTTCTGAACGCCCTCTTTAAGGAGGCTGAGAAGGCTGACATACTGGCAAAGGCAGGAGAAGCCCTATTACGGAATGTTTGCCAGATGTCCCCGTCTCCCGGGGACAGTCCCCGGATTTACAAATCTATCCCCAACAAAATCCGTCCCCGGAATGTCCCCGGATTTCATATAAGGCCCCCAGATTTATATTTTAAGTGTTGTAGATTTATTAGTAGGGAAGGAATGTTGCGTGATTGGTTCAACGGCACAAGACACATCATATGGGGACTTCCGGCGAGGCAAAATGGCGGGTGCCATGGCAATGAGCAGCTCCTGAAGCCAGCCAGAGCCAAGTGCACTACCAGGCTGGCTCCGGGCTGCTGAGACTGCCGCCTGCGCTGCCACTGCCGAGGGGGAACCAGGGATGCCCGGCGCGTCAACTGGGGCTCTTTCTTACTCCAGCCTTGGCGTGCAGATCCCAGGTTCAGCCCCAGATCTCTGGAGCGGAAAGGCTCTTGGGCGTGAATATGAAAGGCAGCACCTGTCAGAATAGGCCAGTACAGATGAACGTGACTACTGGTTTGCTCCCTCGACATCCCAGAACTGTGAAGGTTGCCTCAACTGTTGAGCAACACAGCTAAGGAAGAAGGAGTGGAGTGTCTCCGGGGGGAGCATAGCTCCCATTCCCTTCCAAACACAGAGACAGGACAGTGTGGTGGCACCCAGGGAATAGTTGCAGCAGCTGGATGGCTGGCTGAAAAACACACCATTGCACTCTTTTTGAATGGGATTCAATCTGAATCAGCCAGTTAGTGAAGTTGGTGTTCCTGTGCAACAAACCCACTACAAAATTGCTCTTCCCCGCACACTTCCAGGTCCCTCCAGCTGGGCTTTTTGAGTGTGATGGGTTTTTCTCACTCCAGAGTAGTTTGTGTTTAAGCTGAAGGTCACCAGGAAAGCAAGGGAGACTAAAAAAATTGCATTTGTTAATATAGTAAGGTTTTAATAACTCTAATAATGACTAACTGTGTGGAAATGACTGGAAAAAGAAAAAAAGGAAAATCAAGGCTTTCGACTCTTGGTTTCCTGGAAGAAGATCAAAAGACTCCCCTGGACTAGAAGAGACATCTCATTAACAACTGGAGAAATGCCAAAGAACTTTGGATATCTGCTTGGGAAGTTTCTGATGCAGTATTAATTTAACAAGGAGCCAGGAGTGAAACCGAAAGTAGACTGACCAGCTAGCTGAATCCAATTATATTGCTATGGGGTGGGGGAAAATCTCTAACATTTTACTTTTCAATACTTGTATTTTCAGGGTGAATTGAATGTGGGGGGGGGGGTGGAGGAGAGGCAGAAAGAAGAGCTAACTTCTCCGTGGCTGGGGGCGCAATCTGGACGGTTCTGCCGGGGCGCAAGATCACCTAACTACTGCTCTGCGCCTCTGGACCAGGGGTGGATGGTGCTCATTGGGACTGGGAGGGTGGAAGGCAAGGAGGCCAACAGTAGGTGGCGCCAGAGCCAAGGAGTGGCAGAGCAAATGCGTTCTGTATCTGAGATGGAGTGGGAAGGGGCTGGCGGCCACCGCAGCCATCCCTTGTCTGCCCTCATGGACCGGCCAGAATCCACTGGGCAAATGCTCATCTTGCCAGAGTCTGGGTCTTCTGCTGTTGCTCTCTCAGAAACCGTGCCCAGGTGGGATGTTTCGTTTTCATAGAACCATAGAATCATAGAGTTGGAAGAGACCACAAGGGCCATCGAGTCCAACCCCCTGCCAAGCAGGAAACACCATCAGAGCACTCCTGACATATGGTTGTCAAGCCTCTGCTTAAAGACCTGCAAAGAAGGAGACTCCACCACACTCCTTGGCAGCAAATTCCACTGTCAAACAGCTCTTACTGTCAGGAAGTTCTTCCTAATGTTTAGGTGGAATCCTCTTTCTTGTAGTTTGGAACCATTGCTCCGTGTCCGCTTCTCTGGAGCAGCAGAAAACAACCTTTCTCCCTCCTCTATGTGACATTCTTTTATATATTTGAAGCTGCTTCATCCCTGAGGAAGTTGGAGGTGACGCAACTGCTGCATCTCTGACGTGGGAAGGTTTGGAGGTATTTCAAATTCCCCCCTTCTCCCTTGGCTCCCTGGAAAGAAGGCATCTTTACATTCTGAGCACATTTCACAGGCCAGGAGCCAAGCACCCCTTCCTGAGGGGGAGAAGAGGCCCAGAAAAGATGAGCCCTTCCCAGCCCAAAGGCGTTCCCCTGAGATTCAGCTTCTGGGCTATGGCTAACCAGGCTAGGAGCAGGAATATTGGGAGCGGGAAGGAACTGATGTCATCTGCCAGAGCAGCTGGCTAATTGAAGGGAATGAGGTGATAACAAGGCTTTCAAATCTGAACTCTTGTTTGCGGCTGATTAGCATAGAGGGAGGCAGAGAACAAGGGCAATCGGAAGCAGAATGGTTTAATTAGCTCATTCTCCTCCTAGCACATCGTCTTCATTCAACTCTGGCTGTTGAATGAATGCTTTCTTATAATCATTCTTATGTTTAAGTGGGCTTTGGCCTCCTTCCAGACAGCAGCTTGAAAGGGAAGCAGAGGAAAGCTCAAATGATGACAGAAGGCAGGGGCATCCAACAACCCAGAGTTTTGGTTTGGATGTGACACTTTGAGAATTCCCCAAGCCATCCCGAAGCCCCCATTTCACTCTGGTCCATCTGAGTATCTCCTTTCCACCCATGCCTCCCCTCCCCCCAAATATTCACAATTAAGAAATCAGAAAACAACCCCCACCTCTCTTTCGACAGAACTAGATGGAATGATCAGGCATAGCAACTCCTGCAGAGAGGATAAAACCAAAATGTTTCCAAGGGACACATTTATCAAACAAGATATCTGCCCATAGCTCAGTCAGTAGAGTGTGAGACTCTGCATCTCAGGGTCGTGGGTTTGAGCCCCACGTTGGGCAAAATATTCCTGCATTGCAGGGGGTAGACTAGATGACTCTCTTTTTTATAATATATTTATTAAGGTTTTAGGAATTTATATAAAATAGAAAAAAACAGAACAAAAAAAACACCAAGAACAATAAAAATACATACAAACCAAACAGAACACATACAACACAAGTATAATTTCAATCCCTTATATTCATAAAACTTACTTTCCCGACCTCCTCATACCTCCCCTTTCTGTATTCCATTCTCTAATTAAGTCAATTCAGCAAATCCTTCCCCTAATTTCTGTATAATTTTTAACCTTTCTTTTCTTAATCACATAATCATTACAGCTTTTAACCACTTAATTTCTGAATCAACATCGTTCTAGCCTTCAATAATTTTACAATGTTTCTTAAGATAGTCCTTAAATTTCTTCCAATCTTCTTCCGCCGTCTCTTTTCCCTGGTCTCGGATTCTGCCGGTCATTTCTGCCAGTCCCATATAGTCTATAACTTTCATCTGCCATTCTTCCACGGTGGGTAAATCTTGTGTTTTCCAAAACTTTGCGATGAGTATTCTTGCTGCTGTTGTTGCATACATAAAGAAAGTTCTGTCCTTCTTTGACACCAATTGGCCGACCGTGCCCAGGAGAAAGGCCTCTGGTTTCTTCAAGAAGGTATATTTAAATACCTTTTTCATTTCATTATATATCATCTCCCAGAAAGCCTTAATCCTTGGGCACGTCCACCAAAGGTGAAAGAATGTACCTTCATTTTCTTTACACTTCCAACATTTATTATCGGGCAAATGGTAGATTTTTGCAAGCCCCTTTAATTTCCCCTTTACTTTTTATATCGGTCCTGGAGGTTTTGCTGAATATGATTAGAAGGGACCGGTTGGTTAAAGGCATACAGGTCGGAGCCAAACAGTATAAATTGAGAGCATTTGCAGATGACCTAGTTTTGACGTTACAGGAGCCAGAATCTAGTACCAAAAGAGTTTTAGAATTAATTCAAGAATTTGGTCAGGTGGCAGGATTTAAATTGAACAAGTCCAACACTAAGGTTTTAGAGAAAAATTTAACATTGTTTGAAAAAGAGAAATTTCAGAATGAAACAGGTTTGACTGTGGTGAAGAAAGTGAAATATCTGGGGATTAATATGACAGCTAAAAATGGGAATTTATTTAAAAATAACTATGAGAAATGCTGGTTAGAAGTGAAAAAAGATCTTGAAATATGGTCAAATTTGAAGCTTTCTTTGATGGGTCGAATTGCAGCTATAAAGATGAATGTATTGCCTAAAATGTTATTTTTGTTTCAAACATTGCAAATTGTGGACAAGATGGATTGTTTTAAGAAGTGGCAGAAAGACATATCTAAATTTGTCTGGCAGGGCAAGAAGCCCAGGATAAAATATAAGATTTTAACTGATGCAAAAGAAAGGGGTGGTTTTGCCCTGCCAAACTTCAAACTTTACTATGAATCAGCAGCATTCTGCTGGTTGAAAGACTGGCTGCTTCTTGAAAACACAGACATTTTGGATTTAGAAGGTTTTAACAACGTTTTTGGATGGCATGCATATTTGTGGTATGACAAGGTTAAAGCACATAAAGCATTTAAAAATCATATTGTTAGGAGATCTTTGTTTAATGTTTGGATCAGATACAAGGATTTATTGGAAAATAAGACCCCAAGGTGGTTGTCACCAATGGAAGCGAAAGCCCAGAAAAAGCTCAATATGGAGGCCAAATGGCCGAAATATTGGGAAATTTTGGAACAAGAAGGAGACAGATTGAAATTGCAGAGCTTTGAGAAACTAAAAAACAAAGTGCGAGACTGGCTTCATTATTTTCAGATAATGGAGGCTTACAATTTGGACAAGAAAATTGGCTTCCAGGTGGAAAAATCTAAACTAGAAACAGAAGTGCTAGAACCTAAAACTAAGATCATGTCAAAAATGTATAACTTGCTGCTGAAATGGAATACACAGGATGAAACGGTTAAGTCAGCTATGATTAAATGGGCACAAGATGTTGGACATAACATCATGTTTGCTGACTGAGAACAGTTATGGACCACCGGTATGAAATTTACGGCATGTAATGCTCTAAGAGAGAATATTATGAAAATGATATACAGGTGGTACATGACCCCAGTCAAGCTTGCAAAAATATACCATTTGCCTGATAATAAATGTTGGAAATGTAAAGAGACTGAAGGTACATTCTTTCACCTTTGGTGGACGTGCCCAAAGATTAAGGCTTTCTGGGAAATGATTTATAATGAAATGAAAAAGGTATTTAAGTATACCTTCTTGAAGAAACCAGAGGCTTTTCTCTTGGGCATAGTCGGCCATTTGGTGCCAAAGAAGGACAGAACTTTCTTTATGTATGCTACAACGACAGCAAGAATACTTATAGCAAAGCACTGGAAGACGCAAGATCTACCCACTCTGGAAGAATGGCAGATGAAGTTGATTGACTGTATGGGACTGGCAGAAATGACCGGCAGAATCCGCGACCAGGGAGAAGAGTCGGCAGAAGAAGATTGGAAGAAATTTAAGGACTATTTACAGAAATATTGCAAAATTAATGAACTTTGAAAGATGCTGGATTGAACTTATGTGGTCTCTAGCTGTTATGATAAAAAGAACTGGGATTAATATTGTTTAAGTTATAAAATTTTAAAAAGTTGAATGGAAAAAAAGGTGTTAGTTAAAAGGAATGTTAAGAGATTAGGATTTGCTGGATTAACAATTTGAACTAGAAAACAAGAAGGGGAGGTATGAGGAAGTCAAAGAAACATGTTATTGAAAAATTGATATTGAAATTGATTTGTTTTTAATATTTTTCTTTTTCTTTTTGTGTTTGTATAAAATTGGAAAAATTGAATAAATATTTATTAAAAAAAAAAAAGAAAGTTCTGTCCTTCTTTGACACCAGTTGGCCGACCATACCCAGGAGAAAGGCCTCTGGTTTCTTCAGGAAGGTATATTTAAATACCTTTTGCATTTCATTATAAATCATTTCCCAGAAAGCCTTAATCCTTGGGCATGTCCACCAAAGGTGAAAAAATGTACCTTCAGTCTCTTTACATTTCCAACACTTATTATCAGGCAAGTGGTTAATTTTTGCGAGCTTGACTGGCGTCATGTACCACCTATAAATCATTTTCATAATATTTTCTTCTAAGGCATTACATGCCGTAAATTTTATACCTGTGGTCCACAACCGTTCCCAGTCCTCAAACATAATTGTAATGTGAATTGGGGTTGCTTGTGGGTAAATTCCAAACTGCTCCCAGCTGTTGGGGTAGCTAAATCTTTCCCTGATTTGACAGCCCTTACAAGGCGACTGTCTCAGTCACTGGCAGAATCCGTCAGTGGGTGTTCCCTAAACTTCTTCCAACATAAAAGCTGTTTGACGCCAAGTCTCCTCCTCGCCTCTCTGCGCAGAAGTCTCCTGCGCAGAGTGGGCGTGGCCAGCGGAGGTCCTGGGCTCTCCCCGCTGGACCCTGTGGAAGGGTCTTGGAGCCCTCTCTCCGAAGACCTTCCCTCCTCCCCTTCTTTCCTGGTGTCACGCTTATTTCCTTCCCCAATGGAAGTATTCTCCCTCTCCCTGCTGGTCCCTTCTCCTGCATCATCGGAGAGCCCTACCTCCGCTCTGAGCTCCGATGTCAATTCCCTGACATCCACCTCCCTCCCAGGACCCCCCTCACCTCCTTCCCTTTTCCTTGGCAGTGATGCAGGGAATCCCCTGAAGGAGCTATCCCCATCCCCAGAAGATTCAAACATTGCTCTCCACCGGCTACTATCTCTTCGCACCGGGTAATCTTCCCAGTCCGATTCCTCTCCCTCGGATACCTCTCCTCCCTCCTCTTCGGAGGCAGGAAACCCCATGAAATCTTCTTCCTCATCTGTGGTGCCAAATTGCTCCTCCCAGAACCTCGCTGTTGGTTTGGGCTTCCTTGGGAACCTGCTGTGAAACTCCCCCCGGAGATACTCATCCCTGATGGCTTCCGCAGGAACCCACGTGTTTTCAGACTCGGGTTCCCCCTCCCAAGCCACCAAATACTCCACCTGTCCCCTTTGCCATCTTGAATCGAGTATTTCCGCAGCTTGACTACTAAGTTCCCTTTCCTCTACGTGTGGGTGTGTGGGGACCTCTCTCTCTCGCCTTGGAAATTCCAGTCCCTCCCTATATGGTGAGAGTAAAGACCTATGGAACACCGGGTATAGTTTCATACTGGTCGGCAACTTGAGCCTAAAGGCCACGGGATTAACCTGCTGTGTCACCTCGAAAGGTCCCAGCCGCCTTGGCCGCAACTTCTTGCAACCTCCCTTGAACGGTAACCCTTGTGTTGACAACCACACCCGGTCTCCAACCCGTATGGTTTCCCCTTCCCTACGGTGCTTGTCTGCCTGCCTCTTGTACACTTCCTTGGCCCGTTCCAAGTTCATCTTAAGCTGTTGGTGTAAGGCCTCCATTTCTTCCACAAACTGCTCCGCTGCCGGTACACTCCACCTCCCCTCCCCTTCCCCTGGGAAGGCCCTGGGGTGACACCCATAATTGGCCATGAACGGGCTCATTCCCGTGGACACATGTTCCGCGTTATTGTACGCAAATTCAGCCAGCGCTAGTTTGTCCACCCAATCGTTCTCCCTTTCGTTGACATAGCAGCGTAGGTACTGTTGAAGTATGCTATTAGCTCTTTCTGCTTGTCCGTTGGTCTCTGGGTGTCTGGCCATCAAGAAGCTTACTTCTACATCCAGCAGGCTCATGAGCTTTCTCCAGAATCTGGAAGTAAATTGCCTGCCTCTGTCGGACAAAACCCTCAAGGGGGCGCCATGCAACCTGAAGACATGACCTACAAACAGCCTAGCTGTTTCCTCTGCCGTCACTGCATGCGAGCAAGCAATAAAATGGCACATTTTGGTCATCAAGTCAGCTACCACCATGACTGCTGTTTTTCCCCTGGACTTGGGTAAATCTGTCATAAAATCAATTGATACCACCTCCCATGGTCTTTCTGGTGTGGGTAAGGGTTCCAGTAACCCCGCGGGTGCTGCCCTCTCCCCTTTCGCACACTGGCAGCGCTCGCACCCCCGTACGTATTCCCTCACATCTTCCCTCACCCTTGGCCACCAGAACTGCCTAGTGACAAGCAACATGGTTTTGTGTTGACCGAAATGTCCCGTCGTGGGGTTGTCATGAAGTTGTTTGAGTATCCTTCTCCTCAAGTCCCCTTCGGGTATGTACAACGCTCCTTTATAGTACAAAGCCCCCTCCTTAACCTCAAATCCCCCCTGATTTTCTCCAGCATCTCGGATCTCCCTGATTTTAGCTTGGGCGTACTGGTCATCCCTCGTCAACCCGGCTAGTTCTTGTCTCCCTACCAACGCTGCACCACACACCCATCGATCCTCGGGTATGACATGGCGTACTTCCGGCACTTCCTCTCCTTCCAAGTACTCAGGTTTGCGAGAAAGAGCATCTGCTCTGATGTTTTCCTTCCCCGGCACGTACCTAATCTCAAACAAAAACTTGGAAAACTCCTGTGCCCATCGCACCTGCCTTTGGTTCAGAACTCGCGCAGTCCTCCAATATTCCAGGTTCTTATGGTCCGTGCACACCTGGATCTTGTGCTGTGCACCTATTAGAAAATGTCTCCAGCGGCGAAAAGCCTCATGGATTGCCAGCAGTTCCCGGTCATACACCGTGTAGTTTTGTTCTGACTTGTTCAGCTTCCTTGAGAAAAAGGCGCACGGCTTCCACTCTCCCCGATTTCCCGGCTGGAGCAATACGGCTCCCACCGCTCTGTCTGATGCGTCTGTCTCCAGCCTCATCGGTTTCTGCAGATCTACGTGTAAGAGTTGCTCTTCTGAAGTGAACACCCTCTTTAGCTTCTCAAAGGACTGCTGAGCCTCTTCCGTCCATTCAAACTTCTTCTTGCTGCTGAGGCAATCGGTTATGGGTGCCGTTAAGTGGGCGAAGTTCTTGATGAACTTCCTGTAGAAGTTTCCAAACCCCAGGAACCTCTTCACGTCCTTCCGATTCTTGGGAGTCTTCCATTCTAGCACTGCCTGCACCTTGCCTGGGTCCATGGCTAAGCCTTTGTCCGACAACCTGTAACCCAGGAACTCCACCTCTCTGGCGTGGAACTGGCATTTCTCCAGTTTGACCCACAGCTGGTGCTCCTGCAGCCTTTTCAGCACTTCCCTGACGTCCTTTACATGCTGCTCTTCGTTCTCTGAGTAGATTAACACGTCGTCCAAGAAAGCCACGCAATTCTTGTACAGTAGGGACCCCAGCACGTGGTGCATGAAAGCTTGAAAACAGGCGGAGCCTGATTGTAGTCCAAAAGGCATAACGAGGTACTCAAAGGCCCCCAGAGGGGTGAACATGGTGGTTTTCCATTCATCCCCCTCCCTCATCCTTATCAAATTGTAAGCCCCCCGAAGGTCCAACTTGGTAAAGACCTTCCCTTTCCTTACTCTGGCCAAAATGTCGTCAAACCTGGGCATTGGGAAGGTCACTGGTTCCGACACAAGGTTTAACCCCCTGTAATCTACGACCAATCTGGGCTCTTTGGAGTCTCTCTTGTCCACAAAGAACACTGGACTACCCCCCACCGCCCTCGATTCTCGTATGAAACCCCTCTTCAGGTTCTTGTCAATAAACCTCCGCAACTCCTGCATCTCCCTGTCCGACATGGCGTACAGCTTACCCACCGGCAGCTGAGCCCCTGGGAGAAGGTTGATCTGACAGTCAAAGGGTCTGTGTGTGGGGGGGTAGCCTTTCCGCCTCCTTCTCACTGAAGACTTCTTCCAGGTCGGCGTACTGAGGTGGTACTCTCCCCTTTTCTCCTACCGCCAGCCCTGCCACCCTGGCAACTGCCATCCTCTGGGGTTCCTCCCCGTGGCAATGCTCTACGCAGTGGGCTGACCCAAAGGTGACTGTCCGCTGGTGCCATCCTACCACTGGATCGTGCAGTGCCAGCCAACTCATTCCCAGTATGATTGGTGGTCCTGCTAGTGTGGCTACGTGAAAAGCAATTGTCTCAGTGTGTCTGCAAACCCTCATTTTCATGGGAAGGGTTTGGTGGGTCACTTCCCCCCCCAGAAGTTCTCTCCCATCAATGGTCGTTACTTGCAAGGGGTGTGCTAGAGGTACCACGGGGAGCTGGTGTTCTAGCGCAAAATCCCTGCTAAAGAAGTTGCAAGAGCTGCCTGAATCCAGCAGCGCCTTCACCTTAATTGGGTGTCCGTTGGGGAGTTCTAGTTCCACCTCTAGGGCTATGGCTGCCCGGGGAGGGTCTGGTTTGGGCACCTTTACTGGTTGCTCGCCTGGCTGCTGTGCCCACTTTTCTGCAGCCAAGCATTCCCGTTTCCCTGCTTTTTATCACCTTCCTCCTCACCTCCCACTGCCCCCACCATTCCTTGCCACGCCTTTTTCTGAGGGCAGACTCTGGCAAAATGTCCCAGCTGCTGGCAAAGAAAACACTTCCTTTTCATCTTTCCCTCCTTCTTGCGAACTTCGCTGCAGTTTGAAACCCCGCGCGCGCTCACTCCTCCAATCTCCATTGGTTCCGCGGGCGGTGCAGGTTGCTCCGGCACGTCCGGAATGCGGTTGTCATACCAACGCTCTGCTCTCCCTTCCCGCCTTTCTAGAGCTCGCGCCTCTTGCCGTACTCCCACAGCAAGCGCCATTTTGGTCAACTGGTCCATCGATTCCGGGCGGGGCGAGCGGGAAAGTTCATCTTTTACCCAAGGGGATAAGCCTTCCTCAAATAACATTTGCACTGGCGGTGACCCTAGTTCCCAACCAAGTTGGTGGATCAGCATCGCAAAACGCGACCAGTACTCTCTCACTGATTGGCTCCCTTGTTTGCACCCCATCAGTTCCTTGCGCGTCACACTCTGCTCCACATCACTCGAGAACATATGGTCCATTGCGCTAAAAAATTTTCTCAAATCCTTCAGGGCAGCATTCTCCGACGCCATTAAGGGTCTGATCCAATCTCTGGCAGCCCCTTCCAGATGCCCTACCACATAAGCCACTCTCTCCCCATCGACCACAAAGTCACCATACTGCAGGTCCAGTGCATACTGCATTTCTGTCTTAAATGCATTATAATCTCTGGGATTCCCCCCAAACTTCTGCACTAGTCCCGGTACCTTCCTTGCGATGGGGGTGGGCTTCCCCTGGGCATCCTGAGTCCGCCTTTCATCCAGCCGCGCCGCTAGTAGGGCCAGTTGCTGCTCCAAATCTCTGTTTCTCTCCTCCAGAGTTGATCCTCCCCTGGCCCCCTCTCCAGCGCCTGTTCCTCTGGTTTGACTCATGATGCTGCTCCTTGCTGCTCTGCCCACAAGCAACTTAGAGGACTGACGGATTGCTGTAATGGGAATTGGGGTTGCTTGTGGGTAAATTCCAAACTGCTCCCAGCTGTTGGGGTAGCTAAACCTTTCCCTGATTTGACAGCCCTTACAAGGCGACTGTCTCAGTCACTGGCAGAATCCGTCAGTGGGCGTTCCCTAAACTTCTTCCAACATAAAAGCTGTTTGACGCCAAGTCTCCTCCTAGCCTCTCTGCGCGGAAGTCTCCTGCGCAGAGTGGGCGTGGCCAGCGGAGGTCCTGGGCTCTCCCCGCTGGACCCTGTGGAAGGGTCTTGGAGCCCTCTCTCCGAAGACCTTCCCTCCTCCCCTTCTTTCCTGGTGTCACGCTTATTTCCTTCCCCAATGGAAGTATTCTCCCTCTCCCTGCTGGTCCCTTCTCCTGCATCATCGGAGAGCCCTACCTCCGCTCTGAGCTCCGATGTCAGTTCCCTGACAATGGGGGATTTCAATGGAGTGGTTCTACCGAACTTAGATAGATCAACAAAAAAGCAAGAAATGAAGGAAGGTAAATTACCTAGAACCTTCTTTGATTTGGTGGATAATATGGGATTAATTGATGCCTGGAGATTTAAAAACCCTACTATAAAACAGTTTACCTTCTTCTCAAACCCAAACCAGAGTTGGGGGAGAACAGATTATATCTGGATCTCGAAGGAACTGACACAAAGTTTACTTAAATCAGAAATTCTCCCACAAACCATATCAGACCATAATCCAGTATATATGGAGATAAAGGGAAAGGATTCTAGAACATTCAGATGGAGAATGAATGAAAATTTATTTAATGACCAAAAGATAATAAACAAGGCGAAAGAGACAATCAAATAATGTTTCAATTGGAATCTAAACAAAGGAACATCTATAGAAACGGTATGGGATGCAGGAAAGGCCGTTATCAGAGGCTTCCTAATCCAGAAAAATATCCACCTAAAAAAAGAAAAAGAGAAAAAGAAAGAAGAAATTTTATTACATCTTATGGAGAATGAAAGACAGCTAACTATTAAACCAGGAGATGAAATAATAAAACAAAATATAAAGATGCTACAAGCTCAATTTTCTATGATAGTGAACCAGGAGATTGAATGGAGGATTAAAATGATGAAACAAAAGAACTTTGAATCAGCGAATAAGATAGGGAAATACTTAGCGTGGCAATTAAGAGAAAGGAAAAAACAAAATATGATATGTAAGATAAAGGATGGAGAAAGGACAGTGGAAGATCCAATAGAGATAAAAAAGATATTTCAGAAATACTATAAGGAATTATATAAAAGAGAAAATGAAATAGATAATGAAATAGAAGGTTATTTGGAAAAACATCATTTGCCACAAATGACGACTGAAGAAAGAGAACAATTAAATCAGATCATTACAGAAGAAGAGATCAGGAAAGCAATAAAGAAAATGAAAATAGGAAAAGCACCAGGGCCAGATGGCATATCGGCCAAGTATTACAAAATATTAAGTGACCAACTATCACCAATACTATGTGAAGTTATGAATAACATCTTAAAAGAAGGGAAAATTCCAAATACTTGGAAAGAAGCCTACATTACCTTAATCCCTAAAAAAGATGCGGATGGCCTCGAGGTGAAAAACTACAGGCCGATTTCATTATTAAATAACGATTATAAACTATTTGCCGATGGGCTGGCGGAAAGACTAAAAAAAGTGTTAAATAAAAGAATCCATAAAGACTAAGCGGGTTTCCTACCGGGGAGACAACTAAAAGAACCGTGATAGATATTATTGAATACTTGGAAAGTAGAATAGATAAGCAGGCAGCGCTGATATTTATAGATGCTGAAAAGGCATTCGATAATATCTCTTGGCGCTTTATGAAGGAAAATTTGAAAATGATGGGGATTGGAGAAGGATTTAGAAAAGGTATTGAAGCTATTTATCAAGAGCAAAAAGCCAAACTTATAATAAACAATAATATATCAGAATCTTTTGATATTGCTAAAGGGACGAGGCAAGGATGTCCTCTGTCTCCCCTGCTATTTATAACAGTGCTGGAAGTATTTAATAAGAAGTTAAGGGAAACAACGGAGGTCAAAGGAGTGAAGGTAGGAAGTAAAGAATATAAAATGAAAGCTTTCGCGGATGACATAGTATTAACATTGGAAGACCCAAAGAATAGTCTGCAAGAAGCATTACAGAAATTAGAAGAGTTCGGCAAAGTGGCAGGTCTTAAACTCAACAAGAACAAGACTAAAATGTTGACAAAAAATATAAGCAAAGAAGATATAGTAGAATTAGAACAAAAAACCGGAATTATGGCAGCAAAGAAGGTGAAATATCTCGGAGTGTGGATTACAGCTAAAAACATAAACTTATATAAAGATAACTATGAAGCTACTTGGAAGAGCATTAAGAAAGATCTAGAAATCTGGGAGAGACTGAAACTTTCTTTTTTGGGGAGGATATCAGTTATCAAAATGAATGTCTTGCCCAGAATGCTATTTTTGTTTCAAACTATTCCAGTAATTAAGGGGCTGAAACAGTGCAAAGAGTGGCAAAGGGCTTTGGCGAGATATATTTGGCAGGGTAGAAGACCACAAATAAAAATGAAAATATTGGTAGATAAAAAAGAGAGAGGAGGTTTCTCATTACCAGATTTGAGTTTATACTATGAAGCGGCGTGTTTAATGTGGGTGAAAGACTGGATAAAACTGGATAAAACTGTTTAATGTGGGTGAAAGACTGGATAAAACTGGAAAATACTGATATTTTGGCTTCGATAACAGGTACGGGTGGCACTCGTACCTGTGGTACGAGAAGGTGAAAGTTCATAGAGGCTTTCTAAATCATATAATTAGAGGACCAATATTTCAAGTTTGGGAAAGAAATAAAGATTTGCTGGAAAAGAAAACACCCTGGTGGATTTCACCAATAGAAGTGCTGACTGTCAAAAAAACTAATATGGAGGGGGGGGAAAGCCACTTATGAAGAACTTACCAGGAAAACCGATCAACTTAAACCCTATGAAGATGTAAAGAACTTATTTACAGGGTGGTTGCAATACCACCAGGTAAACAACTTGCTAAAAGAAGACAAAAAGAAATTAGGATTTGAAGATAAAAAATCTAAATTTAATGTGTGTAAAGGGAATTGGGGTTGCTCGTGCGTAAGGGGGCTGCTGCTCTAGGCAACGTTGTCTGGCTAAACCTTTCCCTGGCTGGACAGCCCTTTCTCCGTGGCTGTGTCAGTCACTGGCAGAATCCGTCAGTGGGTGTTTCCTGAACTTCTTCCAACATAAAAGCTGCTTGACGCCAAGTCTCCGCCTAGCCTCCCTGCGTGGAAGTCTTCTGCGCAGAGTGGGCGTGGCCAGCGGAGGTCCTGGGCTCTCCCCGCTGGCCTCTGTGGAAGAGTCTTGGAGCCATGTCTCCGAAGTCCTTCCCTGCTCCCCTTTCTTCCTGGTGTCACGCCGATTTCCTTCCCCAAAGGAAGTGTTCTCTCTCTCCCTGCTGGTCCCTTCTCCTGCATCGTTGGGGAGCCTTACCTCCACTCTTGGCTCCGATGGCAGTTCCCTGACAATGTGGAAGCTATAGAAGGTAAAAATAAAACTTTGTCTAGGGTGTATGATCTCTTATTGGATTGGTACACAAAAGACGAAGAGGTGAAGGAGGCTATGACCAAATGGGCCATGGATATTGGTCACAATATTGATTTTGTAATGTGGCATGAATTGTGGAATGTTAATATGAAGTTCACGGCGTGTAAGGCATTGAGGGAGAACCTTTGGAAAATGATTTATAGGTGGTATCTCACGCCAGTGAAGTTAGCTAAGATTTAGAGATTGAAGAATAAGAAATGCTGGAAATGCGGAGAGGTAGAAGGTGACTTCTACCATATGTGGTGGACATGCAGTAAGGTGAAAGGCTTTTGGGAACTGATTTACAATGAGCTTAAAAAAAAATTGAAATATACTTTTCCAAAAAAGCCTGAAGCCTTCCTGCTAGGAATAACTGGCAAAGAAATTTAAAAAGAAGATAAAAATCTATTTTTATATGCCACAACGGCCGCAAGAACCATGTTAGCACAAAACTGGAAAATGGAGGTAATACCTACTATAAGTGACTGGCAAGTCAAGATGATAAACTATGCTGAGCTAGCTAAAATAACAGGAAGATTAAGGGATCAGGACGAACAGAAATTTCATGACAATTGGAACAAATATTTGAGGTATATAAGAACTAATTGTAGAACTTTGACGACACTGGCGGGACTGGAATAACTCTAACAGCGAACGACTAATAAGTAAAGGAGATAAAATACGTGATTCCAGAATTTATCTGATACTTACCAAAGGAGTGGAGGGAAGTCTAAGGCTCGGTGGAGCTTAAAACAACTATGTAATATATGTATGATTCATGGACTGGATATGACACATGTAATTTATGTATTATACTTTGTACTTGTTTATATGTATATATAATGATAAACCAATAAAAACTCATTTGAAGAAAAAAAAGAGAGAAAACTCAAGAAAATACAAACTTCGGGGTTTGTAGATGGTTGTAAAGGTTGCTGAAAGGTTTCTAGTTCACTAGTTGGAAACAGCTTCCAGGCTAGGCAGGACCAAGGTTGCTTTGTAACTGTTCCTGTCTGCCTGCTTGCCATTGTGCATATTTGTAAACCATTTTTGCCAAAATATATACATCTGCAATAGTAGTTTCTGGAAGCAGACCCTGCAAGAGTGCACACTCCATGAAGTCCATATGAAGAGTGTTACGGAATGGAGGGGGAAGCCTTACTCTCGAGTAAGAGACGTAGAGCCCGAGGCGATGACCTCAAGGGAACCCTGCCACACTAGGGCTCCCCTCGCCCCGTCACAACGTTGCAGCAAGCACCGCACAAAAGTCCAAAACCCCTTGAAGAAAGCGCCATTTCTGATCCCGTATCCCGATGCTATACACGATCAATGTATTTGATGAATGAACAATGTATTTGCATGAGGATGCGCTCTAGCCAATCAGATGGCGTTGAATGTAGCCCTTCAGCCAATCGCAGCAATGCCATGGCTCTGCAGAGGCAGCTCAGCTCCAGCTGTTTTGCACGCTCCACTGAGCGCTGACAAGGTGATGACAGCTCCTGCTGCGACAACAACGGACTGAGTCAATCGAAACCTCGTTACCCTGTTAATCCAATCAAAACTAGATGTCGTTTAGTCGTGTCCGACTCTGCGTGACCCCCTGGACCAGAGCACGCCAGGCCCTCCTGTCTTCCACTGCCTCCCGCAGTTTGGTCAAACTCATGCTGGTAGCTTCGAGAACCCGGTCCCACCATCTCGTCCTCTGTCGTCCCCTTCTCCTTGTGCCCTCCATCTTTCCCAGCATCAGGGTCTTTTCCAGGGAGTCTTCTCTTCTCATGAGGTGGCCAAAGTATTGGAGTCTCAGCTTCAGGATCTGTCCTTCCAGTGAGCACTCAGGGCTGATTTCCTTCAGAATGGATAGGTTTGATCTTCTTGCAGTCCATGGGACTCTCAAGAGTCTCCTCCAGCACCAGAATTCAAAAGCATCGATTCTTCGGCGATCAGCCTTCTTTATGGTCCAGCTAGATACAATGTAGCAATGTCAGGCCAGGCCACTTCCAAAAAGAACCGTCTGTATTAAAAAAGCCTAAAAACACTTGGAAATTCATAGAAAACCACTGGTTTCACCAATTCTCTTCATTCCACCACCAGTCTGCTTCGTTGGCCAAGGACTTGGGAACCCCTCAGTCCCTGCCAGAATTCCCCAAGGGGGAGGTCACCTACTCACACGAAGGTACTTTACCCGTAGGTGACAATCGCTGGGCAACAGCTCTCCACCGGACTTACCCAGGCGGCAGACTATGCAAACCAAAGTTCTATTGTCCTCTTACAGTAGGTGCTTAGAATGTACTTGGGTGTCGAGACCCCGCAGCCCCCTCCCCTCGTTGGAAATAACTCACACAAGGACACGGATATTAGGTTTATGTTACTGGGCAAATTTTGGCCACAACTTTATTGAAATTAAAGAATGTGAGCGGTATTGGCTTAGGCATTGATTGGACCTGACTATATCTGACTCCTGCCCATTGTCCAGGAAGTCCCAGTAAGGGTAAGCCACCGGTAGGGGGAGCCCTGTCGATGCGAACCAACTCAAGCTCCCCCTGGTGTTCCCGTCGGGGTCATGTCAAGGCCTTAGCCCCCCAGCCGGGCTTCAGACTAGATCAACACCCCCGGATTCCGTTCTCGGGGTTCAATTCCTCTTTGAACCTGTTGCACAATCAACTTTGGTCTCCGCTATTTGCTCCGCTTGGTGGCTGGCCTCCTTCTTTGTTCCGCAGGGACCCACGGGCTCTGAGCAGCCTCCCACCTGGATTTTTCCGTAACAACAGAAACTCGACTAACCCTCTTGAGAGAAGAAAGGTGCCTTTTGCTCCCACTGCAATGTTGTAATCTAAATAAGCACATCTTCCTACAAGTGAATAGTAGCCACCTACCTGGGGGGAAATAAAGTGGTATGCTGAGAGACATGGTTACGGTGGAGAGCAAATCTGTGTTCAACAATCCAAACGTCCCGAGAGAAACCAGATGGCAGCTTTTTTTTACTGTGTCCACAGAACTCAATGAAAGCCAACCAATGGTTTGGGTCAGGTGAAGTAGAAGCATGTTGAAATCTGCAGACGGCACAAAGTTCAGCGGCAGTAAATCAGAAAGAGGGGCAGTCCTTAAACAGCTGAAGAGAAGGGGATAAACCTCAACTGAGCATCCAACTATTAACATCCTGACGGTAAGGACCTTACCCAACCCTAGTCACATGTAAACACCATTTTAAAGTATGGCTTGATGAGCTAAAAGATGAAGAGGAGTACCCATTCAGAAGCACATCATATTGGAAACAATGCAGTTCAGTACTAACACTCAGATATGCACCAGCTTTATTCCCAGTTCGTGATCCAGCAAGAGACAAACGTACTGGAGCTTCTTTGCTGCATTGGGGCATAAGCACTGAGCCCTATCTTTGTTCTTACCTTTATTCAAACGGGTCAAGGCTTCTTCAATGGAAAGTCGGTCATCTTCTGTCTCTTCTGGTTTGTTTACTACCAGTAGCAGGCAAAGCTTGTTCTGGCACCTTAGAATTCTCGTGTCTCTTCATTTTTTTCTTATTCCAGGAAAGAAACACAAGACAAGGTCAGCTTTTTCTTTCTTTTCTTTTGCTAGTATTTTCCTGTCCTCCGATAATCAAGTTTGGGACAGAAAAGGAATGGAGAGCTTTGTTGTTGTTGTTTAGTCATGTCCGACTCTGCGTGACCCCCTGGACCAGAGCACGCCAGGCACTCCTGTCTTCCACTAACAGGTAACCTACCAGACAGGAGGTAAACAACGCACTCAGATGTCTGTTGTAGACCGCCCTTTCTGTGATGTAGGTACGATGTATCTGGGGGGTGGTCTTGAGCTACACCCCTTTCTGTGATGTAGGTACGATGTATCTGGGGGGTGGTCTTGTGCTACACCCCTTTCTGTGATGTAGGTACGATGTATCTGGGGGGTGGTCTTGAGCTACACCCCTTCTGTGATGTAGGTATGATGTGTCTAGGGGTGGCCTTGGACTCCAGGGCGGGCAATTTAAGATGTCTCTATAAGGGCAGGCACATCTTTGTTGTGGGTCCTCCTCCTCCTCCTGCCTGTGGGGGGAGCACCCTGTTGCAACAGTTCAATAAAGATCACGCTTACTAGCTGCTTTGCTTCTCAATCTTCTCTGCTTGGCCTCTGTTATTTTCTCCGACCGATGGAGAACCTACAAAGGACTCTAGAAGGGCTCTTGTGTTCCCCATAAGGGAATAAGGGCAGATTTTTGCTTATTACAATATGCAGGAGTGGGCTGCAGAAGACGGAGTTTGGCCTCATTAGGTCCCCCTACCATGAACTCCTTAGGTGGGCCACCCTGCGCCCGCCTCGGCATCGCGCCTCGCTATTCTGCAACTCGAGATAACACTGAACTGCTCTGCAGGGTTGTTGTAAGGATTGCAAGTCAAGGCATCCGAAGTGCCTTTGAACATTGAAAAGCCCCTAGTCAATGCTTTGAACTACTGTCGCTTTAAAAAGGAAACTCTGATTAGTAAGAGTTTGGGGAATTAAAAATGGGTTTGTCCTGGGGTCGCTGAAGCTGTGTTCTGGCTTGAAAACCCAGTGAGACCACTGGGCCATCTAGTTCTCTATGGTCTGCCACAGCCAGCAGCTGCTCTCCAGGATTTCAGAGCTCAGTTTCCCATGAATGGGTTGGAACTGCTACTTTTTGCATCATGTGCCTCTCCCAGTGGGCCACCCAGAGCCATTTCCTGTATAGCGTTCTACATCCCATGTAGTCCTGCTTCTTCCAGCTCAATTCAGTTCATTCTGCAACTGTGCAAGTTAGGCCGCATCTGCTTTATGCATTCAAAGCACCATCATGCGCCTTGACATGCTAACAGTTGCATCTTTGTATTCAATCCCTTCAGCACCTTGGACAGCAGTCTCTCAAGGCTCAACCTGGTGCCCCATACTTCCTAGGCCCAGGTCCGTGCTTTAAAGGCACTGTGTCCGAGTGTTTTGTTGTCCCAGGGCTGTCTAATTCTGACTCATGTTCAGCATCCCTTTCCAGGGCAGCTTTATTTATTTCATGTCTTTAAGGAGTCCTCTGTGCGTGGCAAAGGCTTGTTGCTGGGACAATAGGAGGCTGCCTTATACGGAGTCCCACTATGGCTCTATCTAGCTCAGTCTTGTCCACAATGGATGGCAAAAACTCTCCAGGGTTTCAGACAGAGGACATTCTAGCTGGAGATACAACAGATTGAACCGGAGAGCTTCTGCATGTAAGCAGCTGCTTTACCACTAAGCTATGGCCCTTCTGCCATTGCTTCTGCCCTGAATGAACTGCAAGCCTGTCCTCCAGTCCTCCCAAAACTCTCTTTTGTGGCTACACTCTGCAGGAGGTCATTGGTTGCAGAAGTTGAGCTGTCTGCACAAGTGACTGAATCAGTGAGAAGGCTGATCTGGAATGAAATGCTGACTTTCAGGCATCTCTTGAAGACCTTTTTTATGCCAACAGCTCTGTGCTATCATTTAAACATTTCTTGAGCACCCAGACATTTGAATTCTTTGCACTGATTTTAATGTCCACCCTCCACCCGTTTTTGTACATTGCTGTCTTTTATGACATGCCCTAGCTTCTGAGAAGCCTTTCGCTCAAACCAGTTAGACATGACATGAATTAGTCGTTTTATCCACCCGGCATGTATGGAACAGACCCTGACAAATCAACTGACAACGCACAATTAATCCCCCTGCTGAACTGAACTGGGAGCCGCAGCTGGGGTAGAACATGCAAACAAGAAATTATTAGTTCAAGGTACAGAAGCCCCAGAACACCCCAGCCACATGGAGTTAAGAATAGCAATTCCAGATTAAAGGGCTTGCATCTGAGACATTTGTTCCTTCCTTTTTGCCAAGACAGGTGATGTTCCTACGAATACATGGGAAATTTTGAAAGGACCGTGGGCACCTTTGGTCACTACAGCTCTCACCTGCGGCTCTTAGAAACTGTCAGCCTCGGACTTCCGGGTTGGCGCCTCTGGTAATGGCGGAATTCTTCTGATCGGGAGAAATTTGCCCCGTGGGAATTTGGGTCTGGCCGTCACGGCGAAGGCGGAGACCCGTTAAAAATCACAGGCGGGTGAAGCCTGTGAATGTGGGATTCAGCAGGCACCTTTTGCGCCTCCCCTACTCGCGGGGAAACCCGATTTCGGGGATCCGGAGCGACGTGGGGTGAGCGGCGCGGTGATTTGAATCGTCTGCTTTTTCCACGGAGCGAAGCCGCATAGCTGTTGCCGGAGAGCGCTGACTTTTTCCTGTGGACAATTTGACTCTAAAGTAACTACCCGTGAGTAGAGCTGAATCGGAAGAATTGGATTTTTAAACGTCTAATTTGGCATCGTAACGGGGAGGTTCAATACAGGAAGTCCGCCTTCGCCTTTTGTAAATAGACTGAAGCAATGAGGCTGCAAGCTGAAGTCTTGAAAAGCGTATTGTAAAGGACTAAATTTCCATCGGTAAAGAACATTAAACCCCCCCTTGGAGGCAGGAGAAGAGGGGGGGAAGTTGTGAACTGAATATGCCTGCGGAAGAGAGCGAAGAGAGTTAAAATACCGCTGCTCAGACCCTGGGAACGGGCTGCTAGCAGGACTGACTTTTTTTGGAATGTTCACTGACAGCGATTAGAACGTTCATTGACAGCTAGCTAATATGAGAAATACATTGTTTCTACTGTCTCCTTCTGCTTTCAAAAAGGAGCAAAAGTAACCGAAAATTGAAACTAACCTCATTGTTTGAGCTGTGTCTAAAAAAGGACATTACTTACTAATATAAACAGAAACTGTTTCCCTCTAGAGGAAGCCTCTGAAACTGCTACAAGAGTTGGGCTGGGGGAATTTCCAGCTGCAAGATAAAAAGCTGTGAGACTCTGGGACTGACCTTGTTTTTTTTATATATATATAAATTTTTATTGATTTTCCAACATATATCAAAACACAACACAACTGACAGTACACAAACAAACAAACATACAAACACGTATAATTTCATATCCTCTTTTTCTTAAACCTTGTTTCAACGACTTCCCCGTACCTCCCTTTTCTGCATCCCTGTTTTAAACTTTTCCAGCAACCCCTAATTTCAATTACTTATAATTCACTTTCTTTAATCCGTTTTCTCTTACCCAATTATTTGTCACTGCAATTCTGTTTTACATTACCCATAACATTTTAACACTCATTAATTTTACAACAGTTCTTAAGATAAATTTTAAATTTCTTCCAATCTTCTTCCACCGTCTCTTTCCCTTGGTCACGGATTCTGCCAGTCATCTCAGCCAGTCCCATATAGTCTATCACCTTCGTCTGCCACTCTTCCAGCGTGGGTAGTTCTTGCGTCTTCCAATACTTTGCTAAAAGAACTCTTGCTGCTGTTGTAGCATACATAAAAAACGTCCTATCTTTCCTTGACACCAATTGGCCAACCATGCCCAGGAGGAAGGCCTCTGGTTTCTTATGAAAAGTACACTTAAGTACTTTCTTAATTTCGTTATAGATCATTTCCCAGAAGGCCTTGATCCTTGGGCACGTCCACCAAAGGTGGTAGAAAGTACCTTCAGTTTCCTTACATTTCCAGCATTTATTATTGGGCGTATGATAGATTTTTGCAAGCTTGACTGGGGTTATGTACCACCTGTACATCATTTTCATAATGTTCTCTCTTAAGGCATTACATGCCGTGAATTTTATACCGGTAGTCCATAACTGTTCCCAGTCAGCAAACATAATGTCATGACCAATGTCTTGTGCCCATTTAATCATAGCTGATTTAACCATCTCATCTTGTGTATTCCATTTCAACAGCAAGTTATACATTCTTGACAAATTCTATTATTGGGTTCCAACAATTCAATTTCTAATTTTGATCTCTCCACCTGAAAGCCGATTTTCCTGTCCTGTTTGAAAACTTCATTTATCTGATAATAATGAAGCCAGTCTCTTACTTTAGACTTCAGTTTCTCGTAACTCTGCAATTTCACTTTTCCCTCTTCTTGTTCTATGATTTCCCAGTATTTTGGCCATTTAGATTCCATATTAAGTTTTTTCACTTCCTTAGCTTCCATTGGTGACAACCACCTAGGGGTTTTGTTCTCCAACAAATCTTTATACCGAATCCAAACATTATATAATGCTTTCCTAACAATATGGTTTTTAAAACCTTTGTGAATTTTTACCTTGTCATACCATATATATGCATGCCAACCAAACCTATTGTTAAACCCTTCCAGATCCAAAATGTCTGTGTTCTCAAGAAGTAGCCAGTTTTTCAGCCAGCAAAAAGCCGCTGATTCATAATACAGTTTTAAGTCTGGCAGGGCAAACCCCCCTCTTTCTTTTGCATCAGTTAATATCTTAAATTTTATTCTGGGCTTTTTGCCCTGCCAGACAAATCTAGATATGTCTTTCTGCCACCTCTTGAAACAATCCATCTTGTCCACAATCTGCAGTGTTTGAAACAAAAACAACATTTTCGGCAAAACATTCATCTTGATAACAGCAATTCGGCCTAACAAGGAAAGTCTCAAATTTGACCATATTTCTAGATCTTTCTTAACTTCTGTCCAACATTTCTCATAATTGTCTTTGAATAAGTTCACATTCTTAGATGTTAAATTAATCCCCAGGTATTTCACTTTCTTTGCTACCATTAATCCAGTTTCACTATAAAACCTCTCTCTTTCAGCACCTGTTAAATTTTTCTCCAATACTTTCGTTTTCTGTTTATTCAGCTTAAAACCTGCTACTTGACGAAATACTTGTATTAGCTCTAAGACTCTTTTTGTACTAGTGTCTGGCTCTTGTAAAGTTAGTACTAAGTCATCTGCAAAGGCTCTCAGTTTATATTGTTTAGCTCCGACCTGAATCCCTTTAACCAGCTGGTCCCCTCTGACCATGTTTAATAAGACCTCCAGGACAGATATAAAAAGACAAGCACCGTCGGGAGGGGGAGGCCATACGGGTGGGAGACCGAGTGTGGTTGTCAACCCAAGGGTTACCCCTAAAGGGAGGGTGCAAGAAGTTGCAGCTGAGGCGGCTGGGGCCTTTTGAGGTAACACAGCAGGTGAACCCCGTGGCATTCAAGCTCAAGTTGCCTGGCAGCATGAAGATACATCCGGTGTTCCATAGGTCCCTACTTTCACCGTACAGGGAGGGGCGGGAATTTCCGGGGCGGGAGGGAGGAGTCACCACCCACCCGCTGGTAGAGGAGAGGGAACACCGCAACCAAGCCACGGAAATACTCGATTCAAGGTGGCGAGGTCGCCAGGTGGAGTACTTGGTAGCTTGGGAGGGAGAACCCAGGTCAGAAAACACGTGGGTCCCCACTGAATCAATCAATGACGGCTATCTGGTGGGAGAATTCCACAGTTTGTTCCCGGATAAGCCAAAACCACTAGCGAGATTCTGGGAGGAAGAATTTGGAACCACAGATGACGAAGGGGACTTTGTGGGTTTTCCTGCCTCCGAAGAGGAGGGAGGGGAGGTGTCAGAGGGAGAAGAATCAGACTGGGAGGTCCACCCTGCGGGAAGAGATCGGAGCAGGTGGGAAGCTGGTTTTGAATCCTCAGAGGATGGTGACAGCTCCTTCAGGGGATTCCCCGCATCGTCGGCCGAGGAAAGAGACGAGGTTGAATCGGAAAATCGCGCCGGGGGTGGAGGGGGTCCTGGGGAGGAGGTGGATGTCAGGGAACTGCCATCGGAGCCCGAGGGAGAGGGAGGGCTCCAGAGGGATTCCGGAGAGCGTCCCGGGAGGGAGAGAAGCAGCCCATCTTCTGGGGAAGGAAATCAGCGTAGCACCAGTGGAGAAGGGGGGCAGATGGGGGAATCGGCAAGGTGGCTCCATGACTCCTCGCCGGAGACCAGCGGGGAGAGCACGGGTCCTCCGCTGCCCACACCCTCCCTGCGCAGAAGGCTTCCGCGCAGGGAGAGTAGGCGGAGACTAGGCGTCAGAGAGCTTCTTTGCTGGAAGAAGTTCAAGAAACGCCCACTGACGGATTCTGCCAGCGATTGAGACAGCCACGGGTGAGTGGCTGTCTGGACAGAAAGAGTTCACCCAGGTAACGCAGCCAGGTGTGGCGCCGATTTACGCACGAGCAACCCCTAGAACCATTACAATATTTAACTAGCCAAACTTTTAAAAACTCAATGAAATGTAAACTAAAAAAGAAAGTTACATTGGGGGCGCAAAAACCCTTTCCCTTTTTATATTCTTTTGTTAGGATCACTTTCTCTCACCCCCCAGTATCCTGTCACCATCTTCTGTGCAGCTGCTGCTTTGGAGGACTAGAGAGGAAAGTGGGGTGGGGGTGGGAACTGAGTCGCTTCTTTTCCTAATTCTTGAAGTTAAGGTTTCCCCCATACACCTGTGAGAACAGGAAGCTGTACTAGATGGGCCATTGGCCTGATCCCGCAGCCTCCTATTGTGTCCTTCTGTTCAATTCTTCACCGTCTTAACTTTTAATTTACAGACAAGCCAACTTGGCTGTGCCAAAGAATGTATCTACCTGACCTCCTCCCGTTTTAGGTGAGACGGTGGACATTTCCCTGGATGTGTACGTCAGCAAGGAAGAGAAGATTGAGGCTATCTTTGTCCTTCACCTTGACCGTGGCAAGGACTATTTCCTCATCATCAGTGGGAGCTACCTACCAAGCTGCTTCGGGACCTCCTTGGAAGCCTTGTGCTGGATGAGGCAGCCGATTGGCGAAGTTCCCGTCACCAGACTTATTGACCTGGTAGGGAAAGGGGTTGATTTACCTGGCAGGTTCATGTGCTGGATGTCTACCCTTCCCACTCTGCTTGCCTGCTTGAAAAACAGCTGCTCTTCCACTCAGAAATGTGGGGGCTGGGGGTCCTCCGCTGCATTCAGCTTCAGCTTCTGTAGCTGTGCATCCGCTTCCTGTGTGCTGTTCATGCCCTTTGTTTGCCTTGACTGAGTCATCCCAGGTTGTGGTCCTCCCACCTGCCCTTTCACAGGGCCACTGAACCGTGTGCATTTCCCTGCCATCTGCCCAGATACTGTTCAGCCAACGGGCTGTTTCTTTCTCTTCTCAGGGCCTGTGCCATTAACACCCTTGGTTGTCTTTTGCTCTTGCCTTCCTCCTCTGATCTCAGGGAGAAGACAGCTTCCTAGAAAAGGTAACAGTTGGTTTGCTATCCTCTAGATGTTCTTGTAGCGGGCTCAAATCAGGTACAGGCAACGCCCCGTTTACACGGGGGTTGCGTTCCGAGGTACCGTGCATTTAAATGAAATTGCGTATATTGGGGACAGCATTGGAAAAGCCTGCAAACACCCTCTAAACTTCCGGAAACCCTTTTGAAAGGCCTTTTGAAAACCAGCAGCCTCCCTGCAAAACTCCTTGCTCCAACTCTCCACAGGCCTGAGAGGTCGGTGCCAAAGCTCCTGGGAGGGAGTCGAGATGCTGTTTCCATGCCACTTTGCCGCTTTTGTGCTCTTGGGGGGCACATTTTTGCTCCTTCAAGTGCCCCTTCCAGCTTTGCGGCAGTGTGCATGTGCCTCGAAGGCACGTAAATGGAGTTGCCCTTGTCAACGATCAGCAGCTGCTCCATGCAGTGGCAGCTAGTCCCTTAGGGCAAACCAGGCACTACCCCACCAACCTGACTTTCCTCTCAGGCAACCCGCACCTGCCTGCCTTCTGACTCAAATCCAGTCCAGGTGGTGGCTCTAGCTCTCTGCTTTGGTCTCTTCCCTAGTCTCAACGTGGCCCTTGTAGAACTCGGCAGAGGAGAACGGAGACGAAACCAGAATTTGCCATCACTGCTTGTAACTGATTTTGCGCTGCTCGACTCTGGGTCCGCTTGCGATTGGCAGCCCGGGAGGCAGAAAGCCCAGTCTCATGATGCAGGCGCCAGCCCCCTCTGGCCCCAAGAGCCAGTTTTCTCCTTGTCTCTGTGCTCAGCAACTGCTGCACAGACTATGCCACTCTGGCTTACTCTTACCACCTGAGCACTGGCATTTGGGAAGCGGTAGTGGCTGCTTTGGGGTGGCTCAGGGAAATGTCACTCCTCTCGAAATCATATCTACTTGGGTGTATTATCCTAGCCACAAGGAGACAGTGGTGACTGTCAATTTGGACAGCTGTAGACATTTAGAATCATGGAGGATATGTTTATCAGTGGCTACCGGTCAGGGCTATTTCTTGCCACTATTATCACAAACCACATGCTTTTGTTTACCAGTTTCTGGGGAACATTATGGACAGAGTGCTATTGTCCCCATGTCCCTATGGACTCCCAAGGGCATGTGGTTGGCCATTGTGGGAACAAAATGCATAGCTGTCAAGTGTCCCTTATTTGAAGGGACAGTCCCTTATTCCAGCGCCATGTCCCGCTGCTGTCCCTTATTGATGGATGTCCCTTAAATGATGTCCCTTAAATTTCAAAGGAAGCAGCTCCTCTCCCTCCCTCCCTGCCGGTCAGGGAGGAGGGAGGCTCCAACTGTGTTGCTTGGCTGTGTTGCTCACCCAATAAGAAGTCTAAGAACGACTGGGGGGTGGAGCTTGCATGCCTTGTGTGTGGCTAGTTAATGCAAGCTGAGGGGGTTTTTGAATGCTGGACGCCATTTTGTTGCACGTGGTGCTGCAAACTTTGCAGTGCAAAGCCAGGCCGGGGAGCCATCTTAAGTTGAGGCTGCATAGGCCTTGTGGTGCATGTGATTCAGATTCTATTCAGTTGAACCTCTGGTTACAAAGTTGGTTGGACGGTGTTCTCGAAGCTACCAGCGTGAGTTTGACCAGACTGCACGAGGACAGGAAGACTGGAGTGCCTGGAACAGTTGAGGCTGCAGGTCCCTTATTTTGGCTGCTGGTCCCTTATTTTCAAGACTGCTGGTCCCTTATTTTCAAATCTGTAAGTTGACAGCTATGACAAAATGCTGATCTAACCCAGCAAGGCTCCTGTGTTCTTTAGCATGCACCAGCTACTCTTGCACTAAGACTCTGATACAGCATGTGTCATTCCCCACACCAGTACACACACACACCCTCTCTCTCTCTCTCTCAAGACAGGGGTGGGGAGTATTGGCGGCGGGGGAGGGGGGATGAACTGGGTCCTAATCAACAGCTGCCCTGGGGATGAGGGGATCAAATTCTCCATCCTTGCCAACTCCTTTTAGTGATGGGCTGCTTGCCATTGCTGTGCTCCTAAAGCTCTCTTGCTCCCCCCTCCTCTCTTTCTCTTTGTCTTGAATGTGGTAGCTTGAGATAGAACTAACCACCCTGAACATTTCTGGAGAGGAAGATGGGAAGGAGGCCGGAGGCATTGTTCACCAGCTGCTGTGTGCTGCATTGCCCATACAAAGTCGTGGGCTGGGGCTCCAGCTGTTGCTCAGTTTCTACCACTGCCTCTGCAACGTGCTCTAGACAAGGGGTGGTGAACATGTGACCCCATCATCTCATCCTGCTGGCTGGGGCTGCAGCCCATCAACCTATGAAGGCCCATCCATGTTCTGTTGCTGTTTTTGTTACTTATTTCCTGCCCTTCACCCTAAGGTCCCAGGGCAGGTTCCAACAATTTAAATACAATGTTAGAAGAAGAGAAGTTTGGATTTGATATCCCGCTTTATCACTACCCGAAGGAGTCTCAAAGCGGCTAACATTCTCCTTTACCTTCCTCCCCAACAAACACTCTGTGAGGCGAGTGGGGCTGAGAGACTTCAGAGAAGTGTGACTGGCCCAAGGTCACCCAGCAGCTGCATGTGGAGGAGCAGAGACGCGAACCCGGTTCCCCAGATTACGAGTCTATTGCTCTTAACCACTACACCACATTGGCTCTCTAGCCAAACCCCATGTCCACAGCTGCATATTTAGTAAGCTTTTGGGTGAACTGCACATCCGGAGTGGGAGGATTACTAGCTGCATATTAATAGGGGGAGGGGGAGCTTGGATTTGGGGTGCAAGCAATTTGTTTTTTGTTTCCCCACTCGAGATGCTTGCTGTGGCTAGGGCCGGGCGATATGTCAATATAGATATATTTTCAAATCAGCTTGAAGTCTAGATAGTGAGACTGGTTTCATAATTTCTGACCTGGCAATATATTGCGAATCATGATGTGTGTGTGTACTATGCAAAAAACACCATGTGGGGGGAAACTGTGAAGCCAGACAATGCCTCTACATAGCTCCATCTTATTTCAGACATTGTGATATATTGGTGTATTGCAATGTTTAGCTAGTGATATATCACCGTGTTGAAAGCCAGCTATTGCCCAGCCCTAGTTGTGGCCTCAGAGGGCAAGACTTGTCCACCCAGCTGGAGCAAGGAAAGAATGCATACAGGCACACATTCTGTCAGGCTCTCACGCCAGTCCCGCTTGTCATTGGACCTCCAGGAGAAGCAGTTTCTGGATATCGTACCCCAGGATGGTGATGACTCCACTGAGCGGCCAAGGAGATCTGGCTTTTGGTGGACCACCTCTTCAAGAATGCCTGCCACCAGGTGAGCTGAGGGGGACGGTACCATTGAAAGGATGGGTGTGGGCTGGAATCCAGTACCAGTTTTGGGGTGTGCAGGTTCCAAACGTCCCAACTGATTTATATCTTAGCTACCGACTCGCTCTTACAAGCTCCTGCTGTGAGTATAGTGGCACCTTGGTGGAGCAGCAGCGGGTGGGACATCCAGCATATACTATTCCTTAGAGCGGCTCAGAAGAACCCAAGTGTTCCCAACCATTCTCTGTCTATCCCTCGCAAAGCGGCTCTCTGAGACTGGCCACTAGAAGAAGCGGGGAATGATTTCACTCTCCCATTGCCCCAAATCAGGAGAAGGGTAGTAGGAATGCTACTGTGGAAAGCAGGCGGGATACAATTCTCAGCCCTTGTGCCAGCTCTCTTGGTGATGGGCTTCTCTCCATTGTGGCATTCCTCGACCTCACATTATGCACCCCAGGGCTGGATTGTTCTTCATGCTATCCAGGATGTACCTCATCCCTTCTGAACGCATGGGTGATACTCTGCTTCAGGAGGACCTCTTCCAGACCCCGGGCACGCAGGACGAGCTGCAGGAGAGAATTGAGTGCCTGGACACCAGCATTCCCGAGACGATCCGTATCCTCTTTGGGGAACATTGTTGGGGAGCAGGGCTGCTTGGTGGTTTTCTTTCGCTCTTGGCTGGAGTGGACCTCACTTTTATATACCTGGTGGCTTAGGTTCCTAGGCCAGCCCATCCTTAAGGCTCCGAGACACAGCAAACTGAAATCCCCACAGTCAAGTCCAGTCATGCATCCAAACAGCTTCACAGCTTTAACCCCCATTTGAAAACATCAGCCTGGCTAGATAGAGCAGAGGTGGGGAACCTTGACAGGCCCGCAGGCCCCACATCTAGCATCATACGTGGTGTCAGGTGTGGAGACAGGTAAAGACACGGCTGCAAAGGAGCTTCAAGGGTGCGTTCAATTGTTCTTTGGCAAGCAGGGTTTCTTGACCGCACTTTTGGAGTTGACCACTAGTATTTGTTGTTTGGATTGAAACCATGCCTGCAGAAGGACATTTCCTCGGCAGATCAGCTTTGCAGGCAGCTTCGTCAAGAGGGGAGGTGTGGGATAATTACAGTGGGATGGCTCAGCTGGTAGAGCGTGACACTCTTAATCTCAGGGCTGCGGGTTCAAGGTCCACCTTGCGCCAAAAGGGGGAACTTGCAAGGTGGGCCCAGATGTATAAGGACCAAGCTTCTTGCTTTGGACCAGCCTGGGAAGGAGGCAGGCTGCAGGTAACAGGACAGAACACTTCCCTTGCCAGGCTGTCAATAGCTGGCAGGGACCACTCGGTGGCCGAAGCTCTGCTCATCTTTCTGGAGGCAGTGCCAGAACCGGTCCTTTGCTATGAACTCTATCAGCGCTGCCTTGAGTGCTCACATGACAGCCACCTCTGTCGCCAGGTCGGCCCCAGAGCCCCATCTCTTCCTGGCTGGTCTGTGGTGTGTACAGAAGCATAGAATCAGAAGGGATTTCCAAAGTCATCTAGTCCAAATGTTGCCGCGAGTAACAGGAAATCCACTAAAACATCCCTGAAAGCCAGTAAACCGGCACACTGGCAGGAGGGCTAGTCTGGTCTGGGAAGCCTTGTTAACTGCAGAGGTTGCTGATGTCTCCTTTGATAACCATCCCTCTCGGTTGTGGAGGGGGGTGGGGTGCGCACATGTTGCCTTTTTGCTTTCTGACCAGGACTTGTAACAATAGCCCACCTGTTTCAGTGAACCTTGCTTGAATTTCCAACCCAGGAAGCGGCCATATACTGGGCCATCTAGCTCAGTATTGTCGAAATTGACAAGCAGTGGCTCTCCAGGATTTCAGACAAGGGATGTTCCCTACCCTCCTGGGAGATGCTGGGGGTGGAGCCTGAGACTTTCTGCATGAAAAGCAGGTGGTTTACTGCAGAGCTATGGCCCTTCCCCCAAGATATCTCAGTTGGTAGAGCATAAGACTCTTCATCTCAGTGTCCTGAGTTCGAGTCCCACCTTAGGCATTGCAGGGGGTTCGATTAGTTAACCCTTGTGGTCCCCTCCGACTCTACAGTTGTATTATTCCCCAAAGTTCCCAGCAGAGTTCTAGTCCGGTTACCATTTTAAACATTCTTTTTTTTTATGCCAGGTCTAAACCTGCAAACATAACAAGTACACCGTGCTAGTGATCCATGCCCCTCCTCTAGCAAAGCTCTGCACTGAAACTCCAAACCGCCCCTCCCTGTCTTGCAGGTGATCTGCCAGTTGCCGCGGTCGCACCAGAACGTGTTCCGCTTCGTGGTGGCTTTCCTGCGGGAGCTGCTGAAATACTCTGAGAGCAACAACGTCAGTGGCAACATGCTAGGTAAGGCCTGCCTGTCCTGGCTGGGAGCTGGCCTTCCTCCTGCTCCCGCCTCCTCTCATGCAAATGTTTCGCTTCCCTGCAGCCACCCTCTTCGCCAGCCTCCTGCTACGGCCTCTGCCCAATGTTCTGCCGAGTGCCATCGGCTTCCTCCTGGGCTTCCTGCTGGGGGCGGATGACTACGAAAGGTGCCAAGCGTGACTGGAGACGAAGTTGGGAGGGAAGAGGCAAGGCCCAGCCTCTGTTCTCTGGTGCCTGCCCTTCGCCTTGTGCCATCTTGCCATGTGCCAGCTCCCTTCCCTGTGCTTCGCCCTTTCCACCTTTTCCTCTTGACTCCTGACACGGTTGCACACTTGGCTTTCCACATGGTTCCAGGGCATTGGCAGCAGGTTCAGGGTGCTTGGGGAGGGACCCTGTTGGAGGACAGTCATTCCCCTGCCCATCCTACTACCACCACTGCTGCTCTCAGTCCCTGCGCAGTAGTCCACGCTCTCCCCTTCTGCTGCAGCTGAGCATGTGCTACTCTTGGTGGGTACCAGGCATAAGGATTCCTGGCCTGTCCTGGGATTGCAGGACCTCTTTCTCTGTCCCCCCCAGCCTTGATGCTCATCAAGAAGGGGCAGGGCAGCCACTGTGGCCCACGTACGCCTTAGCCTGCTCTCTATAGTTCAGCTATCTGTCCCCATTCTGCCAAGTAGAGTTCTAGGGTGTTCATTCTTCATGAGACACTAAGCACTGCCTAAAGGGACCAGGGAGGAGGAGGGGGCGCAGGCTGGGCAGCAGGAGGGGAGCTGAGGCAGTGGGTACAGCTGGGTTGGGTTGGGCTCCCCACCCGACCCCAAGTTCTGCAACTTTGTCTTTCTGCTTTTCTGTCCTGGGTTCCTGTACTTGGTGCACACACACTCTTAATTTATTGGGAAGCGGTTGTTTCAAAATGAAAGATCCGTTGTGCAGAGATTGTTCTGGTGTTTGGAGGGGAGCTACACTTGCCTTGGCTGGTTTCTCCACTGCTCTGAAGCTCAGCCAGACTTTCCAAATGTAGCCGCCTTGGGCCCTCGCAGCACACATGAGGGAGAGGCTGTGGAGAGGGGGTGCTGCATGGGGCATCAGGTCGTGCAGATACCATGGAATCTGACTTCGCTCTTCACAACAAGGCTTGCAGGTGCAGAAAGAGGGCTACATTGCTTCCCCAAGGTGTTTCTCAATTGCTCTCCTTCCTCATACTGCTTGCAGCTTGCAAGTTTCAGCCCAGCAGCGGCTGGCTGCGAATTATTGCATAGACTCTTGAGGGGAGGTCTGCCCTCCCCTCTCCCCATTAAGCTTTGTCTCCAGGGCTCAGTGGTAGGAGGGAGAACAGAGGCAGAAAAAGAACTGGGCTTGGCTTGAGGGGGTTATGAGAGCATATGTGCACCTGGTGCCAAGGGATAAGGCTGCAGAACTGAGCAGAGCACACTTAAGAGCAGGAGGAGCTGAGCCCTGCTCCCGCCACCACCACCAACAGCAACTCCTAGATGTCCACTTGTTCTTCTCAAGGGAGTCCCCAAAAAGACCAAAGGAGACTGGAGCTCTGAGAGCAGCTATGGAGACTGCAGAGTCTGGATGGGAGCTCTTTTATTATTTATTTTCATTTGAAGTGGGATGGAGTGGAGGCTAGATGGATGACTTTGAGGGGGGGGGAGTAGGCGGAGAGCAGTGGAACAGGATTGGGAACTTCCTCCTTCCCCACTGAAATAATCCAACTGGGCACCCTAGGAACTGGCAGGGCCAACCTGCGCATGAGGCGTTGCGAGGCCATTGGCTCAAGGGGGGGCAGATCAAGGTCCATAGAGCACCATGCTTGCAGCCATGCCACTATTGTGACCACGGTCAGGCCCTTGTGAGGGTTTTGCCAACACAACCTGCTCCTCTCCAGCCTCCTTTCCTAAAGGAGAAGCAGAGGCAAGGCTCAGGGTGTTTCTGCCTCAAGCAAAAACATCCTCAGCTGGTCCTGGCAGTGGACATTAGAAATTGCTTTCGATATGGAAAAGAGTGGAATGCAGGAAAGTGGGGGGAGGGGAGTGTGTTAAAGAAAAAGGGAGGAGTTTTCCAAACTAAAATTGGGGTTGAAGACAGAGCTCTATTGAGTCACAAAAGGGGCTTCTGCCAGCCCAGTGGAATTTCTGGCTCCCCACATCCCAGCGTCTTAAAACACAAGAAGAGCTTGGGGAGTCAATTTTGTGCATAAGGTAGATGTTTGGCATGGTCTGTCCTTGATGTGAAAAGAGGATCCTTTCAGTATTTACTTTGGTGAACTACAGCTCCCACAACAACAACTCTGAAGGTGACGCAGATGTTCAGAGCGGGGTGCTGATAATGCCAAGGTCATAAGTTTGATCCCTGTATAGGCCAACTGCATTATTCCTGCATTGTAGGGGATGGAACTAGATCAGTGGTTCCTAATTGGCTGATTACTGAGGACCCCTTATTTTTCAAAAGCCACCCCCTACTTTTGAAAAATTTGATAACTCTATGGTAGTTACCTCTGCAAAGCAATTTTTTGAACAAAATGTGGGTAATAAGCAAAGGATTTTAGGTATACTAAAAACAACAAGACCGCCCATAAAATGTATGCTATTGCCATGCCAAAATGAGAGAAAATTAGTTGGAGGGAGGCAAGGGATGGGGCCACGGACCCCTGATTGGGAATAACGGAACTAGATGGTCCTCGGTGTCCCTTCCAACTCCACAATTCTATGATCCTGTGTCTTAAACACAAATCTCGAGGAACAGTGTGTGGGGGGGTTCTGTTTGAACTTTCCCAGCCTTTGATTTATTCTGATTTGTGCTTGCGTCCCTACTCCCCACGTGTAGAATTGCTATACGTTTGGATTTTCCTGGACATTCAAGCGTTTCCCGCATGGACACTTGTTTCCAACGGCCAAATCCCGGCAATTCCGGGCGGATGGCAACCCTACCCACTTGTGCCAGATTGCCTGGCATACATTACAAGCATCTAGTCACATCCTGGGGCTAGCCGACCTGACGGGAAGAGTCCGCGACCAGAAGGAGGAGGAGTACCAGGAAGAATGGACAAAATTCAAAGATTATTTAGCTAAATATGTCAAGATAACCTAATTGGAAAAGCTTGCAAATACGAGATAGGCTTAGGATTTAAATATGTAAGGATAGGAATTAAGATGTTTCAAGCTAGATTAGAAAGAATGAAAGATGTGAAGTGATCAAGTTATTATTATTATTTTTTTTTTGAGAAGATTGATTTTGGAAAACTGTTAAAATGAAATACAATGAAATTCAACCAGGGGGATTTGAGGAAGTCACTTAACAATGTTATCAAGATTGGTTTAATTACAATTAGGATGTTTGTTTGTTTGTTTGTCTTAAAAAAAATTTTGGAAAATTAATTTAAAAAACTGAAAAGAAAAACACCATAGATTATCCAGAATCCCAAGCAGCGACATTGTGAAACTTTCATAGGAATAAAAGGTAGGGGGAAAGGAGGCACAATGTCAAGCAGGCAACAGAATAAACCCAAGCACTGTGGGTCTAAAACCGGCCCCTGAATCTCTTGCTCCCCACTCTGCCCTTCTAACAAGAACATTTTTTTGCTTGCTGGATGGCTGTGTGCAATGAGAGCTCAGTCACTGAGGAAGGGTGCTGGCCCAGTGGGAGAAGTATGTGCTTGGCATGCAGGCGATCCAGAAATCCATTCAAGAGCAAAATTCCAGTTCTCATGTTTTCTGTCGAAATGGCTAATTTAAAGGGGAATAGCATGGTGCCTTCCACAGAGTCAGACCAAGGAGAAATTCTGTAAGCAAAGGTAGCAGGCTTTGAAAAGCTTATGCAGACACACAAGGACACATTGCTAAAAGAAACAAAGGGATTTGGAGGGACCATGAGTGAACAGGTAGTACCAGAATGTACAGAATTGTACCTAGAAAAAGGTTACAACTGGATTACCTTTTTGTAAACAACAACAACCCCCAAAATAAAACTCGGAAGCAGCAGGACTCCTTAGGAACTCTTCAAAAAACAAAACACAAAACTGCATATCCCTACCTAGTCACCAAATGTGAGGGGAAACGTAAGCCAGCATCTTACACTGCTTTAAATGATAGCCAGATTCTGCAATTTTTTACCACACCAGAAGTAAAAGCACGGGGCATTAATAAGTTTTTGAAAAATCATGCACTTCATTTGTAGGCAAGGGAAAGCTTTCTGAAATGTACAAAATCTTACTAAGGACTTCCGGTTAGCGCCAGCGCTTAATGGCGGATCTCACCCGGAGCTCCGGGAGAGATCTGCTTCGTGGGTTCGGGTCCTGTCAGCTACGGCGAAGCGGGGACCCTCAAAAATCACAGGCGCGTTGCCTGTGAACCGGAGACTCGGCGGGCACCTTTGCGCCCCCCCGACGCTGTGAAATAGCCTTTTTAAAGGCTGCGGAGCAGCGGAGGGGTTTTGGAGCGGTGCTGAGAGTCGTCTTCACCCAGCCTGCGAAGCGAAGCCGCGTCGCCATTAGCGGAGAGCGCTGATTTCTTCCGGTGAAATTGGATTAAAAGAACAACTATCCGTGAGTAGGATTGACCGCTAAAATATAAATTGGACTCTAAAAGCAAAGAAATTGGGCACCGAGATGGACAAGCACTAAAAAGGAAGTCTGCTTTCCGTTCTGTAGCAAGATCAAAGCGAAAGGCACTCTAGCTGTAACTGCTTGAGAGGAAATTTCTGGGAATTAAGAAATCCACCACCAAAGCAAAGAACTCCCTCCCCGAAGGCAGGAGGGGGGGGGAGAAGATTTTAAAGTGTTTCCCTGCCAATTTAAAAGAATTGAATTAAGTACCGCTGCTCTTTTACCTGGGATCGGACTGCCGGAGAAAAGGAACCGGCTAAGGACTGTTGCTATAAGAAGGCTAAAAAGTATCTTTAATTGACTTTGGCTACTTCCAACTTGAAACATTGATTTTGTTGCATTGCAAAGTTACTTACAGGACATTATTGATTGGGATCCCCTTGAAAGAGAAAAGAAAAATTGGAAGGGACTAGGAAACTTTTGTTATTTTTTTTGAAGAGTGTGGGACTATTTTGAGAAGTAAAGAATTGACTCTACGCCCTCTAGAGGACTTACAAATTGTTTCAGCAACAAGTGGAGTTTAAAATCTGAGAACTTTTGTTTGATAGCTCAAAAGTGTGGGAATGACCTTGACTAAAAGACTTTGTTATGGCAGATGGTAAAGAGAAAGGGGATTTACAAGAAACAACCTTGAGATCTGGCAGACAATACAAAATTGATCCTTCCATGCAAAGAAGGGCTTCTGTAATAGGAGCCTCTGGAACTACAGTTGTTGCAAAGTCAAAAGTGAAAGCAATGTCTACAGAAGAATCATTTGCTAAGGTACTGGAGAAGATAAATGACTCTTTGGAGGAATTAAAAAAGCAAGGCGCAGAGACTAAACTACAAGTTGCTGAAACTAAAGTACAAGTTGCTGAAACAAATAAAAAAATTGAAGAAATCTCTGGGAAAATTGACTTAAATACAAAAAGTATAACTGACCTTGGGAACAAAGTGAACTCAAATGCAGAAGCAATTGGGAAATTATTGGAAGATTCATCTACAACACGAAAGATAGCCGAGGAAGCTAAGGAAATTGCAACTGCTGCGGAGGAAAAATTTCCACCAGTTTACAAGAAACTGGATGAGTATGAGTTGGCACTCTCTATGCAGGATATGCAACGTAAGGAGAGGAATTTAAGGATTAGACTTGTGCCGGAAAAGGAAGGAGACAACTTGGTGGACTATTTGACAAAAGAATTTTCTGATTTTTGGAAACAGGAGTTGGAGAAAGAAGATTTTAAGATAGAAAGTGCATTTAGATTGGGAACAAGGCAGAAGAAGAATCGACCCAGAGATTGTCTTATAACTCTAAGATCAAAGGAGGAGCGAGATAAAATACTGAACCTGCATTACCAAACAACCCTTCGAATTGAAGATTTTTATATTGAGATCTTTAAAGACATCCCTAAGAGTATCTTGGACGCAAGAGGACATTATAAGGACCTGGTGATATTGCTGAAAAGGAACTACATACCATTCAGGTGGGAGTTTCCCCAAGGCTTGTCTTTTAAATACAAGGGGAAGAAGAGAAGAATAAAGACTGTGAGTGATAAAGACAAGTTCCTGGGAGAACACGAAGAAGACCTACAGAAAAAGACATTTCCAGGACAAGGGCATCCGTCACTGGACACGAACACGGTACCACCGACAGATGAGGAACAAAAACAGGGAGCTGTAGGAGGAAGGAGTAAATAATCCCATCATGGCTCTGCAACTTCTAACCTGGAATTGTAACGGTTTGAACATTCCCAGGAAGAGAAAAAATATATTTCATGCCTTAAAGAAAGACCAACTGGACTTGATTTGTCTACAAGAGACTCATGTGACAAGAGCACATAGAAAATTATTAATAAATAAAAGACTGGGACAGGAATTTATATCCTCAGACAGAGTAAAAAAGAGAGGAGTGGTGATCTATGCAAAAGAAAAGTTGCAACCGAAACAAATTTTTAAAGATGATCAAGGAAGATATTTGGCAATTGAAATTCAATCCCAAGGAGAGAAGTATTTGATAGTGGGAATCTACGCACCAAATGAAGGGAAAGCTGAATTCTTTAAGAAGTTGCATGAAATCTTGATGGACCATATGGATTACAACTTAATTTTGATGGGAGATATGAATGGAGTAGTTTCAACAAATATGGACAAAGCACAAAGACAGGTAATAACAAAAGATGGAAGACTACCAAAGACTTTTTTTGAAATGACTGACAATATGGACTTGATTGATATTTGGAGAACAAAACATCCATTAGAAAGAGAGGGAACCTTCTTTTCTGAAGCCAAA
This sequence comes from Podarcis filfolensis, assembly GCF_964270895.1. Lineage (NCBI taxonomy): Eukaryota > Metazoa > Chordata > Lepidosauria > Squamata > Lacertidae > Podarcis > Podarcis filfolensis. The sequence continues at coordinate 12,789,241 of NC_139619.1, forward strand.
ATGACATGGACAAGGATTGACCAAATTTGGGTGACTAGCAGTATGGCGCCGAACATAAAAAAAGTAGAAATCTGCCCAAAAACTTTCTCCGACCATAATGCTGTAAAGATGGTGATGAGGCAAACAACAACTGGTTCCTTCAGATGGAGAATGAATGACACCTTATTCAGAGATGAGGAGATCTGCAAGAAGGCCCAAAAAACTTTGAAAGACTACTTTGAAATCAACTTAAGGTCTAAAGTAGAAAAAAGAATAGTATGGGACGCAAGCAAAGCCGTGATGAGAGGGTTTTTGATTCAGCAAAATACTTTAAAGAAAAGAAAGCAAAATGAGAAGAAGGAGAGAATTTTGGAAAAGATAAAAGAAGGGGAAAAACAATTAAGATCGAAGCCAAAATCCCAAGAGATTTTAAGAGAAATTAAATTTCATCAAACACAATATATGGAACTGATGAATCAAGAATTAGAGTGGAAAATTAAACAAATGAGACAAAAGACCTTTGAATCTGCTGATAAATGTGGCAAGTTACTGGCTTGGCAAATAAAGAAGAGACAAAAACTCAACACGGTAACAAATATAGAAGTGGAAGGAAAAAACATAAGCAACCCAGCGGAAATTAGGAATTGTTTTCAGAACTACTTTAGACAACTTTACACACAAGGGCCGCAGAAAGAAATGGACATACAACAGTTCCTCGAGGAAAATAGGCTGAAAAAGGTTTCGCAAGAAAGTAAGACAATTTTGAACCAGGAGATATCAGCACAAGAAATAGAAGATGCCATTCAAGGCATGACGCTGGGCAAATCCCCCGGACCGGATGGACTGACTTCCAAATATTACAAAGTTTTGAAGGAAGGGTTGATACAACCTCTGAAGGAAGTCTGCAATGAGATTATGGAGGGGAAAAGGGCATCCGATACGTGGAGAGAGGCCTACATTACACTTATACCAAAGACAGAGACTGAAAAGACCCAACTTAAAAACTACCGACCCATCTCGTTATTGAATGTGGATTACAAAATCTTTGCTGACATTTTAGCAAAGAGACTGAAAAGAGTTTTGATGGAGGAGATTCACGGGGACCAAGCGGGCTTTCTCCCAAAAAGGCATTTGTCGGATAACGTAAGGAATATAATTGACATTTTGGAAAAGCTGGAAGTGAATATAAACACTAAGGCTGTTTTGATATTTGTGGATGCCGAGAAAGCCTTTGATAACATTTCTTGGAGTTTTATGTTGAAGAACCTCCGGGGGATGGGGGTAGGCCAAGCGTTTGAGAATGGTATAGGTGCAATATACTCTGAACAGAAGGCGAAACTAATTGTAAATAATGTGGTTACAGAAGAGTTCAAGATTGAAAAAGGGACACGTCAGGGGTGCCCTATCTCCCCACTACTTTTTATATCGGTCCTGGAGGTTTTGCTTAATATGATTAGGAGGGACCAGTTGGTTAAAGGGATTCAGGTCGGAGCTAAACAATATAAACTGAGAGCATTTGCAGATGATTTAGTACTTACATTGCAAGAGCCAGAAGCTAGCACGAAAAGAGTTTTGGAAATAATTCAAGAGTTTGGTCAAATGGCAGGATTTAAATTGAATAAGTCTAAGACAAAGGTTTTGGAGAAAAATTTGACACAGATAGAAAAAGAAAGGTTTCAGAACGAGACAGGGTTGACTGTGGTTAAAAAAGTGAAATATTTGGGTATAAATATGACAGCTAAAAATGTGAATTTGTTTAAAGATAATTATGAAAAAACTTGGAGAGAAGTGAAAAAAGATTTGGAGATTTGGTCCAACTTAAAGCTTTCCTTGTTAGGCCGTATTGCAGTTATAAAAATGAATGTATTGCCAAGAATGTTGTTTTTGTTCCAAGCATTGCAAATAATTGATAAAATGGATTGTTTCAAGAAGTGGCAAAAAGACATATCTAAATTTGTCTGGCAGGGCAAAAAGCCCAGAATTAAATTTAAGATATTAACGGATTCAAAGGAAAGAGGGGGGTTTGCCCTGCCAGACTTTAAATTGTACTATGAAGCGGCAGCTTTCTGCTGGCTGAAAGAATGGCTGCTTCTTGAAAACACAGACATTTTGGATTTGGAAGGTTTTAACAATATTTTTGGGTGGCATGCATATTTGTGGTATGACAAGGTTAAAGCACATAAAAGTTTTAAAAACCATATTGTCAGAAAAGCACTATTAAATGTCTGGGTTAGATATAAAGACTTGCTGGAAAATAAAACTCCAAGGTGGCTGTCGCCAATGGAAGCTAAGGCAGTTAAAAAGTTAAATATGGAGTCCAAGTGGCCAAGATACTGGGAAATTTTGGAAAAGGAAGGGGACAAACTGAGATTGCAGAGTTTTGAGAAATTAAAAGGGAAGGTGAGAGACTGGTTGCACTATCACCAAATAAATGAAGCGTTTAAACTGGACAGTAAAATTGGCTTCCAGGTGGAAAAATCAAAATTGGAGACAGAACTGTTAGAACCCAGTACTAAGAATTTGTCAAAAATGTACAATTTGCTGCTGAAATGGAATACACAAGATGAAACGGTTAAATCGGCCATGATTAAATGGGCTCAGGACATTGGTCATAATATTTTGTTTGCTGATTGGGAAAAGTTGTTGTCAGGGAACTGTCATCTGAGACGAAGGAGGTGAAAGGGCTCATGGAGGGTGAGAGAGACCACTCAGCGGAGGAGGGGACCAGCAGGGGGAGAAGTGGAGTTACAAGGGAAAGTGAGTCGGAGGGAGAGCTCAGAGATACTTCAAGCGGGAACAGTGGAGAGGTTTCAGGACCTCCCGTAGGCACACCCACTCCTCGGCGGAAACTGTCACGCCGAGAGTCCAGAAGACGCGTTTCCGTCAAGGAGCTTTTATGCTGGAAGAAGTTCCGTAAACGCCCACTGTCCGATTCAACGAGCGATTGATGGAGCCATGCTTAAGGAGCTCCATCACAGACAGAGGTTTGGGAACTTAGCCAAACTCTGAGGGATCAGGATTTTACGCACAAGCAGCTCACCATCCCATCACAGCAATCGGACAGTCCCTGAAAGCAGCTTGTGCAGAGAGGCATCATGAGCAACCCAGCTGGAGCCGGAGGAGCAGCAGGAGCTGGAGAAGGTACAACTCTGGAAGAAAGGTACAGAGTTTTGGAACTCCAGCTAGCAATGCAAACGGCGAGGCTAGAAGAAAGGAGGGCGCAGGATGCAGAAAAGGCAAAAGGCGCTACACTAGCAAGAAAGATGCCAGGAATGGTGCAGAAGTTTGGGGGGGACCCCAGGAACTACCAAGCCTTTAGGACAGAGATGCAGTATGCTCTTGAACTGCAGTTTAACGACTTTCCCGATGAGGCATCGCGAGTGGCGTTTGTGATTGGCCATCTCGAAGGGGGGGCGAGAGACTGGGTCCGGCCCCTGATGGCAGGGAATAGTGACATGCTGAAGGACGCGAGGAAGTTTTTTCGCGCCATGGATTTGATGTTTTCCAGCGAGATTGAACAGGGACTGGTGCGCAGACAATTGATGGCTTGCAAACAGGGGAGCCGATCGGTTCGTGAGTACTGGACTGAGTTTACAATGTTGATACATAAATTGGGGTGGGACCTATCGGCGGAACCCATTCAAATGCTCTTTGAAGAGGGGCTTTCTTCGGCGGTGAAAGACGAACTTTCCCGGGCGCCCAGGGCGGAGTCTATGGACCAGCTGACCAAATCAGCACTGACCATTGGAGCGCGCCAGGAGGCAAGAGCCTTGGAGAAGCGGGAGGGGAAAGGAGAGCGTTGGAGGGATTTCCGCATTCCAGAGATTCCAGAACCCAGTTTCCCGCCCGGAGAGCCGATGGAAGTTGGAACAGCGCGCGCGCGCGCAGTTTCAAATCCCAGTGAAGGGAGGAAGAAGGAGGGAAAGAGCGCCAAGAAATGTTACCTCTGCCAGCAGCCAGGTCACTTTGCCAGAGTCTGCCCACAAAGAAAGGAATGGCAAGGGATGGCGGGAGCTGTTGGGGGGAAGGAGGAGGAAGTCCAGGAGCCAGTAAAAGCCAACGCCTGTCTGCCGCTGTCAGGGCACTGCAGACAGGCCAAGGAGCAGTAAAAGTGCCCACTCCGGAACCTCCAAGACCAGCTCTAGTAATAGAGGTGCTGCTAGAGCTGGCAAACGGATACCCACTAAAGACCAAGGCGCTGTTGGACTAAGGCAGCTCCTGTAATTTTATGAGCAAGGAGTTTGCAGCTGAACACCAGATACAGACACTCCCTTTAAGCAACCCCCTGCAGGTCACCACGATCGATGGGAGGGAGCTGTTGGGGGGAGAAGTTAGCCTACAGACCGTCCCAATGGTTATGAGGGTGGCAAGGCACACTGAAAGGATAGCGTTCAATGTAGCCACCCTGGGAGGGGCGCCAGTCATTTTGGGAATGAGCTGGCTAGCGTTGCATGACCCGCTAGTGGGCTGGCATCAGAGAGTGGTCTCCTTTGGGTCAGCACATTGCCTGGAACACTGCAAAGAGGGAAAGGTGCCAGAAGGGGCAAAAGCCTCCCTAGCAGGGACGGAAGTGGCGGACAAAGGGAAGGTGCCCAAACAATACGCTGACCTGAGCAAGGTCTTCAGCGAAAGGGAAGCAGATAAACTACCACCGCATAGAGACTTTGACTGCCAAATTAACCTGGTCCCTGGGGCCCAGCTCCCCGTGGGCAAGCTGTACGCCATGTCAGACAGGGAAATGCAGGAGTTGAGGGAGTTTATTGACAAAAACCTGAAGAGAGGTTTCATCAGAGAGTCCAGAGCGGTGGGGGGCAGCCCAGTGTTTTTTGTGGACAAAAAAAACACGGATAAACCGAGATTGATCGTGGACTACCGGCGGCTAAATGCCGTGTCAGAACCAGTGACCTTCCCCATGCCCAGGATTGATGACATTTTGACCAGGGTGAGGAAGGGAAAGATATTCACGAAACTGGACCTGAGAGGAGCGTACAACCTGATACGAATAAAGAAGGGGGATGAATGGAAGACAACGATGTTCACCCCCCTAGGGGCTTTCGAATATCTCGTTATGCCCTTTGGATTACAAGCAGGCTCCGCCTGTTTTCAATCGCTCATGAACCATGTACTGGGACCTTTGCTCTACAAGAATTGCGTGGCCTTTCTCGATGACGTGCTGATATATTCAGAGAATGAGGAGCAGCATGTAAAGGATGTCAGGGAAGTGCTGAGCCAGCTGCAAGCAAACCAGTTGTGGGTGAAATTGGAGAAGTGTCAGTTCCACGCCAAGGAGGTGGAATTCCTGGGGTACCGCCTATCAGACAAGGGATTAGCCATGGATCCAGGCAAGGTACAGGCGGTGCTGGAATGGAAGACACCGAAAACGAAAAAAGATGTGCAAAGGTTCTTAGGGTTTGGGAACTTTTACCGTAAATTCATCAAGAACTTTGCCCACTTAACGGCTCCCATCATGGACTGTCTGAGCAGCAAGAAGAAATTCGTTTGGACGGCGGAGGCGGAGCACGCTTTTGAGGAATTGAAAAAGGCATTCGCTTCGGAAGAACAGCTCCTGCATGTGGTTTTACAAAAACCCATGAGAGTGGAAACTGATGCCTCAGACCGCGCGGTGGGGGCGGTGCTGCTTCAGCCAGGGAGCAATAAGTCGGAATGGAGACCGTGTGCCTTCTTTTCGCGTAAGTTGAACAAATCCGAGAGGAACTACACGGTATATGACCGAGAACTACTCGCCATTCACGAAGCGTTCCGGAGATGGAGACACTTACTAATTGGTGCACAGCATAAGGTACAAGTATGTACGGACCACAAGAATTTGGAGTATTGGAGAACGGCACGAGTGCTCAACCAACGACAAGTGAGATGGGCCCAGGAGTTCTCCAAATTCCATTTTGAAATCTGCTATGTGCCAGGTCCAGAAAACATCAGAGCGGACGCTCTCTCTCGCAAACCTGAATATTTGGAGGGGGAGGGAGCGCCAGAAGAGAGACATATTATCCCAGAGGACCACTGGGTGTGTGGTGCGGCCTGGGTGGGGCAAAGAGAACTGGTAGAGGGAACGGTAAATGATGAGTACGCCCAGGATAAGCTCAGAGGTTTAAGGGGAGAGGGAGAAGACCCCGGAGGTTTTGAAGAAAGAAACGGGGCATTGTATTACAAAGGGGCGCTATATATACCCGAAGGGGAATTGAGGGGGAGAGTACTCAAACAGCTGCACGACAATCCCACAGCGGGGCATTTTGGGCAACACAAGACCATGAGGTTGGTGACCAGGGAGTTTTGGTGGCCCAAGGTGAGGGAGGATGTACGGGAGTATGTGAGAAGGTGTGACCAATGCCAGAGAGCCAAAGGAGAAAGGCGGGCACCAGCGGGGTATTTAGAACCGTTACCCACACCAGAACGACCGTGGGAGGCGGTGTCGATAGATTTTATGACTGATCTGCCCAAATCCCAGGGGAAAACCGCCATACTAGTCGTAGTAGACCAGTTAACTAAGATGGGTCACTTTGTAGCTTGCTCACATGCAGTCACGGCGGAAGAGACAGCAAAATTGTTTGTAGAACATATTTTTAGGCTGCATGGCGCCCCCTTGAGGCTGGTTTCCGACAGAGGGAAACAGTTCACGTCCAGATTCTGGAGGAAGCTTATGAGCTTGTTGCACGTAGAGGTCAACTTTTCGACTGCCAGGCACCCTGAGACCAATGGGCAGGCGGAGAGGGCAAACGGTATCCTTCAACAATACCTGAGGTGTTATGTCAATGACAGAGAAAACGATTGGGTCGAAAAGTTGGCACTAGCGGAATTTGCTTACAATAATGCAGAGAATGTGTCCACCGGGATGAGCCCCTTTTTGGCTAATTATGGGTGCCACCCCAGGGCGTTTTCAGGGGAAGGAGGAGAGAGATGGAGTGTTCCGGCCGCTGAACCTTTTGTAGAAGAAATGGAAGCGATCCATCGTCAACTCCAACACAACTTAGAAAGGGCCAAAGAAGAATATAAGAGGCAGGCAGACAAGAGCAGAAGGGAAGGTGAAACAATTAGGGTGGGGAGTCGGGTCTGGCTATCAACCCAAGGGTTGCCGTTCAAGGGTAGTTGCAAGAAATTGAGACCCAAAAGATTGGGACCATTTGAGGTCATCCAACAGGTCAACCCAGTGGCTTTCAGACTCCGGTTACCGAACCACATGAAACTGCACCCAGTATTCCACAGGTCATTACTGTCACCATACAGGGGGGAAGGTGAAGGGGTATCCACACGGGGGCCAGCCATAGAAGAAAGGGAAAGCCGCAACTATGTGGCGGAAATCATCGACTCCAGGTGGAAGGGTAATCAGGTGGAGTATTTGGTCGCGTGGGAAGGGGAACCGGAGTCGGAAAACACCTGGGTGAAGGCAGAGGAGGTCCATGACGAGGTCTTGATCGAAACGTTCCACCAAAGGTTCCCCAGGAAACCTCAACCAGTAGCGAGGTTCCGGAGGGAGTACTTTGGCACCACCGACGATGAGGAGGAACTGGAGGGATTCAGGGAATCGGAGTTGGAAGAGGGTACAGACTCCGAGGAGGAGGAGTACTTGGAAACCGGGAACAGCAAAAGGTGGAGGGAAGTGTTCGAAACTTCGGAAGATGAGGGAGGTTCCTTCAGGGGTTTTGCTCCCTCGCCTCCCGCAGAGGAGGGGAGGGAAGGGGGTGAAGGGGGCCCTAGAGGGGAGGTGGATGTCAGGGAACTGTCATCTGAGACGAAGGAGGTGAAAGGGCTCATGGAGGGTGAGAGAGACCACTCAGCGGAGGAGGGGACCAGCAGGGGGAGAAGTGGAGTTACAAGGGAAAGTGAGTCGGAGGGAGAGCTCAGAGATACTTCAAGCGGGAACAGTGGAGAGGTTTCAGGACCTCCCGTAGGCACACCCACTCCTCGGCGGAAACTGTCACGCCGAGAGTCCAGAAGACGCGTTTCCGTCAAGGAGCTTTTATGCTGGAAGAAGTTCCGTAAACGCCCACTGTCCGATTCAACGAGCGATTGATGGAGCCATGCTTAAGGAGCTCCATCACAGACAGAGGTTTGGGAACTTAGCCAAACTCTGAGGGATCAGGATTTTACGCACAAGCAGCTCACCATCCCATCACAGTTGTGGACCACCGGGATGAAATTTACGGCATGTAATGCCTTAAGAGAAAACATTATGAAAATGATATATAGGTGGTACATAACCCCAGTCAAGCTTGCAAAGATTTACCATGTGCCTGACAACAAATGTTGGAAATGTAAAGAAACTGAAGGTACATTTTTTCATCTTTGGTGGACTTGCCCGAAGATTAAGGCATTCTGGGAAATGATCTATAATGAACTTAAAAAGGTATTTAAATATACTTTCCCCAAGAAACCAGAGGCCTTTCTCTTGGGTATTGTCGGCCAAGGGGTGTTAAAGACGGATATAACTTTCTTTATGTATGCTACAACAGCAGCTAGAATACTCATTGCGAAGTACTGGAAGACGCAAGAGCTACCCACACTGGAAGAATGATAGATGAAGGTGATAGACTACATGGGTTTGGCAGAAATGACGAGCAGAATCCGAAACCAGGGAAGAGAAGCAGCGCAAGAAGAATGGAAAAAATTTAAAGACTATTTAAAGAAATATTACAAAATTAATGAAAGTTAGAATGATGCTGGACTGGAAAGTAAATGGTTACTATTAGCTATGGTTAAGACAAGGAGAATAAGGAAGACTAGTCTAAATTTAAATTAAAATAAGGGAAGATTTGCTGAACAACCGATAAGAATTTGGAATACAGAAAAGGGAGGCATGAGGAAGTCGGGGAAGAAAGGTATAAGAAATTAGGATATGAAATGATACATGTTTTTTGTTCTGTTTTTGTCTTTGTATGTTTATGTATGTTGTGTTTATATGGAAAAAATAAAAATATTATTAAAAAAAAAAAATACAAAATCTTACTAAGACACACAATCTGTTGAAATGACCAACCAGCGGACGAGATTCGGGGACAGTGGTGTGCCGCCTGGGGAAATGTTCCTTTCCATTCACCTTAAGCAAAGATGTGGTGACCTTCTGCATCCATAAATAACTTTCAGAAATGTATTTCATTACTTCCCGAAGCTTCTCAATGGGCTACCAAATGGCATTTCTTTCTAATTTGGATGAAACTGGGGAAGCAGCTTTAGAAGAAGGGGTTGCTGACATTCACTGGCCTGGAAAACACCTGATGCCAATATGATGGCATAGCGGTGTCCGCAAATTGTGGGTGGTGAATTGCTTGGGTGGCCTCTCTTGAGAAACGTTGCCAGAAAATGTATGAACCTGTTTGTGATAAAAAGTGATTCGTAAAGCTGCAAACAGCAGGTGTCCCAAGGTTAGGGAGAAAACATGGCAACGAAAAAGGGGGGAGATTAGTTCAGGGTCAAGCTGGATGGGTTGTCAAGGAAACAGTGTCCTGCCCATCTTTGTGACATCTCGTGCTGCTTGTAGAAAAGACAGAAGCTACACATCCCCGTCGTGGGATAGTTGGGAGGAGTTGGCTGAGACAGAACTGGGACGGAGAAGCAAGAAAGCAAGCGAGGGACCAACAGGGGAGATAGGTGTAGACTTTGCTTTGCTTTCACTTTATCATTTCATTTTCATTTGTATATTTTGTGCACATATTTTCCTGTATATTTTAGACAGAGAGGAGTAGCAATAGGCTTAGAGGCAAGGTTCAGAGTTAGTGTTGTGTGAGCATTTTAAAGCAGTTAAGTTTAAACAGGAGTGGATTTCACCTGAAGAGATGGCCAGCATCGTGAATCTGTATGTAGGATTTCGTCTGCTTCTTTTTTGTAATCTTCTGGGGCGAGGGCTTGGGGTCCCCCACACGGCCAGCATCCCCATGGAATTTAACCCCTTCCTGAACAGCTTAACTTCTCTTCCCACCCCCCTCCCTTTCCCCGCCTTCCCATTCTCCCTCAAATCTCATTGCAGCTCAGCTGGTTAGAGGGAGCTGCAGATAGCACCAAGGTTGCAGGCCCGATTCCCATAAGGTACAGCTGCATATTCCTGCATTGCAGGGGGTTGGACTAGATGATCCCCAGGGTACCTTCCATGATCATTATTTTGGGATGCTTTTTATTACAGTCATAGCCCACTTTTCATCCAAGCAGTTCAAGGTGGCATTGATGGCTTGCCTTTCCCCCCATTTTTCCCCTCACAACAAACCTGTTAGGCAGGCTAGTATGAGAGTGACTGGACCCAACATCAAACAGTGCACTTCATGACTGAGTGGGGATTTGCACTCGGATCTCCCAGGTCCTCCTAGTCCAGAATTCTAGCCACTATACACCCCCCCCTCTCTCTACCCCTTCTCCGTTTCTCAACTCTTCAGCCATCAACTGAAACAGACAGGGGTTCTGTCAGTCTTCCTGTCAGTCACTCTGGCTCTAAGAGAGTTTTCATTGCATTCTTTGGCTCATCTATGCCTTGATGCTTTGACGACCTTCCTAGCAGCCCCCTTCGCTCTCCAGGCAGGGCTGCTGTCCTAAGAGCATTATGCTGAGGGCTCTTTTAAATGCTGGAAATGCTTCCCTTATCTTTCCTTTGCTGGGGGTGGGGGTGGGGGTGGGGGGAGTGTTGGAATCCCCCCCCACACACATACATGAGATGCACCACTGTGTTCCAGTGGAGAGCCGTTTGGGCCGTTTCAACTCGGACCCCCCCCCCGGGGGTCACCGCTCAGGGGCGTGCCTTAGGCCCTCACCTCCATAGGCTTCGGACAGGGCCACGCCCCCCGGAATCCTTTATCGGACTACCCTTCAATATGCGGGGCAGGTGATGGCTCTTCCTCCCCTCTTCCATCTACAGAACAATACCAATACCAATGCCTAACCGCCAATACCCAGAAAGTTGTGAAAATTTGCTACGAGGTAGGCGGCAATAAATAGGGCTGGTCACGCTCCCTGAGCCAGCGATTGGCTGTCCAGGGGCTGACGCGGCCGGGGATTCCCTCAGTCGCCCGCAACTCCACCTCCTTTGTAGGCGGAAGTGGCTTTGCTGGATCAGAGGAAAAGCCCATCTAGTCCAAACTCACAAGCAGTAGCCCACTCCTGCTGCTTCTCCTCTAGCTGTGGGCTTCAGAGGTAGAGTGCCTCTGTTCCTGGAAGCTCTATATTGCTATGCTGAGTAATAGTGAGAGATGCTGTTGTTCTCCTCCAACAATTGGTGTAATCTGCTTCCCAGCCCTGCAGGCTACTTGTCCTTGTAGCATCGGCTACCTGCAAATTTCAGCAACGGAGTAAACATGATGTGAAGAAGTTCCCACCAGCATTCTCAAATGAGTTGATTCAAAGCTCTCCCTCCATCTGCTTTCTCTCCAAGGCCACGATCATCTTGGATAACTCCTTCCTGCTCCTTTCCTTGTTTTTTTAAAAAATAAATAAATAAACAAATGATTGAAGATTTCTTAGTTTACAAAAAAAACGTGCCTTGTCTCTTTTTTCAAGTTGTGTTTTCTACAGATCAGTTTCATTTGTTGTGAGACATTAGTGTTGCATGCAGTGTTGGGTTAGGAAGAACAGAGGGGGAAAGAGGGGGAGGGTGGGGTATGAAATGAAAATCAGCAAAACAAGGATTGCAAATAGAGAATAGAGACTGACCTCTGAGAAGTAGACGTTTCACCTTTTAAGTTGAATTACTGAAATAATAAACTGTTAGGCTACCCGTATTTGTGTTATGGCTATGCTGCAAAGATTCCCTGTCTTCTCTTACACACACACCCCATTTTGGTTGTAGGCTTCTGTCTCAGGTTTTGAAATGTGTTGGGGAGGGGGCTTTACTGGGTTGTTTTTCACCTTTATTATGCATTTTGTGTTTCTATATTGCGATTTTTATGTTGTAACCAGTGCTTTTTTTCTATTAAAAAAATGTTTGGGGTACTCTCATTTTGACTCAAGAAAACCACCATTTTATAGTTCAAATTGGGGAAAATAAATGCAGTACAGTAAATGGAGAAAAGTGCAAAGATTCACAAAATATTTCGGGGTGTGCGTACCCCTGCATCCCCCCAGAAAAAAGCACTGGTTGTAACTGAGACCTGTGGGTATAGGGCGGTATAACAACAACAACAAGGTCTGCCCCTCTCCTTCTCTTCTAGGTTCAGGCGACTGAGGGACATGGCAGCCCGCAAGAAGAAGGGGACCCGCAAAGTCCCCAAGAAGTCCAGGGTTGCTGTGGGCCCACGTGAGCAAATGCTTCCTTTTCATTTTGGAGCGTAAGGAGGGGTGGCCTTAATGCTCTAATCCTCAACTGTGGAAAATAAGTAGAAATGAACTAACCTGCCCCCATGTCCTTTCCTGCTTCTCTTGTTGCAGATGGTTCAGAGACTGGCAGGGTCTGGGCATCGCCTGTGGTTAGTATTTGAGAAAACAGCACAGTACATACGAAATCCCTCACCCCCCACCCCACCATCCACCAGTGCTGTTTATACCCCCATTTTGGCGGTCTCAGATGCAGAGAAGGCCTCCTGCCATGAACTGACAGCCTGACTCTTGCCATTTCAGCAACTGGAGAAGGATGAGATGTTGCTCTGCTGCGTGCTGGCCACTTGCTCGGACGCCCGCCAGAGAGAAAAGGACAGCTTGAGGTACTCCAAAAAGATGGCTGTCAAGGCAATTGCGGTGAGTGAGAGGTTGCATGAGGTATCCAGGGGTGAGGGGGGCAGGAGAGCTGGGGATGGGATTGGGGGGATGCTGGGCAGAAGGAAGGCCTGGCGGGGTCTGGCCAAGAGAAGGGTTGTGCAGGCATTTGGCATTACATTGCCAATTCCTGCACTGAGTTTGGGGTTGGAGGAATCCACCTGATGTCCGTAGGGAACTGATGTTTTCCCCCTCCACCCTCTGTTCTCTATCAGGATCTCATGGGACGGATTGCGTGTTTCACGCAGCCTGAATTGGTCCTTGCTACGGCACTGGAAGCCCTTTACCAACTGAGGTATACTGGGTTTTTTGAGCTTGACGAGGAGCTGGCGGGGGGGGGGGGGCAGAATGTGGAAAGCTGTTACCAGACCTTGCCACTTCAGTGAATTCGATTGGAAGAATTGCTTACAATTTCTTGGGTTTCTTGCGTTCAAAAAGCTTTCTTTATGCAGCAACTATTTACAGGATGAGTGGAGATGTGAGAGAGAAAATAGAAGCTATATTGTCTAGAGATGACTGCGAAATGGCTCAGCTTTTAGAGGTGGGATTAACTAAGACCTAGAGGCTTGCAACCAAGTGCCAGGTAGACTGCCACATAAACAGTGCCCTCGTGTGTTTATTTTAATTTTACCTTTATTCATTTTTACCCTGTAAAAGCTATACGCTGCTTGATTGTCAAAAGTGGTTTAAGCTAACACATGCATTCACTAGAAGTTCAAGAGAATGACATGTATTTGATGCTTCCCCCAATATGAGACAGAGTCTAAAAACTTTTCCCTCCTTCTCTCCAGCCTCATGAAGCCCAAATTACCACTGAAGCTCCACAGCCTGATTGTGCATGCAGCCTTTGCGGCAGTCATTGAGGTCAAAACTGAGCCCGACAAGCAGGTAAGTTGTTAGCCTTGAAATTTGACTTCTCTAGTTGTTGTTTCTTCTTCACACGCTTTAAGCACTGCTCCCATTGCTCAACATCTGATGTCTCTTTCCCCTGCTTGGCGCATCCTCTCCCTCATTGCCATTGCCTGCAGGAGTTAGAAGAACGTTATACTCTGATGCTGGGAGGCCTTCTCTGGGAGGCCCCAAGCACTAAGATCCTGAACTTGCTGATGAATGTAAGTATCTTGATGGCCTCAGTGGCTGTTTGACCTAGAAAGCTTTCATGGAGAAGCCACCACCTAGCAGTGCACCTCTTGGGCCCTTCCCCTCTTGTAAGGCAAGCTGGCCACATGGACGAGCCAGCAAAGGCCCACTTGCCCAGACAGCCAAAGGAGGGCCTTGGATGCAGAGCTACAATTTGGGGCTGGAGGACATTGCCACTTTAGAACAGAAACGGATCTCTCTCTGAGAGTGTAAAGGGCTTCACAGTGGTCTGCCTCTTTCCCCCAGACCAGCCTCCTGATCCTGAGGTCCCCTTTCCTCCCACAGGAACTGAGAGGTTACACAACAAGTGCGATTGCAGCGGAGAGGCAACTGGCAGCCAGTGGCATTAGCTGGCTGATGTCCTGTGCAAGAAGGCTCAGTTGCCTGAAGTTGTCTCTCACCTTTGGCACCTTCACAGCCCCAAGAGGCTCCCAGAGTGGCTTGTGAAAGGATTCCCACAGGAGGAATCACAGTCTGGTATCAGGCACACAACACAATGTGTGTCCCTGGGATGCCGGACAAGGCTGGAGACATTTCCTGCCCTCTTCCTTGATCTTACACTTCCACCTCTGCCTAGTAGGCTGCAGGACCCATTGAGGTCGCCTGGGGCAAGGGATTGGGGCCAGGCAATAGAACTCACTCATCCCATGATGGAGGCAAGTCTTCCCTGGCTTGGGTCTGCTTCCATGTTCTCTTGCACCCATTATTTGGGGAGGGTTGAGGATCAGATCAGTCATCTGATCCAGTACGGTCTTTTCTGTTCTCTACAGCATGCTCTCGTCCCTCTGGAGCTGGCTCACTTCTGCCCCAAAGAAGGTAACACCCACAGCCTGGGGACATGGGACGCACTTTCCAGACTAAGGAGAGCCCACTCAGTAGCTGCAGCATCCTTGCTTGATGCAGACCTCCTGGGTCATGTGGCTGTGAAATCCTGCCACAGCACAAAGATGGCCAAACTGCAGGCTTGGAAGGAGTCGTTGCCCCCAAAGACAGGATCCATAAAGCCTCCTTGTAAATAGGGTGGAATGGGGGCCAGGTCAATTTGGTGAATCAGTAAATGTGGCAGAAATTCATCTCTCTTCTCCTTCATTCTCTTCCAGATGACATAAGACTTGATGTCAGTTTCGATTATGGGGAGAAGACACAAGTTTCAAGGCTCAGCGATGATGGAGTGGCAATTTTTGCTTGCTGTTTCATTGTGTCTTGTTGCTAATTGTGATCATTGCTGTTGTTTTAGAATTCTTTCCTATGCAATATAACTTTTTTATTGCTTTTAAATTGTTGCTTTTTAAATTGTCCTTGTAAAGGAAAGTGTTCTGCTAATGTTGATTGTATTCTGAATTGCTTCAAGAAGCCTCATAGCAATGAATACTATTAAGAGTAATAATTATTTTACCTGCCTTAATTATAATAAAGCATTGACATGCATATTTTAAATTAGCGGTTAAGGTCTTAAACTACACATTTTAATAGTTTCACATCTGTATTCTTTACTGTGTTCTAGCTTATAGATTTTGATTTTAACCTACATATATATGAGAGCCAGTGTGGTGTAGTGGTTAAGAGCGGTAGTCTCGTAATCTGGGGAACCGGGTTCGCGTCTCTGCTCCTTCAGATGCAGCTGCTGGGTGACCTTGGGCCAGTCACACTTCTCTGAAGTCTCTCAGCCCCACTCACCTCACAGAGTGTTTGTTGGGCGGGGGAGGGAAAGGAGAATGTAATAATAATAATAATAATAATAATAATAATAATAATAATAATAATAATTTATTATTTATACCCCCGCCCATCTGGCTGGGCCTCCCCAGCCACTCTGGGCGGCTTCCATAGAAACCAAAAATACACTAAAATATCACACGTTAAAAACTTCCCTGAACAGGGCTGCCTTAAGATGTCTTCTGAATGTCAGGTAGTTGTTTATCGCTTTGACATCTGCTGGAAGGGTGTTCCACAGGGCGGGCGCCACTACCGAGAAGGCCCTCTGCCTGGTTCCCTGTAGCTTTGCTTCTCGCAATGAGGGAACCGCCAGAAGGCCCTCGGCGCTGGACCTCAGCGTCCGGGCAGAACGATGGGGGTGAAGACGCTCCTTCAGGTATACTGGACTGAGGCCGTTTAGGGCTTTAAAGGTCAGCACCAATACTTTGAATTGTGCTCGGAAACGTACTGGGAGCCAATGTAGGTCTTTCAAGACCGGTGTTATATGGTCTCGGCGGCCGCCCCCAGTCACCAGTCTAGCTGCCGCTTTGAGACTCCTTAGGGTAGTGATGAAGCGGGATATCAAATCCAAACTCTTCTTCTTCTTCTTCTACATGTTCTCTATCTCTTTTTTTCCATTTCTTTTTATTGAATTTCACTTAGATAACCAAAAGAGAAAACAAATCAACAATTTCAAAAGGGATATCCAAACATAACATAAAAATAACATCAGTTTCCATCAGTGGCGTAGCGTGGGTTGTCAGCACCCGGGGCAAGGCAAGTAATTTGCGCCCCCTAACCCGTGGATTTTAGCAGGGGGCAGAGAGCTGCGAGTGCAAGCGCGCCCCCCCCCAGATGTTGCGCCCGGTGCGGCCGGCCCCCCCTGCACCCCCCACGCTACGCCACTGGTTTCCATTACGGTTCTTTGTCTTCACACTTGAATCTTTATATCTTTAAATATTTAAATCTTTCCTCTACACACCTATTGACCTCCATCCCTCCCGATTTCAGGCTTCTTAATATAAATACTTTCTTTTTCCTGCAGCTGATAATTGTTAACGGTTTACACATCGTAAGATCTATATCAAACCTGCTATAGTTTTTAAGTTTCTATAATTCCCTTCAATGTATATCATAAATTTATTCCAGTCACTAATAAACTTTGTATTTTTTTGGTTTCTGATTTTTTGTGTCATTTTTGCTAGTTCAGCAAATTCAAATAATTTTATTTGCCAATCTCTAATCGCTGGGGTGTTTGGGCTTTTCCAATTTTGAGCAATTAATATTCTAGTGGCAACTGTAGCATACTGGAATAATGTCTTATCTTCTTTTTTGATTTCATCCCCAATTATTCCTAATAGGAAGGCCTCTGGCCTTTTGGGAAAAGTGCATTTAAATATATTTTTTTTAACTCATTATAAATAAGTTCCCAATATTTCTTCATTTCTTCGCATGTCCACCACATATGGTAGAAATTGCCTTCTTTGATTTTACACTTCCAGGAAGCCTTATTTCCTGTTTTATACATTTTCCCTATACATCATCTTTTCCATCTTTTCCAAATTTTCCCTGAGTGTGACACATGCCGTGAATTTCATTCCACTAGTCTATCTCTGTAGAAGTCCATATTCTGGTTTGTAACTGTAATAAATTGATTCGTTCATTCAATAAAGCTTCGGTGGTTTTGAAATTCAGTAAATTGTCTCTGCCTCCATTTTTTGGTATTGAGGGAAACGCTCTATAAAATAATCAGAAAACATCAGGGTTGTAGTCAACATCAGTCCTTTCCACAGCAGACCTATTTAAATTGATGGGCACAAATTACGTGGCTGTGTTGATTTTGACGCATCTCTTCTGAGTAAAACTCAGTTGACTACTCCTCACAGGATATCATGGAATTGTAGAGTTGGAAGGGACCACAAGAGTCATCTAGTCCACCCCCTGCAATGCAGGAATATTTTGCCCAACGTGGGGCTCCAACCCACGACCCTGAGATGCAGAGTCTCACACTCTACTGACTGAGCTATGGGCAGATATCTTGTTTGATAAATGTGTCCCTTGGAAACATTTTGGTTTTATCCTCTCTGCAGGAGTTGCTATGCCTGATCATTCCATCTAGTTCTGTCGAAAGAGAGGTGGGGGTTGTTTTCTGATTTCTTAATTGTGAATATTTGGGGGGAGGGGAGGCATGGGTGGAAAGGAGATATTCAGATGGACCAGAGTGAAATGGGGGCTTCGGGATGGCTTGGGGAATTCTCAAAGTGTCACATCCAAACCAAAACTCTGGGTTGTTGGATGCCCCTGCCTTCTGTCATCATTTGAGCTTTCCTCTGCTTCCCTTTCAAGCTGCTGTCTGGAAGGAGGCCAAAGCCCACTTAAACATAAGAATGATTATAAGAAAGCATTCATTCAACAGCCAGAGTTGAATGAAGACGATGTGCTAGGAGGAGAATGAGCTAATGAAACCATTCTGCAACACACACACACACACACACACACACACACACACACACACACCAGCATAGCTTCAACGTTTAGCACAAAAAGTCTTCAGCCAGATGTCATGCAACCCTTGGGCAGGGGCAACTTATCATTTTATTGATTTTCCATAACAAACAATTAAAAAGGCGGCCAATCTTGCAAAGGAGTGTTGCGTGCTGAGGTCCCCCAAAACACCCCTACCCCAATAACTCACACATCACTCATAAATTTTTGTTTAAGGTTTTTGGCATAGTTTTGGCCACAACTTTATTAAACATACAAATTGTGAGTGGTTGCTTAGGCATTGGTTATGACTATCTGTCCCCCCCCCCGCCTTGGGGGACAGCACTGACTCCCGGATTCCAGCGAAAGCCAGTGTGGAGGAACAAGATCAGGGATAACTGGAGCTGCGACACAGACCCTCAGCTTCTCCCCGCATGCTCCCAGGAGCTTACGCGGCCCGCACCCTGCACCAAGGGTTTGGACGAGAGGATGGTAAGCCCCTGAATTCCTTTAACGGAATTCCCATGCAGCAGCAGCATTGGAGGGGCAGGCACAGCCAATCCATACCCCTCCACCAACCAATTTAAACCAATGCCTAACCGCCACAGAGCCTTAGCTCACCGCCAAACCACTCACAAATGCAACCCTTCCTTCAATCCCAAAGCAACCGTAGCCAACCAGGTGTCGTTCCCTATAGGGGAAAGATGTACCCTAAAGGGGGCAGCAGCCTTGAAGGTAATCACAGGGTGCAAAATCACGGAACCACCTGAAGCAAGGACCTATTTTATTTTACTTTATTATTTATTTTATTTTATTTTATTTTCCACTGCCTTATTAACATGCTTTCCGGCCTCTTCGGTGGTAGTTTGTCTAGGCATTGGTTCCCGACTAGCTGCACCTGACCTCAGCAGGGCAGCACTGACGACTGGGCCCCACCATATCGTCAGTACAAGCAAACATTGTGGGGGAGCAATGAATCCCAAAGCAACCGCATCCAGCCAGGTGTTGTATCCCATAGGGGAAAGATGCACCCCATCTGCCCTAAAGAGGGCAACAGCCTTGAAGAAAACAGCAGGGTGCAATATCACAGAGCCACCTAAAGCAAGGACCTATTTTATTTTATTTGTTATTTTATTTTATTTACTTTATTTATTTTATTTTATTTTCCACCGCCATATTAACATGCTTTCTGGCCTGCTCGGTGGTAGTTTGTTTAGGCATTGGTTCCCGACTAGCTGCACCTGACCTCAGCAGGGCAGCACTGACGACTGGGCCCCACCATATCGTCAGTACAAGCAAACATCGTTGGGGAGCAATGAACCAGGATCAGACTCAAGCTCACCCCAAATGCTCCCAGGGACTCTTGCGTGGCCCTACCCCTCGAAAGGGGTTGACAAAAGCATGGCAAATCCTTGGATTCCTTTAATGGAATATCTTTGCACATTGGAGGGGACAGGTGCTCCAACCCCCCCCTCCAGATCACCTTGAACCAATGCCTTAAATTATTTTGAGTCCAGGGAGAGCTGCCATCAACTCGAACCAAGCCCTCTTGCATGCAGGAATGCAAACTTATGCTGGAGGAAGACGGCAAATCATTCTCGCCTAGCTGTACCACCAGCACTGCGGGAGGACCTGCACAGGTCACACTTGACCGCACCAAAGGAAGGATCTCCTCCCAAAGCATTACCCATCTGGACATCCAGTATATGTTCACATGGGCAGGAAGACTGAGATGGCGCCCCAGTCCAGACTCGTCAGCGCGCTTGCCAGCCGAGTGTATGCTATGGCCCAAATGCGCACAGCTGCTCCTATGAAAAAAGGAAATAACAGACAAGCATCAGCACAGACATCATTGTGACACTTCCTGATATAACCCTTGTCAGCGTCAGACTTCCAATGACCCGTATTCACAATCCTGTCTACTGACAGGCCCCCAGTGTGCAGCCTTTGCAGCAACCCTATTCAGAAGGAATGAGGCGTGTTCAGCGGTAGGCAAGCCGCAGGCCGTAATAACTGGTGCACGACGTAAGCACATTGATGCCTGGCTAACAGGAACCCATTTTCATGCACTAGGAGCGGGCCAGCCCCCAGGGGAATGAAAAGCCAAATATTTCTGGTATCCATAACTGGGCAAGGGCCCTCCTCACCTGTAACGGGAAGCCTGATTGTGGCACTCCTGCCCACTAAGTCTGTTTTAGAGTTCCCAACTCTAATGACAAGCTCCAAAGCAGATAAGGAAAAGTCCTGAAGCAATAAGCCTCCAGACTCTCAGCCCCGTGCTGGCTCCAACAACCATTTCCCCAACCCTCAGTGCACCAAATGCAATGGAATACTGAAAGGAATCTCGCCTTGATCTTTTACCAGCAGATAAGCTTTAGCTTGTTGCAGATGCTGCATAGGTAAAATTGACCGACTTCCTGCCCACTGTCCTATGAGGTTGGAGCCTATTCCAACCTTCCAAGGCCCTGCGCACTACAAACTTTATACAAGGGTCTCTGAAAATTAAAGCTTCAGTATAACAGACATTGCAGCGGACTGAATTCTTATAGTTATAACAGCATGCCCAATCTGCAGCAGGTGGACCAAATACTGCAGGATCTGCTCAGAGGATGGGGGCCAGTTCATCTGAATGGCCAAGGACTGCCAGCTTAAGGCTAAGAAATCCATCCAGGCCTTCCCATAAGAGCTAAAAGCAGAAAGGGAAATGGAAGCTGCTGCTCTCTGTAATTACTAATTGTTGTCAAAATGCCACAGGTGGTCTGGAAAAGTCTGGCAGTAGCTGAGTGTCTGGAGCCCAGGATCCGAAGCACTCCATCTGAAAATGGGATAGAGTGTCAGTGACATCATTAGAGGATCCCGTAATCAGGAGAGCAGAAAGCACAATATTAAACCTTAAGCGGCGCAGCTCAAAAGCGTGAGCGGAGGGGCGGAGACTCTGCTGGAGCGTGAGGACTGTTTTGCCAAGACGCTCACCACTACCTGGTTATCAGACCAAAAGCAGATCTGATGTTCACTGAACTCCTCGGGCCACATGTGAACTGCTACTACAATGGGGAAAACTCAAGAAAAGTAAGGTCACATGATTGCCTCACCATACCGGGCTTGAGGCCATGGCTTTGCACACCAGCAGCCCCTGAAATAAATAATAAAAAAAAAACCAAAGGGCAAAGATCCAGCAGCATCAGCATGAACCTGAAAATCCCTGTGCAAGTTCCAGGTATCCTGCCATGGCCAACTACTATTGCATACATTTAGGAATTGCAACCATTGCATGAGATCCCATTGCATGTATGAGAAAGGTAAGGGGACCTCAGGCCGCAGGCAGCCTGGCCTAGTGGAAAGGGAAGGGGCGGCCTGGGGCAACCACTCTGCATGCAAGATTAATTAAGTGACCCAGCAAGATCGGATCTGATGAAGCATCACTTGCTACAGAGGAAGTATTACAAAATAACTTCCTTCAAGGCAGACAGCTTCTCCATAGGCAAGTGGTATGTTTTAGCTAACGATATCCATCTGGATCCCTAAATAAAATGGGAATATGGGCAAAAGGTATTGAGGTATTGCTTGCCAGCTTCCAGCCCCTGCTTGGGCAGGGGGCATCTTGTGCTGCCATCATAATACGTAAATTTACAGGGCCGACGCTGGCCAGAACCACTAAAGAAGTCCCGACAAAGCTGCTGCCGAGCCAGCTTCCTTTTCAGACACACTCTCTGTGCAATGCAACTACACACTCCATGCAACACAACTACACACTCCATTCAATGCAACTACACACTCCATGCAATGCAACTACACACTCCGTTCAATGCAACTACACACTCCGTGCAATGCAAAAACGCACTCTGTGCAATGCAACTACCCTCCGTGCAATGCAACTACACTCCATGCAATGCAACTACACGCTCCGTGCAATGCACACACACTCCGTGCAATGCAACTACACACTCTGTGCACTGCACACCCTCCATTCAATGCAACTACACACTCCGTGCAATGCACACACACTCTGTGCAATGCAAAAATAACACACTCTGTGCAATGCAACTACACCCTCCGTGCAATGCACACACACTCCGTGCAATGCACACACACTCTGTGCAATGCAACTACACACTCCTTGCAATGCGCCCACACCCACACTCCGTGCAATGCAACAACACACTCCGTGCAATGCAACTACACTCTGTGCAATGCACACACACCCTCCATACAATGCACACAACCTCCGTGCAATGCAAATGCAAATCTCTCATGCAATGCAATGCAAATGCAGCCCGTGCAGTGCTGTGCCCTGCAACGCACAGAGCAAACTGCAATGCGGGCACGCAAAGGTGCTTTCTCCCGCTTGCATATTGCAAACGTGGCGCCTGTTACATCCCTCGCAGTGAGGGAACCACCAAAAGACCCTCGACACTGGACCTAAGTGTCCAGGTAGAGCAATGGGGGGGTCTGGGTAAAAGGCGGATCTACACGGATCCTCATGGATCCTCCACTTTTTTAAAAATAACTCCAACAAATGCAGTGTCAAATCACACCTAGAAGGCACACCTACAAACTGGACTATAAAAAAGGTGGATCCAACACTTTGCCGCGCTGCAGCACCAAAAAAACATGGATCCGAGGCACGGATCCTCATGAATTCATATGATTTTTATATTGAAACAAAATAAAAACACCATGATACTGTAGACCACATCTTAGTCTGTAGGCAGAACCAAAAAAATCACGCATCCACTGTTTCGTGGTGCCGCAGTGGCGCAAAAACATGGTTAAAAAACACGGATCCTCATGGATCCTCATGATATTTACACTAGATCAGCCCAAACTCACCGTCAAATTACACATCATGTCCAGGGGCACAGCCTGCACCACAAAAATCACGGATCAACAGCTTCCTGGCCATACCGTGGCCCAAAAACGTGGTTTTGAAGCACGGATGTTCATGGATCCTCACACTTTTTGCATTGGGCCACCCCTAAATCACTGTCAAATCACATATCATAGCCAGGGGCACAGCCTACACCACAAAAAACTCGGATCCACGCCTGCCTGGCCATACCGTGGCCCCAAAACGTGGTTCCGAAGCATGGATTCTCATGGATCCTCATGATTTTTGCACAAGACCAGCCCAAAGTCACTATCAGATAAAACATCATGGCCAGGGGCACAGCATCTACCACAAAAATCACGGACCCATGGCTTCATGGTGAAACCGTGGCCCAAAAACGTGGTTCCGAACCACGGATCCTCACGGATCCTCACGCTTTTTGCATTGGGCCACCCCAAACTCATTGTCAAATCTCACATCATGTCCATGGGCACAGCCTGCACCACAAAAAACTCGGATCCACGGCTTCCTGGCCACTCCATGGCCCAAAAACGTGGTTTTGAATCACGGATCCTCACGGATCCTCACGCTTTTTGCATTGGGCCACCCCTAACTCACCATCAAATCACACATCATGTCCAGGGGCACAGCCTGCACCACAAAAATCACGGTTCCACGGCTTCCTGGTCATACCACAGCCCAAAAACGTGGTTTTGAAGCACGGATCCTCATGGATCCTCACACTTTTCGCATTGGGCCAACCAAAACGCACCATTAAATCACACATCATGTCCAGGGGCACAGCCGGCACCATGAAAATCACGGATCCATGGCTTCTTGGCCACTCCGTGGCCCAAAAACGTGGTTTTGAAGCACGGATCCTCATGGATCCTCATGCTTTTCGCATTGGGCGAACCCAAACTCACCGTCAGATCACACGTCATAGCCAGGAGCACAGCCTGCACCATGAAAATCACGGATCCACGGCTTCCTGGTCATACCGTGGCCCAAAAACGTGGTTCCGAACCACGGATCCTCATGGATCCTCATGATTTTTGCACAAGATCAGCCCAAAGTCATCATCAGATCAAACATCATGGCCAGGGGCACAGCATCCACCACAAAAATCACGGATCCACGGCTTCCTGGTCATACCACAGCCCAAAAACGTGGTTTTGAAGCACGGATCCTCACGGATCCTCACACTTTTCGCATTGGGCCAACCAAAACGCACCGTTAAATCACACATCATGCCCAGGGGCACAGCCTGCACCACAAAAAACTCGGATCCACGGGTTCCTGGCCATACTGTGGCCCAAAAATGTGGTTTCGAAGCATGGATCCTCACGGATCCTCACGCTTTTTGCATTGGGCCACCCCAAACTCACTGACAAATCACACATCATGTCCATGGGCACAGCCTGCACCACAAAAAACTCGGATCCACGGCTTCCTGGCCATATCGTGGCCCAAAAACGTGGTTTTGAAGCACGGATCCTCATGGATCCTCACGCTTTTTGTATTAGGCCATATCTAAATCACAGTCAAATCACACATCATGGCCAGGGGCACAGCCTGCACCATAAAAAACTGAGATCCACGGCTTCCTGGCCACACCGTGGCCCAAAAACGTGGTTTCAAAGCACGGATCCTCACGGATCCTCACGCTTTTTGCATTGGGCCACCCCTAACTCACCATCAAATCACACATAATGTCCAGGGGCACAGCCTGCACCACAAAAATCACGGATCCACGGCTTCCTGGTCATACCACAGCCCAAAAACGTGGTTTTGAAGCACGGATCCTCATGGATCCTCACACTTTTCGCATTGGGCCAACCAAAACGCACCGTTAAATCGCACATCATGTCCAGGGGCACAGCCGGCACCATGAAAATCACGGATCCATGGCTTCTTGGCCACTCCGTGGCCCAAAAATGTGGTTTTGAAGCACGGATCCTCATGAATCCTCATGTTTTTTGCATTGGGCCAACCCAAACCCACCGTTAAATCACACATCATGGCCAGGGGCACAGCCTGCACAACAAAAAACTCGGATCCACGGGTTCCTGGCCATACTGTGGCCCAAAAATGTGGTTTCGAAGCATGGATCCTCATGGATACTCACGCTTTTTGCACAAGACCAGCCCAAAGTCACCATCAGATCAAACATCATGGCCAGGGGCACAGCATCCACCACAAAAATCACGGATCCACGGCTTCCTGGCCACACCGTGGCCCAAAAACGTGGTTTTGAAGCACGGATCTTCATGGATCCTCACGCTTTTTGCATTGGGCCAACCCAAACTCACTGCCAAATCACACATCATGGCCAGGGTCACAGCCCGCACCACAAAAAACTAGGATCCACGGCTTCCTGGTCATACCATGGCCCAAAAACTTGGTCTTGAAGCATAGATCCTCAAGGATCCTCATTCTTTTCACATTGGGGCTCCCCAAACTCACCGTCAAATCACACATCATAGCCAGGGGCACACCCTGCACCACAAAAATCATGAGTTGCACTACAAAAATCACAAAAATGCCCTTACCTGCACTGTTAATGTCACCACTGCAATATTATTATTAGAGCCGATAGGAGAATATATGACTACCGTATTTTTCGCTCTATAGGACACACTTTTTACCCTCAAAAAATTAAGGGGAAATGTGTGTGCATCCTATGGAGCGAATGCAGGCTCTTTGGCTTCAGCGATAGCAACACGAAGCCTCCGAAGCGCAGAGGGAGCACTCCCTCCACGCTCCAGAGGCTACGCGTTGCTTTCGCTGAAGCCTGGAGAGCGAGAGGGGTCGGTGCGCACCAACCCCTCTCGCTCTCCAGGCTTCAGGGATAGCCGCCTGAAGCCTTTGGAGCACAGCGCAAGTTCCCGCTGCACTCCGAAGGCTTGCGGATAGCTGCCTGAAGCCTGGAGAACGAGAGGGGTCGGTGCACACCGATCTCTCTTGCTCTCCAGGCTTTGCTTCGCTGGAGAGGCGCTGCACAGTTTTTCCTCTCTGTGCTGCACCCCTTCAGTGAAGCGGGAGGAGAAATGGAAGGGGCTCCGTTTCTCCTCCCGCTTTGCTGAAGGGGTGCTGAGCGGAGAGGTGGAGAATTTTTTTCCCCCTGTTCTCCCCCTCCTATGGTTCGGTGCGTCCTATGGTCCGGTGCATCCTATAGAGCGAAAAATATGGTATATATTGTACCAAGATATGGTTCATCTTCAAGAACAGATCAAATACATGCCAAAGTATTAACGAGGAGAAAAAATATGAAACTGCTTACATACTGTCAACTAATACCCAGATTCAAGAAAGACTGTATGGCAAACATTTAAATCAGTGAAACGACAGAATTTGAGTCCATCATAACAGAGTTCTACCTTTTGGGTAAAATTTATAAACTATTACTCAAATATGACACCAAGCCCGAACAAGCAAAACCTTATATGACAAAATGGATACAAAAATTTTAAGAGCAGTTCACAGTGGAACAATGAGAACAATTATGAATAAAGGAATAAAATTTACTGCAAATTAAGCCCTAAAACAAAATTGGTACAGTGGAACCTCGGGTTGCAGACATAACCCGTGACTGAGGCACGTCCGCAACCCACAGCGTTCGCATCCTGAAGCGCCACGTTTGCACAGGCACCGGTGCAATTTGGCGCTTCTGCGCATATGAAAGACCCAGTTCTCTGAGTGCATGTTCTGGAAGCTGGGCAATAGGGGCAGTACAGGATTCCTTTTGGTGTACTGACCTCCCCGCTGCACCAAGGATTCCCTGCCCGAGCTGCTTCAGGTCATGGCGGATGTTCTCCTGGAGATACCTAGTTTGGTTGTCCTAGGGGATTTTAACATCCATGCCAACATGACCTTACAAGGGGTTGCTTGGGACTTCGTGGAAAGCATGGCCTCCATGGGGCTGTCCCTGAATACGTATGTTTGGCCCAACTCATAGTCACGGACATGCCTTAGACCTAGTGTTCACCTCTAGTGAAGTGGGTGATATGACACTAGGTAAAAGTGAAACAAAAGAAGTGCCATGGTCAGATCACTTCCTGGTGCAACTGGACTTCTCCGTGACCCTTCTCCTCTGCAGGGAGGTGGGACCAATACGGATGATCCGCCCCGCCACTTAATGAATCCAAATGGTTTCCAGAGAGTGGTAGGGCATGCTTTATCCCATGCTGATGGCCTTTCAGCTGATTCCCTGGTGGCCCACTGGAATGCGTAGTTAACCAGGGCTATCAACTGTCTGGCTCCGAAGCGCCCTCTCCGACTGCATGGAGCCCGGACAGCCCCATGGTTTTCTTTGGAGCTGAGGGTGAGGAAACAATCGCTGAGACAGCTAGAGTGCCGGTGGCAGAAAACTCATTCTGAATTGGACCGGACACAGGTTAGAGCTCAATGTCGAGCCTACCAAGTGGCGATAGCGACGGCGAAGAAGACTTTCTTCACCGCCTCTATTGCATCTGCGGAAAATAGTAGCAGGAGACTCTTTCAGGTGGTTTGCAATTTAACGGAACCACCTTTACCACCGGGGCCTTGTAAAGACCCCAAGATCTCCTGCAACGATTTTTCAAATTTTTATGCAGATAAAGTTGCTAATATTCGGAAGGAAGTAGACACCACCGTGGGAGCAGGGTCGGGGCGGGAGAGTGCTAGAGCCCTGTTTGGTCAAGTTGCATGGAATCAATTTGAATCCGTTACCCCCGAGAATGTGGACAGGTTGCTCGGATGCGTGAAACCAACCACCTGTCTCCTTGATCCTTGCCCATCCTGGCTAATAAAAGCAAGCCGGGAAGGGCTGGGTGATGGGCTCTGCGGGGTGGTGAATGCTTCCCTCTGTGAGGGGGCATTCCCAGACCTGCTGAAAGAGGCAGTCATTAAACCGCTTCTTAAAAAAACATCTTTAGACCCAGCCAGTATGGCCAACTATCACCCAGCCTCAAATCTTCCATTCTTGGGCAAGGTGATTGAGCGGGTGGTTGCTGAACAACTCCAGGCATGCCTGGAGGATGCAGACCATTTGGATCCCTTCCAATTGGGATTCAGGTCTCATCATGGGACTGAAACTGCCTTGGTCACGCTGGTTGATGATCTCTGGTGGGCTAGGGACAAAGGTGAGAGCTGTTTCCTAGTTCTGCTGGATCTCTCAGCGGCTTTTGATACAATTGATCATAACATCCTTCTGGACCGTCTAGAGGAGCTGGGAGCTGAGGGCACTGTTATACAGTGGTTCTGCTCCTTCCTCCTGGACTGTGTCCAGAAAGTGGTGGTGGGGGATGAGTGTTCAGACTTACTTGTGGTGTGCCTTGGGGTTCCGTCCTCCCCTCCATGCTTTTTAACATCTACATGAAGCTGCTGGGAGAGATCATCAGGGGGTTTGGGCTTGGTGTCCATCAATATGCGGATGATACCCAGCTCTACCTCTCTTTCAACTCAGAACCAGTGAAGGCGGTGAAGGTCCTGTGTGAGTGCTTGGAGGCGGTTGGAGGATGGATGGCAGCTAATGGATTGAGGTTGAATCCTGACAATATGGAAGTTCTGTTCTTGGGGGACAGGGGGTGGGCTGGTGTGAAGGACTCCCTGGTCCTGAATGGGGTAACTGTGCCCCTGAAGGACCAGGTGCGCAGCCTGGGAGTCATTTTGGACTCACAGCTGTCCATGGATGCACAGGTCAATTCTGTATCCAGGGCAGCTGTTTACCAGCTCCATCTGGTATGCAGGCTGAGACCCTACCTGCCCAGAGACTGTCTCACTAGAGTGGTGCATGCTCTTGTTATCTTCCGCTTCGACTACTGCAATGTGCTCTACGTGGGGCTACCTTTGAAGGTGACCCGGAAACTACAACTAATCCAGAACGCGGCAGCTAGTCTGGTGACTGGGAGTGGCCACCAAGACCATATAACACATGTCCTAAAGACTTACATTGGCTCCCAGTACATTTCCGAGCACAATTCAAAGTTTTGGTGCTGACCTTTAAAGCCCTAAATGGCCTCGGCCCAGTAGACATGAAGGAGCATCTCCACCCCCATCATTCTGCCCAGACACTGATGTGCAGCACCAAGGGCCTTCTGGTGGTTCCCTCACTGCGAGAAGCAAAGCGACAAGGAACCAGGCAGAGGGCCTTCTTGGTAGTGGCGCCCGCCCTGTGGAATGTCCTCCCATTAAATGTCAAAGAGATAAACAACTACCTGACATTTAGAAGACATCTGACGGCAGCCCTGTTTAGGGACGTTTTTAATGTGTGACTTTTTAATGTATTTTTATTTCATTTTTTTTTTGAAGCCACTACTATTAGTAGTAGTAGTAGTAGTAGTAGTAGTAGTACTTTGTAGGATTTGATAATCTTTATAGGTCTTTTAAATTTCTAATCTATCTATCTATCTATCCCCCTTTTCCCTTTCTGTACTTCCCTATCCTTATAAAATTGAATATATATATATATTTCTAAAATTTACGGCTCCACAGTTTTCTGGGTCGCCCCATATTCATTACCCAACCACCTATGCTGCTCATGGCCAGATCACTTTGGGGCACTGCCATGCTGTAAAAAGATTCTCATGAAGCACAGATCCCCATGGATCCTTAGGTTTTTTATGTTTGGTCACCCTGAAATCACTATCAAGTCACACATGATTTGAACAGAATGAACCACAAAAACCACAGAGCACAGCCAAGGAACAAACAGCCAAGGAACAAACACTATATTAAATACTTTAATCCTCATGGATCGGCATGATTGTTAAATGGACTCCACCAAATTATATTGTAAGATCACACCAATGTCCATGGAATGACTGAAATACAAATGCTATCTGAAATGGTTCTGCATTAGCAAGAACATTGAATTAAAATGACATTCATATTCATAGCTTCCACTGTGAAGAACAGCACCTGGAAATTTTTGACGCTGCTAAACCTCAAGAATATCCAAGGCAGAGATTGTGATGATCTTACCTGTGAATGTAAATTATCAAACCAACTAGATGGAGACCACCAAAGTAACCATGAAAAACAATCACCTGTCTTGCGTCAATTCAGCTACAAATGGTTTTGGGACAAAAGTTGGTTGCTCTGCGGGGGTGGTAATATAAATGGAGGTTTAACTGCAAGTCTTCTTGCCAACAGATTTTGTCAGTGCAAACTTTGAAATAGGGGGTCTCCAACGTGGTGCCCATGGGCATCATGGTGCCTGCTGACAGCTTTCCTGGAGTCCACCACGTGTTTTTAGAAAAAGAACAGGATTAGTGGTGAATTGTGCCCAGCATGACTTCAGATTGTTCATAGTACATTTGATTGACTGCAGGGGCATACGAAGGGGCAGCGGGGTGATGGTGCCCCGGGGTGCCATGCTGGGGGGAGAGTGACAGTGCGGTCGCTGTACTGGCTGCTGCTTGTGTGGCATCCGTGTGGGCTGCTGCTCTTGCGGCAACTGTACAGGCAGCCCCTCTCGCAGTGACCGTATGGGCCATACGGGCAGCTGCTCTCGCGGCGACTGTACAGGCTGCTGCTCGCAGTACAGGCAGCCCCTCTCACGGCAGCCGTACAGGCTGTATGGGCAGCTGCTCTCCTGGTGACCATACGGGCTGCCGCACGAGCGGCATCCATACGGGCTGCCATGCATGCACAGTCCGTACAGGACATTGTGTGTGCACCCATCATCCAGGACTTGTTTCCATATTATAGCTGCCACAAAATCTATCGGCATGCCACCAGAACCAGGGAAGCCTAGGGGGGCCACCAGGTGGCGCATTGGAAGATGGCCGACAATAACATCTCTCCGACCCACACGAGGTAATTAAGAGGCTGCTATGGGAAGTATGCAGTCTCCCCCCCCCCAAGGATATGGGGGGGACTGCCTTGCCAGCGGTGGCCACAATGCACCCCCTGATTCGAGAGAAGGGGGTGCCACCAGGTCACTTGGCACCAGCCCTCGGTGGAGTCGGCTCTTCCCAGACGCCGTCTCCAATCTAACCCCCAACCCTAACTCGAAAATACCATTGGAAATATATAATTGGAAGATGTTAAAGCACATACGTCAAGCAAAGGTCGGTCAGAAGATAAGACTGCTGATTAATGGATCTCTGGGATCGGAGCGGCGGGCGAAGACAAATAAATCAAGCGATGAAGCGCTATTAAGAGATTGGTATGTCTGGAGCGAAGAAGGGGGGGTGGAGGAAAAAACGTTTCTTTTCTTTGCCTTATGTGAGTAATAATAACCCTCCACCCCAAAGAAAGAAGAACTGCCGTATTTTATTACACAAGCAGGAATTTAAAAACTGTGTGGGATGAATTAATGATGAATGAAGAGAGGATTGGTAAAGATCGGAGAATGGAAAAATTTCATGACGCAGTTTTAAAATGGCATCACGCAAGACAGGCTTGTTTAAGAAAGACGGGGGGGAGGAGAACCAGGACCATTTGAAAGTGAACGATGATTGGAATTTAATCTTAACCTGGCAGAGCCCTCTATGATCTATGATATATTTTACAAGCCTGGGAAAACAAAAGGGCAGACCGAAGATAAACTTTCGAAGGAGGAGGGGAATGGCGGCTGTCCCTATGAGATATGACTTGTGGAGTGTGTAAAACCCACACAGACGATGTCTGCTTTCAACCTGCCTGTGAAGATTATCAGAGATCGCAAAGAAAGGAATATATGACAACAACAAGAAGATGAAGAAAGTAATAAAGAGACTATCTGGATAGAACTGGTTAGAACTGTTTAATTAAAGCAGTAATAGAAGTGATGTTTGGATCCTTGTCCGGAGCTTGATGTATGGGTACTCCCAACAAAATTGAAAAATTTGGCTGTATAATTTGGAATTGATGTGATTTGAAATAATGTGATATGATTGGCCTGTTAATAAAAATTATGTTTAAAAAAAAGAACCAGGGAAGCCTTGCCAGTTGCAGCTCACACAGTTGAAGTGAAATAAAAGACAGAAGAGTAGATTGGGAAGAAAGTTCCCCAGACTGCAGGAAAAGATAACAGTAGCTCCAGCATCTGATTCAGTGCAGGCTGCTGAGGGGTTTGACTCCTTAAGATCACCAACTGACTATGAGACACCTGGAAAGCACTCAGCCTCAGATGACCTCCACTCCAAAAAGTGGGAAAGAGGATTTAACAGTGACCAATATTGATTCTTTTGATAGCAGCCCCATATTCTCAGCACAAAGGGAGAAGTGTTTGGACAAATCACTGATTTGTACATCAGTTCCCCCATGGTACAACTGTACCTTCCCCACACTCAGTCTACAAACCATGGGACTTGTGGGTTCAGTTGGCAACATCTGTGTGTATGACTATGACATAAACACACTGAAAGGATCAAACTGGATAAATTATCGCATAATAGATGCCTTTCTTGCCTCCAGGGTGATCATGGCCAAAGAGCTAGGTCAAGATGGAACAATTTTCCCACTTACTGTACTTGCCACTTCATGCAGATATGTCAAAGATTGCCAGTGCAAGCTCTGAAGAACTGTTTGAGATTTGGAGTGCTAAAGAAAGGTGTTTTGATTATTCCAGTAAATGACAGAGAAGTCCACTGGATACTGAAAGTAATCATTTTTAAAAAGAAGACCATGCTCTATATAGATTCCAAACATGGATTGAACCACTCTGTGATTGATGCAATAACATGCTTCTTAGCATGTCTGTATGAGATGGACTCAAAATATCCCTATAGTTTTGCGGCTGGTCATTTTTTGCACCAACTGATATACCCAGGCAAGGTAATTCCAGTGACTACGGTCCTTTCACATGTACCATTGCCCATCTGATTGCTTCTGCTGCCCAATTACAGTTCATACAAAAGGATATGGCTGCCATTAGACCCTGGATTGCAAAAGAAATAATACAGTACTGTGGGAAAACCTATTTTGAAGGACAAGACAAATATTTTCAAGTGGAAATTGATGCTGTTCCTCCCAAGAAGAGACATTCAGTTACATTACTGTGTCTCGATCATGCCCAGAGGGATGGAAGGATACACTAACCTATTGCTCAGATATTTTACCTTCCTTGTTTGAAGGCTGCTGGTCACTATGTTTCTTGAAGGAAGGGTGCAGGAGGCCCAGTGGTGACCTAACTATGGTTTACTGTGAAGGAAACTGCAAGGACTGGTACCACTGCTTTCGCATAGGCATTGATTCAAAAGATCTTCCAGAGGTTTTCGTGTGTCCAGACTGTCAATCCACTGTGGCCAAATAGATTATGAAACTGCAAACTGTCATATTCCACAGGTTGGTATAATACAGCAAAATCCAAACATATAGTTTTCATCATCATGGCAGGGATGGTCCTTTTCCATAGAATTCTTATTTATGGAGTTAGTTTTTATATCCTGCTTTTCTCTACTTGAAGGAGTCTCAAAGTGGCTAAAAATCTCCTTTCCCTTCCACCCCCACAACAGACACCTTGTGTGGTAGGTGGGGCTGAGAGAGTTCAGAGAGAAGTGTGACTGGCCCAAGGTCACCCAGCAGCTACATGTGGAGGAGCGGGGAAGCGAACCCAGCTCACCAGATTAGAGTCCACCGCTCTTAACCACTACACCACAGAAACGTATCTGTGATGGGATGTTGAGCTGCTTGTGCGTAAAGTTACTAATCCCTCAGTGTTTGGCTAAGTCCACAAACCACTGTCTGTAACGGAGCCCCATAAACATGGCTCCGTCAGTCGCTGGCAGAATCCGACAGTGGGCGTTTACGGAATTTCTTCCAGCATAAAAGCTCCTTAACGGAAACACGTCTTCTGGACTCTCTACGTGACAATTTCCGGTGAGGAGTGGGTGTCCCTATAGGAGGTCCTGAAACCTCCTCGCTGTTCTCGCTGGAATTGTCTCTGAGTCCTCCTTCCGACTCACTATCCCTTGGAACTGCCTCTCTCCCCCTGCTGGTTCCCTCATCAGCTGACAAGTCTCTGCCAGCCTCTGTGAGTCTCTTCCTCTCCAGTTCTCCCGATGGCAGTTCCCTGACATCCACCTCCCCTCCAGGGCCCCCTTCACCCCCTCCTTTCCCCTCCTCTGCGGGAGGCGAGGGAGCAAAACCCCTGAAAGAACTTCCCTCATCTTCCGAAGTCTCGAACATTTTCCTCCACCGGTTGCTGTTTCGGGTTTCTAAGTACTCATCCTCATCGGAATCTACTCCTTCTTCCAACTCAGACCCCGTGAATCCTTCCAATTCCTCCTCCTCGTCGGTGGTGCCAAAGTACTCCCTCCGGAACCTCGCTACTGACTGAGGTTTCCTGGGGAACCTTTGATGGAACGCTTCAATCAAGACCTCGTCATTGACTTCCTCTGCCGTCACCCAGGTGTTTTCTGACTCCGGTTCCCCTTCCCACGCCATCAAATACTCCACCTGATGACCCTTCCACCTGGAGTCGAGGATTTCCGCCACATGGTTGCTGCTTTCCCTCTCTTCTAAGACTGGTCCCCGTGGGAAAACCCCTTCATTTCCCCCCCTATACGGTGACAGCAATGACCTGTGGAATACTGGGTGCAGTTTCATGTGGTTCGGTAACCGGAGTCTGAAAGCCACTGGGTTAACCTGTTGAATGACCTCAAATGGTCCCAATCTTTTGGGTCTCAATTTCTTACAACCCCCCTTGAACGGCAATCCTTGGGTTGACAGCCACACCTGATCCCCCACCCTTATGGTTTCACCTTCCCTTCTGTTCTTGTCTGCCTGCTTCTTATATTGTTCCTTGGCCCTTTCTAAGTTGAGTTGGAGTTGACGATGGATCGCTTCCATTTCTTCTACAAACTGTTCGGCGGCTGGGACGCTCCATCTCTCCCCTCCTCCCCCTGGAAATGCCCTGGGGTGGCACCCATAATTAGCCAAAAAGGGGCTCATCCCGGTGGACACATTCTCTGCATTATTGTAGGCAAATTCCGCCAGCGCCAACTTTTCCACCCAATCGTTCTCTCTGTCATTGACATAACACCTCAGGTATTGTTGGAGGATACCGTTTGCTCTTTCCGCCTGCCCGTTGGTTTCTGGGTGCCGGGCAGTCGAAAAATTGACCTCCACGTGCAGTAAGCTCATGAGCTTCCTCCAGAACCTGGACGTGAATTGTTTGCCCCGGTCTGAGATCAACCTCAAGGGGGCGCCATGCAGTCTAAAAATATGTTCTACAAACAATTTAGCTGTCTCTTCCGCCGTGACTGCATGTGAGCACGCTACAAAGTGGCCCATCTTAGTTAACAGGTCTACTACGACCAGTATGGCGGTTTTCCCCTTGGATTTCGGCAGATCAGTCATAAAATCTATCGATACCGCCTCCCATGGCCTTTCTGGTGTGGGCAACGGTTCTAATAACCCCGCCGGCGCCCGCCTTTCTCCCTTGGCTCGCTGGCATTGGTCACACCCTCTTACATACTCCCTTACATCTTCCCTCACCCTGGGCCACCAAAATTCCCTAGTAACCAACCACATGGTTTTGTGTTGCCCAAAATGCCCTGCTGTGGGGTTGTCGTGCAGCTGTTTGAGTACTCTCCCTCTCAATTCCCCTTCGGGTATATATAGTGCCCCTTTGTAATACAATGCCCCGTTTCTTTCTTCAAAACCTCCGGAGTTTTCTCCCTCCCTCCTTAGACCTCGGAGCTTATTCTGGGCGTATTCATCATTCTGCGTCTCCTCTACCAGTTCCCTTTGCCCCACCAACGCCGCCCCACACACCCAGCGGTCCTCTGGGATGATATGTCTCTCTTCGGGTGCTCCCTCCCCCTCCAAATACTCTGGTTTGCGTGAGAGAGCGTCCGCCCTGACGTTTTCTGGGCCTGGCACATAGCAAATTTCAAAATAAAATTTGGAGAACTCCTGTGCCCATCTCACTTGCCGTTGGTTGAGCACTCGTGCCGTTCTCCAGTACTCTAAATTCTTGTGGTCTGTGCATACTTGCACCTTGTGTTGTGCACCAATTAGTAAGTGTCTCCATTTCCGGAACGCTTCGTGAATGGCGAGTAGTTCTCGGTCATATACCGTGTAGTTCCTCTCGGATTTGTTTAACTTCCGCGAGAAGAAGGCACACGGTCTCCACTCCGACTTATCCTTCCCCGGCTGAAGAAGCACCGCCCCCACCGCCCGGTCTGATGCGTCAGTTTCCACTCTCATGGGTTTTTGTAAATCCACATGCAGGAGCTGTTCTTCCGAAGCGAAGGCCTTTTTCAATTCTTCGAATGCTTGCTCCGCTTCCGCCGTCCAAACAAACTTCTTCTTGCTGCTGAGACAGTCCGTGATGGGAGCCGTTAAGTGGGCAAAGTTCTTGATGAACTTCCGATAAAAGTTCCCAAACCCTAAGAATCTTTGCACATCCTTTTTCGTTTTCGGTGTCTTCCATTCCAGTACCACTTGGATCTTGCCTGGATCCATGGCTAATCCCTTGTCTGACAAGCGGTACCCCAGGAATTCCACCTCCTTGGTGTGAAACTGACACTTCTCTAATTTCACCCACAGTTGGTTTGCTTGCAGTCGGCTCAACACTTCTCTGACGTCCTTTACATGCTGTTCCTCATTCTCTGAATAGACTAATACGTCATCTAGGAAGGCCACACAATTCTTGTAGAGCAGAGGTCCCAGGACGTGGTTCATGAACGATTGAAAACATGCTGAGCCCGCTTGTAATCCAAAAGGCATAACGACATATTCGAAAGCCCCTAGAGGGGTGAACATTGTTGTCTTCCATTCATCCCCCTCCCTTATCCGTATCAGGTTGTATGCCCCCCTCAGGTCCAGTTTAGTAAAAATCTTTCCCTTCCTCACCCTGGTCAAAATGTCATCAATCCTGGGCATAGGGAAAGCCACTGGTTCCGACACGGCATTTAGGGTCCGGTAGTCCACGACCAATCTCGGTTTATCTGTGTTTTTTTTGTCCACAAAAAACACTGGGCTGCCCCCCACCGCTCTGGACTCTCTGATGAAACCTCTCTTCAGGTTTTTGTCAATAAACTCCCTCAACTCCTGCATTTCCCTGTCTGACATGGCATACAGCTTGCCCACAGGGAGCTGGGCTCCAGGGACTAGATTGATCTGGCAGTCAAAGGGTCTATGCGGTGGTAGTTTGTCTGCTTCCCTTTCGCTGAAGACATGGCTCAGGTCAGCGTATTGTTTGGGAACCTTTCTTTTGTCCGTTACTTCTGTTCCTGCTAGAAAGGCTCTTGCCCCTTCTGGAGCCTTGCCCTCTTTGCAATGTTCTAGGCAATGTGCTGACCCAAAGGAGACAACTCTCTGATGCCAACCCACTAGCGGATCATGCAACGCTAGCCAGCTCATCCCCAAAATAATGGGAGCCCCTCCCAAGGTGGCCACATTGAACGCTATTCTTTCGGTGTGCCTGGCTACCCTCATTACCATTGGGACGGTCTGTAAGCTGACTTCTCCTCCCAACAGCTCTCTCCCATCGATCGTGGTCACCTGCAAGGGGTTGCTTAAAGGGATAGTCTTTATCTGGTGTTCTGCTGCAAACTCCTTGCTCATAAAATTACAGGAGCTGCCTGAGTCCAATAGCGCCCTTATCTTTAAGGGATGTCCGTTTGGCAGCTCTAGCAACACCTCTATCACTAGGGCTGGTCTCGGAGGTTCAGGCGTGGGCACTTTTACTGCTCCTTCGCCTGACTGCTGTGCCCTGATGGTGGCAGTCAGGCGCTGGCTTTTACTTGGTCCTGCCCTTCCTCCTCCTTCCCCCCAACAGCTCCTGCCATCCCTTGCCATTCCTTTCTTTGTGGACAGACCCTGGCAAAATGACCTGGCTGCTGGCAGAGATAACATTTCTTGGGGCTCTTCCCCTCCTTCTTCCGCCCTTCACTGGGATTTGAAACTGCCCGCGCGCGCGCTGTTCCAACTTCCATCGGCTCTGCGGGCGGGAAAGTTGGCTCCGGAATCTCTGGAATGTGGAAATCCCTCCAACGCTCCCCTTTCCCTTCCCGCTTCTCCAAGGCTCTAGCCTCCTGGCGTGCTCCAATGGTCAGCGCTGATTTGGTCAGCTGGTCCATAGACTCCGCCCTGGGCGCCCGGGAAAGTTCATCTTTCACAGCCGAAAAAAGTCCCTCTTCAAAAAGCATTTGAATGGGTTCCGCTGACAGATCCCACCCCAATTTGTGTATCAGCATAGTAAACTCAGTCCAGTACTCACGGACAGATCGGCTCCCCTGTTTACAAGCCATCAACTGTCTGCGCACCACTCCCTGTTCAATCTCGCTGGAAAACATCAGGTCCATGGCGCGAAAAAACTTCCGTGCGTCTTTCAAGACTTCATCATGCCTTGCCATCAGGGGTCTAACCCAGTCTCTAGCCCCTCCTTCGAGATGGCTAACCACAAACCCCACTCGCGATTCCTCGTCGGGAAAGTCATCAAACTGCAGATTAAGAGCATACTGCATCTCTGTCCTAAAGGCTTGATAGTTCCTGGGATCCCCCCCAAACTTCTGCACCAATCCTGGCATCTTTCTTGCTTGTGGGGGGGCCTTTGCCCTTTCTGCATCCTGAGCCCTCCTCTCATCGAGCCTCGCCGTTTGCAGCGCTAGCTGGACCTCCAACACCCGGTACCTTTCTTCCAGGCTCGGACTGGCTCCAGCTCCTCCTGCAGCTCCGGTTCCGGCTGGGTTGCTCATGATGCTTTCTCTGCACAAGCTGCTTTCAGGGACTGTCGGATTGCTGTGATGGGATGTTGAGCTGCTTGTGCGTAAAGTTACTAATCCCTCAGTGTTTGGCTAAGTCCACAAACCACTGTCTGTAACGGAGCCCCATAAACATGGCTCCGTCAGTCGCTGGCAGAATCCGACAGTGGGCGTTTACGGAATTTCTTCCAGCATAAAAGCTCCTTAACGGAAACACGTCTTCTGGACTCTCTACGTGACAATTTCCGGCGAGGAGTGGGTGTCCCTATAGGAGGTCCTGAAACCTCCTCGCTGTTCTCGCTGGAATTGTCTCTGAGTCCTCCTTCCGACTCACTATCCCTTGGAACTGCCTCTCTCCCCCTGCTGGTTCCCTCATCAGCTGACAAGTCTCTGCCAGCCTCTGTGAGTCTCTTCCTCTCCAGTTCTCCCGATGGCAGTTCCCTGACAGTATCTCTTAAAACTCTGGAGCAAGCTGTTCAGTTCAGCCTCATAGTGAACTGATTTGTGAAGGGAAGGTTGGTGATGAGCAAGATCTGTTCCCATTTCCCAACACAGAGACCATAGAGCAGTTTCTTTTGGGGGCTGAACCTGCAGAGTGTTTCTGTTCAGAATTTCTGTGGCAGAAATTGGCTAAGTGCCTTTATAAACATTCAGCTTCTCAAATTGAACACCATCATGAAACTTTCCGGTGTAGCTGTTGGAGGTGGAGGCCAGAGAAGGTGCTAGTCCTTACCTCTCTCCTCCCAGCCCCATGATCAGTTGCCCAATGGGCTGAATTTCAGGGCTTTTGCATGTAAAGGGCAAGCTTGTTCTTTACTTGTTTAAATCTTTAAACTTGGGAACAGATATTTTGCTCCATGACCAAAATGACCAAAAGGGTCAGCTTCTAGAGGACTGGAAAGATCATGATTGTACTTCCCCTACCCTCAGCCATAACCCTGTTGAGCATTTTTTGTTATGAGACTGAGTTTTTGGGGCTGATGCTGTAGCATTCTTGTCTGGGGGCTTGATGGAAAAACAGAAGAGTGTCCCTCACCTAACTCTCCAATGCCCTTCAACAAGAATGCTGTAGGAAATATTGCTAAGCCCAAATGGAGGCAAGAATTTGCTTCAGCTCACCTTGTTAATGGCAGAGCAAAAGCTATGCGTGTGTCATTCTCAATCAGTCAACTTTCAGGACTGATTTTAGAACCCCATCATGCAAACATGACTATCCACACAGGGACCATCTATTTTTATTTTTTTCTGATACTGGATTTTAAGTTACAGTTACATCTTTTAAAACAGCTGTCAGTATATCACACTGTATTCCACTTGCCTTCCAAAGGAACACGTGGCTCTCCCCACATAGCGGGTTAGGTTGAGACTGCTGATCCAAAGTGATCAGTAATTTTTACGGTAATTACAATCCTGCTTTCCCTTGTACCAGCTTACCTTGACTTCAGTAAGGCCTTTGAAAAGGTCCCTCATGATATTATCGCAAAAAAACTAGTAAAATGTGGGCTAGACAAAGCTACTGTTAGGTGGATTTGTAATTGGTTGACGGGCTGAACCCAAAGAGTGCTCATCAGTGGCTCACCTTCATCCTGGGAAAAAATGACTATTGGGGTTCCACAAGGTTCTGTCCTGGGCCTGGTGCTATTCAATATTTTTATAAATGATTTGGATGATGGAATAGAGGGCGTGCTAATCAAATTTGCAAATGACTGCAAACTGGGAGGGGTTGCTAATACACCAGAGGACAGGGTCAGAATTCAAAATGACCTGAAAAGCCTAGAGAGCTGGGCCAAAACCAACAATATGGAGTTCAATAGGGAGAAATGTAAGGTACTACACCTGGATAGAAAAAATGAAATGCACAGGTGGGGGACACTTGGCTTGACAACAGTACCTGTGAAAGGGATCTGGGAGTCTTAGCTGACCACAAGCTGAATATGAGTCAACAGTGTGATGTGGCAGCTAAGAACGCCAATGCAATTCTGGGCTGCATCAATAGGAGTATAGTGTCTAGATCAAGTGAAGGAATGCCACCTGTAATGGTTATATGGGGTTGCTCGTGCGTAGGTTGCCGCCACTCCTGGCTAGGTTGCCTGGTTAAACCTAGTTAACGGTTGCCTGGTTAACGGTGCGTTTTGGTTGGCCCAATGCGAAAAGTGTGAGGATCCATGAGGATCCGTGCTTCAAAACCACGTTTTTGGGCTGTGGTATGACCAGGAAGCTGTGGATCCGTGATTTTTGTGGTGCAGGCTGTGCCCCTGGACATTATGTGTGATTTGATGGTGAGTTAGGGGTGGCTCAATGCAAAAAGCGTGAGGATCCATGAGGATCCGTGCTTTGAAACCACGTTTTTGGGCCACGGTGTGGCCAGGAAGCCGTGGATCTCAGTTTTTTGTGGTGCAGGCTGTGCCCCTGGACATGATGTGCGATTTAACTGTGATTTAGATATGGCCTAATACAAAAAGCGTGAGGATCCATGAGGATCCGTGCTTCAAAACCACGTTTTTGGGCCACGATATGGCCAGGAAGCCGTGGATCCGAGTTCTTTGTGGTGCAGGCTGTGCCCATGGACATGATGTGTGATTTGTCAGTGAGTTTGGGGTGGACCAATGCAAAAAGCGTGAGGATCCGTGAGGATCCGTGCTTTGAAACCATGTTTTTGGGCCACGGTGTGGCCAGGAAGCTGTGGATCCGTGATTTTTGTGGTGCAGGCTGTGCCCCTGGGCATGATGTGTGATTTAACGGTGCGTTTTGGTCGGCCCAATGCGAAAAGTGTGAGGATCCGTGAGGATCCGTGCTTCAAAACCACGTTTTTGGGCTGTGGTATGACCAGGAAGCCGTGGATCCGTGATTTTTGTGGTGGATGCTGTGCCCCTGGCCATGATGTTTGATCTGATGATGACTTTGGGCTGATCTTGTGCAAAAATCATGAGGATCCATGAGGATCCGTGGTTCGGAACCACGTTTTTGGGCCACGGTATGACCAGGAAGCCGTGGATCCGTGATTTTCATGGTGCAGGCTGTGCCCCTGGCTATGACGTGTGATCTGACGGTGAGTTTGGGTTCGACCAATGCGAAAAGCATGAGGATCCATGAGGATCCGTGCTTCAAAACCACGTTTTTGGGCCACGATATGGCCAGGAAGCCGTGGATCCGAGTTTTTTGTGGTGCAGGCTGTGCCCCTGGGCATGATGTGTGATTTAACGGTGCGTTTTGGTCGGCCCAATGCAAAAAGTGTGAGGATCCGTGAGGATCCGTGCTTCAAAACCACGTTTTTGGGCTGTGGTATGACCAGGAAGCCGTGGATCCGTGATTTTTGTGGTGGATGCTGTGCCCCTGGCCATGATGTTTGATCTGATGATGACTTTGGGCTGATCTTGTGCAAAAATCATGAGGATCCATGAGGATCCGTGGTTCGGAACCACGTTTTTGGGCCACGGTATGACCAGGAAGCCGTGGATCCGTGATTTTCATGGTGCAGGCTGTGCCCCTGGCTATGACGTGTGATCTGACGGTGAGTTTGGGTTCGACCAATGCGAAAAGCATGAGGATCCATGAGGATCCGTGCTTCAAAACCACGTTTTTGGGCCACGATATGGCCAGGAAGCCGTGGATCCGAGTTTTTTGTGGTGCAGGCTGTGCCCCTGGGCATGATGTGTGATTTAACGGTGCGTTTTGGTCGGCCCAATGCGAAAAGTGTGAGGATCCGTGAGGATCCGTGCTTCAAAACCACGTTTTTGGGCTGTGGTATGACCAGGAAGCCGTGGATCCGTGATTTTTGTGGTGGATGCTGTGCCCCTGGCCATGATGTTTGATCTGATGGTGACTTTGAGCTGGTCTTGTGCAAAAATCATGAGGATCCATGAGGATCCGTGTTTTTAACCATGTTTTTGCGCCCCTGCGGCCCCACGAAATAGTGGATGCATGATTTTTTTGATGCTGTCTACAGAGTAAGACATGGTCTACAGTATCATGGTGGTTTTATTTAATTTGAATGAAAAAATCATATGAATTCACGAGGATCCGTCTAGATCCGCCTTTTACCTTTTTCCGCAATGGGGGAGCATGCAGCTGTCCCATATAGGGACCAATCCTGCAACCTAGGCATTACCGGCACTATGCGCTGACCAGCTGAGCTATCCAGGATGATCCCTAAAGACCCAGGACAGCCTCACCCTGACCCCTGTAGAGGTCCAAGGTGATGTCTGAATCATCATCCCTGCTCCTCTTTGCCCTCCTCCTGGATTGCAGCCTTCAAAAATGCTTCCTTCTGGAAGAAGGCACCTGGGGCGTCCACAAGTCATCCCCTGCAGGAGAGGCAAGCTCTTGAGGCATCTGCAAAAGCCCTGTCATAGTCCGCAAAAACTAAACAATGTAAGGAACCGGTGAAACCAATGCTTCATGGACCACATGGGGACACTATTCAGGCCGGAAACGCTTCCAGGCCATCGAATTCTAGGGCAAAGCCCTAGGATCACATGCTAGGCCAGGCATAAATGTTTCCAGTGAAATAGCAGAGTTGAGGTAGCCCACAGCTTGTCCAGGTACCCCTGCTTGCCCTTTTAGAGGGAAGCACCCCTTCAAGAAACCCAAAGTTCTTTTATCACAAATGGGCCGAAATACCCAGCAAGAGAATAGCCCAAAAGGAGCAATTTGTTTTGTTTTGTTATAACAATGGGGGGATATGAACCCTGTCTCCAGGTCCTAGTCCTACTCTTTAGCCACTAACCCACAATGGCTCGTCTCTAAAATGGCAGTCGCCACTATCAGGGCAAAACAAACTTAGTGAAAATAAACTTGTTCAGAAACAGCATAGTTCAAGAGCATATACAGAATGCTCATAGTCATTGGAGGCACGGAGAGCCTCTGCCGCCCTGTCTGCCTCAGATATACATTAGCAGCAACTGAGCCTGCAAGCAGGTACATTCTTATAGAGAGGTCAGAGACTTAAAAATTAACTGCTACCTGTAGCAGACTTAGGCTTGGAAGTTATGTGCAGGCCAAATAGGCCTCCCTGCCTCTGCTCTTGAGAATCTTAGTCTCATAGCA
Organism: Podarcis filfolensis; assembly: GCF_964270895.1. Taxonomy (NCBI): domain Eukaryota; kingdom Metazoa; phylum Chordata; class Lepidosauria; order Squamata; family Lacertidae; genus Podarcis; species Podarcis filfolensis. The sequence continues at coordinate 12,832,720 of NC_139619.1, forward strand.
ATATTAAAGGAACTCAAAATAGTGCTCCCGCCCAAGGCTAGATTAAAATTTGGCCAACAGCGCTGCACACACTCAAATAAAGCCAACCTTCGGGGGTGCTATAAACGAAAGTGATTCCAGCTAAGCTGGGAACAGCCCTGACTAGCCCCACAATTTACAACAGGAGAAATGGGGAAAACCTTTTTTGCGAAAGAAAGCCCCTAACGGGGGCTCTCTCCCTATTGGGAAAGGCAAGCCACAGATACAGGGAGAATCTTCCCACAGGGCAGGGTAAGGGATGGGGTGGGAAATCGAATAGGAAAAAGGGGAATTAAATTATTTAAGGGACTAAAGAGGATTAAAAGAAGGGGGAAATAAAGAAATGTAACCAGACAATGAGAAGATTGCATCACTGTCCTCCAGACAGTCCAAGTGCTCCATGTGATCCGGTTCCCACATTGAAAGAGAAAGCAGCTTGCTGTGAACCTTGTTTAAATAACCTGTTCCCACCCCCAAATTGGCAACATCAATTTTATCCCAGCAACTCAAACAGCCAATCCTTGCCAGGCCCCTCTATCTTATACTGCCTGGCAACTATGGGGTGTCTTGCTAGGCCCCATCCGCAACACGTGCTCTCCTTTAGTGAGAACACGCTTTGCCATTTAAACTGCTGGTGTGACGTAGGAACCCGAACAAAGAAAAGGAACCAACTACCCAGAGTATGATTCCGATTGCCCTTGTTCTCCACCTCCCTCTATGCTAATCAGCCGCAAACAAGAGTTCAGATTTGAAAGCCTTGTTATCACCTCATTCCCTTCAATTAGCCAGCTGCTCTGGCAGATGACATCAGTTCCTTCCCGCTCCCAATATTCCTGCTCCTAGCCTGGTTAGCCATAGCCCGGAAGCTGAATCTCAGGGGAACGCCTTTGGGCTGGGAAGGGCTCATCTTTTCTGGGCCTCTTCTCCCCCTCAGGAAGGGGTGCTTGGCTCCTGGCCTGTGAAATGCGCTCAAAATGTAAAGATGCCTTCTTTCCAGGGAGCCAAGGGAGAAGGGGGGAATTTGAAATACCTCCAAACCTTCCCACGTCGGAGATGCAGGAGTTGCGTCACCTCCAACTTCCTCAGGGATGAAGCAGCTACGAAAAACGAAACATCCCACCTGGGCACGGTTTCTGAGAGAGCAACAGCAGAAGACCCAGACTCTGGCAAGATGAGCATTTGCCCAGTGGATTCTGGCCGGTCCATGAGGGCAGACGGGATGGCTGCGGTGGCCGCCAGCCCCTTCCCACTCCATCTCAGATACAGAACACATTTGCTCTGCCACTCCTTGGCTCTGGCGCCACCTACTGTTGGCCTCCTTGCGTTCCACCCTCCCAGTCCCAATGAGCACCATCCACCCCTGGTCCAGAGGCGCAGAGCAGTAGTTAGGTGATCTTGCGCCCCGGCAGAACCGTCCAGATTGCGCCCCCAGCCACGGACAAGTTAGCTCTTCTTTCTGCCTCTCCTCCAACCCCCCCTCCACACATTCAATTCACCCTGGAAATACAAGTATCGAAAAGTAAAATGTTAGAGGTTTCCCCTCCCCCCCCCCATAGCAATATAATTGGATTCAGCTAGCTGGTCAGTCTACTTTCGGTTTCACTCCTGGCTCCTTGTTAAATTAATACTGCATCAGAAACCCCCCAAGCAGATATCCAAAGTTCTTTGGCATTTCTCCAGTTGTTAATGAGATGTCTCTTCTAGTCCAGGGGACTCTTTTGATCTTCTTCCAGGAAACCAAGAGTCGAAAGCCTTGATTTTCCTTTTTTTCTTTTTCCAGTCATTTCCACACAGTTAGTCATTATTAGAGTTATTAAAACCTTACTATATTAACAAATGCAATTTTTTTAGTCTCCCTTGCTTTCCTGGTGACCTTCAGCTTAAACACAAACTGCTCTGGAGTGAGAAAAACCCATCACACTCAAAAAGCCCAGCTGGAGGGTCCTGGAAGTGTGCGGGGAAGAGCAATTTTGTAGTGGGTTTGTTGCACAGGAGCACCAAGTTCACTAACTGGCTGATTCAGAGTGAATCCCATGCAAAAAGAGTGCAATGGTGTGTGTTTCAGCCAGCCATCCGGCTGCTGCCACTATTCCCTGGGTGCCACCACACTGTCCTGTCTGTGTGTTTGGAAGGGAATGGGAGCTATGCTCCCCCCGGAGACACTCCACTCCTTCTTCCTTAGCTGTGTTGCTCAACAGTTGAGGCAACCTTCACAGTTCTGGGGTGCCAATGCCAAAGACCTGTAAGTGTGCTGTCAATATATTTACAGTGCAGGGGTTCCTCCGGAGGAGACGACCACTTGTTTGTTTTACGTTCATGTCTTGCTTGCCCAAAACTTAACACAGTGGTTAGACTCTACTAAGGGAATGGTCAGAGTGCTTTAATCCATTCTCATTGGAAAAGCTGAAGTTCTGGGCTGGACCTGAATCCCTCCCACAAAATACTGACAGTCTGGAAACACCCTGGGTGCAAACATGTTTTACTGGGGAAAGGATCTTTGCCTCTTCCTCCTTCCTCACCTGCAGTAGTGCCCTAGCAAATCACAAAGTGCAGGCTCCCTTCATGGTACTCACAGCCACACCGCTTTTAAGATTATACAAATTTAATATATCAACAACAAATAAACACAATAAGGCTATAATGATACAATCTGAATCATTAGGGGTGCATTGCAGCAGTCATTGCAAATCTCCTGAGTCGCCTTTCAGCCAGAAGCTCTGCAGCACAGGTGGTTCTGATGATTCCCCTGTAAGGAAGGCTTACAATGTAGGAGGCTTTGGGGCTTTGGGAGACGGGGGAAAGTGGAGACATCATAGAAGTATGCATGATGTGGGAAAGGTGCAGAGCGATGTTTTCTCCCTCATAATATCAGAACCTGAATCTCTTTAAGAAAGAGGAATGTTGGCAGATTCAGGCCAGACACAGAGTGCCTAGTGACACTGAAATTTCCTCCTTCCAGAGGCACTGAGGGGGGTGGCTTTAAGAGAGGATTCGTCAAATTCATGGAGGGTTAGACCATGTTGCACCTCCAGCAGCAGAGGCAGTCTACCTCTGCATACCCGTTGCGGGCGTCCCCAGTGGGGAGAGTGGGGCTGCATTTGGAGTCTGCTTGGGGCTTCCCTTGGACATCTGCTGGGCTGCTGAGAGCTGGGCTAGATGGGCCTTGGTCTGATCCTGCAGGGCTGTGACAATAAGAGCCTGGAGTATGGCTGCTTCCCGAGCAATTCAGGGAACAGTAGTGCAGAGTTGCATCTCCCTGGGAAGGGGCACGTGCTCAGCAAAGCTGTCTCTTGCTTCTGGTCCTAAGAGTTGGGGTGGGGACATGGAGGAAAGGGGTGCAGCCTTCTGTAGAGGCCGGAGTCTCTCCCCTGCCTCTCTCTGCCACCTCTGAGGCAGAGAAAGCAAACCAATAGTCACGTTCATCTGTACTGGCTCAGTATGACCTATTCTGACAGATGCTGCCTTTCATATTCACGCCCAAGAGCCTTTCCGCTCCAGAGATCTGGGGCTGGACCCGGGATCTGCACGCCAAGGCTGGAGTAAGAAAGAGCCCTTGCCAGCTGGCCAGCGCCTGCCTAGAGAGTGGAAGCCGGGGGTTGGAGGGACATCGTGCTGCTCCTGGCAACCCCCACCCAACCCGACGTCCTCCTCCGCCTGAGTGTATCTTCAGAACAACCCTCTGTGAGGGAGGCTAAGCTGGCCCAAGGACTGGCCCAAGGACTGGCCCAAGGTAGCTCAGCCAGGTTGCCAAGGCATTTAAGCATTTAAGCATTTATTCAACTTAAAACCTGCTACTTGACCAAATACTTGTATTAGCTCTAAAACTCTTCTCGTACTAGTGTCTGGCTCTTGTAAAGTTAATACTAGATCATCTGCGAACGCTCTCAGTTTGTATTGTTTAGCTCCGACCTGAATCCCTTTAACCAGCTGGTCCCCTCTGATCATGTTTAATAAAACCTCCAGGACAGATATAAAAAGTAATGGGGACATTGGGCACCCCTGTCGTGTCCCTTTTTCAATAGCAAATTCTTCAGTAACCACATTATTTACAATCAATTTTGCTTTTTGTTCAGAATAAATTGCACCTATACCATTCTCAAAGCCTTGGCCTAGCCCCATCCCTTGAAGATTCTTTTTCATAAAGCTCCAAGAGATATTGTCAAAGGCTTTCTCCGCATCCACAAATATTAATACTGCCTTAGTATTAATATTAGCTTCTAATAATTCCATAATATCTATTATGTTTCTCACATTGTCAGATAAATGTCTTCCTGGAAGAAAGCCCGCCTGAACTCCATGAATCTCTCCCACCAAAACTCTTTTCAATCTTTTTGCCAAAATGTCTGCAAAAATTTTGTAATCCACATTGAGTAATGATATAGGGTGGTAGTTCTTAATCTGGTTCTTCTCAGTCTCTGATTTTGGTAGAAGTGTAATGTACGCTTCTTTCCACGATTCGGGTGCCTTCTTCCCCTCTAAAATTTCGTTACAGACCTCCTTCAACGGTTGTATAATCCATTCTTTCAAAGCTTTGTAGTATCTGGAGGTCAATCCATCTGGTCCTGGAGATTTTCCCAATTGCATATTTTGAATGGCTCCCTCAATTTCTTGATCAGTTATCTTCTGGTTCAAAATCACTTTACTTTGTTCAGAAATTTTTTGTAATCCATATTTTTTAAGGAATTCTTCTATCTCTTTTTCATTCACCGGCCCTTGTGCATAAAGTCTCCTGAAATAACTCTGAAAGCAGTTTCTAATCTCATTTGGTTTATAAATGTTCTTTCCCTCAACTTCTAGGTTTGTAACCGTATTCTGTTTTTGTCTCTTCTTCAATTGCCATGCCAGAAGTTTCCCACATTTATCTGCCGATTCAAATGTCTTTTGTCTCATTTGTTTTATTTTCCATTCTATCTCCTGATTCATCAGTTCCATATATTGTCTCTGGTAAAGCTTGATTTCTCTCAAAATTTCATGTGACTTTGGTTTAGATCTCAATTTTTTTCTCCTTCTTTTATCCTTTCCAAAATCTTATCCTTCTTCTCATTCTGTCTCTTCCTTTTTACAGCATTCTGTTGTATTAAAAATCCTCGCATGACGGCTTAATCCTGTCTCCTTCTGAAACCTCTCTCTCTCAGTCACTGTTAGATTTTTCTCTAAAACCTTCGTTTTCATCTTGTTCAACTTAAATCCCGCTACCTGACCAAATTCTTGAATCAGTTCCAGTACTCTTTTAGTACTAGATTCTGGCTCCTGTAATGTCAATACCAAATCATCTGATTTGGAGATGATCTGGCTGAGCCTTCTCATTTCCAGCTCACTTCGATGCCCTCTGTTCCCAGAGATACCACTGGAAGAGCTGCTTCCCTTAGCCAGGAAGAGTCAGGGTCCCAGCAGCCTTCCCAGCAGGCCTCCCACATTTCCTCCTCCTTGGGCAGTGCTCCATTGCAGGTCCCCGAGCAGCTTGCCGAAGAAAGGCCCCATGGCACTGGCCAAAGTGCTTCCCTCCCATCTCTGGATGAGGTTTCTTCTTCCCAGGGAACGGGTCACCAGTGTGCAGCGACGTTCTCTAGCTTGCAGTCTGGGAGTAGGAAAAGTATGATCAGCTTTGAGGGCATCTCCTTTGGGAGTGCTCTCCAGGGGACCCAGGCTGTTTCCTCTACCTCTAAGTCTCCAGAGGGGTCTGTCCCAGCTCCGAGCACAGCTGATCTGGCTAAAGGCGGCCAGGGGCAAGGCCAGGTAAGTCCAGATTGAGAGGTAGGGAAAGGGCTTTGAGGCTGCAATGCCCTCCTTGAGTCTCTCCAGCTGCTTTGGACAACTGCCCCCATCCCTGACCCCTGGCCATACCGCCTGGGCCTGGTGAGAGATGGAGCCCCAGAACACCTGGAGTGCACCAGGCTGGGGAAGGATGTCGTGAGGTGGAAGGCAAAAGGAAGGCAGACAGCCCATCCCGGGGTCGGTCTTTTCCTGCTGCGTGCCACATTTCCAAAAGGCAGCTTCTAGCTTAATGGCTCACCTGAGCCGCCATCCTTTAAACTGGGGAAGCAGCAGCGGCTCATCAGAACTCACAAGTTAGGAAGTCCTATGTTATAGTCCCCATCTTGTTATGTCCTCTTGGCGGGGAGAATCGTGCCGTTTTCCTGTGGGTGGGCAGCCAGCCAGCAGCAGGCTGGCAGGTGGGCCCAGGGAAATGGCTTTGTTGGGGGAGCCTCAGAACTCGTCCTCTGCATGTTTGTTCCCTGTTGCCCCAAAGTGGGAACTGTCTTGCAATTCAGGCTTGTGGCACACAGGTAGAGAAGGGGAGCCGTTTGTCTCTTCAGATGCCTGGGAGAAGAGAGCAGTGGGTGGGGGCAGCCTCTGCTCCCCCTTCTAGAAAGGAGGCCTTTGCCAACATGGGTGCAATTCTGCTCCATGTGGGGAAAGTGTTTATCCATCATGGACTTGGGGGGATGCTGCTGCCAGCCAATATGGGCTTTGAAGGATATTTTTTTTTACTGTAGGCCTGTTTATTCTGCTGCATTTCAATGTTTACCTATTTTCTGAACTAGCTATAAAGTACCTTGAGATTCCCACATAATAGGTTGCAGGTAAATACTCTAAAAATAAGAACTCCCCCCCCCATCATGTCACAAAGTCAATTGACACAGAGCCTAAAATAATGCCAACGAGCTCTTCTACCTGGAAGTGCAACATCAGCCCTTCAACACATCAGCATGTGGTGCAGTTGTCACACGGCTACGACTCATAAGCCATGAATGCAGGTCTGAATAGTGCTCCTTTGGAAACCCCCACCCTCCATGCAGAAAAAGAGCATCTGCCCCTGAAATCCTTTCCGTAAAAAGTGTATGAATGGCAGGCAGCTAAAAAGCTGTCTCCTCGGCTATTTGGCTCATGTGTCTCATAGAACACTTTGTGGGAGAGCTTGCTTGCAGATAGGGATAGCGCACGGTTGGAGAGCCTTTGATTTGTAATTGCTCTGGTTGCTTAGAAGGGTAGTTGGCGGATGAAGTTAATCAAGTCAACTTTAATCGTTTAACCTGCCAGAAAAAGGGCCAGTTTAAAACAGCGGCTGTCTAGTTCACAGAGTTCCTGAACAAGCATGCATGGAAACACCGGTTTCTATAAGAACTGAAATGTGCTTCATTTGCAACTAAGTAGAGCCTCTCTGCTAATGCAGAGCACAATCCACAGCTTCAGGCAAGGCCATTTATATACCCAGAATCCAGAGCAGCCTTTTCTCATACTCCTCTGAAGTACCACCACTGCAACACCAGCGCTTGGCCTTCTGGCACCTGCAGGCTAGGGAAAGAGCTCTTTAGCGCCCTGGGGTGGAGCTCCTTCTCAGCAAAAGCACTGTCTGCTCATTCCCAACTTCTTCAGCCAGTGCCTCTGTGCCTTCTGTAAATGTCTGGAGTAAATGTCTAGCAGGAAGTGTCTGTCCTCTCCAGGATGTTGAAATACTGAAGAAGGCGCCCAATAGCCCTAAGACGGGGGCGGAAACAGTACTTAATGATGATCAAGCATTGCCTATGAAGGTCCAGGAGCTTGAAGAAAAACTCCAGCTGTTGCCAAAAATACTTCAGGATCCGCAAGGAAGAGGTATTTTTGAGAATCCTGTCTTCACAAATTCCGGGGACATGGCCCTCCCAGTGTTAAGGTGGGGAGCTGGGGTTGGGAGTTTGCAGATAAGAGTCCAAAGTTAAAAATGTAAAGGCTAATGCAATTCTATTTAAAAATCAAAAGTCGCTGTGGTGATTCAAGTTATAGTGTGAGACAAAAGACAAGATGGAAAAGAAAAGATAAGGAAAAGAGAAAAGAGATAGAGAGAAAAAGAAGAAAGAAAGAAAAAGAAAAAGAAAATACAAAAAATCCTACTGAAAATGGTTGGTTTGTTTGTTCAGAAAAGAGAAGGAAAAGAAAAAAAATGTAATAAGTAAATAGAAAAAGGGGGGAGTGGGGATGGAAAAGTAGATATATATATAGAATTCTTTAATGAGAAATTAGAAAAAAAAACTTTTTTAAAAAAAGAAGTGAATATAAATGGATGAATAATGAGTAATAATGTATTAATAAAAAAGGGAGGGTTGTGTGTATAACTAAAGAAGAAGGAGGGGAGAGAGAGAGAGAGAAGGGAACAAGAAAAAGGGGCAGTTTTAATTCTCCCGTGGGACCCCCAGGGCTTGGTGTCGGGTCCCTAGATCAGGGCTGAGGTGGCGGTTCCAGGAAATGGGCTCCAATGGTTCAGGCCGCCTACCTGGGTTCATAGGGCTTTAAAATACTGATAAGAAATGGACTGAAAATAAATTAAATAAAATAAAGCATGGTTTTTGCTGTGCCCCCCTGCACTGGCAGAAGAGGGTCCACACCGCGTTCTTCTAGCCCCCAGCCGGTACCTGGTGTGAGGCTCCTCTGCTCTTTTGCTCCAACCGCTGGTGATATTGGCTTGGGGTCGGAGCTGGGCTAGGTGAGGCGTTCCCTCCGGGCTTCCCTGTCTCTCCCGATCCCCTCCTATCATTCTCCTCCCCCCCCATGTTACTTGTGGGGGCGCCTTACCAATACATTCGTACCTTGGATCCCAAACGCCTTGCGACTCAAATGTTTTGGCTCCCGAACGCCACAAACCCGGAAGTGAGTGTTCCGGTTTGTGAATGTTCTTTGGAGCCCAAATGTCCGACGGGGCTTCCGCGGCTTCGGATTGAGTGCAGGAAGCTCCTGCAGCCTATCGGAAGCCGCGCCTTGGTTTCCGAATGTTTTGGAAGTGAAACGGACTTCTGGAATGGATTCTGTTTGACTTCCGAGGTACCACTGTATATCTTCTCGGAGCAGGGGCAATCCCATTGCTGCCTTCAGTTCTGGTAAAGCTAAGAATTGCTTGTGTAGATCTTGATGCCTTCAAGGCCGAGGCTGTCATCTGATGAGACCCAGTACTCCTATCAGAGAAGCAAATCCTCAAATACAGTCATTCCTCTTGTTCCGCTCGGCTCAGGTTACGTCTTTTCAGGTTGCATCCTGCGGCGATCCGGAAGTAACGGAACGGGTTACTTCCAGGATTCGCTGCTCGCGCATGCGCAGAAGCGGCAAATCGCGACCCACAGGTGCGCAGATGCGGGTTGCGTTCTGCTCATGATGTGAACGGGGCTCCGGAAGGGATCCCGTTCGCAACCAGAGGTACCACTGTAGTTGAAATGCCTGGCTTGTTCAATGGCTTGTCCATTTAGGAGCCATTTCTGCTTCCTGGGCTGTGCCCCCAATACTACGGCTTTTGTCTTGGAATAATTTGTATTCAACTCTTTGTTACGGCACAGTCTCCCAAAGTTCTTTAGTAATCGCCTCATACCCATTTGCGTTTGTGCTAACAACACCGTATCGTTGGCATGTAGCAAAATGGATACATTATGGGATAAAACTGAAACAGGGAAATATCTGGCCATTTG